>NC_056074.1:22549129-23149910 GCF_016772045.2 Ovis aries | reverse complement strand
AGACGGCTGTGAGTGCTCTGCCCTAGTCACACTAACCCTCTCTTTGCCCCATGAACGCGCCATGCCTGTTGCTTTGCCATCTGCCTCATGGTCTTTGTACTAGGAGCTGCCTCTGTCTGGAATGTTCTTCCTCCTGATCCTTGTGTGGCTGTATCCTCCTTATAACTCAGATCTCAGTTTAAATTTCTTCTCAAAGAAGTCACCTACTGCTACCTACCTGGTCATTCTCTGTTACCCCATCCTATTTTTACTCCCCACAGAGCCCTAATGATTTTCTCAAATACCCTTGACTAAACATTTCTTTCTTTTCCATCGTCTTCCTCTCTCACCACAAGAGCAAGGACCTTTCGTGCTTTGCTCACTGCTGTGTCTCAGAATCTTTATTGGCAATAAAACCTGTTGCGGGATTGAGTGAAGGATGAATACACAAATGACTAGTCAGGGGGAGAAACGTGAAAAGGAGTGATTATGCTGTGGCGTGGCAGACACTAGAAGAGTACAGAGTGCTCTGAGAGGCCCAAAGAGAGAACAGCCAATTCTGACCAGGGCTTTAGGGGAAAATTCTTAGAACTGGGTCCCCAAAGATAGTGAAAGTTCACCAGTCCAAAAAGATAAGGTGCAAAGGGACATTTTCCAAATTCTTTACCACTCTGCTGGCCAAGCAGCCCTGTGTTCAATTCACAGGCAACTAAAGACACAAGAACATTTCTGTACCTAAGGTGCCACCTCTGTCTGCTGTCACACGTGTTAAGACTGTCTGCAACGAATCTGCCAAGCCTGCCTGCTTACTAGAGGCCTAAGACCAGAGTCTTCTTGAAATTGGATGAAAGATGTTCCTCAATTTATAGAAAAATAGAATCTACTTTAATTTCCTAAAGAGCCTCACAAGTTACTTGTTCAGGGGTTCCATAGCTCTGAAAGAGGGCAACATGGGCACTCTTGAAGATAAGCAAATAGGGGTGCAGGGGGTCAACATTAGGGCTCAGAAGATGAGTTAAGTAAGTACCTTGGCATGTCCTCCTCTCACTGTGTGCTACAACTGTCTGACATTGTCCAATGATTGAAAGATTTCTTTTGCATTTGCTACTGCTGATTGACTTCTGATCTGACCTAAAGGTCAGTGATGAATGAGATTCTGTCATGAGAATTTGAATAAAGTCCCAGAGGGTATTGGGTATTTGCACAGAGAGATCCTGATACAGACTGGGACTGCCAGCTGTGTTAGGCCACCAGGAAGGTGAGTGAGCAAAAAGGGAGACAAAAGAAGGGACAGCCCCTTCCTGAAGGTGTCAGGGGAGCAGCTGAGTCCCTAGGCTTGCAGTTCTAGTCCCTGGGAGACCCGGTTATACTATACTTCCTGTTTTTCTGCATTGGTGAAATAGAAATAACCCCCTCCTCAGGTGATGGGGCAGATTTGGGGTTAGGACCCTAAATGGGTGACTGGATGTAATTTTTTAAACTTTGTGCGTTCTTAATAAAGGCAAAAATGGTCTTGCAATGGGTAGAAGTTGTTAAGGCATTTGCTGCAACTCTCATTTGGGATTCCAGTGTGTGTGTGTGTGTGTGTGTGTGTGTGTGTGTGTGTAAGAGAGAGAGGGAGGTTGGTCAGACAGCATCTCCTTAAAACTAACTCTATCCTCTTGGATCCTAGTGTGCAGGTGGGGACTGGGTGGGAGGCATGGTGGCAGGAGAGAAAGAGAGCTAGTTTAGAAAAATGTTCCCCCAGATGTCCACCTCTAGTAGGTGAAAGGCTGTGGTGTAGACTGGTGGATCAAAACTACATGTGAAAATAAGTCAGTGCTCGCTTTGGCAGCACATATACTAAAATTGGAATGATACAGAGAAGATTAGCATGGCCCCTGCACAAGGATGACACGCAAATTCGTGAAGCATTCCATATTTTTTTCATGTTTGGGAACACATGTAAGAATTAAAGATTTAAAAATTAAAAAAATAAAAAACTAAAAAAAAAAAAAAAAAAGAAAGTAAGTCAAAGCCCACTTGGCCCAGACTTGGGGAAACACGTCAATGACTGGTTGGCTTATGATCAGGCTACAGATCTGGCTGCTTGGTTGTCTCCTCTTTGGATTTGCCTGGCAAATCCTCCTCATTCTAGGGAGGGCTGTATTAGTCACAGTTCTCCAGAGAAACAGGACCAACAGGATATGTATATATTTATGTATCTGTCTACATTATATAGTTCCTTCTCTTCCCCTTTCTGATAGATATGGATTTGTTTGAAGGAATTGGCTCGTGTATTTGTAGGAGTCTGTCAAATCCAAAATCTGGAGGGCAGAATGGCAGGCTGGAGAGCCTGGGAAGAGTTGATCCTGAAGTTGTAAGTCCAGAGCTAATCTGGAGGCAGAGCTCCTTTTTCCTTAGGGGGACCTCAGTCTTTTCTTTCAAGGTCTTTGATTAAATGAATGTGGATAGGGCTCATCCACAGTATAGAAAGTGACCTGTTTTGTTCAAAGTCTTCTGATTTAAATGTTAATAATCATTTTGTAGCAACATCTAGAGTGGTATCTGACCAAAAACTGGGTATCACAGCCTAGCCAAGCTAACACATAAAATTAACCATCACATGGGCAAACTGGGTTTATTGTAAAAGCCCTTCTCTTCTGCAAGGTACATTCTTGCTTTCAAAGCATATGCTCACCTATGATCACACCTGATCCTCAGAACTTCTCTGTCAGGAGGAATAATAACTTTTCTGTTTTATAGCTGAGGAAATGGAGATTCAGAGATAAGATTGTATAGCTGATAAATATCAGAGAGGATTCCAGCCCAGGCTGTCTGGCTCAGACCTGTGTGTTCTTCTGATCATCATACTCCCTACAACCGGCTACACAGTGTTACTTTCCTATCATTCCCCTGCTGGTCATAGTCCTTGCATGACCTCAGACAGACCCACAAGAATTGGCTAAGAAAGTGGCATGGTTTTCATTTTTCAGGTCTGTCTTGTGACCATTCTCAATGGGCCCCTCTGGGGCAGGATCCAGGCACGTAACCTGTGTCTCTGTTGGAGGGACCACAAGCCCTAGGTGCCATTCCACCCCAGCTGCAACTGCCTCACCCTTGTCATCTTGCAGCTGGGCCCTCTGCTCTCAATAGGAGGCTTCCGCCCCCTTCTTACCACCACACCTGGGGACTGCCACCCTCTTCCTGAGCAGGAATCTCCTCCCAGACCTCAAATAGGGACCCAGAAGCAGGACTGACCTTCTGCTTCGGCCTGTGCACTGAGCCCTGGGCCAATAGCACCCTGAGAATGCTGGGCCCATATGGTCCTCACCACGTGGTGATGTAGCAAAACCTGTTTGTGACTGTGGACAGGCCTGCAGCCTGGTGGCATCCATAGGCTTTGAAAGGGCCAGGCCACTCTCCTGCCAGAACCAGTAGGACTCCATGCCTTCTCACCTTGGATGCCCCACATGAAGAAGTAAGTTTTGATTGGAGGATTAAATAGGAGGGAAATGAGGTCTTCAGAGATGGCGGTGACAACCCAAGTCCCTTTCTGGACATGCCTGTCTCTCCTCTTACTCCATATTTGGGGAACTGATCTGGGTTTAAGAGATGAGAAAATGTTTGTTTTCTCCACTTTGGGTCCGTTTAGCAAATGGTGCTAGGATGCGGAGATTCCTCCCACTTGGGCATTGTGTCCCAGACTGACACCTGAAACAGGGGTAGAGGGACAGGGATGAGCACAAGCCTCTCTGGTTTCAAACTGGCCCTGGGAAAAGATGAAAGAAGAGCCTCCTGAAGAAGGGTCACCTGGGGAACAGCGTGTGTGGTCTAGTTTCTGAAGGCCTCATAAGTAGCCGGGAACCTTTTTTTCCTACAGGTTCAAGAGAGCAGACACGGGTCTTGGTCGGGGGTCAGGATCAGTTCTGTTCTGGAAAGAACTTGCTTCTAGTTGGAGCTCTAAAAGGGAGGAGGCACTAAGCATTGCCTTGGGAAAAGGCGAGCGCTCCATCCAGAGAGGTGCTCAAGGCTGGACAGCTCCCTGTCTGAAAGAATTCTGGTTTTAGTGGAAGGCTGAAGTAGGTGCCCTGGGAATTTTCAGACTCAAGTTCTCCAGTCTTGTGGGTCTTTCTAAAAGTGCCAGGTACTATGTCCCACAGAAGAATGGTCCCTGTAGAGAAACCAGATGACTCTCTCTGGCCCCGGGGACCCCACCTTTTAGTAGCAGTAGCTCTAGTGAGAGACCTACCTCCCGGTCTGGTCCCTTAGCCTGGGAAGGGGTTCCGGACCCTGGAAGAGGACCGGAATTCCGAGATCACCCATTGGCTTAGAGGCGCCATGTGAACGGTGCTGGTTGGTTGGCGGGAGGGAGGGGGAGGCGGTTTCCCGGGTAACGGGAGGGCAAGGAGCGGCTGCAGCGGCAGCGGCCGCGACTGAGAAGCGCGGGCCGGAGCGCCGTGAGAGACCGGCTGGAGGCGGCGGCTCCGCGAAGCCGCGTGGGCGCAGGTAGGAGCTCCCCGAGCCATCCGCGGGGGCCCGGCTGGGCCAAGCTGCCCCGCGCCTGGACCAACCGGGCGAAAGTTTGCCTCGCAACGGGACGAGCGGGAAGGCGAGGACTTGGGGATGCTCTGTGCTGGGCTCCGGGGGCCGGGCAGGGCGGGGACTGCCGGCGGGGAGAGGGCTGGCCCCGCGCGGAGCGGCGCGGGGGCCACATCTCCACTCCGGAACCCTGTCGGAGGACCCAGGCCTCCTTGGACGCGTGATTGCAGCACCGAGACCCGGCCGGCGGACGCGGACGGCCGGCGGTCCCTTGTTCAGAGATACGCTGGCAAAGTCTTGCCCGGCAGATGCTGGCTGGGGCGCGCGGCGAGGTGCTCCGTCCGAGGCGGTTCTGCGAGCGAGCTCCAGGAGCACTTTCCCCGGCCTCCGGCTACGCCGCATACGCCCCCATGCAGAGTGGGTGTGTGTCCCTCTGGGTGTGCGCGCCTGAAGCTGGGTGTATCTTCTCGTGCGTGTGCTTGTTTCTGATGCCTTCTGTTTGTGCGTTTCTGTGCGTGATGCCGCTCTTTGCGAGACTGGATCTCTGGGTGTCTCCTCACGTCTGGGCCCCTCTGTGTGTGCTCTCGGCGTGGGTGTCTTTGAACGCCCTCTCCGGGTGCTTCCGGATGAGTATCGCTGTTTGTGGATCCTTCTGTCAGCATCTCCATGCATTTTCGGTTTTTGTGTGTGTCTCTTCCCTCTGTGTGCCTGTCTGTGTATCTTGCGCTTGTGTGTGTTTTCTGTCTGTGCCTCTGTCTTATAGACCCCTCTGCCTCTGCATGTCTGGTACCTGTCTGCGCGTGTCCCTCTCTGGGTGGGTGTGCACCCTCGTGTGTGTGATCTGAGCTTCGGTAGGTTTATGTGTGTGGGGGTGTGTGGGTGTGAGTCTGTGTGTATGTCTGGACCTCTGCGAGTGTCTGCTGTGCCTGTGTCAGACTGTGTCTGAGTCTCTTTTCTGTGTCTGTCCATATCCGTGTGTGTGTGTGTGTGTGTGTGTGTGTGTGTGTGTGTGTGTGTATGAATGAGTGTAGGTGGATCGAAGCCGGGTAAAGGAGGCCAGGCCTCCGGTTTCCCTGGCGCTCTCTCCCACGCTCAGGGTAGCAGCGGGCGGCGGCGAGGGCGAGGGCGTGGGCAGTGGGTGGGGAGGGGGCGCCCAAGGGCCGGGAGCCAAGGCGCCTCCCGGGTGTGCGCTCCGCTGAGCCGGCTCCTTTCTTGCCGGCAAAGGAACCCCGGTGGTGGTGGCAGCAGCAGCCTGCGCCGCCCAGCTGGGGCCCTAGTGACTTATTTTTGTGTGCGATCCTTTCTTTTCTTCAGGGAAGAGGCGGGAGCACGCTCCACTCCCTAGTCGTGCGCAAATAAAGGCTCCGGGGTTGCCGGCTCGGTCAGCCCTCCTTGGCAGCTTAGCAAAGTGGCCGACTTGGCAGGGATCCCTTTGGTTGCAAAAAAAAAAAAAAAAAAAAAGGTGCCCCCAAATAATAATAATAATAACTTTAAAAAACTCAGACCGGAAACCACCATGCCTCCTTGGATCTCTTTCTTACATCTTCTGTAACTTATTTATTGATTGATTAATGAAAGGCTTGATTGCCAAGAAGCTCCTCCGTTTCCCCTATTGGCACCAAAGACTAATTAAAAATGCTGTGTTGGTGGTGAGTGTTAATTAGACCATTCCAGAGGCGATGCACCCTTCTTTCAGAAGCCTAACTTCAGTTAGAAGATGAAATAGGTCAGGCTGCCCTTTCTCATCCCATTAACCTTTAATCCAGGTTTAAAACCAGTTTCCCCAATCTTGGAGCCACCTGGGGGCAGGAGCAACTGGGGAGAGGGAGGGGGTGAGGAGAAAGCCAAAGGGGCTATGCCCAATTTTGAAAACTTTGGAGAATAAGAAGGATGCTTTATTAAAGCATATAAAATGGGTCCACGATGCCAGCACCCAGGCAGAAGGAACGAGTGCGTTGTACATGGGAGGGATTGGCCTGTGGCTTGCCTGGCACCTGGCATTCCAAATTGGCATTTCCTGGGGAGTGACACCTCCCTGGGCCTTTTGAAAGGATGCCTCTGCATCGGAGGCTAGACCCTGGCTTGGCTCCCCAAGTCCTGGGTTGTGCCTCCAAACCAGTCTTTAAAAAACTTTCTCCTGGGGTTACCCAGAAGGCAGAGGGGGTTGGGCGTATGTGGAGTGGGCCGTTGAAGGCTTTTGGAGACTGTTTGACTAAGCAGGAGGAAGCCCCGGCAGTGTGTTCAGGATGTCTTCAGGATGGCTGGTCTGGTCTTCTGGATTTTAAGGAGGAGCTGGGCTTGCCTGTGATGCGCCCTGATCCCTCTGTGGTCCAGTTTTCTTCCTTCCCTTTCCCTTGCACTTCTCCTGGCTGACTTAGGGAACGGAGAGGAGAAGCTGCTGCTCTGTAGCTGCATTTAGGGATCAATCCAGCAAACATATTGACTTCTCAACCATCCAGTGAAATGGTCCGTTAGTCCTGCCTTTCAGCTCTTTCTCTCTCTCTCTCTCTTTTTTTTGAATTCAAGTATGTTTGAAAACTTCCTGAGATTTCTCTGGGCAGTAAGAAATCAGAGCTTTTACATCAGGGTCTGCTCTCATGAAGTCCTCCCCCCATCAGGAAACTGACTGGACCTGGCCACCAGCCGAGAGTAGCATCCTCGCTTCTCCCTTTCTCAGGTATCCCCTCCCTACCCTGGCTCCAGCACAAGGACGGTGACAGCCCCAGACGTGGTGGAGACCGACTCCCAGGAAAAAAAAACAAAAGGCTCGCAGGAGGTATTGAACATCCTCCCACTCCCCACTGACCAGGAGGTTTTTCTGTGGCGAGGACGTCTGTGCCCATGTGCACTTGGGGCGTGTGCACCGGCTGGCGTGATGGGATGTGACAGGGTCTCACCCGGGAGAGAGCCAGGGTCTGGCGTACAGCGCAGAGCTGTTCTCAGAAACAAGGGCTGAGGACACCGCGGCCCCCCCTGGAGAAGGCCTGTCCAAGTAGGAGATCCTTTGGGCGGGGCCTTTTTTTCTTTTATTATTATTCATGAGGAGAGCCAGAAGCGGTAAGAAGTGTGGCCTCTGGACTCAGGCTGCATGTGAAAAGCCAAATAACAGCGATCCTGCCAGAGAGGCGTGGCTATGAGCAAGGACTTTGCAGTCAAACATGGGTTCAATTCCCAGTCCCACGACTTTCTAGCTGTGTGACTTTCAGCAGATTACTTCATCTTCCTCATCAGCAGTTGTCTTATCTCTAACCCAAGGCTGAAAGTGAAAGTTGCTCAGTCGTGTCCGACTCTTTGCAGCCCCATGGACTATACAGTCCGTGGAATTCTCCAGGCCAGATTACGGGAGTGGGTAGCCTTTCCCTTCTACAGGGGATCTTTCTAATCCAGGGATTGAACCCAGGTCTCCCACATTGCAGGCGGATTCTTTACCACCTGAGCCACCAGGGAAGCCAAGGACCTTGGAGCAAGATAACTGGCACACAGAGATTTGTTGAATGAATGAATATGTAAAGAAGAGAGCCCCTGACGTAGAGCAAGCATTCAGCACACTTTAGCTTTCCATCCCCTCCTCTGTCAAGAGGTGATCTTGACCTTCCCACTCCTATGTGCTATCATTATCCCCACTTTATAGATGAGAACTCTGAGACTCAGAGAGGTTAAGTTCTTTTTTCAGAGTCACACAGTGAATTAAGTTGCAAAGTTGAGATTCAAACCTAGATCTGGCTGAGTTCTCTAGTTTGAGGTCTCAGTTTAGATTCAGAAAAGGGCAATATTCCTCGGAGCCCATTTGCAAGAGTTTTTGCATTGTAATCTGGAGCTAAAAAGAATAGAATCTGAAAGGTTTCATCTCTGCCAGGGATCCCTTGAAGGGGTTGTGGAGATGGTGGTGGGCAACCAGAGGGCTTTCTCTGGAAGCTCAGCTATTTCCTAGGCCAGCAGAGGGCTTCTTAGCTCTGCCACCCGTGGGTGTATGAGATGCTTGTCTTCTGGACATTAAGCTCTCATGGGTGAATTCTTGCCAAATTCAGAACATTTTTGACTTGGGCATTCACTTGGAGAAATCTGCTCTTGCTGAGTGTTTCATATGGTATAGGACAAGCCTTCAACCTTTCTGTAGCTTCTCTTCCAGGAGAAGCTGTTCTCTTCCTCCTTGCAAGCCCTCTGTGTCTGGGTCTCTCATTGGCCTTTTAACCTGCTTTGGCGCTGAGCCGTGCGGAAGCCTTTTGTGACAGAGGGTGGCTTCGGCCTCATTCCAAAGTAGCCACCGGTCAGGACAGCTGCAAGGGAGGGTGTGAGGGCTTCTGTCTGATGCCCACTGCGGCCGGATCTGGCCACAGCTCTCCCGGAGGCTGGCGCAGCCTGAATTGTAGAATGGCTGGTGCGTTGATTAGAAATGCTGGCAAGAGATGAGTGCCTTTTGGTAAAAGCTTCCCCCGCCCCTTTTTAAATTTCTTTTCTGATGGTGCTGATGCTACAGGAAAAGGCATTCATAATCATTTATTGGTGCTTCTTCGTGGGGATTCTCCAATATGTTCCCTCCCTTAGATGTTCATGGAAGGTGCATCCCATGCAGAATGCTTTCCTTGGTGCGGAGGTCCCTCCTCTCCTCCCTCCCTCCCTGCCCCTCTGAGCTCTGTGACGTCAGCCTGGAGGTGACTGGGAGCCTTCTCAGCCAGCAGGTTCCGAGGCAGGGAACGCGGCTCTGGGGCACAGTTGCCTTCCAGCTCTCAGATGATCTAGTCTGCTCTTTTCAGTTCCCCAGTGGACCCCGTTGTCTCGCCTGCCGCACGCTGCCTCCGCAGCTGTAATTAGGAGAGAAGTGTTGATGCCTTTTCGCTTCACAGGCCATTGCTTCCCTGTCTTATCATATCTGGGTGCTTTATTCCTATGATGACGATGCACCCCACATAGGTTTGAGAAAGAATTCATTTCTGTCTCTGGTGTGTGTGTTTGGAGAACAGGGTCCTCTGTGTGCCTTTTCCCAGCGGGAGTGGGGAACCCAGGCGGCCCGCAGGTGCGCGTCTAGGGATGTGCTCGGAGGATGGCGAGGCTCAGAGGAAGATCGATGCTGGCTGCTGGGTGTGGACTTCAGATGGTGGGCAAGGAAGCTCACACTTTTCCTCCTCTGCACAAGGCGATTCTGACCGTTGAAACTTTTCTCCTCAGGTATGGGTCTTGCTCCATGGAGGAAGATGACAGCTCGGGAAGGGAGCAACCTCGGTGATGAGCACTCGCAGGAACTGTGAGGGGCGGCTCTGCGAGCAGCCTTGTGGTGATTTATGGGAGTCGGGGGCTGCCGGAGAGGGATGTGGGTGCCATCAGCTCGGTGGATTAAATGCCCATTTACATTGTTATTGACATATAAAGTATCGGTGCCAAGGAGACGGTGAGGGAAAGGATTTCTGGGGCAGTGATGTGGCGCATGCCCCAGGATATGGACTCGTCTCTGCCCAAATCTGTCCTCTGGGCACTCAGGAGGCCAGGACTGGAGCTGGAGTAAAAGTCCCAAATCCCAGCTCTCACGATGCCGGAGCAGCCACCCTCATTGCTAAGGCAGTGATGGCAAGAGAGGTCCCCGAGTGGGTTTGAAGAAACGGGGGAGGCCTTTGACAAGGTCGTGTGGATTTCCTCGGCTGGCAGGAGCCGCGTCTGGCCGCCTGCATGCATCACTTTTGCCTGGGTTCTTTTATTCCACTGTGGATTTGGAAGCACCACTGAAGAAGAGAGGGAATTTTATTCCTGGGAAATGGAATCGGTTTCTGAGTCCAGCCAGCAGCAGAAGAGAAAACTGGTTACCCACGGACTGGAAGATCAAAAGAGGGTAAGTGAGAATTTTGTTGCTTGGCTTATGGCGCCGGAATTGCTAAGCAGGATTCAGGGCGCCAGGTGGTCGTCCTTGTTGTTGCTGTGTCTTTGATTATGCTGGTTTGTCTTTTTCTGGTTGAGGAGGCAGGATGGTGGCTCTTGACTTGCCAGGTCCTAGTGCTGAACTTGAAGTTTGGCTTGTTGGTAGGCAAAGGGAAAGAGAAAGAAGGCAAAAATCAGAAAGACAAAGATGTATAAGCCTTAGCTCAGGGAGTTAACAAACAGTGTGGGTGTCCTCTAAGTCAAATATGAGCTTATTTTGTATTGATGCTCCCTTTGGGATTCATACACTGTTAGCACCTTTTGGAAATGGTACTCTTGACAGTGGTGGTTTCATTTGAGTTATTCGCCATGAGGTCTGCTGGCTCTTGTGTTTATGGATCAAAAACATATTCTACTCCGCTCTTTGGCCTCATCTGTGAGAATGTCAAAGTCATTTAAAAAGGCCCATCGAGTATAGGTCATTTGCTGTCATCAGCCTGAAAGCCGCAGTCACCCAGGACTTGTGTCTACCAGTTAACGTTCAACTTGTCTTCAAAAGCCTTCGAGAGTAGCATTGAGTGGCTGGTTGTTCAGGAAGAAAGTTGAAGCTGTGCTTCCTCATTCCCAGGGGAATTGCTAGGACCAGGCGGTGGCCAAGGTTAAGTACAGCTTGAGTGGAGCCAGAGTCTGTGTTAATCTGAAAATAATTTCTGATATTTCCTTTGAAATGTTGTAGATGGTTGAGGAAAACCTTCTGCTATTCTCTCCATGTGGGGTGGAGTACCGCTTCTCTTCATGAGTCTAAAAAAATTCATCCCTTGTGTGAAATACCCGTGGAGGTGAAACCTAGCCTTACAATTCTTCCCTATAATTTTCAATGGCTGTGCACGTGTTTGAAAAGGATTTAGTATGGGGCTTTGTTCTGACCTTGAAAAAGTAAAGATAAATGGAAACAAACTACATTGTAAAAACACAGATAGTGACGCTATCCTAAAAAAAAGGGAAGTTTCCATTCCTGAAGCTGCACTCACCATAAAGCAGAAAGAGTGCCTACTATCTTAGGCACCTAGATAAGTGAAATTTGTTTTGTGGCCTTTGATTTATTCAGTGAATAACCAGCCTACAAGACCTCTCTGCTCCTGTTTCTGCAGGAGCTTTCTGAGAGATGGGAGGAAACCCAGTAACTGTTGTGAACAGGTCCTGGGATTAACTGCGTTTCACTAAGTGTGAGCCAGGTTTGATATCCAGACACTTTAGCAGAGGAACGTTTGGGACGTCTGACACTGTAGAAATTTTTAATTGGGCTGGTACACCGAGATAATGTGCAATTATGACGGCCTCTCCTTGGCGCGGTGTGCTTGTCTGCATTTCCCATCTGTCCCTGCGTTGGGTCCACATGTACCATGGAGCCTTTGGAAGCAGACTGTAACCCCAAGTGAGGCTCCGCGGCAGCTGGGGTAACATCAATTGGTCATGCTCAGCTGACATTCATTTTAACTTGAACTCTAGCCGTCATGGCGATTATTAAATTTATAATGATATATGTAAGATCCATTTTAATGACTCTCCATGCTTGAGTGAGCTCTCACTTGTGCTGGCAAAATAAGGCTTAATAGAGTATTACATTTCATCTCCTACTGAATTTTCCGGGCAGTGGTTGGAACTTTGCTGAGGAGGGATTAGATTGCGTTCTCTGATAGGCACCACGATATAGTTCCATATTGCTGTAGTACAGTTTCGGGTAATTCTTCTAGAAATACTGCCACCGCAACAGCTTCTGTTGGTGTGTGCACGTGTGTGTTTGTGGGTAAACACTCACAGCATTTGTGTCAAGTGTGAAGCTAAACAAGCGTCCGGGCACGCAGCCCAGAATGTCTTGTCCACGGAGCTGAAAAGGGGCTCTCCTGTGCTTTGGCTCAGATATCTCGGGTGAACTGGGAACCTCTCTTCAGGGGGGTTTGGCTGAAAGTCCAGCAAAGAAAGGCACAGTCTAGGCATCTGATGGGGAGCTGGGAGGTCCCCACCAGCTTACGTTACCACATGTTCATGGGCATGAGATCGATCCTTGCGGCATTGCTGTCAGGGTGTGTGTGTGTGTGTGTGTGTGTGTGTGTCTATGTGTGTGTGTGTGTGTGTGTGTCTGTGTGTGTGTGTCTGTCTGTCTGTGTATGTGTGTGTCTGTGTGTGTGTGTCTGTGTGTGTGTGTGTGTGTGTGTCTGTGTCTGTGTCTGTGTCTGTGTCTGTGTGTGTGTTACTCAAGGAAGGAAACTGCGGAGGGCTGAGGAGTCAAGGCAGAGGGAGGCTGGCCAGCGTCATTTTGCTGTATTTCCTACTGTCCTGAGCAGCAAAAGCCGTTTTCTTTAAGGTTTGGTAGGTTTCATGCTCCTTGCTGTAGCTTGGCCCTCTTCTGGTTTCCATATGGATAGAGCTCCTGATTGAGGGATCCTCTAGGATTCAGCTTTTTTTTTGAGGGGGGAGGGGTTCGCTTGTGCTATCTGCGAGTGTGCCAGAACTGTGAGCTGTAGAACCAGAGCTGAGTTCAGATTCCGGTTGTGCTGTGTGTTAGCTGTGTGACTCTGAGAAAGCTACTTGAGTTCTCTGATTATTAGTCTACATTTTCTACAGAGGATAATAGTATTTAACTATAGAGACATTGTTAAGATTAACTGAAGCAAAGCTGGCAAAGGGTTTGGCACTTGGTAATTATTTAAGAAATGTTCTGTATATTCTTGGGACAGTTTGCAATGTGGGATTTCTTGCTTTCTTTTTGTTCTTAAAGGGCTGCATGTGATTTTATTTTAAATCTTAAAAAAAAAAACCCTTTGGTAAAGCACTCATTACACATTCAAACATTACAGAAGAATTCGGAATATAAATTCTTCTTTTCTCTAATTCTGCTCAGCAGTAACTGCTATTAACAGTGTGATGTATAGCATTCCTGACTACTCTTGGTTTGTGTTTCTTAATAAAAGGAAGTCACACTGTACATATTTTTAAGAACCTAATCTTCTTCACTTCACATGGTCTGGATGTCTGTCTGAGTCATTGTATACACATCTACCTCACACCTTTTAATGACTAGAGAGAGTTCCACAATAGAATGTGCCAAAGTTTATTTAACCAATCCCTTGTGTGTACAGTTAGGATGTTTCCAGGTTTGGATTTTTTGCTCCATGATTTTTTTGGTATTACAAAATTCCCATGTTCAGCAAGTATTTATGAAGTACCTTCCATGTGCCTAGCTCTGTTCTTGGAGCTAGGAATCAGCTAGACAGATGGTTTTTTTCCTGAAACTTACATTCTAGCCCAGCACAACCTTCTGTGATGATTGAAATGTTCCATTCATGAACTGTACGTGTCAGTGGCCACCAGTCGTATCTGACCATGGAGCACTTGAAATGTGGCTAGTATGATTGAGGACCTTCATTTTAAAGCTCATTTATTTAAGTTGAGAATTCCTTGGCGGTTCAGTGGCTGGGACTCTGTCCTTCTACTACAGGAAGAATGGGTTCGATCCCTGGTTGGGGAATTAAAATCCTGCCTGCTGCATGGCTCAGCCAAAAAAAAAAAAAAAAAAGGTTTTCGTTTAGTTTAAACTAATTTAAGCTTCAATAGACACATGACTGGTTACAGTGTCAGACAGTGCCTCTCTCGATAACTATCTATTTGCAGACAATGGTCTATGTGCTAAAGAAAACAAATAGGACTGGGTAGTGTCGTGGGCTCTGGAAGGGTATATTTCACACTTGTAATTATTTTTTAATTTCCTTTTAATTGAGGTGTAACTTACATTCAGTAAAGTGCATGCTTCTTAAATTCATAACTCGATTAAAAAAAATCTTTAGTACACCTGTGCAGACACCACACAGAGCAGGATATAGATCCTTCCTTGCCCCTGAGGGGGTGCACTGTAGCTGGTATAAGGGAGGTCCCCCTTGGGGGAGTGGAGACCCTGGTGATGAACAGCAGCTGGCTGTGGGAAGATCAGATGGCAGACTTCAGATGCGAATGTGCCTGCTCGTACTCTGCAGCAGGGAGGGGTGCCATTCAGAACTCCCCTTTGGGCAACTTATCTTGATACCACTTATGGACAGTAGCTTCCCATGCATCCCTAGCATCTTGCCTAATTCAAATTCTGTGCTGAAGTCAGGGAAAATCCAGAGAGGCATGGGCTGCAAATTGCCACGAAGAGAAATTCAGCGAGGTATAAGTATTGTTCAGTGCTGTAAGGACCCACTTAACTAGCACAGATGGGAGAAGTAGAATTTCCCTGACAGACACCTATTGATCAGTCAAGGGAATGACTGTTTGATTGATTTTTTTCTCTACTCTTCCTTAGAAGTTTGTCCTTCACAGACGGAGCGTTCCCACAGAGGGTGAACACTGTAAAATAAGAATTGTTCAGGGGTTTTCAAGATACTCGATGACTGAGTGGCGACAAAGATGGTTTAGTTTGAATATTCTCCTGGCTCTCAGCTTCTCAGCATGAAAGACACCTGGAGACGGTGTTTTGAAATGACTTGGGAGAGCGTGAGTTTGAGCTTTGTGTAATTAAAATTTCCGGGGTTGGCTGAACTGTTCTGGATTGCCAAATGCTGACCGACAAAGGGGAAGATATTTTCATGCTTATCCCAGCAGCCTCTCCTCTCCTTTTTGTTCCTGGCGTCCCTGACTTGCTCATCGCCTCAGCATCATTGGACCTTACCTGGCTGCGCATCCCCTAAGTCCGCTGCTTTCTCATCCTGTCCTCTGCAGGCTGGCTCCTGTGGCATGGCATATCTGGCCAGTCTCTTCTGTCTGGTCTCACTGCCACCACTCTCAGGTCTAGGAGTTCTTGCTTGGCTAGTGGCATAGCCTCTGTGGGTGGCTCTCTTTGTTTCCATGTCTCCTCCACTCCTGGCCAGATTCCTCTTCTTTAGAGTCTTTCTGAAGTGTTGTCATTCTATTTAGAGATTTCCTGCTGTGTCCTCGGGCTTCCCTGTTGGCTCAGATGGTAAAGAATCTGCCTGCAATGCAGGAAATCCAGGTTCAATTCCTGGGTCGGGAAGGAAGATCCCCTGGAGCAGGGAATGGCTATCCACTCCAGTATTCTTGACTGGAGAATCCCATGGGCAGGAGCCTGGCAGGCCACAGTCCATAGGTTTGCAAAGAGTCAGACACAACTGAGCGACTTTGACATTTTCTGCTGAGTCCTCACCCTCCCCAGCCCCTGGCGCTTTACACTGTGCCCAACTTCTAGGGTATAATGGGTAAAAGCTCAAATCTTGCAGGAGCCTTGTAGACCTCAGCTTCAACCCTGAAAAAGTTCTGTAATGTCCCCGAGCTGTATTTTTTTCTCCCAGTGCTTTCTATTCATAGCTTATAAGACGCTTAGCACTGTTCCTGGAACATAGTAAATAATCAGCAAATGAGAATTGCTGTGATGATTATAATCTCTCAGTCTCTTTTACCCAGATATTCTCTACCAAACTCTCTTTTCTGTTTCGTGAACAACCCTCACATTTCCCCCATCTCTGCGCCTTTGCTTATGCGTGTGACTACCTGTCTGCCTTGAGACCCCTCATCTGTCCTCCATGAAGAGTACATCCCCCTCCTGTTTCTATTTATAATACCTTATTCAGTTGCAGGTGGGATAGCAGTTCATGGCATTCTCCTGGTGGCCCAGATGTTTTTTCTGTGTATCACACCCTGTACCAGATTATTGGCTGATTGAGGAAGGAACTAATTTTGTCCATCTCTTCATCCCCTGGCACACAATAGGCACCAGTGAATGTTGGCTGACTGAATGAATAAATATTACTTGATGCTTTAGGATTTCTCTTTCCCTGTGGTTCTTAAGCTGAATGTGACCTTCCAAAAGGACCAGTTTAGTATGTTGTCCACTCTTAGAGAGAGAAGAAGGAGAAGTAGGATTCAAGGAGATGGTCAGGATTTCTCTGCAATGACTGAATACATTTGATTAGGGCAGCTAGATTGGGTCTGGTGAGTGGAATAGAAAGTAGGGATATTTTGAAGGAAAGAGCAGGAGAATTTGGGTTAGTGACTAGACTAGTCACTAGACTGACAGAGAAGTATAAATCTAAGATGTTGCCAAGTTTTTGGTACATCAGTGGCTGGAGAGGGCTTGCAGCCCTTTGAATGAAGCTAGTTGAAGTAGTGATACCTTCTAATGCTTCTCACGGCAAAGTGCTCTCTTATTTGGTTTGCACCAGTGGAAGCAGAGCAGCTGTTATTTCTTTTCAGGCAAAGAAGGAATCAAGACACATATTTTAAGATAATTTCCCCACATACACATGATTTAGGTTTAGTGATTCTTTCCGAAAGGATTAAGAAATAGCTGAAGATAGGGAAAATAACTAGCGTGTAGAACTACTGCTCTGTGCTAGAGAGTGTCCTAGGCACTCATTTGATCTCATTTAGAGCTTGCCCATGCTCTGGTTGTAGGTATTACTGACCCCTTGCACAGATGCAAAGGCTATGGTTTCTCCAAGTTTCCACAATTTATTTTGTCTGCTAGACTCCTGCATTTCACTGTAGCTTCACCCCACCCTTAGGATTAGATCTCTAAAATATTTAAACTGGAATTTACTTTAAAAATAGTCTCTTCTAACTATTTAGTTAGATTTAGTTGTATACCTGTATGTACACGAAGCACGCAGTACACATGTGAGTCATGTACTGCATAGCGGGGTTGGCCTGTGTGGCATCTCACAGGTGTTTGTTCATCTAGGTATTAGGTCCACATCATTCCTCAGATCAGAGCTCCATGTCATGATCCTCCCCGCAGTCAGTCCCTGGCCTGGGAGAGGCTGAGCTGCTGTAGAGAAACTCTCCTCCTAGTGATCTGAGCTCTGAGAGGCTGACGGTGCAGTCAGCGCTCTGGATGGATGGATGCTCACACTTCAGGTAAAGATGCAGCTCTAGCCCCAGCTCCCTGAGCTCTTTCCAGATGAGCTGAGGTGCTTGCTGCTTGGCTTGGGCCCAGGTGGTGCTGCCGTCCCTTTGCAGCCCGTAGCGGCAGCAGTTACAAGTTGATCAGCCTCCTGACAGCTCTCTGCCTGCATGGTCCACCTGTCTGACTGGCATGAATGGAGGGGGTGTTAACCAAACGCTTGGGGGATGGACACTGAGGATTTACCATAGCACACTGCACATGTCATTGAGGGTGGAAAGAGACTGTAGCCAGAAGCAACTCTATTCAGTAAGTTTGGAGCTTCTGTTCAGGTGTGGGGGCAAAGAGGCCAGCAAAGGGGAAAACAGGGCAGTGCCCTGTTTTCATTTCACTGTGGAGAAGATCAGACAGCACAGGATCAGTCTCATTTATGCCTTCATTCTTCCCACATTTATTTGTTAAGTCCCTACTGTATGCTGGCCAGCCACAGCGTGAGGCTCTGGGGTCATAATGATGAGCTTAGAGACTGTCTCTTGGTACTTCCGTTGTCTTGAGGGAGTCAGTCAGTTTAACCAGCAGGGACAGTGACATTAGATAAGTGTCTGTCTGGTTTGGAGGTTGACAGGGGTGGGAAGGTAGGCAGAGAGTGCCTCCCTGGAGAAGGAGGAGCTTGAGCTCCACCTGTGAGAGGCTGAGTGAGAAGCGCACTGGGGGAGGGCTGAGTAAGCAGCTCACAGGGTGGACTGAACTGTGTCCCCTGCCCCAAATTCGTGTTTTGAAGTAGATCTCAGAATGTGACTGTGTTCAGAGATAGGCCCTTCAAGGAAATAATTAAGGTTAAATGAGGTCATGAGGGTGGGACGCTAAGCTGATGTGACTGGTGTCCTTATGAGAAGAGGAAGGGCCACCAAGGGTGTGTGTGTACAGAGGAAAGGCCGCTTGAGGACGGAATGAGAAGGTGGCCGTCTGCCAGCTGGGGAGGGAAGCCCCAGGGGAATGCACACCTGCTGACCCTTGGATTGTGGTCGTCAAGCCTCCAGAACTGTGAGAAAGCAAATTTCTGCCGTTTAAGCCACCGAGTCCCTGGTATTTTGCTGTGGCGGCCCTAGCAGACACTAGCTCACAGAGAGAGAGAGAGAGAGAGAGAGTTGGCTGAAGGCATTTTACTTTAAACAGACCAGACTGTAAGCTCCCTGAGGGCAGGTGCTACTTCAGGTCCCCAGCATCCAGCTTGGTGCCTGAGGCCTGGCAGGTCTTCAGCAGATATTTGTTGAGTGAGAAAATCCATGGATGCAAAGGATGAGGACAGAGAATGGAGAGACTGGACTTGCCATGCGGACAGTTGAGATGTTGTCCTGTCGGCTCTGAGAAACCACTGGGGGTGTCAGAATGAGGGGATGCCCAGAATGTGGTTCTGGGGAAGATTCTAGAATAAACCAGGGTGGCTAGGAAGGGGTGAGAGTAGTAATGTAGGCAACAGAGCCTGGAGTCAAAGAGACCAGAGAGAGGACCCCCACAGTGGTCTAGGCATTCATGATCACCTTCTGTTCCAGGGCTGAGACAGAGGGAACGCAGAAATGAGCAGATGCAAGAAATAGAATCTGAGGAGCAGAAACTGGCCAGCAACTGGATATGGCTGACTCACGTGCCAGGTAGCATGAGTCCCAGGAGTCTCCAAGGTTCAGAACCTCCCCCTGTACCTAGTAGAATGCGGTCCGATGGCCCAGGGGGTCCGGCAGCCCAGGGGCACGTTCGCTCCTGACTAATGCACCGGGGTACACCGTGGTCTTCTGCCCTGGTCGTAGAAGAGCAGACACTGTCTCCATTTGGTGGATGAGGTAAGCGAGGCATGAACAGGCAAAGTGACCGGCCGCGTGTCACACACCTTGTCAGTAACTAGATGGCGGTGAAGATCCCTACTCTCTTTATCCATCAGTTAGGATCACTTTCCAGGGAATAAAGCTGCCTTCCTCAATCAGCAGAAATAAATATTGATATTTTGTTATTTTGGCTTTAGAGACCCTACTTTAAAGATACTGAAAAAGTTATTCTCGGTCCTAAAGGTGCTAGTAGCTCAGTTGTGTCTGACTCTTTGAGGTCCCATGGACTGTTGCCCGCCAGGCTCCTCGGTCCATGGAATTTTCCTGGCAAGAATGCTGGAGTACTCCAGGGGATCTTCCTGACTCAAGGATTGAACCCAATCTCTTGAGTCTCCTGCATTGGCGGGTGGAGTCTTTACCACTAGTGCCACCTGGGAAGCAGGCAGAAGTTGACCAATAAGGTGGGCACCTCAGAGGTGGCCTCTCCCCATTTGTTTAAACGATATACATAGATTACACAAGGATAGCTCTGCACTAAGTGAAATGAATTGACATTGGCCTTCCAGCTCTGTTCCAACGTGCTTCCAGGAACCAAATTACTGTCTTAGCACAAAAGAGGGCTGAAATTTAGTAAGTGGTAAGCAGTGCCAACTCTGCAGCTGGCATCCTGTGTAGGGTTGGCATATTTGTTCAAGCCTTTTACTTACCTGGTCTCTTTAGACTCCAACTTTTCCCCTTGGTCTGCACTGTTTGATCATTCATTCCTGTCTTGAACTGTGTAGAGTGTGGTTGTAGACTGGAGGGAGAGAGTGTCAGTATCATCTAGGCTATTTGGTGTCTGTTAAGAACACAACTTTGGAACCTTATTACTTTGGGTAATTTATTTATCTTTTCTGGCCCCTGTTTCTTCATCTAGAAAATTAGGATGAATAATAAAACCTTTGGTAAGGATTATGAGATATAATGTACTTGAAGTATTTAATCTAGTACTTAGAACACAGTTAAGTAGTAAATGGTATCTATTATAATTCTTACCTTATGTTTCCCTTCCCTGGCTTGGCAAAATTCTCTAAGTAGCATATTTGGGGAATAAAATGGTAGGGGAGTTGGGTGACTGCTGCTAATTTATGTGAGTTTCCTTTTCTGGTTAACTGAAGGTCATATATGATTATTTCTAATTTAAACTTTGTTACTGCAAGTCTTCCTCAAAGAATGTCTGCTTTTATGCTTTAGAAACACAGACAGTGAAAACAGCCAAGTCTTCCTTCATGTACCAGTCTTCTAGGAACTTTGCTAACCTCATCATTCTGCACGTTAATCGACAGTTTACAGGACTCTATTATGTATTTGCTGCTGCTCAGATGCTCAGTCCTGTCCAACTTTTTGTGACCCCATGAACTGTAGCCCACCAGGCTCCTCTGTCCATGGGATTCTCCAGTCAAGAATACGGTCAAGAATATGAGTAGGATGCCATTTCCTCCTCCAGGGAATCTTCCTGACCCAGGGATCGAACCCACGTCTCTTGTGTCTCCTGCTTTGGCAGGTGAATTCTTTACCACGAGTGCCACTTGGGAAGCCCCTGTTATATGGTAGACGAGGCTAAACCTTTTGTGTGATTCCAACATTTCCTCCTACCACAAGTTGCATTTTTGCTTGAATATGTTTTATGAATTTCATTTATTATACTTTGTAGCATCCCCTAAAACTGCAGTACCAGGGAAAAAAATCTGGTTACCTGGAGGTGAATTCCAATTAATGAATGCTTTCCAAATCTTGTCCTAGATGAGATTTACTTTGCTTCTAAAGCTTAGATCAGATTCCTCCATGTCTGCAGTTTGAATCAAAATACTGACATCTCTGACTCCTATCCTCAGGGCATTAATTTTTAATCTTCCTTCTCTTTGGGATAATTAGAAAGGGATGTGGGGGTTGGGGAGAGAAAAGAGAAGAGATGCGGTTGGCAGAGCAGGAGTGATTTTTTTTTTTTTTTTAATAATGCAGCCTTTTCTGGGAAGAGGGAACATCTGAAATCTTGCATCTGCATTCCCAGTTTGCTTGAGGAAGATAAAGCAAGGGTTGGGATTGGGGCTGTGGCTGATAGAGCCAGATCAGGGTGGTTCCTGATGTGGGAATGGGAGGTCATTTAGGGAAGGAGCCAGACTTGCGTAACTGTATGTGTCAGCGAGGAAGGTCGAGAAATCCACTTGGGTGTATGCGGGGATTTCTCTCTTGGCTAAGCTGAGTAAATACAGACAAGGTTACTTAAAGCCTTGTCTATTTCCTGCATCTGCGCTCCTTGGGCCTCTGAGAATCACAGCGGGATGTGAAGGACAGGAGTCAAAACCTTGATTACAACTAGCAAGATCTTATGTCCTTCATCTCTTGTGAAGCTGACACAGAAGTACCAGTCTGGACACCTGGGAACAGGGTACCTTTTTGCTCACAATCCAGGCTTTTTACCAGCTTCTTACATAGTTGAGTTAGGTTCCTTCAGCAATAACCCCTCCTTTCAAAAAGTGGATTATAGATGAGAGGCTCCCCCAGATTGCATGGTTCTGTTTAAAATATATTTCTCTCCTTTTCCATTGATATCATTAAAAAAGGCAGCAAGCAAAAGTCCTCAATGACATGGGCAAGTCTTCATGGGAAAATGGCATGTTCTGAAAAGAAGGAACAGTTATTGTTGTTGTGTCTTGGACACCTTCCCGTGGGAACTTCCAATCCATAGCTGAAAGTCTCTTCACCAACCATTTGGTTTCTTGTTAATTTTGAGATTCCTAACTCATTCCACATTGTTTGGCACATAGTCGATGATCAGTGCATATTTGTTGAATGAATGAAGGAGAGTCAACATTCTGAATGGGTTGAGGGTTGAAAGAGAGAGTTGGGTCTGTCCTCTGACTCTCTGAGCTATACTCTTGGTGGCATCGAGCAGTAGCATCTTAGAAAGGAAGGTTTAATCGTCTTTGATTTTGTGATGGGAGAAAGAATGCCCGGGAGGACTGCTTAGAGCTGTATATCCTGCGGCTTGTACATCTTTGTATATGTGGGGTTTCTTAGCTTTGAAGACCCAGTTTTTTGTTTTTTTTTTTTTATTTTAAAATTGTAAATCTATTATCTCCTACCTGCCCTGGCAGAGACGTGCCTTTTTCCTATGAGTTTCCATGGGTCCGTGCTGATGGGTAACCTGGAAGTTTCCTTCATTGATGTCTATATGAGCTGGTCATTTAAAGGTGAGACAGTAGCTGAGATGTACCCAAAAGGGGATGTACTGAATAAATCAGTGCAAAATGTGCCCTTACGTGTTGTAGCACAACGGGAGAAATGATGAGGGCAAGAAAGAGGAGTCAAGGAAAGACAGTGTCCTGTCAGAGCCCGTGAAATGTTCCGCAATGGAGATAAACGATGTAGCTGTTGACAGGAAATGGGAGAAGCTTCTTTTTAATTTATTTCTTAAGTTTATTTTTAATTGGAGGACAATTGCTTTACAACATTGTATTGGTTTCTGCCATACAACAACGTGAATCAGCGGCAAGTATATATACGTCCCCTCCCTCCCCTTCCCCTCCCCACCCCACCCCACCCCTCGAGGCTGTCACAGGGTACCGCCTGGAGCTCTCTGCGTTACACAGCAGCTTCCCACTGGCTATCTGCTTTACACAAGGTCATGTCCATGTTTCAGTGCTGCTCTTTCGGTTCATCCCACCCTCTGCTTCCCGCACTGTGTACACGTCTGCCCCCTGTGTCTGCATCTGAAAGAAGCTTCTTAATGTCTCTGAGCTTCCCTTCCTCATCTATGAAATGTGGGTACTGGATATTTACACCTTGTAGAGTTCTAATAAGGGAGAGAATGTATGTCAAGTACTTAGCACAATACCTGGTGTACTGAATTGGTGCTGATCAAAAGTGAGCTTTCCTTTACCTGTCTCTGAGCTCACGTTAAGCCATGAGAAAGTGCACTTTGTTGTTGAGGTATTAGTGGGTCTACTTTGGGACCACTCTCCCTTATCTACTGAAGCGTGAGGAAAAGTCACACCGTGGAGAGGGCTTGGGTGACAACCCCAGTTCATCGCCTGGTGCGGCAGCTGTGACTGGGAGAGTCCTGTCCTTCCTTGGGCCTCCGCTCCTGCTGGATTCATACGAAGTTCTTTGACTCCTTGGTCTGGCCTTTTGCTAGTACTGGGCATTGGAGTGGCTGTAGGAGGGGATCTTCTGGTTGGAAGGCTGGGCAGAGTTCCCAGCTGTAAGGCATCTTCGTCCCTGGCAGCCTTCCATCATCCAGGGGCCGTTGCACCAAGCCCAGGGAGCCAACTCACTGTGCCGACTGAAATCGAGGGCGCTTGGAAACAGGAGCCCTGGGTGCGTTTGTGCTTTTCTCCCGTGGCCGTCAGTCACTTGGCAGGGCCCGGGCAGGACTGTGAGGAGGAAAACGGCAAATAGCAGTTTGCATTACTAGAACAACATGAAGCCCTTTCCTACAATAATTGAAAAAAATCTAATTTCTGCCCATGTCCCTGGAGTATCTTCCTATACAGATTCCTATGGAGTCCCCAAATCTTATTATCGACACAACTGAGGAGGCAGAAGGGATTTGCCTGCTGGAGTACAGTTGAGAGGAGAATCCCTAGGCCTCCGCAGTGGTGCCTAGAGATCCTAGATCTCAGTGAATTTAAGCGGGAAGCAGTGGAGGTAATGGGGAAAGTCACAGAGAGGACAGGGCGGGTGCCTGACTTGGAGAAGTGACTGCTGGGGTCTGGTGGTGCTGGGATCTTAGTGCCTTGTCATCTTAGGCAGCACTGTTCCCACTTTACAGATAGGGAAATAAAGGCTCCGAGAAGTTACTAGCTTTCCCATGGTTCTAACAGCTGGAAACAGTAGCCGCTCAGTCTTGAAGCCAACTCTGCATGACTCCAAAGCCTATGCCCTTTTTCATCAGGTACCATTATCAGACTCTGATATACCACTGACTTGATTTCTGCTATATTATTATTATTGCTCCATATCTGTTTTAAAATTGACTCACTTAAAACGATTAGCCTTGTCACAAGAATATTATCAACGAAATTCCAGGTTTGACGTGCTACTTATTTTTCTTTCTGATTACTCATTAAAATAAAATCATGGGTATAAAGCTTTAAAAAATTTTATTGATGTTCTATAAATACCATGTGGGATATACAGGCCTCAGTTTGGAAACACTTCCCTGTACATCAGTAACAATATGACAATAGCTATAATGTTGACTAGTTACTGAGTATTTACCATATGCCAAGCCCTCAACAAAGTAGTCAGACCTGGGCTAAGTAGTCTAACCTGGTTTTATTTTTTTTGCATGACATGAATCCACCATGGGTGTACACTACCAGCCCCAAGCATGCTGTATCCTGCGTCGGACATAGACTGGCGATTCGATTCTTACATGATAGTGTACATGTTAGAATGCCATTCTCCCAAATCATCTATGTGTCTTTTTTCCTGTCTTGCATACAGGGTCGTCATTGCCATCTTTCTAAATTCCATATATATGTGTTAGTATACTGTATTGGTGTTTTTCTTTCTGGCTTACTTCACTCTGTATAATCGGCTCCAGTTTCATCCATCTCATCAGAACTGATTCAAATGTATTCTTTTTAACAGCTGAGTAATACTCCATTGTGTATATGTACCACAGCGTTCTTATCCATTCATCTGCTGATGGACATCTAGGTTGTTTCCATGTCCTGGCTATTATAAACAGTGCTGCAATTCTGAGCAGTGATTGCTGGGTCATAAGGTAGTTCTATTTGCAATTTTTAAGGAATCTGTTCTCCATAGTGGCAGTACTAGTTTGCATTCCCACCAACAGTGTAGAAGGGAGAGGTGGGGATGATTTGGGGACTAACATGTATATCAACCTGGTTTTAAAACTGTAATCTGCCACTTCCTTGATGTGTGACCTTCAGCAACTTAAGTTATCTTCTCTGTGCCTTGGTTTCCTCATCTATAAAATGGGAATAATCTACCTTCTAGAACATTGAACATCAGACAAGTAACACTTAGATAAGTGCCTTGACATATTAAGTGCTATGTTAAATATTAGCTATTATTCATTCATTCACTCATTTGACAATTAATTATTGTTTGAGCATGTTCTGTATACTGGACATCATCCTATAATCTTTACAACAGTCTGATGTTGGTCTTAGCTACATTTAATAGATGAAAAGAGCTTAGGTTGAGCAGTTTCGCCAAAGTTCCCAGCCTAAAATGTGATGAAACTGAATTCAAATCCAGGTATGCCTGAAACTTGACGGCTATGAATTTTGCACAACACTTCTGAACACAAAATGTCTGTATTCTGTGTGTTTGTGTTTTCCACATAGACCAATTTTTCAACAGCAGCTGGGTGTCCTACAGTGCAGTTCAATTAGATTCTGACACTGTCTGCCTGGAGTGTCAGATCCCACGAGGTCAGGACTCAGCCCCGTGAATCTGCTCCCCGTCCAGATGCCAAGCACAAGTCCAGACCACCTGTGCTTCTGACCCACTACCTGCTCCTAAGGAAAGAACTTACTTAGTATTACTGGTTTACTATGAAGGAATCAACAACCAAATGGAAGAGGTCCCTATGGCACAGGATGTGGAAGGGCACGTGGAGCTTCTTTGCCCTCTCTGGGCACGCCGCTCTCCTGGCACCTCAATGTGTTTGCCAACTCTGAATCTCCCTGTACCCCTTAACTTGAGAGTCTTTAGCGGAAGATCCATTATGTGGGCATGCTTGATTAGACCTTTGGCCATTGGTGATTAAGTCAATTTCCAACCCCTCTCCCCTCCCTGGAGGTCAGGGGATGTGGGTAGTGGGCTGAAAGTTCCAATCCTCTAATCACGATCGATCGGTTCCTCTGGCAACCAGCCCCCATCCTAAAGCCCCCACTGAGAGTCATCTCATTAGCATAAACTCTGGAAAAACAGAAGACCAGGCTCTCTTCTCACCCCTATCTCTCAGGAAATTCCAAGGATTTTAGAAGCTCTGTGCCAGAACTGGAGATGAAGACTAAATATGTATTTGTTAACATGTCACAGTATCATAGAAGCCAGAGTTGTTTCTCTTATCTACTCTGCCGTTACTGCCTCCCCAAGAAAGGAAGACTCACTTCCTGACAGAGGGATGCCCACCCACTTATTTCTCAGACGTGTGGTCAGACTTTATCCTCTTGGGCCAACGGAACCTCCTTGGCTGGTTTTTGGAAAGCAGCCAATGTTGCCCTGTCTATCCATCTTCCAACTTTGACTCTAGTTATGTGGGATGAGTCTTCAGCTCCCGTTAACCTGTTGTGGCATCTCTGTGTCCCCTACAGTGTCGGTCCAGAGCCCCAGAGATCCTGCAGGCAGTGGGCAGTCAGCACACGTTAGAATGTGGGGCTGCAAGGCAGCAGGTACAGGGACCTGGAGCAGACAGACGCCACCGTAGCAGCAGCAGCAACAGCATTTGTACACAAGCATCTTGTTTTGCAAGGTGCAGGAGTCAAGGACCTGTCTCCCATCATATAAAATAATGGTGGTTTGCATTCTAGATGTCTTTGCGGAGTTCCTTTCCTTAGAGAACTTTGGCAGATGGCGATTGCTTCTTACTGTTTATGAATTTGTTCACTAGGCAAAGCTTGGTTTTCCCACACAATATTTTGACTTTCGTCATTTTCTACCTTCCATAGGAAGATCTCTGGGCCAAATGTTATCGTTAAGGGCAGCTGAGCTTCATTCTGAGGGCACCTCTTCCTCTTTGGACAAGGATGAGCTAGAAATAATGATCCTGTCTGCTGTATTTTTGCAGGTGTGTTGAGAGCCCAAGTTGCATGTGTATTGGATGAGAGGATGAGGAGACGATGGCTTGTGTCTGGGCCGTCTCAGGCAGGACTAGCTGTCCTCCCAGAAACGGGCAGTGTCCGTCCATCTTCACCTTATTCTCCCTTTTCCTCCAACCAGCCAGCCTGGACCACTCTTCAAGATCGATTCTCCCATTCCTATCCAGTTGAAACCTTCCCTATCTCTTTTCTCTTCCTCCTTCTTCTCTGATCCTTTTAAACTCTTTCTCTCTCTGTTTCCTGCCTGGTACGATATAATTTTCATTGAATCGCATATGAGTGAAGAGCATGAGCTGTGGAGTTGAAGGATGAAGCTCCCAGCTCTGTGACTTTCAGAAAACCCCTTCCCCTTTCTGTGCCCCTGTTCCCTTCATTGTTCAAAGGGGAAAACAGTAGCTGCTCTATCCTGGTCGTCTTATGAGGATTAAATGAGATAGTACAAGTACCTAGTAGATGGTAGAACGTGTTAGTCACTCAGTCATGTCCGACTCTTTGTGACCCCATGGACTGTAGCCCACCAGGCTCCTCTGGCCATGGAATTCTCTAGGAAAGAATACTGAAGTGGGTTGCCATTTCCTTCTCCAAGTGGACAGTAACTATTCTGTAAATACTGTCAGAGAGCAGGGCTAGTGGCAGCGATGGTGCTGCGTTCCTAATTAGTGTAAGATGCTAGAGGCTGGAGGCTGAGTCTCGAGTTTGTTTTTTATCCTCTAGTGTGGATCCTGGTGTTCCAGTCACAGAAGCGCTCCATAAATACCCAGGGGATTTAATGAGGGTTCGTGCTTTCTCCTCTGTCTGCTTTATTAGAATTACATTTAAGTAACCTTAGTGTTTGGCTGGTCCTTAGACCCATTTTATAGAGTGTGTCAGTGATTAAATAAAGGGTTTTTTCAT
This sequence comes from Ovis aries, assembly GCF_016772045.2. Classification (NCBI taxonomy): domain Eukaryota; kingdom Metazoa; phylum Chordata; class Mammalia; order Artiodactyla; family Bovidae; genus Ovis; species Ovis aries. The sequence goes on along the minus strand of NC_056074.1, from coordinate 23,122,116 downwards.
AACTGTTTATTTGCCTAAAGTGAAACTCCCTCAATCAAACCTTGTCCCTTTATGACTCCTGCTCTTGGCCGACTAATATGGTGAGGAGCGGAAGCCCCAGGGGAGGAGCCACCCTTGCTCTTTTAGTGTGAAGTGAAAGCTGGTCTGACTCTAGAAACAGCCAGAGAGGAAGAATTAGGACGAGCTCTGAGAATGGGAAGTCTTGTGGGAGATGTCAATAGCCAAAATTATCTCTCATTTCAGCAGCCGCTAAAAAGAACCCCACCTGGCCCCTTCCCCAGGGGGGTGACCTCTCCTCTGAGCCGGCAGGATGAGCCAGGCGGGGGCAGGAGCGGGCAGCCATCAGGGGTCAGGTTACTGGTGGGCATGACGTCAGGGCGGCTCCTCAGAGCCCATGCTAGCCTGGTGGGGAGGGAGCAGCTGCACCCAGCGTACCCTCCCCACCCTCCTCGGAGCCAGGCTCTGTATGTCTGAGTCTGAAGCCCTGTGTGGACGGAGGGAGAGAGCCAGGGCTGCTCTTCTTGCTCAGCCCTCTGGGCACGGTCCCCTTTCTGCAACTTTCCCTGCAAGGCCTGTTTGCCGAGGAGGGGAGCCAGGAGCCCCTAGATGGGCAAGGATACAGGTGTTTGGGTTGAGAGAAGGCTCCAAGTCCTTGGGCTGGGCCTGCTAGGGCTGCCAGTGGTGGATGGGAAGCAGAGGGATGTCCTGGGAAGAACTGGGTCTGCAGTCAACTCCCAGAGGAAATCTTGTTTCCAGCCCTTACGACGGGACCATTGGAAAATTGCTTCTCCTCTCTGACCGTCGGCTCCTCATCTGTACAATGGGAAGGATAACGCTTTTCAAGAATATTTTCCCTCTTTGGAAAAGAGAACATTGAGACTGCGGGTGTGTAGTGAGAACTTGATATATGGCAGCTCTCTGCTACCTTGCTCCCCATCCCACCACTCCCAAATATTAAACAGCTAGCTAGATTCTCATAGCTGCCCTGTAGTTGCTGCTAGAATGCTCCAGTGATGACTCGGGTCAGCTCTTCACTTTTTGTGCGGTTGGGGCCCCATCTAGATAGAGCAGATTTTTTAATATCTGGGTCGATCCTCCCTTTGATACCCGAGTCTTTAAATCTAGAGTTATCATGGTTCAGACAAGGAGACTGAGGCCCAGAGCTGTCAGACCCAGGGAGGCAGAACCAGGCCCAGCCCTCAGCTGAGGTTGTACAACACTGTTTTGTTATCTCCTGCCCTTTGGGGTCTTCTCACAGCCTCTGAGCATTCGCTCGCACTCTTTCCTCTGCCAAAAACAATAGCTGCGTTGACTGTGCCGAACTGTTTGTCTTCCTTGAAGATTCAGGTCAAACGTCACCTCCTCTGAGAAGTTTCCCTTAGCCCCACCTCCTGGCTGGTATGGGGACCCCTCCTCTGTGCTTTCAGAGCCCCTGGAGCAGACCTCTGAGGTGGGCTTCTCATGCTCCATTGTGAAGTATGACGTCCTTCTCTCCCCTCTATGTGACAACAAGCTTTTCAAAGATATAGGTCAGGTCTCACTCGCTCTTGTATTTCTGCTGTCACATCAGTCACCTTGTAGGTGCTCCGAGATGACCTCTTCGTGCAATGAATGAATGGGTTAATGAGCAGTTAGCAAGGAGATAGAGAGGTGCCCATGGCTGTAGAATTTCCAGAAAGGTTCCCACTGGCTCTGTTACACAAGGTGGCAGACCTCCAGCCCTTTTGCAGGTGGAGACTTCTCTGGGATGGTCTCCTTCCCAGTGGCCCGGAGTGCAGCCACCCATTACCTGAGCTCTATGTCCATCCTTACGGGTCCCGAGGACCAGAAACTCTCCCAAAATGAGGCCCAGAGAAGCTGCTATTTAGGGTCTTTCTTTCAGACAGCCCCTGCAGCTTTCTTGTGACTGTCCTTAGCTGACATCTTCACAGAGGCTGAGTTCCCAGAAGATGTATTAATGGAGATATCACTATATTGCCCTCCAGAGCTTAGTGTAAATAACCCTGGCGTGCATTCATTCATTCACTCACACATTCATTCAATGCCTTCCTCTTCCGTTGGGGCAAATAGTCAGAAGGTGACTGCATATGACTTTATCACTCACCCGGCTCCAGTGTCGCTCAGAGCAGTCAATTAGATTTTTCCCAAAGGCCAGATTTGGGGGTCAGGAGGGCAGGCTGATGGAGCATTGACAAGTACTCTGATGTCAGCTTTAAAATCTGCAATAGACTCCTGAGGTCATACGCCCCCCTCCCCCACTTAGACACATGTCCCCAACATCATCCAGTAGCAGGTTTGGAGATACATCTGCTCTCTTCTCTTCCCCAGGGCGAGGGCCAGCCCGCTAGACCCAGAGTCCCTGCAGGATCTGAAATCCTCAGTGGTGGCCGCACTGATTTTGCTCTCAGGCAGACACAAACAAGCAAACTTCTTTCTGGCTTCCCTGTTCATCTCTGGGGGAAGTCAAGAAACCTGGGGGACATTAAATGGGACCAAGCACCCCCATGATTATCAGGAAGTGGACAGTGCATGTGTGTGATGATTGGAAGAGTCATTTCACTATTTGAGTCTTCTTTTTCTCACCTGTATGAAGAGGCTGTAATCGCAGCCCTTTCTCTCTCATATGCTTGTTGTGAGGATTAAATGAGGTCATGTTTGGGAAATCGAAAACAGCTAACAGCTAATGTTCCTTGGGTATATCCCAGATACCTTTATAGTCTCCATTTTATAAATAAAGGACCCAGAGCCTGGGGAAGTTAAGTGCTTTGCTAAATGTCACAGAGTAAATAAGTGAGTTCAGTTCAGTCGCTCAGTCATGTCTGAGAGCCTGGTATTTGTCATGTGTCTGACCCCGGAGTCTAAGCTTTTCATCACCGTACCATATACTGTTTCAGACTTGAGCTGTGTGACATCGGACAAGTGACTTCCCTCTCTGGTCTTCTGCAGTACCATCTGAAAATGAGAGACTTGGCATGGATTAATGCTAAGGTCCCTTTCAGCTCCAAATTCCTGGTTGTATTTTAATAAAGGATACATACACCCACCGCCTGATAGCACTTCCTTCCTCCAAGTTTGGTCTTCTTTGAACATGGGATGACTTGACCATTTGCAGCCTCTAGCTGAGAGAGCGTGCTGGAGGAGCAGGCAGATTGTCATGCACATCTAAATAGCAGAGCCGAGCCTGCCTAAGTGGGAAATGGATGTTGTAATACAAAGGCAGTTACCCGGGTCCTTGGAGGTTTCAGCAGGATGTAATTATGGTTCTTTAAAAAAAGGCTCGCATATGTTTTTGAGCAAACTTAACAGATGCCCGGATGTCATGTCTACTCTTCAGGGAGTCTAGGATGACGGATTTTCTACAGCAAGTTTGCGTCGCACATGGGAACAACCCATTGCAAATCAATTCCTAGGGTGCAACTTAATGAAAGCTTTCATTGGTGATTCAGATTAGTAATCTAAAAAACTTAACAGAAGGACCACAACTTCCTCACTGCCTGATCTACTCTGTGTTTGATAAACTAGATGGATAGTCCTCTCTGAAGTTAGTGCTTGATGGGATTCCTTTAAAAAGAAATCCTTAGCCATGCCTATTTATAGGGATTGAGGGTTATAACGCTGTGTGCTTCATTTCTGGTTCATCATCCTTTGCAAAGTTCCGTGACTTCCTTAGAGATTTTCTTTGAGCTGTGCACTATAGGGAGACCTCCTGGATGGTTTGCTACTACTTTGTTGTAAAATTAAATGCACATTGATTGTCCAGTTAAGGCAGTTTGGGTGCCATTTCTGTACCCCAGCACACTCTATCTGGAAAAGTCTCTTGGAAACACATGTCCTCCTGAGGCTATTGAGAATATTGAGCAACTGCATAAGGAAATCGAAAGATAACAAGCCTAGTTTCCTTTGGTGGGGACCTTGACATCTCTTTACTTGCTGGAGTTCTAAGCCGTCTGATACATTTCCAACTGCATCTTCCCCACCAAGTGACTCTTGTGCCTAAGACCTGGCTTAAGGCTTCTGGATTCAGTTCTCTGTACTGGCTGCCTCGGGGCCAAGAAGTCTTCCTTTTAATAACAGTTGAAGACAGTTGAAGATGGAAGCCTTGCACATGTCTGGTTTGGGCAGAATGTCAGCCTTTCAGTTGCCTCCAACTATTCATAACGCTCCATAATTTCATAGCCATCGATTTCTGCTCCTCCCTTGCACACTCTCATTGGCCTGTTGCCCACATCCCGTAATTGTGCCAGTCACCCCCATGACCTTTCCTTTGCTGAGTCTGATTAGTAATGTACTCAACACATTTCCCTGTTGCATCAAATACCAATTTGGCCTGAATGGGTGAAAGAATAGCTGATGAGGAGATGGTTAAGTCTTCTTATTGGAGAAACCTTTGCACTGAGCTGGTGTTGGGAGGTGGGGGAAGAAGGCAAGATGCCTTGTAACATTTTTCTCAGCATGTTTTTCTCAAACTCTGCAGCAGAGTCTGATTCTAATTACCCAGATGCATTGGTCTCATGTGTAGGAGAGGGTGTGTCACCTGATATTGGGGGACTCTGAGCAGTAAAAGGCCTCATATGACACAGCTTTGTGGCAGGTGTTTGCACACTCCTAAAATGTTTCTGCTAAATATTTTGGACTGAGAGGAGAGTAATTACAACATGGAGTAGAATACTTATTTAGGCAGGAGGGAGGGAGGAGTAAACCATCCAGAAGTCCCGTCTTTCTGCAACTTTCTTTGTGTCCTGAAATGGCCTGGGTGTGTGCTCAGTCAGAGGATGGACTTGGGTAACCGCTGAGGAGAGCATGGCGCCCGCGCTCCTGGCTCCCCACCATGGACAGATACACCACTTGAAGTTGCTTCAAAGGCCAGGTTTGCCGACAGTTAATGTTAAGGGGACCTGCGCCAGCGATGTGGCTTCCAGGCTGTATGACAGCAGACAGCTGGGCTTTCCAGCTCTGAGTTTTGGGAGGATTCCATGATTCTCTGGGAAGAGGCATCTCCTTGAGACACCAGTAGCCTCATAGAACATCTCAAGGTAAATGTTCCTTGAGACCATCTATTTCATGCCCCCATTTTACAGATGGAAAAACTTGGGCATCACAAGTAGACGGTTAACCTCTGTAAGTCTTGCCATCAATGGGAAAGAATTGCAGAAAGGTGAAAGCAGCTGCATCAACCAAGTTTTATTAAACATCTATCATGTCCTATTCTGTATTATTCTATACTGAAACTTCTGCATGCGTTTCACTTAGTCTTCAGAAAAACCCTGACAGGAAGGTACTGTTCCTTGTCTCTGTAACTTTTAGAGGAGCCAGCACTCAAATCCTCACCATCTGACGTCAGTCGGCTTTGTGAACCACTTGTGCACCTTCTGACTGAGTGTAATTTACCATGATCCTGGAAGAAGGTTGGTATGGTTAGGTGAGGCAATTGAAGGACAGGGCGGTTAACAGTAACTTGTCTAGTGTTGGATGTGTGTGTGTTAGTCACTCACTCATGTCCGACTCTTTGTGACCCATGGACTGTAGCCCCCCAGGCTCCTTTGTCCATGGGATTCTCCAGGCAAGAATACTGGAGTGGGTTGCCATCTCCTTCTGCAGGGGATTTTCCTGACCCAGGGATTGAACCCGGGTCTCTTGCATTGCAGGCAGATTCTTTACCATCTGAGCTATAGGGAAGTAGTGATGGATATCGGGATTTAAATGAAAGCTTTGAAATTCGACTGTCTTAATTCTACTTTGTGAGGCCTGATGTCTCAGAATCCTATCCACACCCCTTTCTGCATCTCATTTAATCTTCCTATTCATGCTGTAGGCAACATTTGAGAAACCTGGACACAATTCCAACTCTGCTACTAAATATACTGTGCTTTCTTTGGCCAATCACGTCTCTGTGTGCCTCAGTTTCCTTATTGGTTAGAGAGGATTGTTGTTGTTCAATCACTAAGTTGTGTCCAACTCTTTACGACCCCATGAACTGCAGCATGTCAGGCTTCCCTGTCCTTCACCATCTCCCGGAGTTTGCTCAAACTCATGTCCATTGAGTCGGTGATGCTTTTCAACCAAAAGAGGGCTGGCATCCTTGTTGATGCTACAGGGTCTTGTGACACAGCAAATGTGCATGTTCTTTACTAGTGGAAAAGGGCTGAACAGGGGATTATTCCGGTTCTTTCCATGAAGTCCCTTTATCCATTGAGGTCTGGAAGCTTTCTCTGTTGCTTCATCCCTTCAGATCGTCACTGGAGGGTCTACATTTGTTGTGAGTTAGATGACAGCTGGGTTTGTATTTGATTTGGATGGAGTGTGGCCTGGGTATTAAACGGCTGTCAGCAAGACCTCTCTTCTAGCTGGCTCAGGAAACAACAGAGCTGAGCTGACGGTGCTTCCTCCAGATGTCTGGGGGCGCCTGCAGAAGGGAGCTGTGGGACCTCCAACAAGGGGTCCCCACGCCATCGGGCTTGAAGCGCATAGAAAATATTGCTTCCAAATGGAAGCAGGATGAGCCCTGCTTCAGCATCCAGCGCCACTTGTGTGAAATGGCAGAGGAGATCAGGTGTGAGAGGTTTGGGTAATAAGTGATGCTGAGAAATGGCTGCAGAAGCCAGATTTCAGGGCCTTCTGGCCTCATCAGCCATGGATTCTAATCATTTCACAGCATTTGGCCATTTGGGCTGTGGGGGATTCTAGGAAAAATTCATTTTAACCTTAACCAGTCTTATTGTGCTCTTTTTTATAGGGATGGGGAATAGTGTTCCTTTTTCCAGTCCACACTGATTTCTTCCTTATTTGAAATCCTGCAGTACTTAATTCTCTCTGAAACCAAGGGGAAGCAAACAACATTTTTGAGAGCCAACCCTGATGGACTTTATGCTGAGGCTTTTATACATATTACCCCCATATCATTCCTACAAAACAGATCCTTCTCTCCTTGCAAGGCTTTTGCTCTCTTGCTTTTCCTCCTATATAAATGATTTTGTCTTTTTAATCTGCTGGCTCTTCTTCTGAATGTCAAGTACCTGGGCTCAATCCTTTGTCCTGTTTTCTCTTCTCTAGGCCTTTGCAGGGGGTCTTATCCAGCCTTTTGGTTTACTTTCCATCTCTATGCTGCTAACTCCTACATTTCTGTCTTTAGGTCCAACTGTGCGCCTCCGCTCCAGACTCATGCAGCCTGCTTGGACCTCTCCCAGGAAGGCTGCCTCTCCTCCTTTATCTCCCCCTCCTTTTATCTCCCCTTTAGCCTCAGTGAGCTTCATGCTGTTCCCTGAACCTGTCAGTGTATCCTCACCTCAGAGTATTTGCACCTACTGCTCCCTCTGCCTGGAGAATGGTTCCCCTGATATTCCCTTGGCTGCTTCACTCCTCATCAGGGCTCTTCCTCTGCCCACATCGTCTAAACCAGCCCCCCCTCCCGCTCTCTCTGCCCTTATCCTGCTGTTTCGGTCACAGCACTTACCCTACCTGAAATGACATCGCAGCCTTGGTTACATTTTTGTTTATTGTTTGTCCCTTCTCCTGACTTTTGGAATCTACAGTCGTAAATGGGTTTTCGTGGTCATTGATGTAGCACCAGCATCAAGGATGTGGCTGCGAGTGGCTGGAACCCAGTGAATGCTGAATGGAAGGATACTTTTAGTGGTAGGTATTATTTCTCCCGTTTTTTAGGGGAGGAAGTAGAGGCTAAAATGCCCCGTATCACTGGCCTTTCTTCCCCTCAGAAAAGGTGTGATAACTTTAATCAAGATCACTTACATGAAAGCAATGCATTCATTTTGACAGAAATTTATAAAACTTAAAACAAGGATAGTGTTTTCTGAGTTTCTGTCTTAGATAATAAAACTCAGTATGTGCATTAATTCTGAACATGTATTATGACCCCAATTCACCACATGTATGACTGGTCTGCTCCCCTCCACCCCAAACACATGCTTTTCTGACTTCACACCTAACCTTGCTGTCTTGATATTTATTATATTTAACAGTAACTTGACACCATAGCTCCCTGTTGGTTCCAGCAGATGACTATGTGAAGATCAAAATACTCAATGCATCCAAGGAGAATTTTTCCTCAAAGATTAAAATAATTGTCTGTTTTAAAGTACCGCTTATCACCGTCCTCACTAAAGGGCTCTTCGTGGTGTCTGGTGCGGGCTGATGGGTGAGCTGCCATCTGCTGCTGGCCACAGGGCACCACAGTGCATTCTCCAGGGACGCACGGTTGGGAGAGCCTGTCACTCTTGTGCTTTATCTGAAGTCAGTTGTTTTGAGCCTTTACATCAGTCATATGGTTGATTTTATATAGCGATTTCTTCATCTGCAAAAGAGGAAGAGACACCAAGAAAATCCAACCAGAAGCTGTTGAGCTAGATCAGCTCCTTACTTTTTGAAAAAATATTTTCTCTTTTTGATTTTAAGAAGCCTTAACTCTGGAAGTATTATGAATCCAGCACAGTTCAGAATCTGGACATTCAGGAGGCATAACCCTCCTTCCACCTTGTTCCCCGACTGTTTGGCCCACCCAGCAGTTTGGTACCCATCATATCATCCAATTCCCCTACAAGGCTTTTTCTTCTCTGTGGATCTGATGCATGTCCCTGTCTCTTTATTAGAACTGTGCTCCACCCGCCTTGATTGGCATTCCTTTAGACACACAAAGACCAACTTTGATTGTATCTGTCCCTTCCGGTCGGAGGCTGCCTGCCGGGCTTGCTCTGCCTCGAGGTCAGGACTTGGACCCTGATGTCCTCCTCTCTAGCTACACTGAAATTTCCTCCTGGACAATGACAGTTTGCTTTACTTCCAGGTTCCTTCCAAATCCTAGCCCAGTCCTCACCACCTGGAGCTACTCCATAGAGACTGGTTTGTCCAGCTTCTTGGTGGTGGTTGTTCTCTCCATGATCCTCTCAAGGGAGGAGCTATTATTCCGTACTTCTGGGTAGACTCTTTCTTGCATGCAGTTATGGTGGGACACGTCCGCAGGAGCTCTGCTTCCCCACTGCAGTCACCCAAAACCCTGCCTATCTGACTTCATCCCAGGGGAGGGCCGGGCACAGATCAGGCGAGAGACTGCTCATGGAGAAAGCAGGGCAGGGCCTTGGTGCTCCCTTCCCTCCTATTCTAGCAAAATTCTTCCTGGGGTTGTTTGTTTCCTAGTGCTTGAGTTTTAATATCGACCTCCTTCTAACCAAGTTCAGCTTTTGCTCTGTATCAGTCTGGATTTACTGTTCTCCCAGCCACTCCTTCCTATTAAATTAGATAGTAGAGCTGTCCATCAATTGGTGCTATTCAGGAGTAGAGTTGTTTGTTTCTGTGTGTGAATGCTGTGGCTTAGGTGGACCTGGATTTTTCTGCAGAATTACAGCCAAGCCTTGTGCTTTCACCTGTTCAGGTGTTCAGATCCTATTGCTCTACCTCAGAAAACACTAAACTTCCCTGGAAGGGCTCAACAGAAGAATCCCATGTTATTATCCCTTGGCATTGCTATAGCTCTTTATGTCTTATCTTCTGGTGGTAACCCAGGGAGTGTGTGTTTATGATCATTTTATTAGCATTTCCTCAAAAGATTCATGTTTATTAAAAACACAAATATCACTAGAAATTTCTTGGTAGCTTGATTGAAGGGGATTTCAGGAAGAACGAGGCAAGAAGATTAAACATCTATAGCTTTAACCTGTTGCTTAAATGAATAACTATAATATAGCCGTGGACGTTTTTCTTACAAGTAGCCTTTATCAATTCTCCTTCAGATAAGATGTGATAGCCAAGAGCTTGCTGGTTTAAAGACAGGTCAAGGGAGAAAGGCAGGTTTGTGGAGATTACTTTAAGAAAAATCTTGTGTTTAGAAAAATCATGTTCTCTACTTCTACAATTATTTCCTTCTCAAAAATTTCTTATTGGTGCATTTCTGATGGGTCAGTACATTCCTCTGTTTAAGCTAAGATCAAATGGATTTTCTTTTACTTGCTGTCCAAGCATCCTAATTGTAAATAACATACTCACAACAGTGGGTAGTTGACAGAATACCTTCAGGTTGATGGACATTTAAATCTCCTGACAGCCTTGACCTGAGTACATTTAGACTTCCCTACTACAGAAGAGAGAACTGGCGTTCTGTGGGACTGAGGGACTCGTCCAAGGTTCACATTGCCAATGAGTGGCGGAGCTGGACTCGAACTCAAATCTTCCTGTTTCTATTTCAAGTTCCTTCAACAATCTCACACTGCCTCTCAAAGAAACAGGTTTGTTCATTCATTCAGTTATCTATTTATCCGTCTATCCATCCAGCCATTCACCCATCCATCCATATCCATATCCATCCGTAACTATTCCTTGAGAACCCATTATATACCAGATGCTGTCTGGAACTCCCAGTTTGGTAGGGAAGACAGTAAGCGTATAATTCCATTGGTGCGGCAGTTGCTCGGGCATTAGCACCGAGGCTCTGGAAAAACAGGAGGAACACCTGGCCTGGGGCAGTGGTCAGGGAAGGCTCCCTAGAGGGAGTGATGCTGAAGCTGCATTTTGATATGCATGTGTATTAACAGTCACTTCTTTCCCTGAGTGCTACCAGCTTCCACTCTGCTGCCCACCACTCATATCACTCTTCACGGGGCTCAGCTGTCAGGAGAGCAGTGGGGTAGAGCTAGTTCAACAAGGAAGAGCATTCCCACTGAGGGGACTTTGAGTGATAAGGGGTCTGGAGAAGGCTTGGAACACATAGGATGGGGAAACTGCCCCAGAGAAGAACCAGAAGATCTGGTATGGCACCTGGGAAAACTCTCTTTTTTCTAGGCCTTGCCTTCTCATCAGTGATACAAAGGGATTGAATCTGAAAAAAGTTTAAAAGTGCTGATTGTATGGCCCTAGGCAAGCACAAGGACAGGACAAATGAGAATGCTGCAGGGAGCGCGGGAGGGCATATTGCAAGCCTCCTGTAGCTCCAAGGCCTTTGTACTAGCTCTGCCTTCTGCCTGGAAAGCTTTTGCTCATGTTGTCCATTCGTTAACTTCAGCTCCTCTTTTGTCTCTTCTTCCTGTTCCCAGACAGATGGAAGGACCCTTCTTATCAAACACAGAGCCCTGGGCTATAACTGCCCCACTCCTTGTGTCTGGGTGTTTGTACTGGCCATACATTCCTTGAGGGAGGGACTGTGACCTCGCATCTCTATGTTCCCAGACCATAAGCCCTGTGTCTGGCACGACACATATGTCAAAGAATGATGGAAGATGGTGGACTTGGTTTGATCGTATGTCTGAGTTGGCTCATAGGTCTTCCAAAATTGACTTGGGTATTCAGAATAAAGTACTTTCAGACCCGTTCTACAGACGAGACTCTTTAGGCCCTGGGAGGTTAAAAGACTTATTGGGAAGGACAAGCCAGGTCTCCTCTTTCTAAGGTAATGGTTCTACCATTTCCCCCAAGACTTCCAGGATTTGAATTTCATTTCCGTTCTTTGGGAAAATGGAAGAGACGTTTTCACTGGTGTAAGTTAAAGGAGCTGGGAGTTGGGGTGTAACAGCCTAAGGAAAGGAGTGATGTGAAGTGTGTGAAGGTTCGTTTGGGTAACAGCCTTTTGAATAGATTAAGACGGTGAGGCTTGGCGGAGGCAGGTGGAGGATCAGAGGAGACAGCATTCGACGAGGCGGAGCTGTCTGGGCCCTGAACAAGCAGCTCATCTCCGGGGAGAGAAGAGAAGGGTTTCAGAGAGCGTGTGCATCAGACAGGCTCCATGTGCAGTGAAGTGATGCGTGTGGCAAGCACACTTCTCCCCCTCTGCTGGGGCTGTCACCGCCCCGACCCCTCTACACATGTCATTTATCTTTCCACGTCCAAGTTGCAGTGGACTTTTTCAGGCCATCTGAAAATGGAGGCTGGGCATTTTGGGGAGGGACCTGCTTCGTTTTCATGTCTAACCTTCATCGCTTTGGGATATTGTTCCTGTCTTCTTTGTTTCTCCCCCCAGAGTTTATTCCTTGGCAACACGCCTCTGGCTCGGTGGGGGCCCTGATGCATCCCCGTGTGCTGCTGCTTGTCAAAACCCAACGAGAGGCATCTTATCAGTTCCCTGGCAGGCGCAGGGTGGTGGCGCCGTGTGCACGCACTGAATCTCTGATAGACGCCACTCAGAATCAGCATGCACCTTTAATAAAGAGCACCGCCTAGCTATTGGCTATGATAGGGCTGGTTGTAATAAAAGCATCTCTTTCCCATTGGCTTTTGAAATGGCAGACGGAGAGCTGTAAGGAAGGGAGTCTCTTACCGAGGAGGAGACAATGTCTTTTATACAATAAGCCCAAACCTCCAGGATAGGTTTGATGACACCTTCGATTGTGTTTTTCTGCTCTGAAGGGATGGATGATCAACACACACCTCCCAGATGCTGCTAAGGGGGTTCTGTCTTCTGATCAGCATCCTGATCAGCCTCTGAGCTACTTGGGCCTTTGTTGATTTTTCTGGCAGCCCCCCCCACCCCAGGATCGGTGTGTTTGTGGAACCCCCTGGGCCTGAGTTCCAGCATCACCCCTCGTTTGCTGTGTGATCTTGGGCAAATTCCTCAGCCTCTGTTCAACTTCTTCCTCAGTGTGATACAGGGGTCGAGGCAGAGATGTTTCCTGGAGATGCTGTTGCTGAGGCTGAGTCTTGAAGGAGAGGAGGGGCAAGGCTTCTGGGGGACTCTTGGTGGGCAAGTGAGGTCTGCTTGTAGCTGGTGGTGAGAATGTCTGGGGATTTGTAGTCTGGTTCAAGGTCAGAAAGGCTAAATGGAATATGAGTGGGGAGCAGGGACAGTGAAGTCCTAGTGACTGGGTGGAAAAGCCCAAGGGGTCGGAGGGAGGCCTGGTAAGAGAATGAGAGCACCAGGGCCTATTACCTGTACTGGGTGTGTAGTTGGGATGAGATGCTGTGAAGCCTTGACAGTGGATGGGAAAACTCCAAGTGAGAGTTGGAAGAAAGAAGTCACGCCCATACTTCACACTTGATTCACCAGAAAATGTCTGTCTTCTCTTCATTCCCCTGTTATGTCCTGAGTCAGACTCCCAAGTGGCTGCTGTAGAGCAAAGGACAGAGATGGGAGGACACGACAGAGTGGCAGTGGCCTCAGGCCCCCAGCGCCTGCGGGGCATGGCTGCCTCCCCTGCCCTGACTCTGCTCTTCCAGCAACACTTCAGTCCTGTCTTGGCTCTAGAGAGCTGACCGGAGCCCCGCTCAGGCTTCTCCAAGGTTTCTTTTTCTTTTCTCTGTTTTCATTTCAAACTGCCTGCTTTGCCTGGTACTCCTTCGAGACTCCCCCCGGCCCCACACCCGCCCCGCATGCCTTTCTTCTTACTGCTTTCGCTGTCTGTATGCAGAACTCCATCACGGCAGCCCTCCGCTCTCCAGCCCTCTGTGTTTTCCCAAGAGGCACCTCCTGCTTCCACCAGCATCAGGAATTGAACTAGCTCCTCCAAGTCACCAACGGACCATTTTGAAAAGCAGATTTAGTTAATATTTTGGATAGCTAGCGTGCCTGTAATTATAGATGTATGTAATAAAGTTATGTAATTAATATCTTGTATTCCATATAGTTACAGACAGGATAAATACTGCCATGATGGTTTTTACCTTCCAGGCTCTCTCACAAAGCTTCCCATTCGTCTGTTCCTCCTCACCCCCTGCGTATTGTATTACTTGCAATTAACCATATAAGTGGAATCTTTTTATGCAAACAATCAAAACTAATAAATAATAGAGCTCATCTTCTCTCCGTTCTGGCAGCAATCTAGTCGGCCTTAATGAGGTTTGAACACAGTGCAGTGATGTTGATCTCCATCAACCTTGTTGCCATGGGAGTCTCTCCAGGTTGGATTTCCTTAGGCTTCTGCCACTCCCTGGCATTAGACGTATCATCCCCGTGGCTCTGAAAGTCCAGAACGCACTAGCTAGAAAATCTACAGGTCTGGGAAAACCCTGGCGTGCTTGAACCATCTCTGGAATTTCCATGTTCTGTGATTTCACAGGTTGCCCAGGAAGTGGAATGCCTCTGAGTAGGTAACCATGAAGTGTACGGGGGTGTGGGAGGAAGGCACTCTCAGCTCTGGCGATCTACCATGACGTCCTCCGTGACAGCAGGCCTTCAGTGTCATGGCAAAGCATGGGTAGTCAGTGCACACCAAGCATTATGAATGACTGATGTGCCGTGGAGATGTTCATGGAGGAGCGTGCGCTGTTTGGATGGCAGAAGTGGTTGGAGTGGATTTTCTGAATAAATTATAAATACAGATCTGATCATGTCACTTGCATGCTTATGATCCTCTGTAGACTCCTTGTCACCTTTGCAAAATGTTTAAGCTCCTCAGCCCGCCAAAGAGTTCCTTGACGAGGGTGACCAACTGCCTGCTTAGCCCAGGATTGAGTGGGCTTCCTGGGATGTGGGATTTTCAGCGCTAAAAATGCAGGCAAAGCCAGGGTCAACTGGGCTGAGCTGACCACCCTGTAACCATGACCTAGGCCCACTCATTCCTCTGCAGCCCCAGCTCCCACCCCTGTCTGGAGAAATAAGCTCTGCTGCTGCTGCTAAGTCACTTCAGTCATGTCAGACTCTGCAACCCCATGGACTGCAGCCTACCAGGCTCCCCTATCCCTGGGATTCTCCAGGCAAGAGTGCTGGAGTGGGGTGCCACTGCCTTCTCCGAAATAAGCTCTAGTGGTTCTAAATGAGTTGTAATGGTTCCCTGCTGCTTCTTTTTTAAAAATTGAAGTAAAGTTGATTTACAATATCGTATTAGTTTCAGGTGTACAACATAGCGATTCAATATTTTTATAGATTGTGCTCCATTCCCCTGCTGTTTCTTGCCTCTTTGCCTGCGCCCCTACAGTCTCAGCTGCCTGCCAGGTTGCCCTGGCTCCCCTATCTTTGTTGAACTAGCTCTTCTCGCGTGTTAAGGCTCTGTGTGGCATTGCCTCACGGGGAAGCCTTTGTGACCCCCAGGTTGGGGGAGCTTCTCTCCCCTGTGCTTAGCCGCTTGTCCCAGTCATGTCTCTGTCCATTGAGTATATTTCCTTGTCTCTCTCCCTCACTGGACTAGGAGCTTTGTGAAGACATGAATATGACCTATTAGACTTTATATCCCTAGCACCTAGTACAGTGACTGCACATAGGCATTCATGAAATATTTTATGTACAGATTTATTTAATGATTTAAGTATTTAAGTGCCTGAATGAATTAAAGGTAGATGATAAGATATAGCCCAGGTGTTGATGACCTTTCAAAACTTGTGTGCCTATGTCTTATTGAAAAACATGTACGGCGGTTCATGAAAGATCAGGGGGTGGGGGGGACCCTGACTTTCTGGGGATGAAGAAGGGGAGTGTGGTGGTTCAGGGTCACTAAAGTTCCTGCCCAGGGGAAAGGGGGCTGCAAATGAGGAGGGGCTGTGGGGTGAGGGTGAGGCAGGTGGGGCTCTGAAGAGCAAGTTGGTGTCCTGGGAGCTCGGGGTGGGAGAGGGACAGGACGGCCTGGGCAGAAGTGAACCAAATGCAACAGCAGGGCAATTGCAGGCTCATTGGGCAATTGATCATTTGGCTCTTGGGTGCTAAAGAGATATTCCTTTTTTATTTAGGTTTTATGGTGAAGAAGGCTAAGCATTTTCTTTTTCTACGTCCAGTTTTATTGACATATATCTCTGTATAAATTTAAGATGTATAGGTGAATGTTTTGACTTACATACGTAATGAAAGAATGACCACAATACGTCTAGTTAGCATCCGTCATCTCATAGAGATACAAAAAAGAGAGAAAGCAAAAAAAGGGAAATTTTTCCTTTCTTATATTTTTTATGATGACTGTATCAACTTTCACATTTTTACTAACAACTTTCATAGATACACACAGTGGTGTTGACTTTGGTCATCATTGTACAATACATCCCTGCTGCTGCTGCTGCTAAGTCGCTTCAGTCATGTCCAGCTCTGTGCAACCCCATAGATGGCAGCCCACCAGGCTCCCCCGTCCCTGGGATTCTCCAGGCAAGAACACTGGAGTGGGTTGCCATTTCCTTCTCCAATGCATGAAAGTGAAAAGTGAAAGTGAAGTCACTGATTCATGTCCAACTCTCAGCAACCCCATGGACTGCAGCCTACCAGGCTCCTCCGTCCATGGGATTTTCCAGGCAACTGGAGTGGGGTACCATTGCCTTCTCCACAATACATCCCTAGTACTTATCTATCTTATAACTGGAAGTTGGTACCTTTAAACCACTTTCCTCCAACCTACCCACCACCCCCAACTCTTGTAACCATAAATCTGATCTCCAAAGAAATATTCTTGATCAAGATGCCTACCCGAATAGGGGTGGGCCAAGGAGAGAGAGGTGGGACATCCAGGCAGGTGACCGGGACACAGAGCTTAGGAGGTTTCTTTCAGAGAGGCCTTACTAGGCTTCTGAGGGCAGAGGGGAGCTGTGAAGGTGGAGGCCAGCAGTGTGTTCTAGGCCAGCCTGCTGGGTGGTGACCAGCCTGCTCCGTGGGCCCATCACTACCTGGCCCCCTTGTGGACTCGCTGCCAGCAAGTCCCCTGAGCTTCCAAGGGAGGGTGCCTTGTGCACTGGAATCTGTCTGCAGGATGAATATTTCAGAAAGGCAGCTGGGAAAGGCAGTGGCTTTTTAATCTAAGCTGAATAGAGCCTGAGGGGCCAGTGCACGGCATCCTCGGGAGTGGAATAATGTGCTTGCGACACCGTGTTCTCTGTGTACAATGGAACGGGACGTGAGCACAGGAGACGGCTCTGGTCATAGAATTCTCTCCCTCTTGGCCCATCCTGAATGAGAGCCTGGGACTGTTGCTGGTGACCTTTGACAGCAGCCCAGGGGGCAGCTATTGTGCCGACCTTGATGAATTAGAGCCTGTGGGGGCGACTCGCAGTGCCTGCCGTCCATGGAGTTGCTCATTCCGGCCAGATGCTCACTGTGCTTTCCATAACTAATTTCCCTTCATTGCAGCAACAGCCCTGTGGCAAGTGATTCTCTCTCCACTATATGGGGGAGGAAACTGTGGCGCAAAGGAGTCCAATAACTTCAAAGCGCTTAGTGTAATGCCCACACGCGCCATCCCGACAATCAGAGCTAAAATTTAGATCAGGTTTGGTCTGTGCCAGGCATTGTGCTAAGTGCTTTAATAGGTACAACACATTCATTCCTTACAACTGTGGAGGATACAGCATTCAGTTCCATTATTCGCCTCATTTTCCTGATGAGGAACTGGAACACAGTGAGGTTAAGAGCATGCCCAAGGTCACACAGCTGGTAAATGACAGACCCAAAACTTAAAAAAAAATTTTTATTGAAATATAGTTGGTTTACAGTGTCATGTTCATTTCAGGTATACAAGCTGGTGAGTCAGTTAAACACATACACACTATATATTCGTTTTTAGATTCTTTTCCATTATAGATTATTATAAGATATTGAGTTGAGTTATACAGGGGGTCCTGAGTTATGCAGGAGTTATACAGAGTTATTGAGTAGAGTTATACAGGAGGTCCTGTGTTATACAGGAGGTCCTTGTTGATTACCTGTTTTATATATAGTAGTGTGTATATGCTAATCCCAAACTTCTAATTGACCCCTCCCCAACTTTCCCCTTTGGTAGCCATAAGTTTGTTTTCTATGTCTGTGAATTTATTTCTGTCTTAAAAATTTGTGTCATTTTTTAAGATTCTACATATAAGGGATATCGTATTTGTCTCTCTCCATAGAGCCAAAACTTGAACATAGGTAGTCTGATTCCGAAGTTTAAGGATTTAACCATTTACAATACCCCCTCATATAGAGAGAGCACTCAAAACTGTTAGCTACTGTTACTCTGACTCCTTACAAAGGAACGCAGCTTGGGAGGGCAGAACTGGGATTGAACACAGGATGTCTATCTCTGAGATACCTGCGCTGAACTTGTACCCTAGGCTAAGTGAGGGATTCATGGCTTTTTCTAGTTAGCTGAGGGTTAGTAGGAAAACCTAGTTGCCTTCAACCCGGTAACAGAGGCTTCAGGAGTCCCTGGTACCTATGCGCTCTTCCTCCTGGGCTCACAGCTTCGCTACAAGTTCCTGCTCCCTTTGTAGCAAAGTCTGGCCACATCAGTGAATTCTAGCCAATGGAATATGAACAGAAGGGATGTATGCCACTTGCAAGCTTGTCCTGCACACCCCACCCCCCCAAATAATGCTCCCATTCGTGATCCCAGAGGACCTAAAGGAGGGTCACTGATGGAAGGAGCCTGGGGACTTGAATGACTGCCTGGAGCAAAGCCCACAACCCCTGCCCCCACGCTGGACTGTGAGGCAAACAAGAGATCATCTTTCTTGGGTTAAATCACTTAGATATTGATATTATTATAATTGGAGCTCCCTCTACCCCCCAAAATACAGTGACTTTAAATAAAAGCCCTTTGAAGTGCCTGAGTCCACTTCTCTGTTAAGGTAAACAGAGGCCAAGAGAACAGAGTCTGGAAATAGCACAGGCCTTAGGGTCAGACCAGCTCATCACTTAGTAGCCTCATACGTCAACCTCATGGAGCTGCAGAGGTCTCCTCTGTCCAGTCCAGGCATGGCCGGTGCTGGGTTGCTGCAAGGAGTTGGAGGTGTTGCAGCTAAAGCCTCTAGCACAGCGCCTGCTTCATACTTGCTGTGTCAAAACCTAAAATGTTTGCGTGGCTCTTAACCCAGGAATTCTATTTCCAGGAACTTATTTTAAGAAAATAATCTTGGATACTCAAAGATGTAGTTACTAAAATGTTTACCTTAATATTGCACTTGAGTGAAAAATTGGAAATGAGCTAAATTTTCAACAATTTGTTGTTGTTCAGCCGCTCAGTAGTGTCTGACTCTTTGCAACCCCATGGACTGCAGCATTCCAGGCCTCCCTGTCCTTCATCATCTCCGGAAGTTTGCTCAAATTCATGTCCATTGAGTCAGTGATGCCATCTAACCATCTCATCTTCTGCCTACCCCGTCTCCTTTTGCCTTCAAGCTTTCCCAGCATCACGGTCTTTTCCAATGAGTCAGCTCTTTGCATCAGGATGCCAAAGTATTGGAGCTTCAGCTTCAGCATCAGTTCTTCCAATGATCAGTCCTTTCAACAATAGGAAATTGGTTAAATAAACCCTGGTGCATCTGTTCAACTGAGAACCATCCAGCCATTAAATAGATGTAATAGAAGGTCAAGCAAAATAACCAACAAGGACCTACTGTACAGGGAACTCTGCTTAATATTAAGTGGCGGCCTGGCGGAGAGGGGCATTAGGGGGAGAATGGATGCATGGATATGTATGCCTGAGGCACTCTGCTGTGCACCTGAAACCATCACAACATGTTAATTGGCAATTGGTGGCAGCAGTTCAGTTGCTCAGTTGTGTCCGACTCTTTCGACCCCATGGACTGTAAGCCTGCCAGGCTCCTCTGTCCATGGGATTCTGAAGGCAAGAATACTACAGTGGGTTGCTCTTTCCTTCTCCAGTTAACTGGCAATATTCTGATATAAAGTTACAAGAAAGAGAAGCCATGCAATGACATGAAAAAATATTTACAGCAAAATGGTAAAAACAGCAGATTGTAAAACAGTATGTATTCCATGAAATCATTTAAAAAAATAGAAATATAAGAATATATATACATACAAAAAAAAGAGTAAAAGGCTATATCTTGAAATATTAACATGTTTGTCTCTTGTAAGTGGGGATTTGTAAGGTTTTACTTTCCCTTGCTTATCTGTTTTCTAAATTTTCTATCTTAAATAGGAATTATTTAGTTAAAAAGGAAGAAACCAAACTATGTAAACTCTTTTGGGGAGCTTTGCCTGCATTGGCTGTGACATTGAACATCTCTCATCACCCTGTGTGGATGTTGACTTGGACAGTGGGAGAGACAAAGACAAATGTGAGTTGACACAGGGTGTCCGTGGGAATATC
Source organism: Ovis aries (assembly GCF_016772045.2). Lineage (NCBI taxonomy): Eukaryota > Metazoa > Chordata > Mammalia > Artiodactyla > Bovidae > Ovis > Ovis aries. The sequence goes on along the minus strand of NC_056074.1, from coordinate 23,102,185 downwards.
TCATATAAAGTTGTGTTGCTATCATTCATGGACGCTGGTTGTTGGATGTTTATTATTGTGGGTATTATTCACACAGACACGTGAGCTCACAGGCATCTCCTCTCCTCCCTTCCCTGCAAAAGTGCTGCTGCCCATAAGAATCTTGTCTTTCATAGGACTAGGTGTCCCATGACACTATCCAGGTGCCCAGCGCATAAGAGCATCTCTGAACAGACTGAGGACCTCAAGATGAATGCTAACAACTCCCAGCCTTAATATAACAAGGCATCTGGCACAGCAGCCCTTGCTGGAGCAGCCTTCTCTGGGCTGGTACATTCACCACAGGCTTTCTTCTCCCCGGAGCCAGGGACTTAATGAGTGTGAGTGAGTTTCCTTCAGGTTTATTAAATAAGCGTGCTTTTGCAAGAATAAGTCAGCCACAGACTGGAAGAAAGTATTCACAATGCATATACCTGACAGAGGACTCCCATCCAGAATATATAAAGACTTTTTACAAGTTGACAATTAAAAAGACAGCTCAGTAAAAAATGGGCAAAAGATTTGAACAAGAACTTCACAAAAGAAGATCTAGGAATGGCTAATAAGCCCATAAAAAGGAGTTCCACATCATTAGTCATAAGAAACATGCAATTTAAAGGTACAATGAAATACCATTTCATACCTATTAGAATGGCTAAAATACAAAAGTCTGATGAGTCCCAAAGATGGTAAGGGTGTGGGACAACTGGATTCTCAGTTTATTGCTATTATGGGGTCAGGTTAAATTCTGTTCAAAATGATTTGAGTTATGTGATTAAATGGTTTCTGGATAAATATATTTCTTCATTCATGCACTAATCCAACCATTATGTAATTATGTCATGATGGATAAAACAAAGTTCATGCCTTCAAGGGGAATGTAGACAGTTTTTGAAGTGAAGCTTTGTTGAGTCAGTCACCACGTAGCTAGTGTTATTTACCATACCTTCTTGATTCTCAGACACATGTGTTATCTTCAACCAATTTCAAAGTAAGTGTGAAAACTGAAAAACATGTTTTTGCACCAAAAATAAGAGTCTTGAGGCTCTGGCTTAAACAGGAAAAAGATAATTTTTCCCCATTTACCTTTTGCCTCTGCATTCTAGTTCTTTGAAAAGAAATGCATGGGAATAGATGGTATTAATAATGATCTTGTTGCATTTGTTGAAACGTATTCCTCTCTATCTCTTTTTAAATAAAGCTGCATTTTGATCTCTCAGTGTAAGAAAATTATCTTAATACAGTCTTAAGCCATAAGTTGCTGTGGCTTTGTTTACTCGCCCAAAGGCAAAAGTTAAATCAATTCAATAAATATTTATTTTGTGCCAAGCATTTAACCAGGCACTGTGCAGTAACACAGAAGGAGCAGTTCTAATGTGAGAAACGGATGCTCTTTTCTAATGAAAAGAGTTCTGGCTTTGAAGTTAGGGCACAGTTTTGGACTATGGCCCCATGATGTCTTATCTATGTCATTCTGAGAAAGTCTCCAGAGTTTAATTTTCTGAACCTCTGTTTTCTCCTGGGTGAAATGGCTATAATCATTCCTATCTCATATTATTGATTTAATGGATCATGTGAAAAAAAAATCTTGGCATGTGATAGGTGCTCAGTGAATGCTTGTTGATTCTGGCTCTCAGTGGAGACACAAGATGTGTTTGAGGAGGTTCTCAGCATTAACAGAAGGCAGTGGGGAGCCTGTATTGTCAAGTTCAAGATCGAGATGGTACAGTTCTTTTGAATAACTTTCAGCATTTTCCAGCACTGTTCAGTGTGCTGTAAGAGAACATCAGGAAAGTTTGTCTGTAACTTTGACCTTGGTTTGGTAGAGAGAAAATGTGACTTGGAAAGCCTGAAGTGCATTAGTTTTATAGTGTGGGGTTAGAGAGCTTCCCAGGTGGTGCAAGTTGTAAAGAACCCACTTGCTAATGAAGGAGGGTGCGGGTTTGATCCCTGGGTCTGAAAGATCCCCTGGAGGAAGAAGGGCAATCCACTCCAGTATTCTTGCCTGGAGAATTCCATGGACAGAGGAGCCTGGTGGGCTATAGTCCATAGGGTCACAAAGAATCAGACACAACTGAAGCAACTTAGCAGACATGCACGCATATTATCTCCATGACTCAAAGGGGCAGCAGGTAGAGAGTAAAAAAAGTGATAGTCAAGGGCATGGTGTTCAGAAATAACATCCTGGAAAAGAACCAGGTGTGAGAAGGACTGGGAGTAAAATTAGGAAAGAGAAGGAAGGTGAGCGGAAGCTGTCCACCCCGTGGGAAGACAGCAAGCCCTTCCTTGGGGTGAAGTGTAGGCACAGAGGTGTGAGGGGTGATGGAAGTGAGTTCCTGAGGTCACACAGGTGGTTACACCTGATTCAGGACCAGAAACCCATGCCTCGTCCTCCAAATAGCCTTTTGTGTCCCATTGAACATTTTTTTTAATGATGCCACTTTCTCATTCTCTCATTTGCTAGCTGAGTGCATGCACACACACACCACACACATACACACGCTCACATTGGCAGGTGCTTTCTGGGGAGCAAGAGTTCGGATCATCTGTTTGTGTTTCTAGTTTAAAATCTTCCTTGTCCCTTTGGATGCGCTTTAAGCACTTGCGATCTAGATCAGCCAGGTGCCCTGGGACAAGGTGGCTGAAGGAGGAGCAGCGGCCGTGGGGAAGGTGCTGGCTCAGTGGCCCAGAGCTTTCCAGAGCTGAGATTTGAGAATGAGAAAGAGCCCCTGAGCACGTGAAGAAAGGGAGGTTGTCAGGGTGGGGGGCGTTGTGAGGAGAAAGGCCTGGGAACTGAGTAGCATGTAGTGTTTGAGGAACTGCCTGTGGCCAAGGCGAGAGTGTGGACTGGGAGCTGGGATGCAGAGAGAAGCTTCTGAGCCCCATAGAACTTTCCCTCCAGGGCATATCATCTTTTTCTTCCCACTTTTGCCAAGCGCATGGAACAGAACAGCATTTTCTTCCCCTTGTGAAATGACAGGAAGGGGTTAGGTAGTGGGTGGGTGTTGAGTGAAGCTGTGAGGTCGTGGAAAGCAGGGGGCTCTGGCTGTCCAGGGAAGGGGTGGACACTGTGATCTGGCCCGAGAGAGTCCTGGAGACTGTGCATAGGAGACAGGAGGCTTTCTAATGCCATGAGATGGATGAAACCGGTTCACAGTAACTGCACAGAAGTCATTCATTTGCTTTAAATCCTGCTCTTGGCTGTAATTTGATTTAAATAGACTTCTTTAATATTCAAGCCTCATTTAAGAGCCCCATTCTTAGGGAAAAAAAAGCTCAGTGGAGAGGAAGAACTTGCTGACATCTGTCTCCCTGTGATGGACCCTGAGCAGGCGGCAGGCACCCACTAGAGTCCTGTGTGCCGTGATTAGTGCCCGCGGCCTGGGCTGGGAGCTTGTTAGAAATGGAGAATCTGAGGCCCCTTCCCGTACCGACTGAACTGGAATCTGCATTTCCACAAGGCCCTCAGGTCACTTGAATGTACATGATAGAAATGTAAGAAATAAATGACAGTGATGAAGAATGTCACCTGCTTTCTGAGAGGTGAAACTTTGAAAACGCCAAGCCAAAAAAATCTTCCAGTTTTGGAATGGAAGGGAAAGGGGTTGAAGATTTTCAAAATTAACGTGTAAATCTCTGTATGTTTCAGAGTACTTTAGAAAATATTGGGTTATAAGTTGCTTGTTGGAGTTTCTCAGGCTAATGGGACATGTGTGACTCTCTTCGCAAGCACATCACTTACCTCTGCCAGACTGTGTGAGAGGCTCCCTTTCTTCAGCTGCTCCCCATCCTAGAAAAACCAGCTTTACACCCCAGGACTTGAGTCTGGCTTCCTCGAGGTCGAGCCTCAGTGGAGACATTGAAAATTTGCCTGCTGATTCTCTGTCTTGTTCTGAAGATTTAATTGCTAGGTATTAAAAACACCTGTGTAATATATATTCCATCTGAGAATCTGTTTTTCTAAACTTCCTGTAATGTCATCTGCACGGAGAGATTGAACTATAGATGGATGGGGGTTTTGCTGCTGGGAGGAGGTCAGGGGAGTGGGGGGTGGGTGGATGTGGGTGCGTGTGATGAACATCTGCTTTCTTGTGACTTACTATGAAAAAGATGTTAGTAGTGTGCACACACTGGGCAAAATGAAACCTATGAATTCTTATGATTCTGTCACTGCTGACACATTCGTAGTTTACTGAATACCTATTACGTGCTCCAGGCTTCACATCTATTGTGTGTATTCCTACAATAACTCCAGAGGCAGGTGGCACTGTCCCTATTGACAGCTGAGGAAGCCATGCTTCAGAAAGGATAAGTGCCTTATTTAAGGGCACGGCACTGGCTGGGAAACTGGATTTGAACCCACGTCCTTTTAACACCAGAGCTGGGCTCTTTCTGCTCTGCCCTCAATTTTCCACTATGAGCCAGACTCACTTTTTTTGCCCTGACATTCTGGTTTGCTTGCCAAGGAACCCACCAGCCTGCTTCTCAGTTGGTGGAAGCAAATCTCATAGATTTGTTCATCCTGAACAAGAAGAGGGTGAGGAGCGACATGGCCTGCTGCTCGGCCGCAGTCAATCCACCAGCTAGTCAACTCCACCAACATTGGATCAATAGCTCCTGGGCACAAGGCAGAGTTCTAGACCTCAGAGAGGTAAAAGGTATGAAGACGACCTGTAGTCTAGTGGAACTGGACGATAAAATCACCACTCGCCTGCACATGTTAAGCTATATATTGGCAATACAGTGTACTTTTGCAAAGTGTCTTGCATTTTAGAGGCTACTGTAACCTGTCAGAAAGGGTATAGAATATGCTCTCCAAGTGCCTGGGTTTGAATCTTATTCTCCCACCCACCAGATTTGTGATGCTAAGCTGATCCTTTTTCCTCTCTGAGTCTCGGGTTCTTCATCTGGACCATGAAGATCCAGGACAGCCGTCTCAAAGAGCTGTTGCGGGGTTAAATGCCCGAAAGACTGGGAACTGGCCAGTGCCTGGCACACAGGAGTGACTTTAAAGATGTTTATGAAACTCTGAGTTTTCAGTGCTTTACTGTTTTCAAAGCCTGCTTTTTCCCAACATCTCATCTGTGCTACTGTGGCATACACAGTTTGACCTGAGACACTTGAACTTCCTTGAGAGCCTCCTGCCAAGCCCACAGGCCTAAGCTCCCAACAGACATACTCTCACATCACCTCTCCACTGCAAGCTGGTCAGACCAGACAGACTTGTGGCCTAGGGTCAGAGGTAGAATTCCTGCCCTCTCTTCAACCATCCAGGCTGCTCTGTGACCTTGGCCACATATGATGTTTTTATCCTTTGGCCAGAGTTTCATAATCTGCACCATTTGTACAAACATTCCAGGAAACAATTGTTTATACAGGCTCGTAAGTTTGTGAGACAGTTTACATATGGAGCCTCATTAGCTGATAACCTCTGACCCTCAGAGCCCATTCTGGGGTCCTTCTTGTGGGCGTCCCTTTCTGTTGAGCTTAGCTGTGCAGATGCTGGTGGCCTGAGGCTGTGATGATTCTGCTTTGGCCCTCTTGTCTCTTTCCCCCAACCCCTCTCTGTGGCTTTTCCTGATGGGTGGCCCAAGTCCCATAATTTTCTGTCTCTCGAGACTCCCCACACAAGAACTGATCATCCCCCTGCCCCAGCATTTGATCCTCGTTGGGTAGCTCTCAGATTTGCCCTGAATGCCTAATCCTGCTTCCTGCCTACAAAGTCATAATCAATATGAATTCCATCCTTCTGCAAACATCTATTGAGTTCCTCCTGTGTGCTGGCGGGGCGAACCAGTTGGTTAAAGCCCTGGCGAGAAGCAATATACAAGTAAAACAAAGAAATAAATCATAAAGTTTCAGTTAGGACGGGAAGGAAGCATCAATGAAAATGGTTGGGAGATCAGGCTGATGGATTGTCTCATCCCTGAGGACAAATGAGCAGCAGCTCAGGCTTGCCTGCTGTGAGGAAAGCCAGGTAGGGTGAAGGGTGGGGAGGGAAGCAGTGAGGAAAGGCCTCTCTAGGGAGAAAATCTCCAAGCAGACCTTGCGGGCTGAGAAGGAGCTGCAAGATCTGGGGAGGAGGCAAACGTATAAGAGGCCCTGAATGGGCAGTGAGCAGGATGAGTTTCAGGAGTGGTCACTATTTATTGTGTAGTGACTGCATGCCAGGCACCGTCCTTAACACGTCATATCTTAACTGATCCCATGTTGACAGTGATAACCTCGTCACTTCCCAGTACTCGAGATGTAGCAGCTACTCCAGTCTCCCTGGAGGATGCAGACACTGAGAGGGGGAGAGGCTGAGTAACGTGTCCACGGGCGTCCCAGACCACGTAATTGGTGGAGCGGGTATCTCACCAGCTTTGCTGTGTCCCTAGGCCTTTGTTCTGTAGGACTCGCTGCACCCACTGCCTCCTTTCAGCCTCACATTCTGATTGAATCCCACATCTTGCCTTCATTACAGCTGACTTCCAAGGAGGCACCGCTTCTGTCCCTTCCCAGCTCCTACCTGTACCTTACCCTTGAGAATCCCTTCCAAGCTGTCTCTGGCTTGTTTCCCTGCCTTACTCTCAGCACCTAGTCAGCGCTTCCTTAGCCTTTTCACCTCTGTCGCTTCCCAGCTGTCATCTCATCCGTTCCCAAAGCCCTCAGCCTGGTTCCTGCCTGTTCTGTCCACACACCTTTGGCAGAATTGTCCTCACCCAGCACTTGTCCTCAAGTTAAACCTTCAGTGAATATTGATGCTCTGAATTTCGGAGGTGATCAGGTTATCTGAAACCTTATTGTGACTTTAAGAATGACCCCTGGACTTGCCAGCCTTCATAATCTCATGAGCCATCTCTTTAGATTAAACCTGTCTCTAGGAGGATGGGATTAACATATACAAACTACTATACAAAAAACAGGAAACCAACAAGGCCCTACTGTATAGCAACTGCTGCTGCTGCTAAGTCACTTCAGTCGTGTCCAACTCTGTGTGACCCCATAGATGGCAGCCCACCAGGCTCCCCCATCCCTGGGATTCTCCAGGCAAGAACACTGGAGTGGGTTGCCATTGCCTTCTCGAACTGTATAGCACAGATAACTATATTCAACATCTTATAAATAACTTATATAATGGAAAAGAATCTGAAAAGAATATATATATATATCACTCTGTTATACACTTGAAACTTACACAGCATTGTAAATCAACTATACTTCAATCAAAAACAGAATGGCCCCTTGAATTTGAGGAGGACCTTCCCGTGAAGAAGATAGTCACTGTTACTCTTTGTCCTGAAAAGAGTCCTGTGCGTTTAAGTAGCAGAAACAGTGGGGGATGATTTTGAATTTAGATGTTGCTAATGGCATCACAGTAAGAAAGTAATAGAGATTTTAACACTTATCAGTGGGGTGTGGGCCAGTGGGTGAGGAGCAAGAACTGGAGAGGAAGAGGGATTTTATACTGTGTTGTAATAGACGCTGGAGTTCAATCTAACTGCAACTTTCCTTTTTTGTCTATTCTGTTTGTTTAGAAAAATAATGAGCACAGCGCTGTGCACATAGAGGATGCTAATGTTGATTTCCTCCTCATGTCCCCGTCTATATCCCCAAGAAAATAATATTTAAATGAAGCAAAAAAATCATGATACCAAATCATGATAAAGGAGGGAATATGTTGAACTCTTGACCAGAATGCTTAGGGAATAGAAAGTCTGGATTTGTGTTTTCTGGCAACTGAGGGTTAATCTGACTCTGTTTAAGCCTTTGAGTTGAGGATGGCGAATCAGGCTGGGAAGGTAGTATGGAATAGTGGTTTTGGCTATAAGCCTTGCCAGCTGGGTTCGAGTCCTGACTGCCAATTGCTCGCTGTGTGGGGCTTGTGACTTTATCTCTCCAAGCCTCAATGTTTCATCTGTTAAATGGATATGATAAGAATTTGTTCCAGGAATCTATTATTACACAGCAAATCATCCCAGCACAATGATTTAAAGAAATGGCTACATTTATCTTGCTCACAAGTCTATGATTGGGGCAGGTTCAGTGGGGATAGTTTTCTTTGTTCCATTCAGCATCAACTAAGGTGGCTTGAAGCTGGAATCACCTGGAGGTCCACTCACTGTCACTCACATATGTGGTAGTTGGTGCTGGTGGTCATCTAGGGGCCTAGCTGGGCTACATGCAGCCTCTCATGGGACCTGGGCTTCCTCACCACATGATAGCTGAATGCAAGGGTGAGCATCCTAAGGTAAGGGGATGGGGAGAGGGGGTGGAGGAGGGGAAGGGAGAGGGAAGGGGAGGGAGAGGACCAGGCATGTATTGCCTTTAAGGACCTAGCCTCAGAATTCACTCTGCATCACTTCTGCTACATTCTGTCCATTAGATATGAGTCTAGACATCTGGCCCATATGAAAGGGAGGGAAATTAGAGTCTACTTTTTGATGGGAGGAGTGGAAAAGCATCTGTAGCACTGCTTAAAACCACCACATAGTTCCTACATCAGAGCTGTAGTGAGAATTGAATGTGATCTTGCAGGAAAGCCAGGCACCGTGCCTGGCCCAAAGGTATAATGACAACATCCTTCCGAAGCATGTCTGCAGTGGAAGCAGTGGAGGCTCCGAGAGGTGAAATGACTTGCTCAGATTCCCAGTGGCAATGTGTGCCACAGCAGAGATTTGAACTGTTCCTCACAGGACTCTGTGTGGCTCCTCCAGAGGCTAGCAAATGGCCCTGATGTCACTCAGCATCGTCTACACGTGGGCCAGGTGTTAGCGAGAACAGATCTGTGAACTGGGTGATCTACCCTCTGCAGCCTGAGCTCATCCTGCCTTCTTTCCCAGGTTGTCTGTCCCTCTTTCCTTTTGAAAAGGGATTTGGGACTTGATTAGGTGGGCACTGGAATATTTTGCTCTATACCCCGTGCATCCTGCTGTGGGAATGACCCTGAGACATCAGTTTCTTCTTTCCTGGGTTGTTGTCCAGAAGGCCGTGGATAAAGGTGCCAGACAGGCCTTCAGTCATGCTTCCCCACTGTGTCCAGTCCCCACTGGACTTTGAGAGGGATCTAGCATCTGCTGGCTTGTCCTGGAAGCCTCTGCTCTCCACTTCAGCCAATAACTACTTGGGCTGGTTTGTAGCTTTAAAGCACTTCCATCCCACCCAATTGGTTGTGCTCCATTGACTTAGAGGGGAAGGTGTGGATGCCTTTGTCTGTTTACAGGGATTATAAAATATGAGCTGTATCTGTAGCCTGAAATTATTTGTGTGTCGGTAAAGTACAGTTAAAGAAAAAACATCTGACAAATGTGTTTTAATTTTGCAATGAAAATCCCATCAGCTGTCAATTTCAAATGTAATCCTCGGAATGAAAAGTATCTTTTGCAGACAAAAACCTGAGGAAGAAGGAAATGGAATTGGACTGCTACCTCCAAGCTTTTTAATTTGGATTTTTTCCCTTTGTTCTCCCCTATACACTTGGTTATTTTTCTTTCCCAGTAGTAATTTGCTTGTTTTAAACTTGAAATGTACTGCATTGAGAGCCATTTTTGCTCTACTTTATTATTCTGCTTTAAAAAGAATTTATAACCTAGGGTTTTTGAAGTAAGACCTCACTTACAAAAGGGTGAAACTCGCCGAGACTCTTATATCAGGAATTTCTCTTTCCATTTGGACTGTGAACCCTGAGCATTTTTGGAGGCAGTGAAATTGAAGACTTGCTTTTCTCGGGGGTGGGTGGTGGGAGGTTGAAGGACACATCCTGGGTCTCTTCTGGAAGTTACACTCTAAACTGTTCAGGATGATCCCACTCCCGTTGGCCAGATCACAGCCAGGAAAGGAGCCGAGTCTCCTAGCTTTCTTGGTGCTTAGTGCAATGGACTGTATGAAGACTTCAGCTCCTTTCCCTCACAGTCAGGTGTGTCTGCCCAGGTCCTGGCTCAGGAAGCACCATTGTTGCAGGAGCAGGAAGCAGCTGGTGACTCACTGGGCAGGCGGCTGAGCCCCCAAAGTCCAGCTGACAGCACCGTCCCCCGCCATGCTCTTGAGCCCGCTGCGGGTTCCTCGGTGTGGCGTGGAGGCAATCTCAGCACACCGATTGCTCTGATTTTAATTTCAGCCTCTGTTCTTGATGCCGGTCCCTCTTCCTGCCCCTCCCTTTTGGTCCTGTCCTGTTCCTGCCCTTCCTCTGCCCCCGCACCCCTGAGTGCTCCTGTAACAGAACCCTCTCATTTCCTTCCTGTGCCATCCCTGGCACCCAAATTCCAGCTTGGCGAAGTTTTTAGTTGGGAGGGTTTTGCATTGTGCTCAGGCAGGAATGGAGAGTGTCCTCAACTGCACAATGGGTAATAGTCCCCCCTCCTGGAGTTCGGTGAGGATTAGCTGAGAAAATGCATGTAAAGTGCCCAGAGCCCTGCCTAGCATGTCCCTAATACAGTCTTAGGAAGTGATATTGGTTATTAAGAATAGCCAGTCTCAGCAGCTTAGAGGGTGTAAGGGAGTGCCTTTTCCCCACGAGTGTTTGCTAAGCACCTGCTACTATGGCTAGCTAACATTTGACTATGTTATACACGCTAGATGGGCACTGGACAGAATAGTCACTGTTATTACCCGAGATCCCACAACAAGGAAGCGTGGGAAGTGGAAGCCGCTCAGTCGTGTCCAACTCTTTGCGACCCCATGAACCCATGGAAGCGTGGAGGCAGAGATCAAACCACGCAGTGGGCCCGCAGTGGGCACGTTGCCTGTATGAGGCCAGGACACAGCCGCAGTGGCCTGTGTGTTCGGTTGATGTGTAATGTGTTACTGCAACTTCTGAGGGTGTCTCAGTTCAGTTCAGTTCATTCGCTCAGTCGTGTCCGACTCTTTGTGACCCCATGAATCGCAGCACGCCAGGCCTCCCTGTCCATCACCAACTCCTGAAGTTCACTCAGACTCACGTCTGTTGAGTCAGTGATGCCATCCAGCCATCTCATCCTCTGTCGTCCCCTTCTCCTCCTGCCCCCAATCCCTCCCAGCATCAAAGTCTTTTCCAATGAGTCAACTCTTCGCATGAGGCGGCCAAAGTACTGGAGTTTCAACTTCAGCATCATTCCCTCCAAAGAAATCTCAGAGCTGATTTCCTTCAGAATGGACTGATTGGATCTCGTTTCAGTCCAAGGACTCTCAAGAGTCTTCTCCAACACCACAGTTCAAAAGCATCAATTCTTCAGCACTCAGCTTTCTTCACAGTCCAACTCTCATGTCCATACATGACCAATACTTGGTGCATTTTCTGTGAAGAGGGACCGCTTATTCAGAATGTTCAGTTAATGTTTTCCTGCTCCTGTCCCTGGCTCACTTGCGGCCAGGTTGTGAGGTCCATGAAGTCACAGGGTCTCCAGAAGGAAGCTGTGTTCCTCCCTTCCTGGGCCCCTCACCTGGCGGGAGGTGCCATGCTGTGTCACTTCTCAGGCTCCACTCTTTGCCTGTGCGTCCCTTCTCGGGGGTTCATCAGTGAGAGTTTGGCTAACATTAGGTGAAGGGATGGCCTCGGAGTGGGATCCAGACTCTTGTGTGGCAGTGAGTACTGTGTGATGCAACATTTATGTGAAGCTTTTCATTAAAGCTGGATCTTCACTTTCCAAAAGAATTAAAATCATCCCAGCAAATCTTCCTTCATTAATGGGCGGGCTTCTACACTGGGACTTTGAATTCTCTTAAATCCAGTGAGGCCCACGTCTTCACTGGAGGCTGCAGTCTCGCTCTGCGGGGCATGGTGATGGGTGAGGGAGTAATGCCTGTTTCCCCTGTGCAGTGCTCTGTGGCTCAGGGCCTTGGTGAAGCTCCTGAGTGGCAGGTGATCCTGACTGCATCCTGACAGAACCATTGAACCAATGACGGTTGGCATGGTGATGAGAAGACTGAGAGCGCTGTGGGCTCTGCTTTAATTACTTGAAGGCCACCATAAAAGAGGAAGCAGATATGTTTGGGGTTGTCAAAAGGGTTAAACTAGGGTGATGGGTAGACAAGTTTCTGTTCAATTAAAGGAGGAGCTCTCTGACCACTAGAGTTATGGAAAAGTGGACAGGATGCTTCCAGAGATAATGAACTTTCTTGGTCCTGTAGGTACCCAAGTCAAGGCTTATTGATCACTTGGCAGGAATGTTGTAGACAAGGCTGCATTCTTGAGGGGTGTGTGTGTCTTGTGTGTGTTGGGGCTCCTCATATCTGTGTTCTGAAAGGGAGCTGTAAACTCCTGATCTCTCACATGTAGAATGGTTACCTCTGGTGTGTGTGTTTGTGAGTGGGTGAAGGAGCTCATCATTTCTATGTCTTACGAGTATTTTTGCAAGTATATTTAAATTTGTTACAACAAGCAAGTATTGATTTTATAGTAAAAATAGATTAAATTGCACCTTGAATCAAAATTAACTCCAAATTATATGTCACCAAATAAAGGTCAGTGGGCTGCACATCAGGAGACATTGGATCTAGTCTTACCCTGGCTGCTCTCTCTCTGTATGACCGGGGAAGGTATATCATTTGCATTCTGGGCCTCAGTTTGCCCATCTGTAAAATGGGAAGACTAGACTAAATATGCTAAGCATGGGCCCAGATAGCTCTTATACTCTGGCTGGGCTGCAGTGGGAGCTGGGGGAGGGAGAAAAAGAGAAGGGCAATGTCTGTGCCTCTGTGATCGGGCTGGTGGTGGCAGAGGGATGTGTCCCCAGGCCCCATCCACTCTGTCAGTCCTGCTGGATTCCTGACTCTCCTTGGCACCCTTGGTCTGGGAGATGTGTCAGAGGTGCTGACTACATCCCTGGTGTCCCAGAAGCTCTGTGATGCCTAGAGGGCTGGCTCTTGAAGAGGCAAGCCTGGGAGAGAGCACTGCTGGTTTCCCCTTCCGTCGGCCAGTCTCTGTCCCTTTAAAGACAGCTGGCTTTCCCACGCATCAAGCCTCTGCTGCGACGGTGACCCCATGAGACTAGCCTTCCTTTTGGGCTGGCTTGTCCTTCCTCTGAGGCCCCTCTGTGCTCCACTTGCCCCTCCGCTTTCCTATGCCTGAACTTCACACCCCTGCCTCCATTCTTCAACCTCTTGGGGGTCCTTCCCTGGCTTACTAAACCCAGCGTCCCTTTAGACACTCAGTTCCACCCAGCCCCTTAATTCTGGCCAGATGCACAGTCTGGGGATTAAGAGGTGCCCTACTAGTCTCAGCTGCAGGAAATCCCCCATCCTGTGCAGAAGCCTGCCTCAGGCCCCCTCGGATACCCCTGCTCCCACCAGCAAAGGAGGATGTGGACTCCTCCTTCACTCACTGACAGGATCACCGTTGGGGTGTGAACAGTGCTTTTGGACACAGCCTCAGGCTCTGGCAAACACTTTTCTTGAACCCCAGGTCATTGTTGCTTAAGTCACAGCTGGAAGCTGGCTTCAGAACACACTGATTTCTCCCTGGGCTTCAACAACCCCTAGGTTCAGTTTGCCTGTTGGCTCTTTCATAATGTCTCAGCCTCATAAAATGGTCACTTTCGGTTAAAAGATCTTATTACTACAAAAAGAGATGTTGAATCACACATTGAAGGTCACTGGTGAAATGTGATCCTTGAGACTCATTGGCCCTGGTCCAGGGCGTGGGGAAGTGGATATTAAGAAGATAAATTAGAAGTCAAAACACAGTTCTGTTTTCCCCTGTGTCTTAGGCTGACTGTCTGTGATGAATTTTGCAAGGACAAAAAAAAAATCAGAACTCTCTCCCCGCGCCACCTTCAGAAGTCAGTTTCCAACCTGGAGAGATGGTCAGCAGCTCTTTATTTCAGCCCTGACATTACCAGAATGGTAATTTCTCTGGGTGGTAATGCAGAAGGCTTCTTTTTGCTTCAAGTCCCTGAGGTTGGTTTTACCTTGCAGCCCAGATATTTTTCAACTCTGTGCAGTTCAGCAAATCCTTGTTAATGGGCTTGTTCTGGACCAGGTGAAGTGGATGTGAGCAGAGGACACAGAAGGATGTGCCAAGACTCCTGTCCTTGGAGCCTTCGTAGCCTTAGTTTCTGGGAGTGGGGAGAGTTGGGAGTAGGAGGCCCAGACTGATGCGGTTGGTATGCCACTGGGACAAGATGGCAGACCCTTTCTTTCCCTGACTCTAAACTGCAAGTACTATGATCAACTCCATTTATGGTGAGGAAATGGAGGCTTAGAGAGGTTAAAATGTCCAGGACCAGGGGTGGAGCTGAGCTTGGGACCAGGTCTGACTGACTCCAAAGCTAGCCCTTTACCCCATATATGGTTCTGCCCTTCCTGGTGCCCACGAGAGCCCCAGGTTCAGTGGCCAGAATATAGAGAAGCATCTTTTTCGTTTGTGCAAATCACCCCCTTGGAAGCCATTTCTGTTTTCCTAGACCATCCCACGAACAGTTCTGAGGAGCAGGTGAATGCTCGCAGATGACAGATTCCTGTGTCCAGATGTAGAAAGTCAGTCTGCATTGTGGCTTCATTCTTCGGTTGGGGCAGGAAGGTTCCATGCCTTTTATCCAAAGGGTGTGATGGAGGAAATCACTGGGGTAAGTCCAGTGACAGCTGTGAATTCAGGTCAAGTCAGCATTCAGGAGGATAGGAAGCTATCCTGAAGATCCACCTTCCCCTACCCCTACCCTAGCCTCACTTTCTTTGCTTTTCTTCCCCTTCATCCCTCTAGTAAATACAGATGCCACATAGAGCCGGTGTCCCCAGGGCTGACTTGCTCTTTGTTGTGCTGGTGTGGCTAGGCTTTCCCATTGGTGGGATGGCAGAAGAATGGGGAGAAGAGGTCCTTTCTCCCTCCAGAAGCCGTGGACTAAACCTTCAGGCCTCCAGGACTGTCTCTTATGGGGCACGCATGCCCCGAAGACCCACCATTGCTGCACTTCACCTCTTTGCAAAGAAAACTCTGGATGAGGGCGAGGGCTCTGTAATAACACTGGATACTCCTCAGGGTAACTGTCCAACTGTTTAGAGACAACCTCTGGGGAAAGTGCCAGGTCCTTCCCACTCACCACTGGGAGGAGGCACAGGGTGGATGGGACCATGAGTGTGGTCTGCTGGGCGGTTCTAAAGCTCTTGAGGCTACTTAGGACTGGAGGTATCCTTGACTAGTTTCCTGGGGCTCTGAGTATCTTCCTCTTTCCCATTTGTTCATTGGGAAATGACCTGTGGCATCTCTCCTTGGCACTGCCCTAGGAGAGTGGGGATACACTGGTGGGCAAATCAGACAAGTCTTGTCCCACTGGAGCTTACACTCTGGTGAGGAGAGGGGATAATCAAAATAATGGACATCAAAGGAGTAAGACATGGAGCCTGTCAGAGGGTTATAAGTGTGGTGAACAAAAACAAAGTTGAGCACTGGGAATGGAAATATTGCAACAAGGTGCTGATACCTTGTTGGGTACCAGTCTCTAATTCTTCCATCCTTTTCAGGCCTCTTAATTTGAGCTTTGCCTGCAGAAGTAGCAGTCCCTTAAGACCATGTCACATCAGACTCAGAGATGCAGAGTCTTGGTTCCATCATATGTTCCAAGTGGGTTTCTAGAAGGATTCATTTGTCTTCAGCCAGGAAGAATTAAGACTACATTTCAGTTGGCAAGCAGCCTTAGACAAGTCCTGTAGTTAAGATGGACAGAGGTTTTCTTTTTTATGAATGGATGGAAAGACTGAGATTTTTTAAAATGTTGAATTGCAAAGCAAGAACATCTGGACGTCTTTCAGTTTGAAGTCTGAAATGGAGGTCTGATCTTGGCATAAATAGACAAACCTGGTGATGTTTCTGGGGAGTAATTATGGAACCATTTCTTTAGCAGCTGTTGGCTATTAGAAACGGAACTGCTGGGGCTTCAAAAGAAAATGTCGAAAGAGATCATCATTTTGCTTGAGATCAAGATGCAGTCTGGTGTCTCAGAAGGAGCAAGAGACCTGAACTTGATTCAGTTTCCAGATCTGCCCCTGATTAATTGTCCAACTGTAGGCCAGTTACTGAAGAATTCTGTCAGTTTTTTCATCTGTAACATGGGCATCATTTCTTCCTATCTGCAGTGACATTGTGAGGATTCGCTATGCGCTTGTTCGTTACAGGCTTTAGTTAGGGCTGGTTGGCTTTATTTGCTTTCTTCTAGTAAGGAAGAGGTGGATCTGCTTAGGGAAGTTAAATAGTATATATCATTGGCATACGCATGTGCCTCCAAGGAACTTCCTTGGTAGCTCAGCTGGTAAAGACTCCACCTGCAATGCAGGAGACCCCAGTTTGATTCCTAGGTCGGGAAGATCCCCTGGAGAAGGGATAGGTTACCCACTCCCAGATTCTTGGGCTTTCCCGGTGGCTCAGATGGTAAAGAATCCACCTGCAATGAAGGATTTTTGGGTTCGATCCCTGGTTTGGGAAGATTCCCTGGAGGAGGGCATGGCAACACACTCCAGTATTCTTGTCTGGAGAATCCCCATGGACAGAGGAGCCTAGTGGGCTATAGTCCACAGGGTCACAAAGACTCAGACATGAATGAGAGACTAAGCCCAGCCCAGCACAGCACATGTGCCTCCAACTCTCCAAGAACAGACCTCTCCCACAGGAAGGCTTTCAGTTCAGTTCAGTCACTCAGTCGTGTCCGACTCTTTGCGACCCCATGAATCACAGCACGCCAGCCTTCCCTGTCCATCACCAATTCCCAGAGTTCACTCAGACTCACGTCCATCGAGTCAGTGCTGCCATCCAGCCATCTCATCCTCTGTCGTCCCCTTCTCCTCCTGGCCCCAATCCCTCCCAGCGTCAAAGTCTTTTCCAATGAGTCAACTCTTCGCATGAGGTAGCCAAAGTACTGGAGTTTCAGCTTCAGCATCATTCCTTCCAAAGAAATCCCAGGGTTGATCTCCTTTAGAATGGACTGGTTGGATCTCCTTGCAGTCCAAGGGACTCTCAAGAGTCTTCTCCAACACCACAGTTCAAAAGCATCAATTCTTCGGCACTCAGCCTTCTTCACAGTCCAACTCTCACATCCATACATGACCACTGGAAAAACCATAGCCTTGACTAGATGGACCTTAGTCAGCAAAGTAATGTCTCTGCTTTTGAATATGCTGTCTAGGTTGGTCATAGCTTTTCTTCCAAGGAGTAAGTGTCTTTTAATTTCATGGCTGCAGTCACCATCTGCTGTGATTTTGGAGCCCCCCAAAAATAAAGTCTGACACTGTTTCCACTGTTTCCCCATCTATTTCCCACGAAGTGATGGGACCAGATGGCATGATCTTCGTTTTCTGAATGTTGAGCTTTAAGCCAACTTTTTCACTCTCCTCTTTCACTTTCATCAAGAGGCTTTTTAGTTCCTCTTCACTTTCTGCCATAAGGGTGGTGTCATCTGCATATGTGAGGTTATTGATATTTCTCCTGGCAATTTTGATTCCAGCTTGTGTTTCTTCCAGTCCAGCATTTCTCATGAGGTACTCTGCATATAAGTTAAATAAGCAGGGTGACAATATACAGCCTTGATGTACTCCTTTTCCTATTTGGAACCAGTCTGTTGTTTTGAAAACACAAAGCTGTTTCTGTGAGAGCATGTGTAAGAGCCCTGTGGTGTGAGACAGTCTGAGGGGAGAGGGAAGGCTTCAAGATGATGCTTGAGCTAGGCTGAGACCAGATGGACAGAGTGTGGATGGGTGACTTGGAGGGGGGGTGGCAGCTCTGAGTTGAGTTCTGACTTGTCCAGAGGTGAGAGAGCTGAATGAAAATCTAGTTAATTTGAACTCATTTAAATCAGCAGCAGCTGTACTAGAGAAAGTCCAGGAGAAGCTCATGTCTCCCAAGCCCTCCAGGCCTGCAGGATGTTGGGGTGTAATAGACATTTATGATATGGAGTGGTGAGTTCTCTACAGGAAACCTCTTGTGCAAGAGACAAACTTTAGAAGATAGGGTTTAATTCAATAAGAGCTTTGGAGAATCTGGTGACTGTGAGTCATAAGGAATCACAAGGGAGAAGGAGATAAATTGGTTTCATCAAAGGCATAGAGATCTCCTCTTCACTGATCCAGGTGGAGCTTCTGCTAAGGGGCTTTGTTTGCTCAGTAGGTTCTATCTGGGTGACCAGGAAGGAATGCCCTGGCTTTCCCATCTGTTCTAGCTGCTATCTTCCTTCAATCTCTTGGAGTCACATCGGTCCCTCTCATTAGCCAGCTTGTATGTTGTGCAGGGTAGTGCAGGATTTGAAGTCAGGTGAGCTGGCTTTGAATCTCAGCATCCACCCTAGCTACCTGTGTGGCTGTAGTAAGTAAGTAACCTGCCTAAGTTCATTTCTCCAAATACAGAACGGGGATATGACCGCTAACTCATAGGTCCCTGGGGGATGAGGCTATCACTTGCTTATATAGTGGATGTGTGCAAGTTAGAAGATGGTACCCCTCCCTCTGGGGCTTTCTTGGTGGCTCAGTGGTAAAGAATCCACCTGCAATGAAGGAGATGTGAGTTTGTTCCTGGGGTCAGGAAGATCCCCTGGAGAAGAAAATGGTCAGCCACTTCAGTATTCTTGCCTGGGAAATCCCGTGGACAGAGGAGCCTAATGGGCTGCAGTCCATGGGGTTGCAAAGAGTTGAACACCACTTAGCGACTAGACAGCAACCCCTTCCTCCAAACATTTTACATCCTCTTCCATGGTGTGATTGGTGGTGCCCCTAGGGTAGACAGGCTATACCTCATCCACTGTATAAACCATAGCCACCACTATTATAATCATTATTATCACCTTGATGGAAAATAGCTCCAATCTAACCTTTTGACAGGTCATTTGGATTAGCCTGATGCCTGGTTACTCAGACGTCACTACAGAAGAGCAGTTCTCCTTTGACCAGCGAATATATAATCTGACAATAGCCAGGGATGTGCCAAGAGCCATGTGTTCTTATTCGACCTTCTTTAGAACTCAGTGTCAAAAGCTGAGGGTTGTCAAAATGTTGGCCATCTCTAAATCATTGTGCTGCCAAAATAATTCCTACCACAGGGCAGACTGTCTCCAGCCATCAGAGACCAAAATAGAGCCTAATGGATTTAGGAAGCAATCAATGCTTCTAAAGACATTTGTGGGTTGTAGCTCATAAAATATTAATTCTTTCTGTTTGTCTTTAAGAATATATTTTATATGTTAATGCATTATTGAAAGGTGCTTGTAATGTTAAGTGACTTAAGACTTGGGCATTGAATGGCCAAATTTAATCTTTTTGAAATCTAAATATAAAATAACAAGACAAAAGCAAAGCCCACTGACCACACTGGTAGCCATGAGTTGACAGCCATGGAATCAAGCTGTACCCTTGCACAATGAAGTTGTGTTATTCGCATTTTGATGGGCAAATAAATAACTTATGTATGGCAATTCCCACCTAATAAAATGTTTCATTGTCAGATTTACTGGACACATTTATGAAATCACAGCTATGCAGCTCAGCTTTATTTGGCCTTAATAACATTAGAGCTGAGAAGAGTTTTGCCTGGGTCTTCAATGTACAGAAGGATGCAGGTGAAGGAGGAAGGATCAAAAATCAAAGGAAGCAGGGGCAGTTGGGGAAGATACAGGGGAAACTGTTTAAGATGGGCTCAGAATTCATCTTCTGAACAGAAAGCATTGTAGACACTTGGGCTCTTCTGAGAGTGGGCGTGTACTCACAATACAGCAGTACACAAGTATATTTCATGGAACACTATCTTCTAGAAGGAATGCTTGAGTGCGCTTTTTTAGGGGGCCGCAGATCACTCTGAAAATTTAAACTATGGTGCTACAGTTAAGAAACATGCTTGGGACTTGCTTGGTGGTCCAGTGGCTAAGACTCCACCCTCCTAATGCAGGGGGCCTGAGTTCAATCCCAGTCTGGGGAACTGGATCCCACATGCCACAACTGAGACCTGGCATAGCCAAATAAATACTATAAATCAAAGTGAAAGGAAAGAAACATGGTCACATTTGCATGTACACAAAATTCTTTGCATGATTCCTGAGGGTCCTTCACGCCTGGCAGAAGAAGACTATCAGGCTTTGATCTGGCGTGGCAGTCTTGTTTTTCTTGTTTTTCACTAGAGAACATTTTTCACCAGTTTTTTTCTAGAGAACATTGAAACCCAAAGAGGTAGTGGCCCGCCGAGGGTCACCCAGCCCCTGACACCTCATCCCAGTGCCACCTCTCCATGAGGTGAAGGTATGAACAAGGCACGGAGGAGTGTGGACTCTGCAGCAAGCGTGCCTGGCTTCATCCTCAAGTTTTGTTACTTACTATCGGTTTGACCTTGAGCGAGTGATTTCCCTTTTTGTGCCTAAAATGTCCTCATGTTTAAAGTGAAGATAACAGTAGCTGCCACTATACAGACTTGTTATGAATATTAAATAGACTGATCTATTCAGAGCTTGGTGCTTGAAACACAGTAAGCACTTCATAAGTATTTGTTTTCATTGTTGTGTGTCTAGATCAAAGTCCCCTGCATTATGCTCTCATAGCTCTGTGTGTTTTCTTCTCAGTCTGGTTTTTTTTCCCCCTGCTTTGTTGTGCTTATAATGTAATTTATATGACTTTAAACTGTCTTGACTCTGTTTGCGTATTTATCTTTCGTATGTTTGGGTGTGAATAGGTAATGCTCCATCCTCGGCACCTACAGTGGCTCCTGACACATACTAAGCCATTAGTAGTCATTCATTAGGGCCTCCCTAATTGTGGCTCAGATGGTAACGAATCTGCCTGCAGTGCAGGAGACCTGGGTTTGATCTCTGGGTGGGGAAGATCCCCTGGAGGAGGGCATGGCAACCGACCCCAGTATTCTTGCCTGGAGAATCCTGTTCACAGAGGAGCCTGGTGGGCTACAATCCCTGAGGTCACAAAGAGTCGGACATGACTGAGCAATTAA
The DNA here is from genome assembly GCF_016772045.2 of Ovis aries. Taxonomy (NCBI): domain Eukaryota; kingdom Metazoa; phylum Chordata; class Mammalia; order Artiodactyla; family Bovidae; genus Ovis; species Ovis aries. The sequence goes on along the minus strand of NC_056074.1, from coordinate 23,081,307 downwards.
GCACAGCAGCACAGCTAACCTCTCTGTGTCTCTGTTTACCTATCTGACATTTGGAGTGATATTAGCTCCTACCAAATAGGGTTGATAAAAAGATGAGTTAATCTAAAGCTTAGACAGTGATAGGCAAATAGTAAATGCGTAATAGACATCAACTATGATGATAATTTATTGGCTAATATTCAGCAAACCTTTACAGATTATTTTCTTGGGTCTTGCTGGGTGCTTAAGATATAGTTGGTACTTGAGAAAAAATAATATACCTCTTCCATGAGGAGAGGTGGAATTCAGCATCTCCTAGGGGAGCAAGAGAAACTTGTCCACAGTTCCATGCTGGTGAGCCAGAAGGAGCGGGTGTGGGACAGAGAGCTCACCAGTTTTGGGCCCAAGAGCAGGGACAAGGGCCTTCTCAGAGAAGGGGCATCAAAGAAAAGCAGGGGTTAGCATCGTAGTATCAATGGGAAGGGGACTTCACTGGTGGTCTTGTGGTTAAGAATGCGCCTTGTAATGCAGGGAACTTGGGTTTGATCCCTGGTCAGGAAACTAAGATCCCACATGCAGAAGAGCAACTAAGCCTAAGCGCGGCTACTAGAGAATCCATGCTCCAAACAAGACATCTGGCATGACGTGGCGAAGGTCCTGAGAGCGGCAACTGAGGCCCGACACAGTCAATAAATAGATTTTTTTTTTAAAAAGAAATGGGAGGAAGAGCATTCCATGTGTGAATGGAACAGCATGTTCCAAGATAGAGAGGTGGAAGCAGCAGCTATGTTTGTGGAATGGCAAACATCAAGATGCTGTTCATCCATTTAATTCATTGCCAGTATCCACTGAGTCCCAACAGTGTATGTACTAGGCACTGTTCTGAGGATAGTGCAAAGAACAAACTGGAAAGGCCCTGGTGCCATGAGGCTTCAATCCTAACACAAGAAGACACAGAATGAACAGGTGTGGATATAATGTTTCTGATGTTTAGAAACACTGTGGGAAAAACAAAGCAAAGTCAGGGATATAAGCTGTGTGGTTAGGATAAGAGGTGTTACTTGAGATGGGATGATCAGGGGAGGCCTCTTTGATAAGCGACATTTGTACAGAACCTGAAGGAAGTGAAGGAGGAAATGTGGGGCTCTGTAAGGAGACAGCAATTAGCTCAGGTAGAGAAGCAGTCATGTGCAAAGGCCCTGAGGTAGGAGCAGGCTGTACCTGTCGGAGATAGGGTGAAGAGGCCACCTTGAGCATGGGTAGGAAGGAAGACAGAGAGGTTGAGGGGCCTTACTGCTCAGGGACATGGCATAAGCTCTGCCAAGTGATTGAGCTTTCTTGTTGAGAGCCTTTCTTGTTGGGAAAGCATGGAAAAGTTTTAATCAAGAGTGATGTGGTCACATTGTGTTTGACAATGATAACTCTAGCTTGAGAGTTTAATGGAGTAGAGGAGAGTCAAGTGGGGAGGAGTTTAGGGGTGATCTGGGGAAAGAGGAGGGAAGCCTGAACTGGGCAAGCTGATTGCACCCATATCTGCCTCCTTTACTGCCTGCAAGTTCCCCTCTTTCTATGGGCCTCGCCAGCACCTCACTTGAAACTAGCCTTACCCTCTGAATTAAACTGTGGGTGGGAAAGATCAGAATTCAGTTGTCTGAGCCCATGAGGCCAAGAGTGAGAAAGCAACTTTCAGCTTTCTGTGGGTACAGATAAAATTTCTGCAGCTTGAAGCCTAGATTTAGAACAGTGAGACATTTTTATGTTGTTACACTGCATCGCAAATCAGATTACTTTTTAAAAAATTAATGGCATCTATCATTTAAAAGAATATTAAATGCGTCTTTGTCTCCACTCTCGGAAAACACTAACTCTTAGTTTTTATGCTAAATCGAGTGATCACAACCCAAGAACTCAGCAGTTTTGCACTTTAAACATTTACTCCATGATTTATTTCCTTCCAACAAATTCATGATTAAATTTTAAACCCACACGCCTATTTAGCAAGGAATCAGACAACAGAGGGTAAAACGACCTTTTCTCTTTCTTCTTTTAAGCCTTAATTTGGAAGTGCTCTCTGGTGGGTCTTCAAAACTCATCACTGAGCTTCTGCCTCCCGTTCCCCCCACACCATCCACCTAGCACTCGGGTTCCCCAGGGCAGGGGATAGGAGTGTGGGCCAAGGACAGAGGCAAACGGCAGCTGACGTGTCCCTCCTAGCTAGTTTGTCCCTTGGCCCCGGAAGGTAGGAATTGGTATCTGTTGTCCTAGAAGAGCCCAGAGTCCTGATGTCTCTGAATGTTCACAAGTAAGAAGAAAAATACTCCCTGACGTGTGTGCTAAACACTGCTGGTCTGAGACCACCAGGTCCCCCCAGATCAACAGGGAAGCAGATGTTTGGGAGGTGCCTTACAGGATCCTGATCATTTTTCACCCAGATTCTGACCCTGGACTGACTCCCCGCCTCCTTCCTTCCCACCTGGTCTCCATATAAACGATCCCTTCCCTTTAGCAGTGGCTGTTTCTACTCTCCTCCCCGCAGAGTTCTTTCTGCAGCCAGAGCTGTGTTTCCCCCTGTGTGAAGGAGTGAGGTTTGTGTTGTTTAGTCACTAAGTCGTGTCCAACTCTTGTAACCCCATGGACGGTAGCCTGCCAGGCTTCTCTGTGCATGGGATTTTCCAGGCAAGAATACTGAGATGGATTGCCATTTCCTTCTCCAGGGGATCTTCCTGACCCAGGGATCGATCCCATGTCTCCTGCATTAGCGGGTGGATTCTTTACCACTGGGCCACTTGGGAAGCCCTTGAAGAAATGATGAGAAGATTATTAAAAGTGTGTGTTTGTCCTTCTCTCCCTCTGCACAAACCACTCTGCATCCCCCAGCTCTTGCCACCCACCCCCTACATACCCACAGGTGCTTGAAAACCCCTTGACACAGTGGGAAAAGCTGGGTATGAGACATAGGCCTGGGCTGGAAGCTTTACACTGCCACTTCCTACCTGTAACACTGAATGTATTATTAAATCTTTCCAGGCTTCAGTCTCCCCATCTGTAAAATGGGATCAGCAGTACCTGTTGATTAATATCTGCCCGTGGTCAGCAGAGAGCAGGTGCATCAGGCCACAGTGACATTTTCTCTATGGTGTTCAGCCTTTGGGTGAAGACATTGGGTCTCCAAAAAGAACCTTTTAAAAATGCAAAAGGGTTATCTCAGAGAGACGCCATAATTACCCAGGTATGGATTGCTTGCTCAATAAACGCGACAGGACCACTGGAATAAAGGAGAAGCGTAGCCTTGGGGAATGGAATGGGACATGCTGTTTGGCGCTGGGTACAAAGGAACAAATCCCAGGAAAGAGCTACAAGGTGCCTGGTGGGGTGAGCAGAGGTGGAACACATTTTGCCAACTTCTGGCTGTCAGCCCAAGCCGGCTTGGCCCCTGTGCTCTTGCTTTGTGGCTCGGGGAAGCTGGGCCCCCTGGCAGCCTGCTGGACTTCGGGGAGCGCGCAATTTGGACTCATCCGATTTGAATCTGAGCATGATCACCCACTGGCTAGGTGAACTGGGACAGGTGACTATTTTTCTGATCCTCGATTTCCTCATCTGCTAAATGAGGGGCTTATCTAACAGGTGTGGGAAGATCCTGTGGCAAAAAGGGTGAAAGCGTTGTTTTTGGCAAAAGGAACAGGAAAGACAGAGACAGCCTACCACTTGCCTTAAGTCACAGAGCAGATAGAATCAGGGCCGCAGGTCTCTCTTCTCCAGGCTGGCCTGCTCAGATGCTTCCTGATACCTCTCCAGGCAGCCCCTGGAGTTAGCCATTCCCTCAGGATGGGCTCATGGCAGTTCAGTTCAGTTCAGCCGCTCAGTCATGTCCGACTCTTTGCGACCCCATGGACTGCAGCACGCCAGGCTTCCCTGTCCGTCACCAACCCCCAGAGCTTGCTCAAACTCATGTCCATCACATCGGTGATGCCGTCCAACCATCTCGTCCTCTGTCGTCCCCTTCTCCTTCTGCCTTCAATCTTTCCCAGCATCAGGGTCTTTTCCAGTGAATCAGTTCTTCACATCAGGTGGCCAAAGGATTAGAGCTTCAGTATCAGTCCTTCCAGTGAGTATTCAGGACTGATTTCCTTTAGGATTGACAGGTTGGATCTCCTTGCAGTGCAGGGGACTCTCAAGAGTCTTTTCCAACACCACAGTTCCAAAGCATCAATTCGGTGCTCAGCTTTCTTTACAGTCCAACTCTCACGTCCATACATGACAACTGGAAAAACCATAGCCTTGACTAGATGGACCTTTGTTGGCAAAGTAATGTCTCTGCTTTTTAATATGCTGTCTAGGTTGGTCATAGCTTTTCTTCCGATGAGCAAGCGTCTTTTGATTTCATGGCTGTGATCACCATCTGCAGTGATTTTGGAGCTCACGAAAATAAAGGCTGTCACTGTCTCTATTGTTTCCCCATCTATTTGCCATGAAGTAATGGGACCGGATGCCATGATCTTAGTTTTGTCACTTTGAATCTATTTCTCTTCACCCAACCTTGTCCTTCTTCTCTCTCTCTTTTTTTGCAGTTATCCAAGCTTAGTTTTCTCTTGAAATTTTGCACTGTCACCACTGCCTTGTATAGGGTCTGGGCCTCACTAGCCAATCGCTCCATAGCCAAGAGAGTCTGGTTTGGTCTTGGCCTGTTAAACTTACTCATAGAAGGAGCAGCATGGACTCATGACTATTTGGGGAAATTCATTGAAATCACCTCTTTCCCAATATGCTCCTGATTCTCTGTACCCTCTCTCATCTCTCTGGACCCAAACTTCTGTTTCGTGTACCAAATTCCATATCTTCCTCTGCTCCCCTGTTTGGGAGTAACTTCCAAGCTAGGAGTAACTTCCACTGCCTCCTAGGGATTTTGTTTCTGATGTTGTAGATGATTTTAAACTTTGTGAACTCATTTGATCACTGTTTCCCAGTGCCAGGTGGAGGCTTATTTGGATGGGGGCAGTAGAGGAGATGGAGGTCCTGTCCTGACCTTGACAGTGTATGTGGCTCACCTAGGATGGCTGCCTCCTGCTGGTGCGCAGGTTCCTTCTCTGCTTACTTACTCATTCATCTCATAGACAGTTTTGGGTATCTACTCTGAGCCACGCATGGTGGACTAGAAATATTAATACCATGCACAAGACAGATCTGCCCCCACAGAGCTGATTGTCTAGAGACAAGTAACAAGGCATCAAAAATACTGTTGAACAGGGCTGTTCTGTGAGAGGCTGGGGAGGAGCACTAAATTCCAACTTAATGGTGGTCAGGGAAGACTTCCTGGAGGAAGCCAATCTCATCTGAGATATGAAGGGTGACTAGGAGTTAACCAGTTAAAGGAGCGCAGAAAAGAGTATTGCCAGATAGCACATGGCATGTGCAAAGACCTGCAGGCATCTGAATGAATGAAGGATGGCAAGAATGTGGAATAGGGTGAAGGAGTCAGGGTTGAGGTATGTGCAGAACGTGGAAGGGTTTGCAGGTGTGCTAGGGAGTTTGGACTTTCTCCTGTGGACAATGGGGAGCCAAGCGATGTTTGTAAACATGAGGTCTGCATTCTGGGGAGAGTCCTGTGCTGCTGTGTGAAGGACAGAGCTAGCCACCAAGACTGTGGTGGTGACAGGTGACTTTAGCTCTTGGAACATGTGCTCTTTAGAGAACTCCACCCACCCACAGCCGCCCCACGTGCTCCCTTTCCCAGCTTGCCCCTTGAAATCTCCAGCCTCTCTTCCCTTCCACGCTTGGCGTGCAGTATGTCCAGGCTTTATCCAATCAGCACTGGCTGGCTGAGTGCCTCGCTCGTTCCGGCTGGGGCCCGATAATGCATGTCCTCCTTTGTTTCATTGTGCAAATATGTGTCTGCGATGTGGTTGGGACTGATAAGTAAAGAAAATTGTGTAGCTTAACAGCAGACATTTCATGACCTCAGGAGTCTCCCAAGATGCATGCTCCCAGCAAATTGTCGGCAAGCCCATTTATCACGGCGCTGACCTGGGACTCTGTGTGCATTTCCCTATGAAAATGGCCCGGCGCCGTCAGTTCCCATCTGCCCCAACGCCACCATAATGAAGCAAGCTTTAACTAACCCTGGTACCCACTGAGCAGTCCCATCACAAATGGCTTTCAGGATGCAGACACCTGCATGTGGAATGCATCATCCTCCTAATGGTGGATTTGTGTGGAAATCCAATACACCCTTGAAGCTTTATTTATTTTCGGCTTAGGTAATTGGATACCATTAATTATTTATATTTTGTGTTGCAAGTGGGCAGGAAAAGGGCAGAAGAGGGGGAGGTTGGGAGAGGGACAGCCTACCAATTGCAATCCTTGCAAGCAGCTAAAATATTCTGAGCTGTGATTACATATGGGATGATTGTGTGCAGCCACTCCAAATAAATTTTGCTAGAAATATTGTATGTGATTTCCCAGAAACTATTTGGTGACTCCTTCAGGCAAACATTATATTTTATCAGTGTTTGTGAAGTCCTTGGTAGTCAGATTCCTGCTACCCCCAAACTCATCACACTACATAGCTGTGACTTTAATAAGAGCAAACTGCAAACTTTTACTGGGCATGTACTAAGTGGCAAGCATGGTGTTCAAATGTTACAAATGTTACAGGCATTTGAAACTCACAACAACCTCATGAACTATCCGTTCAATTATTATCCCTGTTTTACAGATAAAGGAACTGAGGTTAAAAAGATGATCTTGCCCAAGGTCACAGCTAGTGAATGACAAAGCCAGGATTTGAATCTGGGCCTGGCTGACTTAGACTCCGGAGCCCCTTTTTTCAGAGGATATGAATACTTTAAACTGAACACAGGTGCCCCCCACCCCACCCCAGAGCCTGTGAGTCCCACTGGGGTCTTAAGCTGTCTGATAGAATCAAGAAGGAGAAGCGGATAGAGCCCCTGCTTTCATACTTGGCTTTCTTTATGAGTTGTGAAGCTAAAGGTTACTCTGTTAATTAAAAGGGGAGAAAAGGGGGCTGTTGGAGGATCAGTGGCAAAGTGACTCCAATTAAACCTTTAATGAGTATATTAAGCCATGTAAATCACACGCCTTTTTTTCCCCTTTGGGAACGTCAGCTTCCCTTGGCGAGCAAATCATTGGCCTGCCCTGTGTCGGCTGGGGTCTCTGGGAAGCAAGAGAGATGGTGGGTTTATTCTGCAAGTGCAAAAGCTGAATGATGCTAGAGGGTTTAAAAAAGAGAAAGTAAAGAAGGATCCCCTCTTTAATCACTAGTGTTTTACTAAATGTGGCTTCCAGAGTTAACAAATCATGGGGACAAATTTAGGCATTGCTCTTCCTGATCTTTCATTGTGTGTGTGTTAGTTGCTCAGTTGTGTCCAGCTCTTTGCAACCCTATGGACTGTAGCCTGTCAGGCCCCTCCGTCCATGGGATTCTCCAGCCAAGAATACTGGAGTGGGTTACCATTCCTTTCTCCAGGGGAATTTCCTGACCCAGGGATCGAACCCAGTCTCCTACAATGCAGGCAGATTCTTTACCACCTGAGCTAAATGTGACTTCCAGATTTAACAAAGCATGGAGACTAATTTAGGCATTGCTTTTCCTGATCTTTGATTACCAGATCTTGATTTTCTTTGAAACTTCAAATCTCTCCCAGTCACCTGCTGAGCTCTCAGCTTCATTCTTGGGTGGTGGGTGGGATCTTGAAATGCTCCCCGGTCTTCTTATCACTTAGGTAAATAGCCCTGGACTGCCTAGAGGGACCCTGGCAAGGTTGAAAAGGGAAGTGATCCAGTGCTATGGTCTCCCCTTTCAGTGGAATGGTGGAAGCCATGAGCCGTGTGAGTCTAGGACTCATTCACTCAGCAGATCTTTACAGAGCTTCTGGGCTTATGCTCCAAGATTTACCTTTGCTATTTAACTTAGTTTTCTCAAAAACCCTTGGAAGTGGACTTATTATTGCTCTCCCATTCTAAAGATGAAGAAACTGAGACTCAGGGTAGTTACTTACTCAAAGTCAAACAGATACTCTTACAGAGCTAGGATTTGAACCCAAGTCTTGTTGACTCCAAAGTTTGGGATCCTATTCAACCCCAGATGGAGGGAAATGACTGAATGTTCTGGGCTGAGCCAAGGGCTCAGGATTCAGTGGGAAGGGGCCAGACCAGGGACTAGGAGCTTCTCTGGGAGGCTGCCTAGAGCTGCTGGGCGCAAGAGACTGGACCCTGCAGAGAGACTCCAGGGTGTCCACAGACCTCTGTGCACCAGCATCCTCTGGGGGATGTTCCCCCACCTCCCGACCCAACTCTGGTCCAGGGGGTGCAGACAGAAGGGAGACCTTTCTGGCGGCTGGGACCTTCCCAAGAGCCACACAACAGTTGTGGGCAGCCTTGGCTGGATTATAAAGGTGACACATGGTTTGTTTCAGGCAACTCCTGCCCCACATCAGGGCCCTTCTTTTCATCCACTCACATGGAACCTCATTCTAATCCCTGCCTGATTCATATTTTCAACACATACTTCAATAATGTTAAGTGTGCCAGGCACTATTCTAAGCACTTTATACACACTGATTCGCTTAATCTCCATAACAACTATTCTAAGTAGATCTTATTATCCTATTTTACTAATAAGGACATAGGCAGGGAAAGGTTAAGTAACTTGCCCAAGGCCGCACAGAATGTGGCTAAGCTGGGATTTCCTAAGCCAAGAGGGGCTTCCCTCATAGCTCAGTTGGTAAAGAATCTGCCTGCAATGCAGGAGACCTCAGTTCAATTCCTGGGTCAGGAAGATCCCCTGGAGAAGGGATAGGCTAACCACTCCAGTATTCTGGATACCATGGACTAACTCCATGGTCTCAAAGAGTCAGACACGACTGAGTGACTTTCACTTTCAAGCTGGGATTTAAACCCAGAGAACTTGGCTCCAGCATCTATACTCCCGACTACTGCCTTGTGCTGATGTTTCTGATAGCTCCCTAGAGGGATATTTTTATTTCAAAGAGGGAGGGAAGAAAAACACTTTCAAACATAAACAATGAAGGTGTGGGCCTCCCCTGTGGCTCAGCGGTAAAGAATCTGCCTGCAGTGCAGGAGATGTAGGAGATGTAGGTTGGATCCCTGGCTCGGGAAGATCCCCTGGAGGAGGGCATGGCCACCCACTCCAGTATCCTTGCCTGGAGCATCTCATGGACAGACGAGCCTGGTGGGCTACAGTCAATAGGGTTGCACAGAGTCGGACATGATTGAACTGACTGAGCACGGAGATGGTGAAGGTGTAATGGATGGAGAGCCAAGCAGGCTGGCTGATTTGGGGCTGGGGCAGGGCTTCGTGTGCCATTCTTCACATCATGCTTCCGATGGGATGAGGAGACCAGACTTCACTTTGGGTCAGGATTCCTTGACACAAGAAGGGCTCCTTCCTTTCACTAATCATTAAACGGATATTTCCTGATCACCTGATCACCTAGTTTATGCTGGCCGCCTAGTATATGCTGTACTTGGGAAGGTAAAAATTTAAATGAAAAAACCCTTTACTTAGGAATGTTGGGGTGTATAGGGGACCGAGAAGAGTGTGTAGTGAGGGTTTGGGTGGAGAGTCAGGAGAGCGTCTGGATAAGAGAACGGGATTTGGAGCCCTTCTTACCTGGGTTCAAGCTGGCTCCACCACATGCCAGCTGAGCCTCAGTTTCCTTATCTGTAAAGTGGGAATAATATTATATTATGTAGCTCTCAGTTCTCTTTTAAACCTGGCCCATCTCTCAGTAAATGAGAGCTGAGATGCTGCTTCTGCTATGCCAAATAGAGACGAACACTGATGGAACATTATGGTTTTCCAAAGACCCTAACGGAGTAGGAGGCCAGATTTCTAGATAAGAATTAGTATTCTTAGGAGACATGGCCAAGGGTGAGCTGAGATGCCTTGGCACCAGCAAACTCCATTTAATAATTGTCCTGCTGTGCTGCTGCTGCTAAGTCGCTTCAGTCATGTCCAACTCTGCACGACCCCATAGACGGCAGCCCACCAGGCTCCCCTGTCCCTGGGATTCTCCAGGCAAGAACACTGGAGTGGGTTGCCGTTTCCTTCTCCAATGCATGAAAGTGAAAAGTGAAAGTGAAGTCACTCAGTCATGTCCGACTCTTCGCGACCCCATGGACTGCAGCCTTCCAAGCGCCTCCATCCATGGGATTTTCCAGGCAAGAGTACTGGAGTGGGGTGCCATTGCCTTCTCCAATAATTGTCCTAGGCAGCCAGAAATGTCCTGTTGGCCAGTCATAAATTCCCCCTACGTTGCTGAGGCGACCACCCATCCAAAGAGGGCCTGGCTGTCTTCCTTGTCATCCAGTTTTCAGAGTGCTAACTGTTACTGAGAGTTGTTGGTCTTTTGCATCAAACTGTTCTTTAGAAATACAGGTCCTCTGTCATTTGACCAGATGCCCTTTATTACCTAACTGACCTTTATTCATTCCCCCAGACCCGGAGGTGATGTCTCCCTGATGCAGGAGCCTTCCCTACCTGACTTGAGTGAGTTGTGCACAGCACACTGTCCCTACAGCTCTGCTGGAGTGCTGTAATCATCAGCATACACATGTAACCCTAAGAAGACTATGGGAACATGTCATCCAGCTTGGGCGCATTAGTGTATCCAAGGACTAAGAATCAAAATGAAAAATTTAAAGTAATGATATTCAAATGAAAAATGAACTAAAGTCCATGTTATGGAGACACCAAAGATGCTCATCCTAACCTACTACGCTCCCTGGCAAAACTCCTTTTTCCCTCTTCTCCAATTTCCTTACACCCTACAGTTCCTCTCAATCTGTCTCTCTTCCCCTAAGCCCAGATCTCACTACACATAATGTGAAAGGGTCTTCTCTCTGTTTCTTCCCTCCATATCTTCTCTATTCCTTTCATTTGGCTATAGACTTAGTCCCTCTCCTAACAAGTGTGAAACTTTTCTCCTCAAGAGAGGGAAGTGAAAACCAAAAGGCAATACAGAATTCTCCTTAGGAGGTGGAGGCAAATATAAACCCTCAAACACTTAAAAGTCAACACATTTTTACCCATCACTCATAGTCTTCCCTCTTGATTGTGAGACCTTCTAGATTGAATATGGACTGAGAGATTTATGCCTACAGCCACTGTTTCCAGAGGTAAGGGGGGAGGAAGAAGGTCAGGCAGGCAAAAATATTTGTTTGCTTTTGAGCCTCTATTCTCAAGGCTTTCCTTGAGTTCCAGGATCAATTTTTTTGGTGGTGAAGGGACACAAGGACGTGTGCCAAGAACAACTTGGCATGAGGTTCTCCTTCGGTCAGTCTGAAACACAGGGAAGCCTGTGTTGGCGGTGCCAGAGGGGGCATCTCTGCACCTACCAATTGCTGTCCTGTCTCCATTCTCCATCTTTGTCTGCCTAAGCAGCGTAGTAGGGCTCAACCTCGATGTTGGCTGAATCACCTGGAGGGCTTGCTTGGGCCCTTGACAGAAATGATTCATTGAGGCTGAGTGAGCTTTATGGACTATGCCAAAGCCTTTGACTGTGTGGATCACAGCAAACTGTGGAAAATTCTTAAAGAGATGGAAATACCAGATCATCTGACTTGCCTCATGAGAAATCTGTATGCAGGTCAAGAAGCAACAGTTAGAACTGGACATGGAACAACAGACTGCTTCCAAATTGAGAAAGGAGTACGTCAAGGCTGTATATTGTCACCCTGCTTATTTAACTTGTATGCAGAGTACATCATGAGAAATGCTGGGCTGGATGAAGCACAAGCTGGAATCAAGATTGCCAGGAGAAATATCAATAACCTCAGATATGCAGATGACACCACGATTATGGCAGAAAGAGAACAGAAGAGCCTCTTGATGAAAGTGAAAGAGGAGAGTGAAAAAATTGCCTTAAAGCTCAACATTCAGAAAACTAAGATCATGGCATCTAGTCCCATCACTTCATGGCAAATAGATGGGGAAACAGTGGAAACACTGACAGACTTTACTTTTTTGGGTTCCAAAATCACTGCAAATGGTGATGGCAGCCATGAAATTAAAAGATGCTTGCTCCTTGGAAGAAAAGTCATGACCAACCTAGACAGCATATTAGAAAACAGAGACTTTATTTTGCCAACAAAGATCCATTTAGTCAAAGCTATGGTTTTTTCAGTAGTCATGTATGGATGTGAGAGTTGGACTATAAAGAAAGCTTAGTGCCAAAGAATTGATGCTTTTGAACTGTGATGTTAGAGAAGACTCCTGAGAGTCCCTTGCACAGCAAGGAGATCCAACTAGTCAATCCTAAAGGAACAGCCCTGAATATTCGTTGGAAGGACTGATGCTGAAGCTGAAACTCCAATACTTTGGCCACCTGAAGAACTGACTCATTGGAAAAGACCCTGATGCTGGGAAAGATTGAAGGCAGGAGGAGAAGTGGACAACAGAGGATGAGATGGTTGGATGGCATCACTGACTCAATGGATATGAGTTTGAGTAAACTCTGGGAGTTGGTGATGGACAGGGAAGCCTAGTGTGCTGCAGTCCATGGGGTCACAGAGTCAGACACAACTGAGTGACTGAACTGAACTGAGGCCTGAGAATCTGAACTTTAGTAAGTTCCCAGGTGGTGCTGCTGCTGCTGTTGCTCTGGGATCTGTACTTTGAAAACCACTGCATTAGTAGAAAAAGGACTCTCTTCTGGACCAGACTGTCATCTAACTTGAACCTGTGAAGGAATTGAAAGCCACTGGGTTATGGGACATCTAAAGGACTTTCTGCTACTCAGAATGCATTTTCTACCCACATGCCATCAATACCATTTCCTTCCCTTTCCCATAAGTATTTAGGGTTTTTCTCCTTCATTATAAGACCCCAGAGACATGGAGGACTGGGAGCTGTTTTGTGTGTGTGGCTAGGGTGTTTTTCGTCTGTCTCTTATAAATCTCTTTTGGCTTTCCCCTTTCTCATTGTGTCCTATTTATTATTTATTAAGAGGCTCTTAGCTCAATCCCAAGGTACCCAGAGAGTGTACTTAGGGATAAAGAATGGGGAGAGGGTACATTCCTTTCTATTTGGATGAGAAGACGACCAGAGATGGGAATTCACTTAGAGCATGTGTGCATGCTTAGTCCTCAGTCGTGTCTGACTGTTTGCGACCCTGTGGACTGTAGCCCACCAGGCTCCTCTGTCCATGGCAGGAATTCTGGATTCTCCAGGCAAGAATACTGGAGTGGGTTGCCATTTTCTTCTCCAGGGGATCCTCCCGACCCAGGCATCAAACCTGGGTCTCTTGCATTGCAGGCAGATTCTTTACCGTCTGAGCCACCAGGGAAGCTATAATAAATTCTATTAGGTTGGTACAAAAGTAATTGCACTTTTGGACTGTGAATTTTAAATCATTATAGCTAGGCTCAAACACATCTTTATTAATCAAAATAGGAGCTGTTACAACCAACAACTTTTGACTATGGCAGCCAGGTATGCTTATTTCATTTTTTGGTTCAACATCTACGAGACAGGATGGACAGATATTATACCATGAACGTAAAGATGAAGACCCCGAGGCTCAGAGATGTGAAGTCACCTGCCCAAGGACAAACAGACTAGAGTTTGGAAAGAAACCCAGGTGTCTCTTTTAAAACCTTCTCTGACCTTCTAACAGGAAGTTCAGTCCTTGCGATGAATCAGTCAGTCTACCTCTCCATCCACCAATGTTTATCAAGAGTCTCCTGTCTGGGAGGCTGCCTGTTAGGAACTGAGGTTCCTCAATAATGAAAGTCTAAATATGCCTGCTCTAAGGGAGTCTACTGCCAGGGTCCTGCCCTGGTGGATCCAGGGTAATTCAAAGGGGAGACGGCGTGGCATCTTAGAAAGAATTATTTAATTAGAAATATAAGAGAGATTAGGAAAAAATAGTATAGTAGGAAAATTCAGTGGCGAAAAGAGGCTGAATAACTTGGTTTACATGGAGAACTAATAAAACCTCAGGACAAGAGATTTGCACCATCTACGTTAGGCCACCGGCGCCCATTTGAATAGCAGAGGGTGCCCCACCTCAGGCTCCCTCTCTCATGGATCTTAGAAGCCGGGGCAAGTAAATAGATATGGTGAGCCTCCACACCCCAGATGGGAATTCAGCCAGAAAACAGAATAAGAAAAGCAGACATGGGGGAAACCAGTCTTTCCAATGACTAGCCCATCCTCTATTGTCTGGAAAGGCCTTATATACTTTTGATTTTACATAGAGATCAATGGATAATACAAAATTATGCAGTGTCAGCAGCCCTGACTCTTATCGAGACCAGGCTTTCTCTCTGCATACTTAGTTGTATACACAAGTCTTGGGTGATTTACATTATCTTCTGGCCAGAAGGCCAATTAACATTTTACGGCCCTTTTCTGATAAGGGTTTGTCAACCAGAAGACTTATTTGCCCTAATAGTGTTGTTCTTCCCAAAGTCTGGTGCCACTCTCAGAAAGCACTAAATAAAGTTACATTCTTACATAGCAAGGACACAAAAACTTATAACAATGAAAGAAGTACAGTGATTTATAACAAAGAGAAAAGTAATTAACTCAAAAGTCTAGTGTTGCTAACATCAAAACTACTATATTCCTTTATCTATATCCCAATTACATTGATTAATATCCTTCAGGTGCCTAAAAGATAAAGAATATGGAGGCCTGGCAGCAGTCATTGACTCAACAGTGAAACCCGTCACCAATACAATTTTTAGCTTTTTAGAAAAGGCTCTGTATCTCTAAGATGCTCTAAGCTTCGTGCCTCTCGCGGTTGGGGGCTGTAAACAATTCACAAGCTGCAAAAGTCTGGGCAGACCGGTTAGGTAAGTTAGAAAGCCATCAAAGGGGTTTAAACCGAGACCTTTTTATATGCAGGAGACTGTTAACTGAAGCCCTGAGTTAACTATTTCCAGAGAATATCAGAAGAGTGGAAAGCACAGTACAATAAAGCAGGCAGACTCTGGTTTTGGGGGGTAGATGTTCAGGAAAACCCAGGGGAACCCCTGAAGCCAGATCACACCTTTGCATTTTGTTGGGCTTCCTTCCTCATGACCTTTGCCACGGGCGGGATTCCTCACGCTGGCTCCCGTCAGTCTACAGTCTAGGAGGAAGGCTGGACAGGGAGAAAAGAATCAGTGGGTTGAAAGTGAAAGTCACTCAGTTGTATCCAACTCTTTGGGGCCCCATGGACTGTACAGTCCATGGAATTCTCCAGACCAGAATAAGGAGTGGACAGCCTTTCCCTTCTCCAGGCGATCTTCCCAACCCAGGGATCAAACCCAGTTCTCCCACATTCCAGGCAGATTCTTTACCAGCTGAGCCACCAGGGAAGCCCAACAATGGGTTGAGCATCCCCCAAAGGAAATGTACCAGTGCTGGGGCCTTAACAGCAGAGGCCTTACCCTCCCTGTGGGCTCAGACCAGTGTTCACTGAAGACTGAAGCTGGAACTCTTATTCTAGGATGAAATGGGGTGACTTAGGAGATAAAGCACAGGGAAAAGGCATATTCCAAGATGAAACCAGCATGTGTAAAGGTCTGCTTTTAGGGATGAGTTAGAGTATATTTAGGGAAAGACTCGTGCATTTGGAACAAAATAAGTCCAGAGAAGGGACTGAGATGAGGCTGAAAAGGGAGGTAGCAAGCAGCCAGATCCTGGAGAAGGAGCATTTCTCTAAGCACCATTGAAAGCCTTTGGAGGGCAAGGTGATCATTTGCATCTGTTATGTGGCTGGAGGGTCTGAGTAGAGGGAGGGAGACCAGTTAGGAGGGCTGGTGTGGAGTCCAGGTTGGAGGATGATAATGGGCTGGCCTAGGTGGTGGCAATAAGGAGTGAGAGCAGGGGATGGATTCCAGAGCGAGAGGGATTGTACAACTTGGTACTTAATGGTGGTTGGGAGGTAAGGGAGGGGGAGGAGGTAAGGGTAACACTCAGCCACTGAGTGCACATAATAGGAGCTCAGAGAGTATTTATGGACCTGAAGACATCCACGGGCAGGCACATGCCTGGAATGCTGGGAGCTGAGCCCTGGAGGTCTGGGGATCAGTATTACTGGGGGTGGGGAGCAGTGGCACTGCTTTGGGGTTTTAAGTGTCTTACACGTCTTTCGCGGCTCCTGCCTGCAAGCCGCCCACCTCCTCTGAACTATATTCTGCTCATCTTTGTTGTTGAAATGCTGACAATTATTTGCTTTTTATAAAACATGCAGGTTTCCTGCTATCTTTAGAGAAAAACTGCAGATGAGCCTCATTAAAAACACAGTAGCATTCCATCATTAGCCAATTAGAATACTTGGGAGATGAGTCTGATATGGAAGGATCTCACGAATCAGATTCTCTGGGGAACTTTGGCAGAACTTGTTGCCCAGCTGTTTGCATCCATCAGCATGACTGAGAAAGGAAGCTGGTGTGGCAATCACTTGCTTTTTCTCTGTGCACTTTGGTTGATATGCTGAAGGGAAGATGGTAGGCAAAGCTCCAAGACCTGGTCTCATTCTTAGTCCAATGAGGAGAAATAAGGAAGGATAGAAATAAATACTCCAAAGTCTTTCCCAGAATTCTCAGGGATGAACAGTTTATTTGTCAAATGCATCTCACCAATACTGTGTACTGGGCTTAGCAATAGATGATCTGGAAATGACAGAGTTGAGATGCCTTTGCCTTCTAGTAACTCAGAGTATTAGAGAGGTGTGTATAGAATAAGACACTTGCCTAGATGGAGAGTTTCTTCAGAGCAGGGATTGTTCCCGATTTGTTTCTGTAACCCCAGAAGCTGGCATGGGGACTGACACAGTAGGTGTTTAATAAATGCTCAGTGAATAAAAGGATGGGAGGATGGTTGAATGGATGGATAGATAAATGGCTTATTGGTTGGATGCATGAATGAATGGATGGTTGGCTGCTCTTTAGGTGTAGGAAGTCCTGAATAATAAAATGTGTCTGCTGAGCACATTTTTGTCATTTCAATGGCCAAGCTGTAACCTCTGTTCACTTCTAGTCTTGCTGAGTCTCTGTCATCTCCAACAGCTGAGTATTCACAAAGATTCTGCTTCATTTGGCATTTGAGTCACCAGCTGAGCTTGGCTCAGTTTCCTTTTAAGACTGAGCAAGTCTATTCCACTTGTTTAAATTCTTAGTGAGTAAACCAGTCATATAATCAGAAATGAATTTTCTGCCATATTTAAACTGTAAGAAACATCAGATATCATGCAGTTCAATACCTTCTTCTTAAAAATGGGGAGCAAATTATAAGTCAGTATGAATGAAATGAAGTCGCTCAGTCGTGTCCGACTCTTTGCGACCCCATGGACTGTAGCCTACCAGGCTCCTCTGTTCATGGGATTTTCCAGGCAATAGTACTGGAGTGGTTTGCCATTTCCTTCTCCAGCAGATCTTCCTGACCCAGGGATCAAACCCGGGTCTCCCGCATTGTAGACAGATGCTTTACCATCTGAGCCACCAGGGAAGTTCAGTATAAAGTCAGTATAAATCAGTATAAATGGGGAGTCAGTAAAAGTTCAGTGAAAGGATGTTGGACTGGGATCGAAATTTTGTCCCTGGTCCTTGCTTGGCAATTTGTGTAAGCTCTGGAGACTAATTTCTTCCTGGCTGCCTTTATCAGTTCATCCTGAGAGTCAGATGAATGAACAAGGGCTTTAGAGGGAACTTGGTAAAGTCCAGTATCAATTCTTTCCTAATGGCCTCAAGTTAGCTGCTGGAGAGTTAGCAGCATTAGAGTGAGGTCTTCTGAGTCAGGGCCTAAGCAATGTCTGCTATACCACATTGCTTTTTAGAAACAACACACGCCCATGGGCTTGCTGTGCTGTTTGGACAAAACCAAAGTATGGTTTTGGGATAAAACCATCAGAATGGCTGAAACTAAAAGGATTTTTAACAGTATCAATGGTTGACAAGGATGGGGAGCAAGTAAAACTCTCACACATTGCTGGTGAGTGTAGATATTGGTGTAACTGCTCCGGAAAACTGTCAGTATCCACTCATCTTGAACATGTACATTTACTGTGACTGAACTCTTTCCTCCCTAGGTATGTACCCAAGAGAAATGAAGACAAAAGTTATGTGCTGGAATGTTCATAGCAGCGTTATTCATAACAGCCCCAAACCGAGCCCTACCCAAATACCCATTAGGAGTAGATGAATAAATTTTAGTATATTTATACAACAGACTGTTATATACCAATAAGAGTGAACAAACTGAAGCTATATATAATAATATGGATGAATCTTGCACAGATAATGTTGAACCAAAGAAGCCAGACCTAAGATGACATAGGTATATTTTTATTTATATAAAGTTCACAATAGGTAAAACCAACCTCTGATATTAGGAACTAGGGTAGTGTCCACCCTTGGGACAAGATACCAACTAGAAGGGAGCATTAGAAGGCTTCTAGGATGAAGCTGACGTTATATTTCTTTGTCTGGGTACTGAGTGCATAGGTGTATTCAGTTACTGACAATTTATTGAGCTCTGCATTTGTGATTTGTGTATTTTTCTGTATTATGTTGTGCTTCAGTGAAAAGCTAACAAGCAAAACAAAACAAACTTAAGGATGAGCTCCACTGTAGGTGGCAGGATGCTTGCCCCTCCTCCCCCGACCATGAAGAGACCCCTGAGGATGCTGTTGCCCTAAAGGCCTTGGCCAGCTGCTCTCCCTAGCCTCACACCATGGGAAGCAGGGCTTGGGTTTGATGTGTGGCTGCTGGTGGAAGGGTTCACCACCCAGTGGGACTCTGCCCTTTCCTGCTCTCCACCTCTTCGGGCTCACCAGTCTCCTGCCCCAGGCAGTCCAGCTGGAAACCATGCTTGGGTTCCCAGAGATCAACTTCCACCTCCTTTGCCTGACTGCTGTGGTCCAGTTTCACATCACACAGCTGCCTCTTCCCAGTCCAGCATCCGCCATGGAGGACTAGACCACACAGCTGCAAATGACACAGGTCCAGGATACACACACAACTCCACGTGTGGGGAATGGGGCAAAGACTCACAGAGCGAGGGCGAAGAGAAGCTTGGAAGTCCTTGAGCATGCCCAAACAAAGACTCTCTTGCCTCTGATGGGATGCTCCCAGGTGTCACCTAGATGGACAGTTTATAACTTAATTCTCAGTGTATTTTGTTGTGTATCAGGAAATAATATAATCAAAGCATTGGTCTCTTGATTTCATGGATATTATTGCTTAGCATGATGTTGAGTTAAAAAAAAGTCACTGATTTAAAGACAAACATTAAGTATTAGCACAGGTGATATACAGATATGGCAAAAATCATAGAAGTGGAAGTTTGGGAAACACTAATCTGACTCTCTTGGGTCACAGTGAGCAAACGAAGACCTGAGACCAGGGGTGGGGAGGGGAGGAATAACTAGTGATCTTCACTCCTAACACGGATACAGCGCTTGAGAGCCCAGGAACAACCTAGTGATCTTCACTCCTAACACGGATACAGCGCTTGAGAGCCCATCAGTGCCTTAAGAGACGGGTTTTCTTAAGAGGTACATTTGCCCAAGCATGGGAGGTTAAGATAATGACCATCATCCATTACCAAGAGTAAAGGAGCAGGGTCCCTGATGGGGCAACAGTGAGAACATAGGCTTCAAAGTCACATCCCGACAGGAATCACACCCTAACTCCCCAATTTTTCTTGCTGTGTGACACTGTACTGGTCGTTTAACCTCTCTGAGATGCAGTTTCCTTAGCTGTCATGAAAAACTTTAAATCTGTATTACAGGGTTGTTACAAGGTTTAAAAGAGATGATCCAGCCCCAAACTCAAGTTGGTTGGTTGCTGGTCCCTAGAGAGAGGAGAGGACTCACATAAAGGGACACACGCAGACCTGGAACCTGGGACTCTTTGCTCTCAGTCCTGTTCTCTTTCCTCTGAGAAGCCATCCCTCATCCTCTTCTGCAAACCCTTGCTCTGGTGGCCCAGGGCCAGCTGGAAGAAGAGCGTGGCATGGTTTCCCACGATCTCTGCTGGGCTGGTCCAACTTCCCATGCCCAGAGCACCTGACTTCACGAGTGAGCCTGGGGTTCATTGAGCCGGGCCTGACCAGCCACATGGAGAGTGACTAGGGGCCACTGTGTTGGGAAGCAGTGCCCCTGGGAGACCAACCCCAGTAGAGGGTGGCCACCCGCCCAGGACTCTAGAATGTGCCTGTGCTGGAGAGCGCTGTTCTGCCTCCAGCAGGAAACCATCCATGTGGCCTTCTGGGATGCAGTGCAAAGCAGAGGCTGGCCCCTTGGCATTTTATACACTGGCTGTGGGGAACTACAGGTTTGGAGACCAGCCAGGTCCCTACAGCAGGAATTATGAAGAAGATTAAATAGGAAAGATCTGGCCTTGTAGGAATTACCCAGATAGTTATGTTGAGGAACGTCGGCCCTTATTCCTTTCCTCTCTCCCTCTCTCTTTTTTTTCCTCTTTTTGGTAATTTTTTTTCTAACTTATTAAATTAGAGGATACTTGCTTTACGATGTTGTGCTGGTTTCTGCTGCACAACAATGTGAATCAGCTGTAAGTATACATATGTCCCCTCCCTTGTGAGGCTCTCTCCCTCCTTCTGCCTGCTCTTTTTCCCCTTCCCTCTCCCCTCCTGTCAGCCGCTGACTCATTTATTCAAGAGGCACAGCAGCGCATCAGGGACTCGGAGGCAGAAAGGTCTGAGTTGGAGCCCTGGCTTTCCCTTTTAAGATCAGGTTGATCCGTTTGAAATGGCCGCTGCAGTCAGTCTAAAATGGTTCAGAACTGTGGGTGAGATGCTTAACCCTTCTGAGCCTCTCTTTCCATATCTGGGGTTTCTCTTGTTTCACGGAGTTGTAATGCTGAAGTTATAAGGCATGTAGGGTGTTTAGCTCAGTACCTGACATGTAGCAAATACTCATTTGCAGTTTTTGAAGGTGATTTCATGTAGTTGACCTATTGTTTGTATAATGTCTGCAAGACTGCCATGCCAGATCTCTTGCTTGTATCCTTAACTGGAGAACAGAGGCAGTATCCACCTTCCAGGATCCTTGTGTGGATTCAATGAACTAACGTGTGCGAGGGCTTCGTAGGTGGCACTAGTGGTAAAGGACTCACCTGTCAGTCAGGAGATTTAAGACATACAGGTTCCATCCTTGGGTCAGGAAGATCCCCTGGAGAAGGGCATGGCAAGCCACTCCAGTATTCTTGCCTGGAGAATACCCACGGACAGAGGAGCCTGGCGGGCTACAGTCCATAGGGTCACAAAAGCATGTGTGCTCAGAGTCATGTCCAGCTCTTTGTGACCGCATGGACTGTAGCCCGCCAGGCTCCTCCATCCATGGGGATTCTCCAGGCAGGAATACTGGAATAGGTTGCCACGCCCTCCTCCAGGGGGGTCTTCCTGACCCAGGGATTGAACCCACATCTCTTGCATCTCCTGCGTCGGCAGGCAGATTCTTTATCATCTGAGCTACTGGAAAAGCCCAAAGAGTCGGACGCAACTGAACGCAATTTAGCACAATGTGTACAAAGTGCTGGAGGCCAGCACCCAACAACTAGTGATGATTTTCTCCCATTCTTTCAGTCATTTGTTCTACACACATTTCCAGCTAAGATCTGTGTGCCAGGCTCTGTGAAAGGTGCTGGGAACACAGAGTTGAAGGTATATCTCTTTCCTTCAAGAGATAGACTTGTCCAGTAGACTCAACTGGCAAGAGGTTTGTGGATACTTTATGATGTAGGGAAATAAATGGAGCTGGGAGCTGCTGGACTGAAGTTTGGGGTTTTGTCTTCAGTGCGGGGAAGGGGGAGGGTGTATTCACTGAGCATCTGCTCTGTACCACGTGCAACATTCACGTTATCTCACGTAGCTCTTGACAGAATTCTATAAGGTGGGTATTATGTAGTAATACCTATAAGGTAGTGAAGAACTGTGGCTCAGAGGTGGAAGTTGCTTGCTGATGTCTTCTAACTCCTGTGTTCATTATCTCTCTATTGGTTTGGCCAAAAAGGTTTGTTTGGGTTAAGAAAAGATGTTACAGAAAAACCCAAACTTTTTGGCCAACCCAATACTTCAGGTGGCTACATGAAGGGAGCAGAGTCAAAGAAGCAGAAGTGACTGGGACCTGAGAGGTAGGAGTCGTCTTGACCTGACCTGCCATGGTTTCCTCCCTCTGAGTTACTACTGAGTTTGCAGAGAGACTTGGGGTCGATTAGACTTCTGGTAGGTTTCTCCATGAATGGGCCATTTGTGGTTCTGAAATAACTGGGCATGTCCCTGGGGGCTGAAGCTCAAGCTGAGAATCATAAAATAGCATCACATGCAGGACCTAATTATCCTCCCCAAAGTCGACATGTTAATTGTGGACCCAGAAAGCCAGAGAGCCCCCATTTCCTGTGAAAAAGGTGATCAGACATGGAGTTTTATGTTGTAATGCACTAAACTAATGCTCTTAAAATTTTAGCTATTCATTGTATGAGCTGCTTTGGCAGGGAAATTATACATGCTGAATGTTGAGCTCTGGTCTTATTCAATTTTTAATTAATTTTTGTGTAATATTCTGTAAGCACATTAATATCAATGAGATACTTTCTGCAGTGTGGCTAATATACAGCTTTAAGGAGCCATGGGTATTGTTTTCCACTTTATTTGTATTGAGCAAAGATTACTGGTTCTGTAAGTATTATTTTCTTGTTCTTGGGAGGTGAGGCTGTGAGAGACAAATTAAATTTTCCCAGCAGGCTTGGGCTGAAATGTTGCCACAGATGTGTATTTGAGAGCAGCGATGAGAAGAACTCTAGGTGTGGTGCTCATCGAACATTTGACTGTCAGAAATTAAAGGTTCTTTAAGAAGTGGTCCATGGTGGGATCGATCCATAACTAAATTAGAATTTGAAATGGGATTATTCCAGTTTTTAAATAAGATCTAAGCAAGAATTTCAAGATAAAAATATTTGAAGTATTTAGGTTAACTGGAGCAATTTTGTTCAGATATTATGGGATTCCATTCATTCATTCCACAGTAATTTGAACACCTAATATGCAGAAAGTATTCTCCTAGGCATTATCAAGTATACAAATATGTATTCAGTCTGTGTCTGGGACACTATGAAAGTGAAAGTGAAGTCACTCAGTCGTGTCTGACTCTCTGCAACCCCATGGAATGTAGCCAGTCAGGCTCCTCTGTCCATGGGATTTTTCAGGCAAGGATACTGGAGTGGGTTGCCATTTCCTTCTCCAGGGGATCTTCCCCACCTAGGGATGGAACCTGGGTCTCCTGCACTTCAGGCAGACTCTTTACCATCTGAGCCACCAGGGAAGCTGGTGACACTGTGAGTATCAGGAACCAGTTGACGGGAAGCAGGGACACTATGGGTATGGACTATTTTAATATAAGACAAAGTGATAAGTATAAGACAGAGTGATAAGTGTCATCATAGAGGTACAAATTAGTGCTGTAATAGTCCAATGAAGAGGTTATTTGTAATAGAAAGATTATGGAGATGACTTTTGAACCGGACCTTTAAGGTTGCATAGAATTTAGACACATACAAAAGAAAGGAAAAGCCATTTTTGGAGAAGGGAACAGCCAACCCATATCCAAGAAGAGCAGGGATAGGGTTCCCAGATCCAAGGGAAAGAACAGCGTGCTTTACCACTGATGTACCTTTCACCACGGTCTCCCCTTCTTCTAGAGTATATTTTCCTTCTTCCAGCTGGGTAGGTCCTTTGTGCCCTGCTGGTCTCTTTTTCCTCCCAGTAAGGTCAGCCTGTGCTAATTCAACCGACTTGTCTTTCAGATAAGGAAGCTCAGAGTCAGACAATTAGACAGACGAATCCCAGCTGGTTACAGTCTTGGCTTCAGCTGGATCTCCTGTGGTTTAGTGTTCTGTGCATTTTATGTAGTTCCGATCCGTTATGTCTCAGAATAATGGTCAAGAAGCCTGCCCCTTGCAATGGGAAGTTACAGCGCCACTTCCATTAAGTGCTAAACTTAGGGACAAGGATGGAGCCTTAGCCAGAAAACCCTTTTGGTTTCAACCCTTGTTAGTTCTGAGTTCTTTTGATACTCTACTAGACAGAGTATAAGGCTCATATCAAATTCTTTTTTTTCGATGATTGAGGATATTAAAGGACCCCCAAGCCTGTAATCCTGAACATCACTTCTTATGACTCTCTATTGTTCAGGTCAAGCCAAGATATCTACTAAACGTTATTGTGCGAATCCCTGAGGTGAGATTGTTTTCTTATCTTTTGCCTTTTTGTTTTAATGACAGAGGGAAAGAGCGAACAAGACAGCTTTTGTGTTATTGGGGCTCTGATATAAGAAAGTTTGATTAACTGAATAGCTTGCACTATTTCAGAGAAATGCACAACTCTGACAACTCTAGCTCAGTGATTCTGAGTAATGGTGAAAGGAAACACAAGTTTGGGTTTAGAGAGACTCTGAGAATGCTTTGGAAAGGTTCTGGGAATGTGGTTTTTTGCAAAATTTGACAGTTTCCTGCCCACCCTCTCCCTTTCTTAGTAGTTTTAATCAGTGTTCAGAGCATCCCACAAAATCCATTTGCATCCCAGCTCTAGATATATAGAGTTGTGTCTTCCCCAAAGAAGGGGTCCGATGGCTCCCAAGGGAGGTTTCTGGGATGGAGAGGTGCTGCTGGCCGGCTCCAAAGGAACTCAGCTTTCCCAGGCCTTGAATAACTTTCTTCCTCATCATTCTTCTCTGGGAATTTTTGCCATCACAACCTGATACTCCATGAAGGACTCTATGAAGAAATAAATCAGGGATGCTCCTTGGTTACAGAAAAAATATTGGCCTTTTCACTCTAATCCCTGGTTTCCAAAGATATCCCTTTGCCAAGGATAACAACATCTACCCACAAGTAGTTCCATTAACGGGGAAGGACAGGTCAGCAAGAATCATAGTGTCTCTCATGGTGAACTTGCCAAGAGAGGCATATGATGCAGGCTACGGGGAGAGGGAAACCGAGTACTGTAGGCTGTAACTAGTGAGAACTTCTCTGCTGTCTCAGGGTGCAGAGTCTTTCTTTTTTTTGTTGTTGAGAGTTATGTTTTATTTGGCGGGAAGTTTTAGGACCTCAAGCCCAGGCGCAGCATCTCAAGTAACGCTGAGAGAACTGCTCTGAGGAGGCAAGGGTGCGGGGGGCAGATAAGGTGAGGTGCATAGGGAGGGAGAGATTTCAGTGAGCCCAGCACAAAGTCTGGTCATTGTTTGTTTTCTAGCGAATTGATTGATTCCTCCCCCAACTGCTCTGCTAGCAGGAAATTCGTGTCCCTCTTGAGGTCCTGTCTGACCCTCCCCACCCCCACCACGTTGTCCAGGAACCTGATGATTTATGCAGTGCAAAGGTCAGTTGTGAGCTTTCTTCCCTAATCAGAGGAAGCAAAATGGCATTTGAGGGGTTCACCACTGCTATTTTCTTTACACAGAGCAGCCTGTAAGACTGGTCTTGGCACCTCTCTCACTGAAGAAGAGGATTAAAGCAAAGCACAAATGAAAGCCCTGGCATGGCCCCCTGCCACGGCTCAGCAGCTGACCAGGGCACCCGTAGCTTCTGGGGTTCCTTTCATTCATTCAACCAAAATGACCCATGTCAAGCGTAGCTTCTCCTCCACTTGGACCCACGCTGTGGCTCCTTGGTTCAGCCCCTCCCTGCACGCATCTGTCAAAGAAGGTCAGGTCCCATGGCTACTCTGAGTCTGTTAGCTTCTCTACAAAAAGAAGATTGCTGTGCCCTTGGGCTTGTTGTGGGGAAGAAATGAGATGATAGGTATGAAGTGGGCAGTGAGTGTGTATGAGGGCACAGCGAGCTTGCAGCGATGCTAGACTTTCGCCTTCCCTCCTGCTGGTGCTCTCCTTCTTTCTCTCTTGTAATAAAAGAAATATGATATTATACATGTTTCAATGATATTCTCCCAAATCATCCCACCCTCTCCCTCTCCCACAGAGTCCAATACAGTATTGTAAAGTAAAATAAAAAAAAAAAAGAAAGAAAGAAATAGAAGAGCACATACAGCTCAGATTCCCGAGGAAACCCTTCTATTTTTCACCAGAACCTTTGCCTAATTATCGAAGAGCAGCAGGTTCAAGTTAAATGCTAAATAGTATCCAGACAAAATTCTTGTTTCCATCTTCAGGTTCCGGGTACGAAACTCCCAAGGGCATCTAGTCACTGGGACACGTGATTAAAAGTCAGATGGTTTCTGGCCTGCAGTGGAAAATAGTTATTGTTGTTTAATTTTCTGGAAGAGGAGTTGCAATCTTCCTTAGTGCTGCCAATGGTGGATATAATCATGGTCTTGGGTATTTGCCATTCCAGGATGTGAAAAATGGCATCTTGGTATAATTTAGCTTGGTTTAAAAAAAAAAATACGAGTAGAGTTGAACATCTTTTCTACATTTAGAAATACAAGCCACTTGTATTTTGCTGTCTGTGAACTGTCAGTTTATGTCATTTGCTTGTTTCTTATTGGGCTGTGGATTTTTTACTTTTTGATTTCTTAAAGTTCCTGTATATCATCAGAGTGATTATAATACCCGTGTAATATCTTGCAGTTGCAGTTTCTACCTTCAGTTTGTTGTTTGTCTTTCTGACTTTGTTTATTGTATTTTTGATTTCTATATACTCAAATTTATCAATTATTTCCTTTATAACTTCTGGATTCTGGGTCCAAAGTGGAAAAGCATTCATTATAAAAGAATTCTCCAATGATTTCTATTTTAATTGTTTCCTTCTTTGTATTTAAATCTTTCAGATATTCCAAGTTTTAATAAAATGCAGAAGTCAGAGTTTTTTGTTAAATATTCCAGTATTTAATATTGGCAACTAATACCAACAACATGCATGCACATTGCATTGGCCTAACAAAGCACACGCAAGGGCTAGATTTGATCTGCTGACCCTTCATTTACAATCTCTGGTTTAAGACCTGACTGTCCTCCCATGTGAAAACATTGCATAATTGGGCAGCTCGAGGTCTGTTGTTTCTAGAATACATCTTCATTCTTATAGTTCCGTTCCCATCATTCCCCAGTTTGTCCTGAAGCCTTTGCCCTCTGTCCGCCAGTGCCTGGAAGCAGTTGTTCCCTGACCAGTCCTTCAGTACTGAGCTTTCAGAGCCCTTGAAGGTTTTGCCAGCTGCAGATCTGGGCTGATCCGATTAGCCGTCACTGAGAATTATTTCGTTGACACATTCAAGCCACAGTACTGCCTTGGCTGTATTTAATTGGTTTTGTGCCCAAAGACATTAAGTGCTTATCCCCAGTAGTACTTACACGGACTCTGAATTCAGATTTGGATTACCTGATGTTTAAAAAAATGCGGTTCATGTCATTCCTTCTGCGTGCTTTGAGATCGCTGGGTGAATGGTGCTACTTGAATGTGAAGTTTAATGTCCTGGCCAGGAACTAAACCTTGAGCTCTATTCACTTTTTTTTCTCCAGGGAAGCCCTGTGCCTTGCAGTCACCTTTCCTCGTGTTCACTCGAAATTACCTTCCTGTTGTAAACACCTATAAGCAGTGAATCAGATTGGGAAGAGAAGGGTTGATCGGCCAGACTGTTAAATTATGAAACAAGCAGAGCTGATTACTGGCAAATGCTTTCTCCAGTGATCTTTTCTTCATCCGTGTCAAAAAAGCTCTTGCCTAAGAACCTTGACTTGTGTGCAGTGTGGTAAGGTACTTAGAGGCCAAAGCAAGATCAGAGAGGACTTTCTGCCAGCCTGACGACAGAGCTGGGGAGCTCAAAATTGAACCGTAAAAGGCAGGTGGCCTGGGGAGATGGGGACGGGGAGAATCCTGGGTGGACCTCCCTCATTTCCCATCCACTACACAAGCTCGTGAACCTCTCTGTGCTGCCTTTCTGGAATCTCCAAGGTATATTCACAGTCTGCTTCCTCCCTTGTTAGGTTGGGAACTCAGTGAGTACAGAGATGATGGTTTCCAGGTCCATATCGAGCTCCACTCAGTTCTGGGGACAGGGTTGATGCCTGGGGAAGGTTTGCTGGGTGAATGAAACCTTGCACTCACACATCCATTTATCTGGCAGTCCTAGGCACTGCTAAGGACACCAGGCCAGTCAACAGACATTTCAATCAACCAATCTGCAGACCTTCACTGAACTATTATGGAAATGCCCAGGAGCATGGTAGAAAGAAGACTGGCTTTGGGGTCAGGAGATTTGGGTCTGGATTTTGACTCTGCTGTGAACCCACTGGGTGACTCCAGACAGCTTGACTCAACCTTCTCTGATCCTCAGTTTAGTCATGAGTAGCATGAGGATATTAGACCACGGCTTTCCACAGTCTCTCAGCTCTGCTGTTCTAGAAGTCTGCTGGCTCAGAGATTATAGGGAGGGACCCCTGTCAGCGATGGCAGACATTGGCTGGGCACTCCCAAGTGCTAGATGCTTCAAACACTGACATAAACTCTTTCATCTCAATCTGCAAGATTGGAAGGTGAGCCTTGTTATCTCCGTGTTACAAATGAGGAATCCAAGGCTTAGGAAGATTAAGTTCTGAGAGTGCCCAACCAGTTTCTCTAGTGGCCTGGACTCCGTAGGGTCCCTTCACTTCTCTGACTTGGTGATATTCATAGTTTCCACCTTTTCGGTCATGAAGAAAGAAGAGGAGGAAGGGGTGAGCGGAAGAGGAAGGAGGAGTGGGGGGGGGGAGGACAGGAGAGGTCGCATCGAGTTATTTGAACACTGAGTCCAATTTAAATGGAAAACCGCCACCTGCCCTTGAGGGGACAACTTTATCCTTCCCATCAGCTCCACCTGGTCTGACCCTCAGGGACCAACAGTGAGAGGAGGACCACCCTCTGCCCTTCATTCTTCTTGTTTCACGTTCCAGCTGCCCCCACCCACCACCTTTATTTCCCCCATTCTGGCTGCTGAGGGTTGGGCTGGGCAGGAAGGACGGGGCAGAGGCTTTCTCAGGCAGCTGATGCTCTTCGCATTTCTTGCTCAGCTATCCAGTTACCTGAGTCAGAGCAGTTCCTTGAAGTCAGCTCTGCCGTGGAGCCTCGGGTGGGTCCGGCACTGCCCCATTCCCTAGCATGGACTGTGCCCCTCAGCCCAGCTGGTCACCTTGGTTTTGCTCCCCTCCTCCCATCCCCTCTCTCACAGCCTTCTTCAGGCTGTTGAGACAGTTCAAGCTCAGTTCTCCAGGGTTCTCTATCCCGTGGGTACAGTGCCTTCTTGCCCAGCTGAAAGGCCAGTGAACAGCTAACCCCACTGCTGACCTCCCTCCCCTTGCCTTGCCATCATGGCAGCCCCAGTGCCTGAGCCGCCCTGTTCAATTCACGTACACTTCAAACTCCTGAAGGCACACTGAGTTTCCAAGAACTTTCTCACTTCTGTCTACTCCATGTATACCAGGGAGTTGTATTTTTTTTTCCTGCAAGTTTGAGGAACTGAGCACAATTAAGGAGTGAGAAGCTTCCTGAATGGATCCTCAGTCTCTGGACAATTCTTCTGGGGTCCCCTCACTCAGCCAGTGAGGGATGAGGGTGGAAAGCACCACCTTTCTCTCTTCCTTCTTATTCCTCCACAGACATGCTTAGGAGGACCTGCTCCTCAAAGAAGTCCCAGCTTCCTCTGACCCAACCTGAATAGAGAAGCGGGTCTCAGAACTAGCTTTGCCATCTTCCAAGAAGGGTTGCTGGGATGTGTCAAGCCACCCTCCACAACATGGGGTGTTTGTTACCCGTGGTGTGCATGCATGCTAAGTCGCTTCAGTCGTGTCTGACTCTTTTGAGACCCCATGGACTGCAGCCCGCCAGGCTCCTCTGTCCATGGGATTCTCCAGGCAGGAATGCTGGAGTGGGTTGCCATGCCCTCCTCCAGGAGATCTTCCCAACCCAGGGATCAAACTTGCATCTCCTGTCTCCTGAACTGGCAGGTGGCTTCTTTACTACTAGCGCCACCTGTTGTTACCCGTTAACTTTCATTTAAGGCTTCAGCCAAGGTTTGGGTACAATACAAAAAGCCCCTTCCATAGCCTCTTAAGTCTTTACAAGGCACAGCTACCCTATTTTAGCTTTAAAGGTAACAGAAATGCTCATGGAGGGCCATCTCATCTCCTGCCTGGAAGCTGACAACAGCCATTTTCACCCGCTGTCCCTCTGCCCATGGTGGACTCATAGTGCCGGGGATAAACAGCTCGTCCCTTGCAGCTGTGCTGAGTGAATGCTGTTTAAAGTCTGAAGTGGGAAGCAGTGTAGCAGGCTGCTGTTCCCTGGAGCTGGGAGGTCAGCAGTCATGTCCCCGGCTCTTTGCACATTTAATGACTATGGGACCCATAGTGGGGAGATGGAGTGTACCCATCGGCTTCTGCTTGGCCCAGGAGGAGGCCTGGAGGATTGTGCAAGCCCTGCATCTCCACGCAGTGAATAATGAGACCATCTACTCAGTCTGGGAGACTGGGAGAAGCCTGGCCTCCGGTTTTTAGTTTTTATTTTTGTTTCAGAAATCAGTTTCAACCAACTCATACTTGAAATATTATTGCATTAAAAACAATTTGTCTGGCCAAAGCAGGGCTGGATTTGAGTGCTGACTTTAACCCTCTCATGCTGCTGCTTCTCTTTATGGTTCTGATCAGGCTTGCAGAGCAGAGATTGTAAAGGTTGGTTGTAGAAGAATGCATTTGGATTAAGAGACAACTTGCAGGCTTGGGCCTTAAGCGAAATCTACCAAGATGAACGTAAGAGGTGAAGATCTGTGCATACAGTTACTTGGTGGAGAGGAGAGGCTTAGCAGCAGCTGGTGAAAGCCCAACTTTGGGATTTTTTAGTAAGCAGCAGGCTTAAGTGTAATGTGACTGTCAAACGTGTTGACAGCCTGGGATTCCCTGGTGGTCCGGTGGTTGGGACTTGGCCTTCCAGTGCAGAAGGTGGGAGTTCAATCCCTAGTTGGGGAGCTAAGATCTCACATGCCTCGTGGCCAAAGAACCAAAACAGAAAACAGAAACAATATTGTAACAAATTCAATAAAGACTTTAAAAGTGGTTCACATTAAAAGAAAAAAAAAAAAGTATTGACAAGCCTGGAGTTGTGCCTATGGCTTAAAATAAGGCAAGCCAGCACAGGCCCATCTTACTAAAGACCCTCACAGAATTCTTTCTGTAGAAATTGCCCCTCTCATATCCTGTGAGCCACCCATCTCATTTTTGTCGATGGATCAGAGGAGAGTCTTTGTACTCATCTGTAGGGTGGCCAGAGGCTGACAGGATGACCTGCTGCTAAAACTTGGCAGGATTGGTGGATGGCGATTAAGTGGAAATATCAAGTTTTCTCCCTGTGGAAGGGTTGAATGTAAGTCGTAGAGAATATTTTGGGAAAAGACCAAGGACCACACACTCACAGGGGAGGCAGGCAGGAGAAGCCAGAGGCGTGATGGACACAAGGAGGTATCAGCCAGGAGGAAGCAGATGCTAGAAAGATGGGAGGAACGGAGAGCGAGGGCCTGGTGGGTGGGATCCAGAGCAGCAAGCCCCTGAGGGGCTGCTGAGGCGGCCCTGCTGTGGCGTCCCTGCTGTTAGCACTGCTGTGGATCCTGAATTACCCTGCGGTGCTAATCCATCCATTTCAGGGTTTCCGCGCCACCCAAGTTCTTGCTTCCTTATCCCCATGTTAATCTTACCAGTAAACCTTCCTGGAGCTAAGGAGAGCCTTGCTGGCCTTAGAGGCAATCAGAAAGAGTTCAAATCACTGGAAACATTGACGTCCTAAACACTCTGAATGGTAACCTCATTCCTCTCTGTATTTGTTAGACTTGTAACCGGCTCCTGGCACTTGAGTTTTCACAGGACGTTTATGACTGGAGTATGTTCTGAGGAAGGGTCCTAGAAATTATGCTATTTGGTGAAGAGAGGACTTTGGGACAGAAATAAGAAGAAGATCAATGTTTAGCCTTCAGTTCTGTGTTCAAATGCCTGAAAGTTCCATACGTAGAGATGGGTTTGTATTTATGGTGTGTGTGTCTGCTGCTGCTAAGTCGCTTCAGTCGTGTCCAACTCTGTGTGACCCCATAGATGGCAGCCCACCAGGCTCCCCCATCCCTGGGATTCTCCAGGCAAGAACACTGGAGTGGGCTGCCATTTCCTTCTCCAATGCATGGAAGTGAAAAGTGAAAGTGAAGTCGCTCAGTTGTGTCCGACTCTTAGTGACCCCATGGACTGCAGCCTACCAGGCTCCTCTATCCATGGGATTTGTGTGTGTGTGTGTGTGTGTGTGTGTGGGGTGCCTTTAAAGGGCAGATACAGGACAGAGGATGAGATGGTTGGATGGCATCATCAACTCAATGGACATGAGTTTGAGCAAACTCTGGGGATGGTGAAGGGCAGGGAAACCTGCTGTGCTGCGGGTCATAGGGTCACAAAAAGTTGGATATGACTGAGTGACTGAGTAACTGAGTAGCCACAACAGTGGGCCTAAAGGATGGAATTTTTGTGGAGGCCATTTCAGTTCTCTAATCACAGGGCTCTTCAACACTAGACTGTGCTACTTCATCGAGAGGCGAGCTCCCCATCAAAGAGGGCAAGCAGACACAGGTTGGCTGCTCTGTCTGGAATGGTCTAGAAATCACTATGTGCAGTTCTAAGGACTGATGCAACTTCTATACCTTGAGAGTTTATTTTGGAAATGTTTGACCTAAATAATTCTGCACCTCTTTCAGTTCTTATTTTATAACTTAAAAATATTTTATTATTATCAAATCAATATATGCGTCTAGAAAGATTAAAGATTACAAGTAATCCTGAAGATTTCTGCATTGATAGGGCAGCAGCAAGGGAATGGCCAAGAGCCCCTGCAAGCCCACCATGCTTGGATCCTTTATTTCTACACTTTTCAATAGTAAACAGAGGTCTGGTCCTGCTGACCTGCCTCAAGGGAGGGATTGGAACTTGCTGACTGTTTGTTGCTTTTTAAAACTGATTTTGGAAGCAGGCAAAAACAAATCTATTTTCAGAGCAGCAAATGCCAGCACAATTTATGTCAAAACCCCCATCTGCTCAACTGAAAGGTGGTGGTATGGACCATGCATTTTGCGAGCTGGTAACATGCTTGTTTACTGAAGAGTGTTAGCTCCACCAGGAGTGCCCAATTAGGCCCCTGAATCTAATTGGGACCTTTTCTATTAGCTCCTTGATGTTGTGACTGTCCTTGACAAGCTCCATTTCCCTCTGACGTGGAGTCAGATCATTGCTTTTCAAAAAACCTCAGATCCAATTGAATCATTTAAGCTATCCCATGCACAAATAAAATCTGCATTAGAAAAGAGTTTTCAGAAATATGTTAATATGTTAAAGTAAATAATACTAGCTGCTATAACAAGTAAAGCTTAACATTTCAATGGCTTAATACAATCAATGGCTTAGTACAACCACTCATGCTATGGTTTTAAATGGGTTAGCATGGGACTCTGCTCCACATAAACCATTCAAGGACCCAGTTTCTTTCATCTCTGGGCTCTCCCATCATACATCACCCAGGGCCTCCATGCCCTATAACAACTGTGGACATTATGGACCATCCTCCCTACAGCAGTCCAGATTTTTAGCATCTGGCCAATAGGCAAAAGAAGAGAGAGCATGAAGTGTTTGTTACACAGGAGGTTTAGGTGCCAGGCCTGGAAGCAGTCGTGGTCACCTTGCCCACACTCCACTGGGTAAACTAAACTGATCACATGGCTTCCCTTGGATGACAGAGAACTAAGAAATATGCCAAAGAAGAGAGGATAGCATGGATAGTCTTCAAAGCAGCCTCTATTCTCTCATGAAAAACAGAAGCTATGACTTTCCATGTCTCAAGAGCTGGATACTCCAAGTCTGTCCATAATTTTGGAGCCAGGCATCTGATTTTACGCATAGAAGGTGACCAGTGACTCTTGGTGATATGGACATTGAAGAGAGTGAGGTGTCTTGGTTCTGGAGAGAGGATGTCTGTTGGGGGTCATCTCTGTGCCACTTGGTGGTGGAGAAATGAAACATTTTTCAGAGAAGAATTAATATGTCAAAATGGCCAATGTTTTATTACTAATCATTAGATAAAGAAGGAATTAAGAGATTAGAGAGAAACAAAGGAAGTGAGGAGTTTTGCAGCACAGCCTCCAGAAGAAGGAAGCTGAGTTCCATCAGCAGCATGGAATCCAGAACTGAGTGAGCCTTCCTGGACTTGACATGAAGTTCCCATGAACGGATCCACAGTGGCATACCCCCAGGTTTGTAGCATATTTATTCCTTAGCTCCTTTAGAAGCCCAGTACCATTTGAACAGTTCTTGAGGTATTTTCCTCCCTTGGATGTTCAAACTACTCTAGACTGGGAGGTGGGAGCTATTTTGGTTTTGTTATAGATGAGCCATCCAGTTTAAAAAAGATGTTCACTGACATGGGTATACCAGTGACCATTTGAGTTCTGCTTTCATAGTCAAAAGAAGCACAGGAAAGAAGCGAAAAGCCTGTGGGGGGTTTTGCCAAGGTTCTTCTCAGGAAAGTTGAGAAGGTTCTTCACGTTTCCCAAGTCTGTCTTGACTTGTGATATTGGTCCCCACCTCTCCTCAATCTTGATGGTACCGATCTGTTGATAGTGTAATCAGGTTGGTGAGAGTATATCAGGGGCAGCAATGGCATTGCAGAGCATGTGATTTGTTACAGAGAAGACAATGAGCACTTATGAGATGAAGCTACTACCGTCACCCAACTCTCATTTAACCGGAATGTCTAAGTTCCATAAGTTCTAGTTACTTGAGGCTAACTAAGTAGAAAAATCTTGTTTCCAATCCTTCCAAATTTGTCTCACACTCTACTTTCTTTTCCAAATGTGTGTGGTAAGTATAATATCTTTGTCTGATGACTGAAGATTTCACAGTACCTTGAATCATCCTTCTAAATATTTACTGTTATCAGGATTGGCCCTGTGTATAAACTGTAAATGATACAGGTTTTGCTTTAACTTCACCCTACGCTCTGTCTCCTGTCTCTCTGTTCCATCCTTCCCTTTTCTCCCCTTTGCAATCTCATTTTCCAGCAAAATTAACTCTGGGAAATATTGGAGACATAAATATTGGGGACATAAAGGAGAACAGCCCTTTATCCTTTAGAGTGAATTCCTTCTTTAGGCAGTTAAAACTCACAAATGGGTCATATACCAAATGTCTATTTGTGAGTTATGGTGTTTCATCAAATCTCAAATGCCATTGGTTATAAAATTCACTGTGATTTTATGTACCACTCAGGAAAAATATGACTGCCAATTAAACTATGACACAATGCATTCTCATCACTTAGAATTTTTCTAGTTATCAGAAGAGTTCTCTTATACTTAATTAGGCATGACTTTCTATCATATCACTTGCACATACATAAAAAAGTCTCAAGCAAAATAGATCGAGTAAGGAATTGCTAAAATGTCTCTAATTAGAGCTTGAAATTTCTGAATCACTTTTTGAGTCATTGATATGGATGTTTTCCCACATAGTATCATTTTCTGTCAGGACCAATGTAAGCACTGGTGATTTAGTGATTCTGAAATGATTTTTTAAAAGAATGAGAAGTTATTGGTGCTGGGCCCCTAGAACCCTTGCATGTATATAAAGTGAGCCTACATGGCCTCCTGGTTTCCTTGGTTTCTGGCTCATCACTGCCCCGTCCCTTGCCTTATAACCATTTGATCCTCAGGGCTAAAAGAATCCTTCTCTGTAGTATTACTGTACCTTAGTGCACCTTGTCCCCCCACCCAACATGGGTTATCTCATTGATCCTTACAGAAGCCCTATGAGGTAGGTACTGTTTATCACCCCAGTTTACCAATGAAGAAGCTGAGGTTTCCAAAGGCTCACAGTATGTGGTAAGTAAGAGTCTGGATTTCCTTTGTTTGCTGGTGCCCTCCACGCTGAGTTGGTATTGTTGACGTTATTATTACCAGTCTCCCCACGTCATCTCAGTCATAATGTGTCAAAATCAGGAAGCTAGAGGAAGCACAGGTCTACATTCAGGAAGACCTAAACTCAAGCCCCACATCAGCTATGGGCTCCTAGGAAAATTACAATTTCTCCAAGTCTGTTTTCCCAGCTATAAAAGAGACAGTGATAATATTGACCTCACAGAGAGGTTGTGAGGTTTAAGTGGGCGATCAATGTAACACGCCCAACATGGCGCCGTCTTTGCTTTCTGCCCCCTACATGTGCTTATTCACATCTCTGGCCCTTAATCATTCACACAGTACATGATCAAGAAATGTATTTTTGTGAATGAATTCTGTGATGGGTGTAATTTCCTAGGTAACTGAGGGTTAATTAAAAGTTCTCTTTTGTTCCAACCCTTGTTAAAAATCCTTAGACAATGTCAGAAGCTGCTTTTCTTACATGTGGTGAACATGATTTAATCTTTGATTCATGCTGAACATCATTCCTCATTACCCCAGCCTGCAGGTGTAGTCAAGAATGATGTAGAATATTGAGAATAACATGCAAATTGGTTTAAAAATTAATTCCAAATGTGAACTTAAAGTAATTTACCTTTTTGCTCAGAGCTTCAGTAAAATGCCCATATATTTGAAGTTACATAATTGAAGGCAAGAAATTAGAGCATTCTGCCTTCATATGCAATTTCTACACAAGTATTTTTACAATCACTTGCTTAAAAAAATTCATTCAGAGCCAACTATGTGCCAGGAAAGGGGCTTGTATATAAGATAGATGAAGCTACTGTCTAGGAGTGAACAGAGATAATTAACTGGGGGAGTCCTGGGAGCTATGAGAAGCCATGGCAGGAATCCCTACCAAGCCTGGGTTTAGCACCTGGTGAGAGTGAAGGTTAGGGTTAGGTCGTCAAAGCTATGGTTTTTCCAGTAGTCATGCATGGATGTGAGAGTTGGACTATAAAGAAAGCTGAGTGCTGAAGAATTGATGCTTTTGAACTGTGGTGTTGGAGAAGATTCTTGAGAGTCCCTTGGACTGCAAGGAGATCTAACCAGTCCATCCTAAAGGAAGTCAGTCCTGGGTGTTCATTGGAAGGACTGCTGCTGAAGCTGAAACTCCAGTACTTTGGCCACTTGATGGGAAGACTGACTCATTGGAAAAGATCCTGATGCTGGGAAAGATTGAAGGCAGGAGAAGGGGACAACAGAGGATGAGATCGTTGGATGGCATTACCGACTTGATGGGCATGAGTTTGAGCAAGTTCCAGGTGTTGGTGATGGACAGGGAAGCCTGGCGTGCTGCAGTCCATGGGGTCACAAAGAGTCGGACATGACTGAGCGGCTGAACTGAACTCAGGGTGAAGGTGGTGATGGTCCGGACAGGGAAGGCATTCTGGAGGAAGGGGCGCTTACACTAAGAACTGCAAGGTGAGCTTGAGTCAGACAAAGGGAAGAGTTTCTATGTAAGAGAGGCAGCCTGTGCAAGCACACACTCAGTGCTGTTCAAGGTGCTGGGGTCAGTGCAGCTGGAACAGAGAGAGGGGATCCCAGGGGGACTGGAGAGTGGGGAGGGAAAGGGGTCAGCTCATGGTCTTGACTGATTATGTGGCTCCACTATTCATTCTCACATTCTTTCGTTGTCCATGTATTAGGCACCTGGAGGGTGTGAGGCACTGTCTTTGGCACTGGGTAGGCACAGTCAGCAAAAATTAGCCTGGCCCTCAGGGTGCAGAGCAGTGGGTACAGTCAGTGGAGAAGACACTCAGGGCAGTCAAGCATGGAGAGGCTGAGAGATAGGCACCAACCAGAAAGAAAGGAGCAGTGCCTCACTTGGGAGATGAAAGCCTCAAGAATGACTCCACAGAGGACAGGTCACGTGAGCTGTGCCTTGTGTATGGCCCACACCCATCTTGTTAACTATCAGACCCTGTTTGCCCAGCCAAGAAATCTCCTGGCACCAGGTAGGCATCCAGTAAGGACTTGGTGACTGAGTGAATGAATGAAGAAATGGTTTAACCCTCCCTACTCAATAGCTTTCAGCTTATTTTCTTTAGTCTGTGCTGCATACATGTCTGGAAATACCTCTGTTCTACTGAAGTGCAGGCCAGCCCTCCTACACAGCGTTCTTGAAATCAGAAAAAAATGCACCTTGACCTTGCTGTCAAGGAGCTCACAATAGGATGAGGAGGACAGGCATTAAATAATTAACCACACAAATAATTATGTAATTAAAATGGTGACACACAATACAAAGAAGATATACAGGGGATGTAAGAGTACATAAAGGGGCCAAGGAAAGCTTTCTTAGAAATGGCTGCGTTTTTTCAGTTTTAGTGATGCTTAAAATGAAACAAAGGTATCTGCTTATCTTAAACTCTATAGTGTCTTGTGTTTTTTTTGTTTTGTTTTTGTAGAGAACTCTCTCTGTAATAGAAAATACTTTGGAATCTGTGTTCTGATGTAATCTAGAATTAACTAATTTATAAGCACATTTGAGACATGTAAAGAAGGATCTACGGAAGTAAAAGATGGTTACTCTAAAGGAGAAGGTGAACTGGTAGTCCGATGGAGAGAAAACCTGAAGTGGAAAAGAATAAAGATTGAAGTGATTCAAAAGAACACACTTGATATGGAGGAGAGAAAACAGAGCTCAGCTCAGAGCTACAAGTATTTCCAGAGAAGAAAGTGAAACAGTTTGAGGAAGTCATAGCCAAAACTCTCACAACAGAGAAGCTGCTTACATTGAAAAGGAAAGGAAAAAAATTTGAATCTCTGGGTCAAAATACATTGCTTTGGGAAAAAAACACTAGGTTTCTTTTATTGAAATATAGTTCACTTACAATGTTGTGTTAATTTCTGCTATACAGCAAAGTGATTGTTTTATCAATACATATGTGTATATATATATGTGTGTGTGTGTGTGTTCTTTTTTGTATTCTTTTCCATTATGGTTTATCACGGGCTATTGAATACAGTTCCCTATGCTCTACAGTAGGACACGGTTGTTTATTCATTCTATACATACCAGTTTGCATCTGCTAACCCCTCATCCTTCCCTCCCGACAACTACAGGTCTGTTCTCTGTGTCCTTGAGCCTGTTTCTATTCCATAGATAGTTTCACTTGTGTCGTATTTGAGATTCCTCACAGAAGTGATGTTTATGGTACAGTATGGTATTTACCTTTTGCTTTCTGGCTTAACTTCGTATGATAACCTCATGTTGCTGGAAATGGTATCATTTCACTTTTTATGGCTGAGTGGTATTGCACTGTATGTATGTACCGCTTCGTTATCCATTCATCTGCCAATGGACATTTCGGTTGTTCCCACGTCTTGGCTATTGTGAACAGTGCTTCTGCGAACATAGGAGTGCATGTATCCTTTTAAAAATAATTTTCACCTTGCCTTTTAAAAATATTTATTTATTTTTTGCTGGGTCAGGTCTTGGATCTTGCAGTAGGCGGGGTGTTTTCATTACAACACGGGGGCTTTTCTCTAGTTGTGATGTGCAGGCTTAGTGATCCCATGGCCTGTGGGATCTTTGCTCTCTTGACTGGGGATTGAACCTGCCTCCCCTGCATTGCGAGGTGGATTCTTACCCCTGGGCTACCAGGGAAGTCCCTACATGTGTCTTTTTGAATTGGAGTTTTGTCCAGATAAGTGCCCAGGAGTGGGATTGCTGTATCAGATGGCAACTCTATTTTCATTTTGTAAAGGAAACTCCATACTGTTTTCTGTAGTGGCTGTACCAGTTTACATTCCCACCAACAGTGCAGGAGGGTTCCCTTTTCTCCACACCCTCTTCAGCATTTCCATCTTTATAATGAGAGCCCTTCTGACTGGGTGTGAGATAGTACCTCACTGTAGTTTTGATTTGCATGCCTCTAAAAATTAGTGATGTTGAGCATCTTTTCATGTGCCTGTTTGTGCATCTAGAAAAAATACTAGTTTTAATGTCGGTTAGGTACGAAATCATGATCTTTTTATATTTTAATATTGGTGAGCCAGTAAACTGATAGCAAATATTCCATTAAACCAGTTGAGGCAGAATTATTAAAGCACTTGAGCAATCAGGCTTTACAAAAAGAAAGAAGGAGTCATGGCAAATGTCAAATAAGAAGAAAAAATAGTTTAGAAAAAAAATGAAATGACTGCTTGTACTAGGTACTGAAGGGGCAAAAAGAGGTGGGAAGAATGGCTCAGGCAGAGGGAATAGCAGGTGCAAAGGCCCCAAGGCAGGGGGGAGCAGAGGGCGCTCAAGGACTAAATGGAAGGCCAGTGTGGCTGGCCCCCCGCAGTTTACCGGGATTGTGGTTGAAGGTGGGGCTGGGAAACAAGCAGGGGCTTCTCACGTGAAGTCTCACAGTCACTTGAAGGATTTTGGTCTTTCGTGTAACCGTACACCATTGTACTCTTTTTTTTTTTTTTTTTAAGCCATTGAGAGGTTTTAAAACTAGGGGGAGACATGATCAATCACATGGGCTGCTAAGACAAGAATGGACTGGGAGGGAGCCAGAAGGGACACTGGGAGACACACACTCACGTGCTCACACACGCAACACACACAGCCTCCAAACAGCTGGCAACGCCCTGTATACAGAAAGCCACAGGAACATGAAACTCCTTGTTTCATCTCCACAGTATTTCTCGCTTGTTTTTCTGATACAACCCACCCGTTTATCCTGCATTACAGCTGAAATTGCTCGTTATTTATTTTTTAAGCAATTTTGTGAAACAACAGACAGGACATTTCCCTTACTGTCCTTCTCGGGGAGAGGATGCAGGTCACAGCAGATAATGTGCTTTTATCAGAGCCCATTTTCTCCCTCGGTTTCATGGGGGATGGCTAGGGACTGGGGGTGCTGAAGTTGGGCAGGAGTGGAATTCACCCTTCTGTCAGGGTTGGCCTGAAAGTGAGCATTAGCACATGTATTCAATTTGGTCTAGGATCTCCCTTTGGACACGGAACCTGGTCTTTATCTCATTTCTCCCATTAATAATGAACTGTTAAATCACATTGCTCATGCCATTTGTGGAGACAGCGATGTGCTGGCCTAATTGAAGCCGCCCTGATGCCCCATCATTTTCTTAATCCTCCTCCTCATGGCTTGGCAGGGGGAGTGGGGTGGCTCAGAAATACTGGTTTGGGCTTGGCTCTACTCCTTGCAAGGAATCTTCAGTTTCAGAAACGGGGACCATCTTGGCTAAAATTGATGGAACTCCAGGGGGAGGGCCTTGGGGAGGGGACTGCACACATTCCCATCTGTGTGCTCCCTCCTCCTCATCTTCCCAGAGACCCTCTCTGGAATGCTAATGGGTTGAGGAAAGGCGGCTGGCTTGGGCGGCAGGCCCTCCATTCAAAGCCTTCAAGCAGAGCCCCTGGCTCCTATCTGGTTTTTGCGGGCAGTGTGGGCAAGCTGCTGACTTCTTGGGATCAGGCCAGTTGATAAACAAGGATAATGATGTCTGTGGGTTTGGAATCCCTCACAACCAAAGGTGAAATGATTCATCCTACAGGAGGGCTTTCCCTGTAGAAATGACCCTGCACCTGTGGTCGGCATGGCTAGAAAAGAAGTGCATTTCTCAACCATGGGGAGAGTTTTTCTCCTCTTGCTGGGGGAGTCCAGGCATTGGAGAGCTAGTCAGAATTAGGGTTAAGGGTGGTCTATACTTGATCTTGCTAGAGAATCCCACGGATGGAGAGGCTTGGTGGGCTACAGTCCACGGGTCGCAAACTGTCGGACACGACTGAGCGACTTCACTTTCACCTATACTTGATCTTAGCCAAAAGGCCAAGAAGTGATAAGCGTGGTCTACACAAGCCTGCAGAGATGTTGGGAGAGGGTGGCATTGTTGAAAAGGCTCAGAACTCTGGTCCCACACAGTCACCCACTGGCTGCGTGAACTTAGAGGAAACTCTCTTCCAGTGCTGTGAAATTTCTAAAAATGGGCCTGTTTCTAAAATGGGTGTGGCAGTGAGCTCAGAGGTATCGCCCTCACCCTCTCAGCCATCATCATCAGGTGTGTGGCCCCTTTTCTTGCCCAAAGGAGCTGCTACATGGCTGGACTGTCCTGGGTTCCTAGTGTTTTGATTTCAGCTGCTCCTTCCAGTGTGGGGAGAAAGGGGGTCCCTTACAGGGTGAGATCTGAGATGCACTCCTGCTAGAAGAGGTCTCCCTTTCTCCCCCAATCCAAGGACCTGAAACTCCCACAGTTTGCGTTTGCTTTGAGAGGGAGCTGGGTAAGGTGGTGGAAAGAGCGTGGTCTTTGGTGCTGAGACAAGAGCCTCAGGCATTTCTCAGGTTACTCGGAGCACCTCCTTCTTGCTGAAGGCACTCCTGCCTCCTCGTCTTGCTGCCACCCACAGTTGGACAGTCCGAGCTGAAGTGCTGGGCCTGTGTGGCCTCCATGCCTCTGCGCTGGCCCCTGCCTTGCTGCTCTGCCCCTCACTGTGAGGCCTGGGCGGCCTCCATGCCCTCTGCGCTGGCCCTGCCCTTGCTGCTCTGCCCCTCACTGTGAGGCCTGGGCGGCCTCCATGCCCTCTGCGCTGGCCCTGCCCTTGCTGCTCTGCCCCTCACTGTGAGGCCTGGGCGGCCTCCATGCCCTCTGCGCTGGCCCTTGCCTTGCTGCTCTGCCCCTCACTGTGAGACATGGGCGGGAGGCAGCATATTGTCCCTGGCCTCCCCAGGGCCCACCAGCGGCCAAATGATACCCCCTACAAGTATAGGGAGCCAACCTTCTGTAGACTTGGACCAACAGAAAGGAAGAAACCTGGGGGAGATCAGCCAATTCCCCTCTTCTTCCTCCCTGCCAGGGACCACTCTGAGGCCTTGTCCTTACAGATTTTTTGGAGAAAGCTCCGCACGCTAAGCAAACACACCTGCTGATCACCTGCTGGG
The DNA here is from genome assembly GCF_016772045.2 of Ovis aries. Lineage (NCBI taxonomy): Eukaryota > Metazoa > Chordata > Mammalia > Artiodactyla > Bovidae > Ovis > Ovis aries. The sequence goes on along the minus strand of NC_056074.1, from coordinate 23,038,488 downwards.
TTATAGCAGCTTGTGGTACAGCAGTGGCCGCCCCCCACCCCCACCCCGCCCAGTGAAGGGTTGCTTCGCATCCCTTTCCCCCTTTCCTGGCCTCCTTTCCCTCTTTTTCTCCCTCTCACTGCCATATGCATCAGGCTCTGTGCTAAGTACTTGATATAAGTACTTGCACAAGCACTTGCTAAGTACTTGGGCTTCTCTAAGAGTGTCTGCACTTGAATTCCCGCTGAAGCTCTGCTGTCTAGAGGACCCAGACTGAGACATCTGGTTTGTTATTTGATCGACCGCTTACCAGCCGTGTGAGTTTTGAAACCTTCCTCTCCTAAAATGCCAATTTTCTTCCCTGTAAAATAGAGATAATAATATTCATCTTTCAGAGTGTGAGAAGTGTGTATGATATATATCAAGTACTTAGCACAGAGCCTGGTGCATATGCACAGCAAATGCTCAATTAAGGGTAACTCCTTTTATTATTATCTTTCTTATTGTTGCTGCTATTATTATTTATGACAGGAATGGCTGGCTGTCACCAAAGATGACTGCACCCCTTCCACAATAAAGAGTTACTGCTTAGAAACCCTGCCCAGCCATGGGCTTCCCTCCTCAGCCTAACTGGTAACTAGGGAAAGTCATGTGACTGAGTTCATGCCAATGGAATGTGGGTAGAAATGATTTAAAGCTTCATCTCAGCCTGGCTTATAAAATGTTCTCACTGCGATGTAACCGTGTGCTGAAGAGAGCAGAGCATCCATCAGCCCAGAGCCCTCGCTGGCTGCAGGGCAAAGGTCCCCCGTTCACCAGTTCATCCCTTCACTCCACCACTGAATGTTATACAAATACGAGATCAATTCTTTTCGTGTTGAGCCACCGAACTTTTGGATTCAAACTGTCATTGCAGCTGGTATTACCTTAATTGTCACATTGGTATTATCCTTGTGGCTATAACTTATTATTCAGAGTAAGACCTTTTTTTAAGTTAAGGCTTTTCAAAGGGTTCAGCATGTGGACTCTGGAGTTAGAAGGATGTGAATTCCAGCTCCAACACCTTACTAGCTTGTGACTTCTGTTGCTGAATTCCTTAACCAAAAAATGGGTCACATAGGAATTATGAGAATGGGATCAAGAAACCTATGTAAGGAGAAGGGCAGAGTCTGGTATAGAATGAGCTCAAGAACAGTTAACTACCACCACCCCCATCGTCTTCAGCAGCAGCAGCTCATCGTTATATCAGTGAAGAACTGGGCACAGGCTGAATAGGAGGTGAAACTCTGGTGTAGCTCTGGGGTTGAAGTGGGCATGGAAGAGTCTCAGAACATGGTGTGCAGGTTTGAGAAAGGCAGCCAAGTGGTGGGCCAATGAGGTGACGCAGTGCTGAAGATAGACTTGGCCCATCTCAGCATCGATCTAGCAGGGCAGGCTACATTTCTCTGGAAGTTGGCTTCAGTCCTACTGGCCAACAAGCAGCTTCAGAGAGCATCCTGTGGACAGGGCACTGCCCTGGCACTGTGGGAGATACAGTGAGAAGGGGCAGGGGATGGCAAAGGATGCTGAGCACGTGGGATGCATCAGGCCTGAGGCTGGACCCTGGACACCTGCGAACTTGTTGAAACGTCACCACAAACCTGTGAAGTTGCTACAACTTCCATTTTATAGATGAGGAAGCTGATACACAGGACTCATGGAACTTGTCCAAAATCACATAGTCAGTTGTAGAGTGGGGGCCTGAACCTTCACTGGGTGGAGCCCCTATTGTCTCTGGAACCATGTTTATTGATCAAGGCGAGTTCAGCAGAATTTCAGGATGTAACTGGGAAGAGGCAAGGAGTGTCAGTAGACAGGTACTTGCCCTGCTTTTAGCTGGGCATTAGCTGACTTTGTGGGTTTTGGCAGGTCACTTTATTGTCTCTGATGCTTTTGGGAAGAAAAAAAACCAAGAGGGAAAGGGGGATGGAAGGAAGCCACATGTGCCAGGTACCAAACCAGAGTCTTTCAATAGAACAACTAACTCATGTATTCCTTCCGGCAGTATACAAGGTAGGTGATGTTACAGAAAGCTGAGGCCCAGAGAGAGATTCAGCCGCTTGTCCCAAATCTCTGTGGCATATCCCGTCTCTCGGGTATGTGTGCCAACAATGTTTTGTGGCGTAAAGTCCCAGGTCCCTGTGCCTTAGCACAGTAGGTGCCTTCAAGACTTCTAGCTCTTAATTGACTCAATCTCATTTCTGTAATATTTCTTCAGGAAGCAACTCAAGGGAAATGGCACCTTGAATATCTTGCTCTATATCATCTGCTCTCTTCCCAACCTAAGTTAATGGAGATGGAGCCACGTAAAGGTGCCTCGTGAGCCCAGGAGCTTGGTCCTCCTGGTTTCAAACTCCTTTCTTCCTCCTCTTTCCCTCCCTGCTCTCCTCCATCAAAGCTGTGAGCTCCTAGCTTCCTCCGTTTTTTCCAAAGATGGGGAGGAGCAATATAAATGCTATTTTTGCATCCTTTCTTCCCTTCTCCTCACTTCTGCTGTGTTCTGTGTCATTAACCAAGGCCCAACCAGCACAGAGAGCACCCAGGGGTTGTTTGGGTTTAAAGGAAAGTTAAACACAACCTGGGGTTTATCGGCTTCACCGGGCAGCTCTCCAGGGAATGGAGTTTGGGGACCATGAGGAGGGAGTTTTCTCCCTTTTAATGAGCTGCTCACAGCCTGCCAGGTGATAGCAGGGGGTTAGCGATCGCTTTAGGGGATTTGATAACAAGAGTGAGGACTGCCATCTCAGACAGAGTGCCGCCTGCCTGCCTGCTGGAGTCATCATTAACGTGAACCACTGAACTGTCGAACGAACAGCTCAGGGCTCTTCTGGGTGGGAGCCAGAGAGAAAATCGGGCCATCACCAGGGTTGTGCCCCTTGGACTCTGTCCATCCACATCTATTCACCGAAGGGCCGGAGACTCCCAGGCCTGCACCTGTGTGGACAGCTGTGTGGAACAGCTGTTGATATATCCTGGGTGCAATGGGGAGTCAGTGTCAGCCCAGGCCCTCAAGTGCTGGAAGGGTCCTTCAGGCGCGTGTGAGTCAAGTTCTCTCCAAAGAGAGGGAATCAATAGATAACCTGGCATGAGCCAGTGAGGTCATGGAACCTGAACTGGACCTGAAGGGAGTCCCGTGTGTTTTCCTTCCCAGAGCCTAGAAAGTTTTGCACCCACTCATTACGTCATCTGGGATACTGACAGCCACTGTTGCCCAGCAGGCCTGTGGTAAGGGGGGTCATCTCCCTTCTAGCCCTAACCTGAAGCTTTTTCCAAATTCGTTGGAAATAAAGCTCTGGCTGTCTCTTTCTAGCTTACTCGTGGCTTTCTTGAAATTGAGCAGGATGGTTCTCTGCAAGATTTAACTCACAGATTCTCCATCAGGTTGTCATGTAGATGCAAAGAACCATGGACATTTGTACCTTGCTTTTCAAAGCACTTCCACTCAAATTGGAGCAGATTGTGTGGGGCAGGGGGTGCGGAGTCTGAGCTGTGGAGTTTGATAGAGTAAGTTCAAAGCCCAGCTCTCTCACCTCCCAGGCAAGATCCCAGGACAAAAGTGCTTCACCTCCTGAAGAGGAGACAGTCATTCCTACCTACGGAAGTTTTGGGGAAATGAGGCGAGAGGATGTATTTGTAGCACTGTGTCAGGTCTAGCATATAGTTAGCTGTTCTTATCATTATTAATAATTCTTCTGGCACTATGAGCTATGAAGTCATAATCTACGAATTATTAGATGAAATATGAAGCATCTCCAACTTAGCATATAAACTTCCCTCCTGGCCAAAGGGACCACACTTGCTTTCATATATTAGACTAAGTCACAGAAGGTTGATTTCTGGAATCAACTAGGAATTTGATTTGTAGCAACATCCCAGGAAGGGTGATCCTTATCCTTGAGCTTCCATGAACTGGTCCTTCTGCTGGATTCTTGAAGAGAGACTGAAGTGCCACCAGAATGTGTGAATCTGGATGGTCCGGACTTCTTTCTGTTTTGTGACCAAACACCCTGGCACCCTGAGCTGTTGCCAATCAGTTCAGTTCAGTTCTGTTCAGTCGCTCAGTCGTGTCCGACTCTTTGTGACCCTATGGACTGCAGCACTCCAGGCTTCCCTGTCCATCACCAACTCCCAGGGCTTGCTCAAACTCATGTCTGTCGAGTTGGTGGCGCCATCCAACCATCTCATCCTCTGCCGTCCCCTTCTCCTCCCGTCTTCAATCTTTCCCAGCATCAGGGTCTTTTCCAATGAGTCAATTCTTTACATCAGGTGGCCAAAGTATTGGAGTTTCAACTACAGCATCAGTCCTTCCAATGAATATTCAGGACTGATTTCCTTTAGGATGAACTGGTTAGATCTCCTTGGAGTCCAAGGGACTCTCAAGAGTCTTTTCCAATACCACAGTTCAAAAGAATCGATTATTTGGTGCTCAGTTTTCTTTATAGTCCAGCTCTCACATCTGTTGCCAATCACAAGGGGTTAAAAAAAGATAAGTTAAAGGCAGTCAGTATGGCCTGGGTGCTACTTCAGAGCCCTCAGCAGGCCTGGCTGTCTCATTGCATGGATTGGAATATAAAGCAGTATTCTCAGGTGGTAACTGTCTCCCTCCTTCCCAGAGAGGTTGATGGCAAGGGCACCCAGGGCCAGGACACCCCCTGGGAGTTCTGGATCCCTCCCCAGTCCCAAGTCCATTTTATACTGGGACTGGGTACACGGTTCTCCTTGGAGAGGCCATCCAATATTAATTTGGATATTTAGTTTTGTGGGACGTTTTGTTAGGTACTTTTTTCTGTACGCTGAGCTATGACTATTAGTTACGTGAACTCGAATAAGTTGCCTAACCTCTCTGATCCTGTTTCTTCATCTACTGAATGAAACAACAATCCTCACTTCATATTATAAGCATTAAATGCAATCATGTATGTTATTATTTAATAAAGTTAATATTATCGTTTGCATGCTGCTTATTACCTAGCACATAGTAAGCCCTCAGCAGATACCATCTGTTTTCTGTTTTGTTCACATAGTGATTAGCTGTATAAATAAAGCCTCTTTGGCAAAGAAATTACAATCTGTGAAGGAGGGAGCAAGGGGAATCAGAGTCAATCTGCTCTCTGCGAGTGATGGCTAAGGAAATAGAGCTGTTTAGAGCATGGTTATTTATTTGTAAAATAAACCACCCAGGATTGTACACAGTGTGGGATTATTTTTTTTCAAACTGTGAAATGCAATTTGTATAACATGATCTATGGATTATGAAATTCACTTAGCCTTGAGCAAGCCTGAAATTGAACGATTATTTTTACTTCTCCCCACTCCCTCCTTCTCAGCCCCAGCTCTTGATCTGCTGAGCCATCCAGACTTTGCCTTCAGTTTGGGGAGCTTGCCCAGCCAGGTGGGCTCTCTGCTGAGGAAAGATACACACACACACACAGAGCTTTTTCCACAGTGGTGTAAGTAGAGGAGGGGGCTCTTGAAACACTCTCCAAAAGAGGTTCTGAGGAATGTGGAGGCCCGGTTTGAAGTGCAGGAATGGAGAAGTAACAGTCTCGGGCAGAATGTGTTATCACCAGCCCCCTAGGCGGGGCTGCGAGCTCCCCAAAGCTCCCCTGCTCACTCTGTCTCTGCCTCTCCAGGCAGGGACCGCCACCTCCCAGGGCTGAGTCTCCTTACCCTTGACTGAAAGCAAAGGCTGAAGTGAGGCAGACCCTGGAGGGGTGAGGCGTGGTCGGCACTAGGGGCACAGAGCGGCTGCTTTTGTAGATCCCTTATTGCAGTCTGTTTTCCCGCCTGCCTCCCCTGCCAGCTTGTGTGACCCTGGGGGGCAGGGCTGGGCCCTGGCAGTGCTTTCTGTGTCCCCAGTGCCTGGCCCAGGGTCTGGTCCAGAGCAAGTTTGCGACTGTGCTAAGAAAACAGCCGTGGGCGCTAGGGAGCTCTCTTCCTTTTGGGACTTTCTCTCACAGTCTGCCCTCAAGATCTGTGGCTTCATCCTTTCGTGATGAGAACTAAGCAGATATCCAGAGCAGAGCGCAGTGAGGAGCTTTTTTTTGCTTTTCCAGGGGAAGGCATGACAGGAGAGATGCTGACCTGCAGACTCGATCATCTTCGATTCATCAGTGGACTTTCCGTAAAAGAAAAAGTAACTGCCTGAGTGTTTGGAAAGGAGGAGACCTTCTGTGACAGTAGTGAGGTCTGGCTGGGGAATTTAGAAGTCCATTTACTACAATGGAGCTGCAGGGGTGAGTGGCACTGTGGTATATATGGATCGTTAAAGATCCCCTCCTGAGGCACGTTGAGCTAATTTCCCTGCACAGCCTAGGATGATTCGACTCCTTGATGGCAGAGGGTCGCTTGTAATCAGCAGCATTCAGAGCTGCACTGTCACCTAATTTCCTTCCCTTTCATTGGCCCCTTGATCAGTGTCTAAAGACCAGTTTCTCTGAGTCATGGAGCACTGGAGGAAAACCATTAGGTGGTGAGAAAATGATTTGCTCCATCATTCTCAAGGCAGAGACAGCCTAGGCAAATCTCTGGTTTTAAGCCCTGAGGTCATTTGTTAGGTCCTGTAGCATAAATCACACACACACAAAGCAACAAACTTTCTTAATCCCTTAATGGCTTATTCAAAGTAGCTCGTGATTTGAAACCTTTGCTATTTCCTAGTAAAAATGCCCTGTTAATATAAAAATATCAGAAACTGACACATTTGTATCTTGTTTTGACTTTTGAATCAATGTCTCATTTCCTGAGCTTTGAATTAATGTGGTAGCCCTGTCCAACCTATAACTTTGTCATTTACAACAAACTGTGTCTGGATTGGCTGAACCGCTTTGGTGTGAGGCAGGACACAGTTCCGTACAGTTTCCAGCAAGTGGTGTTGATTCTTCTCCAGGGTTAGATGTGTGATAGGCCTCTTCTTAGTATGTCTGATGCTTCCCAGGCTAGGCCATGGGAGCCCCCGGGTGCCAGCTGATGGGTGATGGTTTGGGGTGCTGGGTGAGCAGAGGTCTGTGGCAATTTCTGAATAAGGTATGGACTGACGGCCTGAGAGGGCTTCCCTGGTGGCTCAGAGGTAAAGAATCCACCTGCCAGTGCAGGAGACACAGGTTCAATCCCTGGGTCAGGAAGATCCCCTGGAGAAGGGCATGGCAACCCACTCCAGTACTCATGCCTGAAAAATCCCATGGACAGAGGAACCTGTCAGGCTACAGTCCATGGGGTTGCAAAGAGTCGGACACGATTTAACCGACTAAACCAACAATGGTCTGAGAGGGTAGGATAACTTGTAGGCTTCTAGGATACAAGAACTTGTATCCTAGGATACAAGTAGGATAACTTGTAAGGAGTAGCCGGTTAGTAAATAACCACGCAGTAGGGCCTTCTCCAGCTGCCCTCCTAGAATATACAGGGATAGAGCCTCCGGCACCCCTGAATGAACTCTACCCTGGAACATGGAAGAAGCTGCTTAGACAAAGGTTCTGTCTGCCCCTTAATCACGTCTGTGCCCTCTCTCTCTCTCGTTCTGGGTCTGAGTCCCCAGGCTGCCACCTGTATTGTTTCTGCCTCCCCTCATTTCCCTCCCCCTCCCCGAGTCTCTTCATCTATGACTCACAGATATTCCTAGAGATCCAGTCTTCTCTCCTAAGCAGCATCCATGGTGATCCCATCAGCCCACAGAAAGGGAGGTGTATCCCCTTCTGATGGACTCAGTGTCCATCTGCACCTCTCCCCAAATGATACATGTTCTCTCCTTTCCCCTCCCTGTCTCTTCTTCCCTCCCTTCCTTCCAAAAGGTATTTTTTTGACGACCTGCTGTTAGTCAGCTCTGGGCTGTGCTCTAAGCGTACAGCAGAGGAGCTCCCAGTCTAGAGGGAGAGAGAGAAACAGCCCCTGGTGCAAATACTGAACTGCTCACAGGCGACCCAAGGGCTGCAAAGGCAACTGCAGGATGCTAGGAGAGCAGGGCGTGGTGAGGCTATGCTGGGGGTCCAGAAGGCCTCCCTGCTATGAGGATGTTTCAACCGAGACTGAAGGATAAGCTGGAGTTTCCCAGGAGGAAGGAAGGGAGCGGGAGCGAGTCCTGGAGGAGGGAACGCCTCTCAGCTGGTTCAAAGTCCCTGGGGCAGGAAGGAATGGAGTAGAGTTGGGGACTTGGAGGTGGAAGAGGCTGGCTGGAGACTGCAGGTGGAGAGGGGCACCCACGGACCAGAGCAGCAGGACCTTGCAGGCCAGGTGGAGGGCGGGGCCCGGATCCCATCAAGTAGGGCTGGTGCGGAGGGCTAAGCAAGGAAGGGTCTTCCATACAGTGTGCCCATCACTGTGTTGTCTGCTGGCCCGTCCTCACTCCACGGTGCGTATCACCCTGGGATGTGGTCAGTCTGTTAGCTTAAAAATTGAAGTGTAAGTGTGTGTGTGAGCAAGCGAGAGAGAGAAAGAACAGTAATTCCGTTATCTTCATTTACCATCTGTTATTTTCATTTAAGTAGGTAACCCTTAAAAAATTCAGTCTTACAATGCAGGCTGAGGGCTGAAGAATTGGTACTTTTGAATTGTGGTGTTGGAGAAGACTCTTGAGAGTCCCTTGGACTGCAAGGAGGTACAACCAGTCCATCCTAAAGGAGATCAGTCCTGGGTGTTCATTGGAAGGACTGATGTTGAAGCTGAAAGTCTAATATTTTGGCCACCTGATGCCAAGAGCTGACTCATTGGAAAAGACCCTGATGCTGGGAAAGATTGAGGGCAGGAGGAGAAGGGAACGACAGAGGATGAGATGGTTGGATGGCATCACTGACTCGATGGACGTGGGTTTGGGTGGACTCCAGGAGTTGGTGATGGACAGGGAGGCCTGGTGTACTGCAGTCCTTGGGGGTGCAAAGAGTCGGACACAACTGAGAGACTGAACTTAGCTGAACGTTGCAGGCAAATTTAGGGAAATCCTTTTTGAAAACTCACAAGTATCCTCTAAATAGTCACGGAGCGCCTCTGGTGCTCCAGATGCCGGGCTGGACGCTGAGACATGGAAAAAGAGCAGGCTGGGAGAGTGACCATCATGAAACTCCCATGCCTTCCCTATCATCCCCAAATGTCACCTCTTCTCCCTTGCGCAGGTTCCTTTCTTGGTCCCAGACTCCCCCTCCCACCTCACCCCACCCCCTCCAGCCCCCACCCCCCCCCAACGTCTGGAGGAGAAATGCTTTCTTTCTTTCAAAGTCCTGTATTTCCACTTTCACCATGACAATAGGGTACCCAACAGTGAGACTGCGGTAAGATAAATATAAAATCTTTTTACATGTGTTAATCCTCAAAAACTACTCTATGGTAAAGGCCCTTATTGTCTCCATTTTATAGATGTTGAAACCGAGGCACAGAGCAGTTAAGTCATTTGATCGCTATCACATACATTCAAAGTCACATGGCTGATAAGTGCCAGAGCTGGGGTTTGACTCCAGGTAGACAGTTCAGCTCCTAAGACTGGGGTCCTTAGCTGTGACAGTTCATTGCCCACGTTTAACTGTTCACCACTGTGAATTCTCCTCTAGATTTTAACAGCCGAAACTACGTCTGTTTTGTTCCCCTGGATCCCCAGTGCTTAGCTCTGTGCTTGACACTTCATAGGGTTCAAGATAAACATGTGGAGACTGGTTGATTGCAGACAAAGGCAAAGGAAAATTTGGGACAACAGGTGTGAGGTCTGATGATGGAGTAAGCCTGTTGAATTTAAAGACACTGGGAAGGAGGACAGGTCCTTTAGGAGGGCTACAATCCAGAGCCTAACAAAGTTGGGTGAGATTTAGATCATTAGAGGAAGTTGATCTTTATTCTTAAACTGGGTGTTAGAAATGTGTGTGGAAGGTCCCTGACCATGCTAACACTTTTTGGTACGTGGGTCTCTCCCCGGGAAAGACACCCCCTGGAGACTCCCGTGGGCTGCCTGGGTCAGCCTATAGTGCATGTCATCTCTGAGGAAGCCTGTGTCCCATCCGAGTGGTCTGGGAGCTCCGTCACACTGATTCCACCAGCCAGGCTCATCAACCTGACCATTCTGTCTGCTGACCACCGGGGCTCAGTTCAGGAGGCACCTCACTCTTCAATCTGACTGCAGGCATCTGCCCTCCCCACCTGTCCCCAGAGCATCACGGCGGAGGGCAGTGGAGGTGGGGGGTGGGTGTGGCTCCAGTTTCCTGAGTGACTGGCCAAGCTCTGTCTCCTCTAAAGAACCAGAAGGGGTTCCCCATCCCCTCTGCACCATCAGCCATGCTGACTTGCTCTGAAGACACCTGGCAGTCATTCAAAAGCTGTCTTGACTCTCCTGAGGTTGCCTGGAGAGGGGCTCCCCGAGTGACTGTCCTGTCCTTGGCTGGGACCCCACGGGGCCATCAGCCCATCCTAGTTCTGCCGGTACCGCCAGGGCAGGGGAGCATCTGACCTGTCCTGGGTGCAGCGAACCCGATCCACAGGACCCCTGCAGCTTTCCTCCTGAAATCCTTCCAGCCTTGAATCTAAACCCTTCACGGACAAACCTTTATCCTTTTAAATGACTCCTTTAAGGTTTGGTCTCCTGCCCAAGGCCAGAGTCAGCCCTTTAGAAAAGGGAGGAGAGAGCCCTTCTGGAGCCATCCGTCTGCCTCGCTGTCACTATTGTGCCTTAAGTGAACCCCTTTATGCGGGGAGAGGCCATTATGATCATTTTTGGTTATTAATTGCCCATCCGTTTGTGCCTTTGAATAGCCTTCACGGGCGGTTTTGGACTCCATTCTCTGCTGCTGCCTTGGACACAGATTCTTTTCACAGGGAGACGCTGGCTTCAATGCAACAATGGGGCTTAAAGTCAGCGCTCCTTGCCTTGGAGGTGATGCCACTTCAGAGCACAGAGGGGACTGAGGGCTAGGGTCAGACTGCAGAACCAAAGAGATAGGGGGGCTGAAGAAGCTGGACGCAGGCTACATCTCCACAAGATGAAGCATCAGCTCTGGGTGGTGGTGGGGGGGGTGGTGACTCAAAGACACTGGAGCAGGGAGGGGTCTGCAGAGGGAATGAAGTCCACCTGGTTTCCCTGGCTGGGGGCCAACACCAGCTGCAAACAGCTGCCTCAGTGCAGGCCAGGGATGTCGGTCTCAGGAAACTTTAAGGACGCGGCCTTTCTCTGGCTTCTGTTTAAGGCCGACGGACGTCTCCTTCAGGAGCGTTACCCTGAGGGTGGGAGGTTGTCAATGATAATTGTCATTTATTGTGTGCTAAGCCTTGTGCTTAGAGCTTTGCTTAGGCTGGACATCCCTGAGGCAGGGAGCCGGTTCTTTATTCAGCGCAAATGTGCTTACTGACAGCTCATCCTTGGCCAGCACTGCTGAGCTGGTAGGCAAAACGGCCAGCCCTTCACTTGCACTTTCAGTCCTGCAGCTTATGGGAAAAAGAGTGGGGACAGTGACGGGAAAAGACCGGGGCTGCTATCATGAACTAAAACAGCAAAGAAGGCAGGCAAACGAGAATAACATTCCTGAGGAAGTGGTTATTAATATGGGAAGGAGCTGTCGACTTAAAGAACAGTCACATCATAAAAGTTGAGCGTTATATTTTATTCGGTGGAAATTTTTAGGACTTCAAGCCTGGGAGACACCATCTCAAGTAACCCTGAGAGAACTGCTTCGAGGGGGTGGGGATGGGGTTGGGGGTGGCAAGGGTAGGAGCTTGGGAGGGTAGGTAGGGGTGAAGGAGTCAGGTTAGGTAGAAGTTTGCCACAAAGGGCAGGTAGTCTGAACAACAAAAGATTACTGTTAATTAAGGAAAACCAGGTATCTCAAGTTAAGGAATTTAGCTTGCTATTCCATGTATGGAGAGATGCAAGAGCCTGTACTTACTGAAATCATTCCTTTCATACGCATCTCAGCTATCTGGGGCCAGTATCCACTGTTTTTCATATCCCCCTTTCCCCAGCTAGCTCCTCAGTGCTCAAGGATGGGTGCCTGATTGCAGGTATTGCTTTTCCTGGGCACTCAACAGGCTCAGAAATTCATGTTTGGAGGACCGGAATCACTGATGGCTGTGACATCCTTGTTTGCGGATATGGCAGGAAATACTCCATTTCTCAGCAGCAGCCAGGAGGAGAGTTGGGGCCTTCTTGTCAGAGGGATAGGCGTGTGCAAAAGTCTTGAGGTGCGACAAACCTTAGCGTCTTCAGGGAACAACATGAAGGCCAAGTGGCTGGAGCAGTTCTCGGAGTGGATGTCTAGTGGATCCCAGCATCACCTGAGAACAAGTTAGCAATGCACATTCTCAGGCCCACCCCAGATCTACGGGGTCGCAGACCTTGGGGTGAGGGGCCCAGCAAGGGTTCCAGATGTTTCTGATGCATATTAGATTCGGAGTACCACTGGGCTTGAGCATAGTGTGCAGGGGGCTGGGGTTGTCTGAGATGAGCTGTGGAACTTGGTAGGGCCTGGGAAAGTGCAATAGCCAGTTTAGATTTTAAGTGCATTTGAAATCACGAAAGGATTTCTATCGGGCGTCCCAGGTAGCTCAGCTGGAAAAGAATCCACCTGCAATGCAGGAGACCCTAGTTCGATTCCTGGGTTGCGAAGTTCCCCTGGAGAAGGGATCGGCTATCCACTCCAGTATTCTTGGGCTTCCCTTGTGGCTCAGGTGGTAAAGAATCTGCCTGCAATGCAGGAGACCTGGCTTCAATCCCTGGGTTGGGAAGATCCCTTGGAAAGGGAAAGGTTACCCACTCCAGTATTCTTGCCTGGAGGATCCCCATGGACAGAGGAACCTGGCCGGCTACAGACCACGAGGTCGCAGAGTCAGATACGACTGAGCAACTAAGCAAACACAAAGGATTTTCAGCACTTGGGTGGGATGATTGATTTTTCATTTTCAAATATTCCTGGCTGCTCTGTGGAGAAGTGATGGGTGGGAGGGGGTCAATAATGCAAGATGGAAGCCCAGTTGGGAAGCTGTTTGCTATATCCTTAGCACCTAGAACTACAAGAGGTAATAGTAGATGTTCAGTAAATATTTATTGAAAGAATGATCACATTTCAGACTGGTATCTGTTCTCAAAGCGCCCTGCAGACTCCATCCATAGCATTTGCCACATGTGAAATTCAGTGAGTCGTGCATAGTCGTTGGTATGTCTCTCCCACTCTGCTATGATCTCTAAAGGCAGGAACTAGTACCAGGCGCGATGCCTGCCACGTGGGGCTTCAAGGATTATACGCTGAATGAATAATTGAATGTAATCATAGCATCTCTATGAATGGGGACTGTTATCATTCCCACTGTACGGCAGACGAAACATTATAAGAGGTAAGTAAGTCATCTTTCTAGGAATCACTGGGGCTGGAATCAGAACTCAAGCTCTCTGGGACAATGCTCACCGCCCCACCCCTTGCCGTCTTACCTTTGTGCTGTTTAAGAAAAATCACCAGTAGGATTCCAGAGTCTTGTCTGTGCCTGTGAAACAGTCCCCTGAGAATGGTTGCCAGCCGTGAGCAATGCATGAGAACCCAAGGCATCAAAAGGCTTGATATTTTGGGGCCTGCCGGGTTGCCATGGTGTCTGACCTAGAGAAGGCAGAGACGTCCTCCTCTGCCAGGCTGAGGCCTGAGTATGCATATTCATGGCAGGGCCAGGCCTACCGAGGGGGAGGGGAGGAGGCCAAGCAGGCAGCACAGGCTGCTTCTGCTGTTCAGGGTCTGGGCACCTTGGAGGTGCGGTGGTTCATCCAAGCCTCCCGGATTGCTCGCATCAGTTCCTCCCAGCTGGGTGAGGACCCAGCTCTGAAGGCTTTGCTTTTCAGGTAGAAGAAAGGAAAGTACAGGAACGTGTATTTAAAGGATGCCCCTGATATCCCAGGTTCTCCTGTGACCTGCAAGTCATTGTCCGTTACAAGTGCCTGCAGTGTGCCGGGTGCCATGCTAGATTGACAGGCACTATTCCATTGAATCCTCAAACACCTCTCTGAGATACAAATAACGATTATTAATAGGTATTAGTGACATCTAGTGTTTGGAATGGGCTTCCCAGGTGGCCCAGTGGTAAAGAATCTGCCTGCCAATGCAGGAGACACAGGAGATGCAGGTTCGGGAGATCCTGGGTCGGGAAACCCCCCTGGAGTAGGAAATGGCCACCAGCTCCAGTATTCTGGCCTGGAAAATTCCATACACAGAGGAGCGAGCCTGGCAGGCTACACAGGCCCTGGGGTCTCAAAGAGTCAGACAAGACTGAGCAACGAGCACACATGCACAGCATAGTGTGTGGAATAACCCTACAAAGTAACTGTTATGCGGGTGAGATCACTGAGATTTGGAGAGAAAAGAAACAGTTTGCACAGCCTCCCAAGCAGATGTGTCAGAGATGTGACTTGAACCCAGGTCTATTTGACTTCATAGCTCACTCCCTGCCCCATCCTAGGCTTTGCCCTTGGAGCAGTCTTCTGAGGATGGCTTAAATGTCCCTTCCCAGGACTGGACTCTGTTTACAGGTGACCTCTTCCATTGTGCAGGGTGACGGGCGAGGCGAGGTGAATCAGAGACAAACTCAAAGCCCTTCAGATGAAAAGTCCCCACAGTCCCACCCTCTGGTGTGCCCTTTCCCTTGTCACTTCCCCAGGACTCAGCTCTTCTGTAAAATGTGGTCTAGGTAGGAGAGGGATCAAGTGACTTATTAGGTCAAAAGTTTATTCAAACATAGTTATTAAGCTCCTACTAGGTACCAGACCGGAGAAGGCAATGGCACCCCACTCCAGTACTCTTGCCTGGAAAATCCCATGGATGGAGGAGCCTGGTGGGCTGCAGTCCATGGGATCACTAAGAGTTGGACACAACTGAGCGACTTCACTTTCACTTTTCACTTTCATGCATTGGAGAAGGAAATGGCAACCCACTCCACTGTTCTTGCCTAGAGAATCCCAGGTACGGTGGAGCCTGATGGGCTGCCGTCTATGGGGTCGCACAGAGTCGGACACGACTGAAGCGACTTAGCAGCAGCAGCAGCAGGTACCAGACTCTGTTCAAGGCTCTGGGGACAGAGGGGGACATGGATCAGACAGCATCTCCACTGTCATGGAGTTTATATTCTAATGGGGAGAGAAGAAGTATAAGCAATATTTAAATCAGATGGCGGAGAAGGAAAACAGTAGCATCCCTAATGCCTTTTAGGGAGCATTGGTGAATGCTGTGGAGAAACTGAAATAAAATGATCCAGGAGAAAAAGGAGGGTAGGTTGAGCAGGCTAATTCAGATTGGGTGGTCTGGAAATGTGGCTCTAGGAAATTGACTTGGAGGCGAGAAGAAACCAGTTGTGTGAAGATGAACGGACCAGGGTGCCAGGTCGAGGGAAGAGGCTCTGGGGGAAGAAAACGATGGTCTGATGGCAAGCATCAACTGGGAAGAGGGAGGGAGGCGGTGGACAGAGCCAGTGCATGGAGGGCCTGGTTGGCTGTGGTAGGGAGTTTAGGTTTCCTTTTAATTAGGATGGGAGGCTGTTTGCGAGATTTGAGCAGGAAGTGACACTCTCTGATTTGCATTTCTAAAAGGTCACTTGGGCTGCCACAGGAAGGAGGGATGGCAGGGGGCGGGAGAGAGAGGGAGCAGGAGGGCCGGTCCTGTCTTTGGGAGCTGCTGGCCTGGGGTGTAACCAGCAAAGCAGGGAAAAGCAGGCAGATTTTATAACAAGTTGAAGCGGGGGCAGGTCTGCACCGGGCCGAGGGGAGGACCGGGGTATGTGGGACAAGCCCCTGCCCTGCAGGATCTAACAGCCACTTGCAAACTCCCACCCCCCACGAAGTAATGACAGAGCATTGAAGAGAATGAGGCATTGGCACCGGAGCGGGCTGTGGGCACGGAATGGTCTGCAGGAGCACAAGCAGGGAGTCGGAGATGGAAGGACAAGGGGGCTTCCCTTCCAGGCCTGCCTGCCTACACGCTGCCTCTCCTCCGGTCCTGCCGCCTCCAGCCGGTCCCTTGTCTCACGGGTGGTTTGGGGACAGGCTTGGCTCCCATGTGCCAGGCATCCTGCTCTCACCCCGTCTGCCAACCCAGCCAGCTGAGAGCATCTGGGAGGCGGCAGCTTCATGGGCGAAAGAGGCCCCACGGTGGGCGTTGGGCCTCGTGCCCATAGCTGCCATTCAGTTAGTGGCTCACACCTTGTTCTGGTAGCATGTGGAACAGAGGTCAGCCCAGTGACAGCCACATTCAGCTGGGAGCAGGCGGGGCCTGTGCTGTGAGGTAAGGGGATGGAGGCCAGGGTGACCAGCCAGCTGTGGCTGCCCCCAGGCCCCCTTCCCACAGGTGTCTGATGTGAATGGAGATGAAGCGTTTGATGAGGGGACCCTCCACGAGTGCACAGGATTCTCCAAGGCCTTCCTGTCGCTAAGGCACACGTTTGTGTGAAATATGATAAAGGCCCCACTCATGTCCCTGAAACCTGCCCAGGAACATTCCAGGGCCCCTTGTCTCCTGCAGATTAACAGTGATAGTAGCGAACTAAGCCTTCCATTGACCTACCATGGGTCAAGCACTTTCTAAGTGCTGTATCTTTGCTAACTTTTTAAATCCTTTGTTAGCTTATTTGATCCTTCAAGGTAGGATCTGTTATCACCACCATGGTATAGATCAGGAAGTCAAAATACAGAGGGGTCCAAGTGCTGCAGCTGGTGAGAGGCAGAGTCAAGATTTTGAAGCCAGGAAGTCTGGTTCTTAGGCCCTGTGTTTAAACAGTTTTCTATACACAGTAAATAAAGAATAGAGTCCAGAGCCTTATCCAGGCACGTGGTGCTCCTAGCTCCATCATTCCACCTTCCAGACATGCCTCCCACCTCCGAGAGGCCATCTTCCATGGTGGTTGTACATTTAAACTCTGAGATGGATGAGTTCAGTTCAGTTGCTCAGTCATGTCCAACTCTTTGCAACCCTATGGACTGCAGCACACCAGGCTTCCCTATCCATTACCAACTGCCTGAGATTGCTCAAACTCATGTCCATTGAGTTGGAGATACCATCCATCCAACCATCTCATCCTCTGTTGTCCCCTTCTCCTCCTGCCTTCAATCTTTCTTAGCATCAGGGTCTTTTCCAATGAGTCAGTTCTTTGCATCAGGTGGCCAAAGTATCAGAGCTTCAGTTTCAGCATCAGTCCTTCCAATGAATATTCAGGACTGATTTCCTTTAGGATTGACTGGTTTGATCTCCTTGTGGCCTAAGGGACTCTCAAGAGTCTTCTCCAACACAACAGTTCAAAAACAGCAATTCTTCGGTGCTCAGCTTTCTTTATAGTCCAACTTTCACATCCATACATGACTACTGGAAAAACCATAGCCTTGACTAGACGGATCTTTGTCAGCAAAGTAATGTCTCTGCTTTTTTAATATGCTGTCTAGGTTGGTCATAGCTTTTCTTCCAAGGAGCAAGCATCTTTTAATTTCATGGCTGCAGTCACAGGCTGCAGTCACCATCTGCAGTGATTTTGGAGCCCAAGAGAATAAAGTCTGTCACTGTTTCCATTGTTTCCCCATCTATTTGCCATGAAGCGATGAGACCAGATGCCATGATCTTAGTTTTTTGAATGTTGAGTTTTAAGCCAGCTTTTTCATTCTCCTCTTTCACTTTCATCAAGAGGCTCTTTATTTCTTCTTCACTTTCTGCCACGAGGGTGGTGTCATCTTCATATTTGAGGTTTTTCCCAGCAATCTTGATTCCAGCTTGCGCTTCATCCAGCCTGGCATTTTGCATGATGTACTCTGCATATAAGTTAAATAAGCAGGGTGACAATATATAGCCTTGACGTACTCCTTTCCCAGTTTGGAACTAGTCTGTCGTTCCATATCCGGTTCTAACTGTTGCTTCTTGACCTGCATACAGATTTCCATACAAATCTTCCTGACCTGCGTACATGAGATGGGTGAGTGGGGGTTCAACTCCATCTAGCATCAACTAGCTTTGTGACTGGGGCTGAGTAACTTAGGCAGAGAACAGCACGGACCATGGCGGGGAGGCTTGAGTGTGTGAGCGTATGTGATGACGCAGGTGGGTGGAGGGGAGGGGAAGTGGTAGGAGATGAGCTTGGAAATGGAGGCTGGGGTCCTGACTGCTCAGGGCTTCAAGGTCCCTTAGACTGAATTTCATGCTGAAGACAGGAAAGTGCTCCATCAGGGAAAGCTTCCAATCATAAGAAGACTGCCAGGTTCAAGTGGTAAGAAAGCCCAACCCAAACTCACTCAGGCATAGAAGAAATGTATTAGCTTATGTCACAGAATCATCTGCAGGAGAAGAAGTTTCAGGCCAGACTTAATCCAAGGAAGATACATTGTGTCATTGAGAGCTTTTTGCCTCTCCTCTCTATGCTGCATTCTCAGATGCAATCTCCCCTCTGGTGGCACACCGATTACCAATGTCCTTGCAGTTCAGTTCCCCCAAACAGTGAGTGCTTTTGCCTGAGCCAAGATCCTGAGATTAGCTCGGAGTTGATTGATTGTCCTGGCCCAGGTTACTTGCCCACACCTGAAGTAATCTTGGTAGTATGAGGGGTGTGGCACTCTGATCGTCCAGGCGTGGTCACAGGCTCACCCCAAGGAGAACAATCATGTCTGTTACCAGAAGAAGGGCAAGTGATGGCAGTGATGTAACAGATGTATCCTTAGAGTTGTGCTCAAGCAAAGGGGTGGTGTAATCAAGCAATAGTTTAGGAAGAATGTGTTGGTGCTGATATGGAGGATAGACTGGGCCAGGGAGATGTGGGAGGTCTCTTTGTGTTTGAAAAGCAGTATTGTGAATAGACACTGGATCTGGACTGAGGAGATCCTGAAGTCAGTCTGAGGCTTTATTCTTTAGGTACTTGGGAGCCATAGAATGTTTTAGAGCAAGAGAGGGTTCTAGCCTGAGTTATGTTTCATGATGACTAATGCCGCAGTAACTTAGAAGTGGTTTGAGGTGGGGAGAAGCCCTTCCAAGATTCTAGTCAGCATGCAGTAGTAAAGAAACAAGAGGTTTAGACTTGGAGAGAAAAAGTCTGGCTCTTCCATTTTCAATGGTGTGACCCTGGGCAAGATACTTCACCTTTCTTCACTTCTGTTTTCTCATCTGGAAAAGGAGATAATAATCTTGATCTGAAAGATTGTGACTTAGAAAATTTCTGTAACACAGCTAGCCAGTGGTGCACTTCACACCGTTAGTACGCAGCAAATCCTGGTTTCTTTTCTTCTTCCTTCCTCTTCTCCCTCTCTCTGGGGACCCAATTCAGCTGAGTCTGAAGAAGTAGGCTCCGACTGATAAAGAATGTGGGCTTAGAAGCCAAAAAGTGAACAGGGAAAGAGTAAGTTGCTTAGTCGTATATGACTCTGCAGCCCCATGGACTGTAGCCTGCCTGGCTCCTCAGTCCATGGAATTCTCCAGGCAAAAATACTGGAGTGGGCAATCATTCCCTTCTCCAGAGGATCTTCCTGACCCAGGGATTGAACCCAGGTCTCCTGCATTGCAGGCAGATTACCGTCTGAGCCACCAGGGAAGGCCTAGATGGCACAGACCTGGATCAAATCTAACTTCCCTGTTTAACAGCTCTATGACCTTGGACAGTCTCTCTGAGCTTCTGTCCTCATCTGAAAATTTTCATTTACAATCCTACTAGACCCAACAGATGAAGTTCATCATGCCACCTGCTGGCACAAACTGAGTAACCTCCAAAGGGTAGGTGTTAGAAATCATAACTAAAAAGTCGAGGTTGCGGGGGTTGGAAATCAAAGATGAACTTTCTAGATAGGTGCATCTCACCTAGCAATCCTCGGAGAGAGATTCCCCCTCACTTGGTGGGTGGGGTTTTATACTCCTCATTTCCTTCTGCAGGCAGTAAAGGGAGTTGAGACTTACAGCATACTTCTGTGGGATTCATCATTTCAGGTCCTTAGTATTAAATGCAGGTCTGATTTTCCAGGAGGGGGCGATTAGCACTGCAGCAGCTTCCGTCTGCAGAGTTCAGGTGCTGCGGTTGTAATTTGTAACCAGCACCTTCCCATTTGGCTCCTTTGTGGCCATCTGGTCCCCTTAGCGGAGATCTGTTTTGTTGGCAACGACAGTATTGAGTAAATGCCACGGGAAAGTTGAAATTTACCCATCAGAGCTCAGTGCACCATAGAGACTCCCTTCTCAGCCCCCACAGAATGATCATCTCTGACCCCGCCTCCCCTCTCACTCGTCCGTTGCCAGCGCACCTCCGTGGGGATTTTCTAGCACTATAATTATTTTATTGCCAAGAATCAGAGTAATTATAACTTTCCCAGGGATTTCCTAGGAAAAGATGAACTTGGATTTATGCATAAGCACATTCAAAAAAAGAGGTTTGGGACTTGTGCGTTTTATGTGGTTTGAGACGTTATCATGAGTTTCATTTCACTAAAATACTTAATAAGTTTCTGCCTGCTGCATAGTGTGTTGATGATGATGATGAAAGCTACCGTTAATTTGAGAACACAGTATGCATTAGGCAGTGTGATAGGTATTTTATAAACTTGTCTTCTGATCAGCCCAGTCTGGAAGGGACTGCTTAGGTCACTGTTTCTTTCAAAACCATAGCTTGTGATACATGACTTGGTCATGAAATCAGTTTGATGAGTTGAAAACAGCATTTTAAAAAGTGAACGATGAAGACTGGAATGAGATGGAATGGAATAGAATGGGATGAAATCAAGTGGGATGGAATGGAGTGGGATGGGATGGGACGGAATGGAATGGTTTGAAGTGGATTGATGTGGGATAGAATGATGTGAACTGGAGTGGAATGGAATGGCACGGCATATTAAATATCAGAGAGCATTGCAAGAAGCCAGAGGAAGAATGTTTTATGAAACTATGTCTCAGTTACGAACACAGTATGTGTGAGTACTACGTTGTAATGAAAAGTAAATCTCGTAAAATGGGTGGTGGAGGAAAAAGCTGGAAATTCACTGGCCTAACTCTGTGGATCCCAAGCTTTACTGCATCAGAGTCTCCTGGAAGGCGCGTTAAAGCAGAGGGTACCAGCCCCTGTCGCCAGAGTTTCTGGTTCAGCAGGTCTGAGTCGGGCCTGAAACTTTGCTCACAAGCTCCCAGGTGCACTGATGCTGCTGTTCCAAACCGCATTTGAAAACCACTGACCAAATGACCCCGTCTCATAGGTGAAGAGACTGAGATTCAGAGAGAAATTAATACACCTACAATCCACAGCTGGTATGATGAAGAGCTAGGATACAGACTCAATCTGTCTGACCCCAAAACTGTAAACCATGTTATGCTCGGTTTAGTTTTGGAAATAATCCGTCTTCAACAAGTGACTCTGGCATCTCTCTGTATATTTTGTGTTTTTTTCTCCAAGGCCTATATAAATTGCCTGAGACAGAAGAAACATTGGCACTGGCAAGCCCAACCCCCTTATTACTTAGATGGATACTTAGTCCCTGGAGGGAAAGAGAAACACAGGCTTGGTGAGAAGTTGGACAGCATCCTTAGCCTTCATCAGTCTTTATAAGCCTGCCTCACCTCCTTCTCTCGACAACTCCATACCTGGGTCTTAATTGGAGTCTTGACATGTGCGTGGCTTGGTCTCATGAAGATCCCACACTGAGGAAAAGCCTCTTTGCCCAAGAATGTTCTCTGTATCAACTCTGATTCCTGAAGAACCCTTATAGTGGCCCACATATGGCACTTCCTAGCCTGGGACATTGAGTGTAGTATTCAGAGGATGCTTTTTATTTCTTCTACATGTAGCTAAGTGGAAAGAGCAATAGCTATGGGATTAGACAGAGTTGGGTCAAATCCTGGGTCCATTACTACGTGATCCTGAGCCATCTACCTGCTTAATTCATCTCTTGATTTGACATCTTTTGTGAAAGTGAGAGTTGCTTAGTCATGTCTAACTTTTCTGCAGCCTCAAGGACTCTAGGCTGCCGGGTTCCTCTGTCCACGGGATTTTGCAGGCAAGAATACAGGAGCGAGTTGCCAATCCCTTCTCTAGGGAATCTTCCCAGCCTAGGGATTAAACCCAGGTCTCCTGCATTGCAGGCAGATTCTTTACTGTCTAAGCCATATCTTGATTTGGCATCTTTTTTGCAGTACTAGAAATACCTATAACCTCATTCATGGGATTTCCCTGGCAAGAATACTGGAGTGAGTTGCTAATCCCTTCTCCAGGGGATCTTCCAACCCAGGAATCAAACCCAGACCTTCTGCATTGCAGGCAGATTCTTTACCGTCTGAGCCATGTCTTGATTTGACGTCTATTGTACAGGACTGCTGCTGCTGCTGCTAAGTCCCTTCAGGACTAGAAATACCTATAACCTCATAGGAACTTTATAAATATTAAATAACATATCTAAAACACTTAGCATGACACTTGGTACCGAAGGAACCCTCAGTAAGTAGCAGATGTTATACTCCTTGTTCATTCACGCACAAATGTTGATTGAGTACCTACTTTGTTTCAGGCACTGTGCTCTGTATACCAAAGCTACAAAGATGGTAAAGAATTCACCTGCAATGCAGGAGGCCCAGGGTCAACCTGGGTGGGGAAGATCCCCTGGAGAAGAGAATGGCTACCCACTCCAGTATTCTTGCCTGGAGAATTCCATGGTGGGGTTGCCAAGAGTTGGACACAGCTGAACGACTAAGCACACACACACTGGCCCTGCCTTTGGGCAGCTCACACTCTATTGCTCAACTAATCTACCTGTCCCCACTCTCTAATCCCATGCCCTTGGCAGACATGGCTGCTTGACCGTTTTGTATCATTTCATACTGAGCTCAATATGCACTTTAACTTGCTTCTCCACATGGCAATTCAGGCAGTGTTGCCCAGCAGATGGAGTGACTGTAAACCACTGGCTTCTCTGCTTTCCTTAGTTTAGTGGCCGGGACTTAGAAATGGACAATGACAGTGGTGCATGGTAAACGCCATGCTAGGGGAAAATAGAGACCCTCAGATTCTGTGTGAGGGTTGCTCCATTCTCTGGGAGAGCTTGCTGTGTAAGGCTCTCAGAGGGAGCTGAGTCTGGAAGGACAGATATGGAGTTAATTAGAAGTAAAGGAGAGTTGGTGATCAAGGAGAAGGGGGACTAGCGTGTATACATGCAGACATACAAGACAGATAGATGAGCAAACAGGCAGGTCTGTCTTTCCCTCTCTCTGTCTTCATTTCCGTCTCCATCTTTACCTCTCTCTCCATCTCCATCTCTTTCTCTCTCCCCAAATCCATCTCTTTCTCTCTCTCCACCTCTCTCCACCTCCACCCCTACCCCCATCCACATCCCCATCTTTCTCTCCATCTCCTCCTATGTGTTCTGGAGGCGAGAGAGAGCAATGGGGGCATTTGGGGAACTGTAAGGAGGAACCAGGTGTAGGCAAAGGCTGTACTGAGACTGCAACAGTAAGGAGAGGCCTTTCTGGAAGTCAGGGGACCATTACCGTGCCCCTGGGAGCAGGCAGGCGGCACTGCCTGAGTGGACAGAAAGCTGAACTGATGCAGATTAACCTGGAGAAAAGAAGCCAACAGGCAAGCAATGTCTCTCCTCGGGATGAAAACCTCCAAATTCAGTGGAAAGATTTAAGGGCTAATGGAAGCATTTCTCTGTTTCATACGGTAGTAATCCAGGTCCCTCAGGATCCAGCACAGAACCTGATGAGTGCTGGGCCAAAACCACCCAGAGCACCCATTTCCATCACAAGCTGACTGCAGGCTACACTCTAACGGGATTGTTTGTTTGAAAAAAAAAAAATGCCATCCCTGCTTTAAAAGTCTGTCCTTCTCACTGAACCCGAGCTCTGTTGCTATTGTGAGGGGATTGGGGGCCTGGCAAAAATATTTACAGTCCTGCTCTTGGGGTTGATTGGCTTTGAATTTTGGCTGCAGAACTTTCAGGGTTAGCGTAGAGGGAGTAGAAAGGAAGTGGCGTGGATCTAGGGAACTAGCCTGCTGGTTGAACGACGCAGAGGCAGCACACCTCTGAGAGAGGGTCTGGCATTCAGACTCGGCTCACGTCTGGGTGACCTTGAATAAGACCCTTCACCTTTCCGGGCCTCAGTTTTCTCACTTGCAGAATGGAGAAGTTGGAGTTGTACTATCTAAATGTCCTTCCCTCTGTAATATTTCTTGTTTAGACAGCAATCACTTGGGAGATTTGGTTTGTAAGGAGTTTGATCAGCAAATTGCCAGACTCTGTCTGTTCTCATCCATCAGAGGGATATACACTGCTAATGTGCTTTATCCAAATTTGCTGCTGTGATCAGAAGCAAGCTATTTGCTGCAAAAAAGTTAGACATTGTTGGCAAATCCCTGCAGCATGTGCTGTGTCCCTACAGTTGGCTTTTAAGTTTCTTGTGTCAAACTCCAAATGTGTGTTCCAGGGAATATTTAATTTGGGGATAACTTTCTTGGCTGACTGCAAAAATCCTGTTTGGCCCTTAATGAAACTAAAGTAATTTTGGTTCTATGGGACTAGGCTGATACTAGTACTATTTTTAAAGAAGATCCTGGAGTTGGGCCCTTTCATGAGCTAGCCTGGAAGAGTAGTGCTATGACGGGGTTCCCATGGAACAGCCCTATTGCTTTAGTTTGAAATAGTGTTGATTTTGACAGGTTGACTTGGAATGAAACTATTTAACTTGGAATGAAACTTGGTGAGCCTGGGAAGCTATCTGTAGAATCTCATTGTCCAGTTGTCTGAGGGTAAGAGGACGCTGAGGGTGTGTACCTTCTCTGGCAGTTGCAGCAACCATGTGTGGGAAGCTGTGCTCCTGATTGTCCAAGAAAAAAGGGAGCCCCCTGCTGGATGGAGGACTGCCCTGTGTGGTAGCTGCAAGTATATCAAGATTCAGTTCAGTTCAGTTCATTTCAGTCGCTCAGTCATGTCCAAAT
This sequence comes from Ovis aries, assembly GCF_016772045.2. Lineage (NCBI taxonomy): Eukaryota > Metazoa > Chordata > Mammalia > Artiodactyla > Bovidae > Ovis > Ovis aries. Next base: position 23,013,606 of record NC_056074.1, on the reverse strand, counting down.
CTTTGTGACCCCATGAATTGCAGCACGCCAGGCCTCCCTGTCCATCGTCAACTCCCGGAGTTCACTCAGACTCACGTCCGTTGAGTCAGTGATGCCATCCAGCCATCTCATCCTCTGTCGTCCCCTTCTCCTCCTGCCCCCAATCCCTCCCAGCATCAGTCTTTTCCAATGAGTCAAGTCTTCGCATGAGGTACCCAAAGTACTGGAGTTTCAGCTTTAGTATCATTCCTTCCAAAGAAATCCCAGGGCTGATCTCCTTCAGAATGGACTGGTTGGATCCCCTTGCAGTCCAAGGGACTCTCAGGAGTCTTCTCCAACACCACAGTTCAAAAGCATCAATTCTTCGGTGCTCAGCCTTCTTCACAGTCCAACTCTCACATCCATACATGACTACTGGAAAAACCATAGCCTTGACTAGACGGACCTTAGTCGGCAAAGTAATGTCTCTGCTTTTGAATATGCTATCTAGGTTGGTCATAACTGTTCTTCCAAGGAGTAAGCGTCTTTTAATTTCATGGCTGCAGTCACCATCTGCAGTGATTTTGGAGCCCCCCAAAATAAAGTCTGACACTGTTTCAAGATTAGTCCATCCTAATGGCATCACTGACTCGATGGACATGAGTCTGAGTGAACTTCAGGAGCTGGTGATGGACAGGGAGGCCTGGCGTGCTGTGATTCATGGGGTCGCAAAGAGTCAGACATGACTGAGCGACTGAACTGAACTGACAGGTAGAGTAGAATCAAAAGTCTTCATTTTTAAAAAAATAAATGTGCTTTCTCTGGTATTAAATAATCGTTATTTCTCCAAAAGACTTTAATTATTTTAATTGCTGTTAAAGAAATCAAATTTAATTAACTAGCTCCCCCAAAAAGCCTTTAAAATTTCAGATTCCTGATGAAAGATTAAGACTGAAACTTGGCTTTTTGTGTCTTGGAAGGTTGTAGAAAGGGGAACTGGAGAAAAGGTCCTCCGTTTAGGGCTTTTGTGAAAGTTTACAGCTGAACCCTGAGAATGGAAGACGATATAACATTAATCACATTCATTTGAGGATTCACTATAGTTTACACTTTATGTCTCAGTTGATCCTCAAACATATGGTAGACATTTTACAGTTGGGGAAATTGAGTTCAGCTCACTTGTGGGGGAGCTGCAGTTAGAACCCAGGTACCCAAATTCCTTTACTTTTCTAATATCTTAGGATTAGAAATGGTCTTTTCCCAAGAGGTGAACCCTGAAGGTAATCAGTAGAGAGGAAATTAAATAGTTAAAGTTCTGATGGTCCCTATAATGTATGATGCTTTCTGGGGAGACACAGGGGTCTAGAAATACACATAAATGTGAGCTTCATTAAAATGCAGTTTACAAGAGAGAGTTCAGTTAGCTGAATTTCTTGTTTCCATGAGAGAGTGATGATGATAGTAATTTGGTGCTGTGTGTGTTTGGTATTTCATTTAAATTTTTATAGCACCATGCCAGATGGGAAGACAGACAGCATTTGTAAAAAGCCTTGTGGCTGCACTAGGTGATGGGCCAAAGTAACAGGTCAGACTTATCATTTTGTCTGTTTCGGTAGGATTTCTCCTCCTGTGACCTCACTGTGGAAAATGCATTTGCACCTGCCCACAGCTCCTTGTTTCTTCCACCAAATGCCCCTATTGGGCCTGTCCCTGAGATGTGACTGGCGGCGACACCCTTGGCAAGAGGGCTCATTTCCAGTCTGGGGGTGAATGGGCTTGCCTGCCGTCCCTCCTCGCTTTCATGTCTGAAGGTCTGGGAACAAGGTAGAGGTGTGCAGGTGCTGGAGCCAGCTGCTGCTCAGAGCAGATGAGCGTTTCCTGGAACTAGTCCCAGACGATGAATCGCTTTTGTGGTACAGAGAGATGCACCGGAAAATTGTCCATTCACCATGCCCACTCTTTGCCTCTTGAATGCACTGACGCCTGCTTTTTCTCAGCTCCACGTGGCTCAGGAGTGAGCTGCACAGAAGGCTCTGAATGAGCCATGGGTGGAGCCCAGCAGAGGCTGTCAGTTAGGCAGGGACGGGAAAGGGAGATGTTGAGGACACGTCACTGGGCAGAGATCGCCTCCACCCCTGCTTCCTTCTAAAACTCTTACCGGTAATCACTGTAGGGAACTTAGAAAATACAAAGTTACAAGGAAAAATCAATTATTTCTAGACTTGTTACTGAGAAGAAAAGCATATTTTAGATATATCTCCTGTAAATTTGAGAATGTCTCTTTTCCTATCCCCTGTGATCCATACCTTCCCCCTTCTTTCCTCCCTTCCTCTCTCCCCTTCCCTCCCTTCATCTCCTCTCTCCTTCCCTCTCTCCCTCTTCTTTCTTCCCTTCTATCTGCATCTAAATTGGGATCATGTTGTGTATATAGTTTTGTGACTTGATTTTTAAATTGTATTCACATGCTCCCATGATAAGATGTTCTTTTCAAATTAACATTTTTAATAGCTCAGGGGTAATTTTTTTAGAAGAACCATAACTTATCTAACCAATAAGGCATAACACTCTGTAAATATACCATATCTAACGCATTATCTATCGTTGGACATTTAGGCTGTTTTCAGTTTTATTCAAAATAATAAATACTATTTTAATAAGCATCTTTGAACATAAATCTTACTTGGAATTTCTGATCAGAAATGGATCTCTGATCCATCTCTAGAAGTGGGTAAAACCTATGAACTTAAACAAAACAAAAAAACTACTCATGATGCTCATGGCTGACTTGCTTTCCAGGAATTTGTATACCAATTTACGTTTCCTTTGGTGGTCAAAAAGCTTGTTCCCTTACACCCTGGATGGACAGATTTTCCTTGAGAAACAACATAAAGCTGAGGGCAAGTTAAAAGGAGAGATCTGACATCCAACGTTGTCCAAAGAACATCAGGAAATATCTTTTTTCTCATGCGAATCTGTGGATTCTCAGAACTGCTGGTGAATCAGAATGACTTCTTGTTGCTGGGATCAGTGTCCTGTCCCTGGGATGGGCTGTCTGAAGGTGGATGGCAAATCTGTGGTAAATCTCAAAAACTGGAAGCTATTATTATGGTGATGTTTCTGGGTCCTTTCTGACGTTATTTCATTCCGAGGTAGCTGCTTGTACCCTATTTTTTGGAAGAGGAAATTGAAGTGCCAAGAGGTTATATGAAATACAGATGACAGAAATGTTGAGTGCAGAGATTCTGAAAACAAAGATCTGATGTTTGAGTTCTCGCATGCTCTGTCTGGGACCTTGGACTTATATAACAGGGACAACCCAACTTAACTCATGGGACTGTTATATGAGTTCTCATGAGGATTAAATGAGGGAATTTCATGCCATGCTCCTGGCATCGTACCTGGTAGATGGAAAGTACTCAAAAACTGGTAGGCATTTTGCCCAAGTGGCAGAGTTGGAAGCAAACCCAGACAGCATGACACCCAAATCCCCACCCTTTCCAGGGAACCCACTGCCCCTCAAAGGTTGGTGGCTGCTCCCCTGGCGCCACTTCTGGCACCAAGAATGCCCATGAATCAAGAATAAGCTGTGGCAGGCCACCAGGGTGAGGCGGATGTGGTGGGAAGGCCATCTCTTTATGACTTTTGGCCTTTGCCATCAGTTCTGTGGGATGGGGCAGAGGATAGCAAGGGCCTTAAAAGATTGGCCTCTGGTGATCAGAGGATCATGTATTCTCTGCCAGACTGAGAAGAAAAGACCTAGCTCTCCTAGAGCCCAACTGTGCCAACCCTGCAGTTAAGCCATCTGGTCCACTAGAGCCACATCCCCACATAGTCTGTGGTGCTGGTGGCTGTGTTCCTCATCTCTAGCATTCTACCATGGCCTCTGGCCTCACCTCACCAGGTGCACCCTCACCTGTTTGCAGGATCCTGGCAGGCTTTTCCTCGGCAAATCTGGCAGGAGTTGGAAAGAGCAAGGTCGGAAAGGAAGAGAACCACTGAAACCCGAAAGTTGCAGTCTTGATCTGGCTTCATTTGTTTCTGGCTGCGCCGCAGTTTCTACCTACTCTGTATTTCCTTACTGCACTTCTTTCAGTTGTTTTATTTTTTCCTTGTTGTGCTGAAGTTTTCCAGCCAGGCAACTCTGGCCAGCTGGACTAGAGCCCCAAGAGAGGCTCTCCCTTCGCTTCTCTGTCTTCTTAAAAGGAGGCAAGAATACGAAATAAGGCTACCCTTGGGTCTCTTCGGTCACCTCTGCCTCTTTATTAACACTATGAGAGGAGGGTTCCTGGTCCTGGAGATCACTGGCCCTGATCTTGCCCTTGGCTAGCAGGTCAACTCAGACCTTGCCAGGCAGCCCTTACGCTGACTCATGGGAGTTTGTTTCTGCAAAGACTCGCTGTCTCCCTGGGGCTGAGGAAGGTTGGAAAACCCTGAAGAACTAGTGAATCAGTGCTGGTCGAGCCACAGGGCTTCGGGGAGCTGTTGACTACCCTGAGAACTCACTAAAAGTGTCAGGAGTGTTCCCTAGACAGCCTCCAGGAGAATCGGAATGACTCAAGTGACATTTCTGTACCATAAGCTCCCTGGAACCCTATTACCCAGATGAGGGTTCTGGTAGGGGGCAGGTGGTACACCAAAAAGTATTGATTGGAGAGGGCTTAATCAAGGGACTGTTTACAAGTGCATGGGCAGGGTTAAGGGAACCAATAGGAAAAGCAGGAGTTGTGCCAAGCCTCAGGCTTGAGGGCTGAGGGGAGAAAGCTGTAGCCTTGGACAAGGGGCTCCCCGACAGCAGCCTTGGCCTCAAGGTGAAGAATGAGACAGTTTGGCAGGGAGGGAGCTGGGGAATTAGCCCCTCCCCCAACCCCTCTTTCTCCTTTATCCCTTCTCCTGTCAGGCAAGGCCTCTTGTTGGCCTGGAGGGCAAGGGAGTGTGCAGAGTCAGCTTCTGAGCCAGAGCTGGGCAGAGAAGTGTGGAGAATGGTGGGGCTAAAGGGGAAAATCAGACCCCTCCAAATTCCCTCATTTTAATGAAGGTCATTTGCATTTGCATTGAGGTTTGCCTTCTGTGTCTCTCCCCCACCTCCCTTTTCTGGTGACTTTCCCAGCACCCTTGGCTACGTCCTCATTTATCAGTACCATTCTCAACACTGCACACAGAGAGCTAGGGCTCCATGTAAACTGCTCACATTACGAAGTCAGTTGCTTTCCTGGTGCAAATTACTCAATCCTTCCAAGTCTCCATTTGCTCATCTGTGAATTAGATATAATATACCCACCACAGCAGGTGGGTGAGCGAGAAAAATGATTGTAATGCCCTGAACCAGAGCACAGTGTCGGTGCCCAGCTAGTCACAATAGCAATAAGAAGCAAGAGCAACAACTGTTTCTTGAGCGCATACTCTGTGCCTGATGTGTGTTATGCCCTTTAGGACTGTCTATGGATTTAGTTCTCCCCAGTAGATGAGGCATGCTGCCCATCATGGTTTTATCAGTGCAAGACGCGAGGGGTAGAGAAGTTAAGCAATTGTCTGTAGTCATACCGAGAGCCGATGATGGAGCGGACCCAGGACCCAGGACTCGCCGTTGTAACCATGACCCTCTACTACTTCTTGGTGGTGGTTACCTCACCACCCCCTCTTCATTTGGGATTCACTTTCGATTTCTAACTAGTTGAGAGTCAACTTGAAGGGGCACTGCTTAGCCCAATCCGTCTGGTAGAATTCCACCCGCTGTGGTGCTTGGCTATGGCTGTCTGGCCACCCTCCTGGCTTCCAGAGCCCCTAGAGCCTTCCATGCCACTGCCAGCTTCACTCAGTTCCTCTTCCCACAGATGCTGCCCTCAGATCCCCTGTCCTGCTAGGGCCTTCACCACAGCTAGAGCCACCAGCTTGCTGAGAACCACAGGTCTGTTGAAATTGGAAAAAAAAAAAAAAAAAGAGGCTCAGGGTGAAAAGTACCTTGCTTTTAAACTTACTGATGAATTTCTGCTCATTTCTTCCATCTTGGTTCTGCTCCGAGCATTGTTGCTCTCGTCTGTGTGTTATTGGTCAAATATCATGTCATCTCTGGGTCTCAGTTTGCCCATCTGTAGAATGGGGAGATTAGACTATGTTCTCCACAATCCATTTGAACTCCATTATTCTATAGCAAGCTGAGTGTGTCAGGACAAACAGGGACGTGAACCCAGAGGACATGTGGAGAAGGACATGGATTCCAAAACAAGGCTATTCATTCAAATCCCAGCTCCAACCTTTGTTTGCTCTGTGACTTTGGCCAATTATTTAACCACTCTGTGTCTTAGTTTCCTCATCTGTAAACTGGGGATAATTAGAAGATTTACCCTACAGAGTCATTCTGAGAATTCAGTAGTGGATTTTTGCAAAATGCTAAGAACAGTGTCTCAATATGGATATGACATGGAAATGAGAGTTATTAATATTATTAGTAGTAATGTTATTACTTGGTGGCTCAGTGGTAATGAATCTGCCTACAATACAGGAGCCGCAGGAGACTCTGGCTGCATCCCTAGATCAGGAAGATCCCTTGGAGAAGGGAATGGCAACCGACTCCAGTATTCTTGCCTAGAGAATACCAGGGATGGGAGCCTGGTGGGCTGCTGTCTATGGGGTTGCTCAGAGTCGGACACAACTCATGTGACTTAGCATCAGTAGTTAAGAAGGAATTCATAGGGCCTGGACTCCATCTTAGGCCTGTTCATGCTGATCGTGCTCGGCCACCTTTCCAATGGACTCTGAACTCTGTGTTTAGTGCCTATGAAAACAACAACAGAAGGATAAGACCCCCTCCAGACAGAGGAACCTTGAAGATCGTATCTAGGTTACTCATCACCTAAGAGAAAACACACACTAATCACCCTTTCCTCCAGACAGGCCATAAATTTTTCTGTATCTATCAGAGTGTAACCTCGGGCTTATTGATTATTGGCTAATTGTTTGACTGTTTGAGCACATGAGCACATAGCGCGTGAATGATGGGGTTATTGGGGTTGTATTTTCCTTGGTTTATGTAAGTCTCAAGGAATTTGGGGTGGTGGGTTCAGACACATGCACATGGGGTATAAAAGATTTTCACAAATGCTGGTCGGGGTCCTTGGCTAAGAGGAGACTCTCTGCCTTGGGCCCGCTGGTGTAATATACTGCACTTCACTATCTGCATTGTCCTTCTGAGTGAGTTTGTTTCCCGGAACGCGTGGCTATAACAGTAGCAGCAGCAGCTAGACTAAGGGCTTGCAGGGTGTCGGGAAGATCAAATCGGGTGATGTTTGTAAGCGCCTACCTCATCCTAGGCCCTCAGGAAGTGTTACTGCCTTCCTCCCTGGAGCTGTTTCTCCATGGCCCTTGTCTCCTGGTTGATTCTGGCAGTGCTGTAAATAAACTCAATGGTGCCTGCTGAGAAGATGATACTCTGCCCGAAGTTTTGATAATAAAACCATCATTTACTCAGCAACGGCAGCCAAGCCTGATGCTGCCTGCCCTCCTGTGTGGGGTCCCCCAGGAGCTCAGCTGTGTGACCCACAGAAGCACCGTGATTAACTGGAGGCTGTTCCAGCTCTGGGTGAAGAGCCCACTCTGTGCCACAGGCCAGCAGGTTTTCCAGATGAGAAGACAGAGGACCCATAGGAATCTTCCTGGGGCTCCCAAGAAAGCAGCCAAGCTGGGATTGGAGCCAAGGTTTCTGAGTTTAGAGTTCTGGCTTAGACTCATACAGCTTCATTGGTCCTGATTTACCCAGTTGTTCTTTGAGGTGCAAGCCAGCTGAAGCCAGGAGCTGGAGCTAATATGGCTTCCATTCATGCACGCTCAGTCGCTTAGTCGTGTCTGACTCTTTGTGACCCTATGGACTCCAGCCTGCCAGGCTTCTCTGTCCATGGGATTCTCCAGGCAAGAATACTGAAGTGGGTTGCCACGCCCTCCTCCAAAAGATCTTCCTGATCCAGGGATTGAATCAGAGTCTCCTGCATCTCCTGCCTTGGAGGGGGATTCTTTACCGGTGAGCACTGGGGAAGCCCAATATAGCTTGGTGGTGGTGGGGAGGGTGGTGAGGGTGGTCTGTTTGGGTCTGTTTCCTGCCAAGTTAGGCTTGCTTTGTTCCATGCATCTGACAGAATCCTTACCCATTGCTAGAACCCTTACAAATAGATCAGAAATGGGCCCAGGTTAGATGGCTCAGTACAGAGTCATTGCCATGAAATGAAATGCTCATACTCTGAGGTAGGGGTGTAAATTGGCACAGATGTGGGTAAGGGGGAAGAGGCCTGGTAGTACCCTAGCCACTAAGTTTATTTGAAAATGCATGCCCAATCCTGTGGTACACTAGTCAGTATATTTGTTCAGCTGTTTTTCAGAAAAACTTCAAATACAATTGATCTAAATAGCACTGAAGTTAATTATTCTTTCCTACAGGAGTCTGTGATGATCCCTCTATGGCTGAACCTAGAAGTTACTCATGTAGTGCCTGGTCCCATTGGTCAGAAGCTCTTTACATGCACTTAGCTGGGGGCGGGGCGGGGGGAGCCTGGGAGATTGAGTCCCTCTTTCAGAAGTAGGTGTAGCGGATACCCTGCTTCATGACCAAGATCCCTCTTCAGGGCTGACATCCCATCCCCGGATCTGGGAGTATCGCTGACTGAGAGCACACCACTGTGGCTCTCTCTGGCCACTGCCCAGAGCCACAGGGAACCACCTTGCCCAGGATCACACCCGCTTCCAGAAGGAGGCCATTTTTGCCAGTACCTGGTTTATGCAGGCAGGAAAATTCCCGGCCCCCTTGCCTCAATTTGGGACAACTCTGAAGGGGCATTCCAGCTCTAGAGGTCCTCTAGGGGCCCACTGGGGCCTGGTTGGGAGAGCATTGCAGGCCCACTGTGCCTTCCTCCCTTGCTTGTAGGTGGCTCTCCTGAGGTCTCTCCCCAGTAAACCTCTGTCTGCACACTCTACGCCAGAGACGGGTTCAGGGAACCTAAACTGAGAAATCTGGGTTCTCTATCACAGAACAAGTGGGAGGATGTCGGGAACAAACCGTCCATGTCACCTACTGCAACCCCATTTTTCACTTCGGCTCTGAAAGGATACTTGCAGGTGTGCCCCAGGAAGCAGGCTCAGGCTGCTCTGGCCCTGCAGAGAGTGAGAGTGCAAACATTGAACGGCTTAGTGAACCGCGGTGTGGCCGAACCATGGAGCATGGTAAGAAGACTGCGAAAGTTCTAGACTGGCTGCGTTCCATATTCTCCAAGAGTTTACTGACTGCGAAAAGGAACTTGTAGAAAGATATAGACCATGTGATTACCATTTTATTAAGAAGGGGCAAACACGACAGACATGCATAGCCATTAAAATAGTATGTAAGTGTTCAGAAAAATAGCAGAAGGTTGACGTGGAAGCTGCTCTCAGGGGCTACCTTTGGGTGAGGGGATGAGAGACTTGGGATGTGGGTATTGGGAGGGGGTGAGGACTGGAGCAGAATGGTCTGAGGAGCTTGAAGCCTTACCTGTAACATTTTGTAAAAAGAATATATTGGAATACATTAGTGGATGATTTGTTCTGTTAGAAATTTACATTAGAAAAGAAAAATGAAAATCCATTTTCAGTCATGGAAATCAAAGTGATCTTCTGAGGCCAGATGAAAAAAAGTCAACTTTGCTTTCCAAAGAGAATCCTTTCTTTTTCCTTTCAAGAGACTTTGAGCCCTCGGGCAGTTCACTCTGTCTCTGTGGGCCTCAGTTTCCCCGTCTGTGATGTGACAGTCACAGATCCCATCCCAGCTGCTGCGAGGTTGAACTGAGGCACAGCTTCTGAAGCAGTTACCCCATGCAGGGCACACTGTGAAAAAAGTGGTGGGTGGACTTCAGGGAAGGCTCCCCCGACCCCGCTTCTAGAGAAGGCAGCCTGGCAGCCTGGACAGGGCTCAAGCTGGTCCAGTGAACAACTGGCCCAGCCTGACCGGCCAGCAGCCAGCACTTCCAGTCACCTTCAGGTGGGCCTGGGTCAATCCCCCGGGAAGGGGAGAGCGCCATTCCCTGGGCACAGCCCACAGCTGTGAGGGCCAAGCCACGCTGTTCCAGAACTTTCCAGGTGTTCTGAGGCCATCTCTGTTTCTGGGAGATGAGCAGCTGTGTGTGTAGCTGCTGAGGATGTTTTGTATTATGTCAAAGCGTTTGGGTGGCTTTTCTGTCCTCTTCTTTCTCAGGATGAAGAGGACAAAGCCTCCCTTTCAGGGCAGCCCCGGCAGACCAGAAAGGCTTTGAGATCATGAAATGCAAATCCCGGCCGCTTTTGAACCGCATTGGAAGGCGGAGCTGCTGAATTAAATTAACATGGCCCATAAATACAGAGGTTAAAAAATGGGAAACCAAGTGTTCAGAGGCTTTTGTCCAAAGGAAAAATAATCACAGGACAATGGTCTATTTTGTTTGGATTACAGGCCGGGCTGATATCTAGCCCAAACCTGGCAATATTTATGTTGAAAACTGCTGTTTGCAGAGCACTGTTATCCTAATTCATCTCTGTGGGGAGTCCCTCAGAGCAGAGCAAACTGGGCAAGGGACGCCTCTGCCTCCTGCTGACCCGCCTGGTTCTGCCCTTGCTGGTCAGCGCTAGTGTTTGGCCATCTGAAGAGATGAGCAGACGTGGATGAAGGAGGGAGGCCTAGCACACACAGACCAGGGACCCACTGACAAAATTCAGCCTGCAAAAAATGTATTTTTAGAAATATTTAAATCCATCCTGCTTCTCTTTAGAAATCAAAAGAGCTGATACCATTTGAGCGTACAGTCATTGAAATCACAGGGGCCTAGGGGTGGCTGCCCCTGTAGTCAGAGCACTCTGTTAGCCCCAGTCCACACTGCTCCCTTTCGCTCCCCAACCCTGAGACTGAATGTCAGTTGCCATTAAGAGTATACTTGTTACTGTTCAGCTGCAAGTCATGTCTGACTCTTTTGCGACTCCATGGACTGCAGCCTGCCAGGCTCCTCTGTGCATGGGATTTCCTAGGCAAGAATACAGGAGAGGGTTGCCATTCCCTTCTCCAACGAGTATATATATATATGTATATATATCTATATATCTATATATAGATATATCACACTTGTGCTATATATACTCTGGAGTGGGTTGCCATTTCCTTCTCCAGGGGATCTTCCCAACCCAGCGATTGAACCTGGGTTTCCCGCATTGTAGGCAGATGCTTTTACTGTCTGAGATATAATTTTGATGGAGTCAAATGAAAGTGAAAGTCTCTCAGTCCTATCTGACTCTTTGTGACCCCATGGGCTAGTTCTCCAGGCCAGAATACTGGAGTGGGTAGCTTTTTCCCTTCTCCAGTGGATCTTTCCAACCCAGGAATCGAACTGGGGTCTCCTGCATTGCAGGCAGATTCTTTACCAACTGAGCTGTCAGGGAAGCCCTAACACTTGTGCTATGATTTATCTAACAGGCAAAACAACTGCCCAAACTCATGACATATTAAAATACAAGAAGATGTGAGCTAAATTATCCAGAGACCTTTTTGTTTGCTTCCTTAGAGCTGGGCTGCTTTTCTCCTATGGGTACTTCTGTTTCCAATCACTGGGCTATTGCTGAAACTTCTAGGACTAGATATGGGCCTTGGTGCTTGACCAACTGATCCTAGGCAGCCATCCCATCTGTCCCCCCACTTTTGCCCCCAGTGTTCTTCTATGTGAAAAGAAAGGACGTTATCTCTCCAACTGTGTTTCAGATGACATTAGCTCTGCGGGACATGAATAAGGGTCACTGGAAGGCGCTGTTAGACACAGTCAAGTCGACCCCCATACGCAGGCCTTTCCAGGGCCCTTGATGAACTGACGTGCGTCTGCTTCTCAAATGAATTTACCAGGGAAGTGATTTTCATGGAGCAGCTTGGGGCACTGGTGTTGTCTGGCTTGGATTTGGGGAAGTGAAGTATGACACCCAGGCTCCCAGCCAGAAGGAAGGCTCAGTGCTGGAGTGTAACCCACCCCATCCTCACCCTGGGTCAGGGCATCCTGCCCAGTACCAGCAGGCCCAGTTGCGGACCTTCGTTCTGTCCTCACTCCAGTTTGCCCCTCCTCGCCAAGCATGGGGCATCAAGGGAGGTTTGAAGTTGAGGAATGATCACTCCCCACCCCTCATCATATCATGTTCCCTGGGGGTCCTTTGCCCCAAAACTGGGTCACAGGAAGATAAGTCTAGCCAGTCTTCGGTCAGGCAAAATGATGGGGATAAGAATATGAAAACACTTGTCAGGGTGAACCAGCCATTCAGCTTTCCATCGGTGTTGGCAGAGGAACACTGATGAAGGCCTTGCTGAGAAAAGATTGCTAAACCCTGTAAGACCTGTCATGTTTATGGCCCTTTTATGTCAGACTGCTGTTCCCTGTCTCCTGCAACGTTTGCTGCTTGCCTTACACCAAAAACTCCTAGAGGGCAGGGAGCTGCATCGATTTATTTGCATTATTTATTATATCGTATGCATTCAAACAGTTAATCAAGAAGGATTTATTGAGTAGGGTTGTTGCCCCCTGAGATGTCGGTTCCTCCCTTAGAGTCATAAATAATTCAATGCCCACCGTGTGGCAGAGTGGAGACTCCATAGCTGGATGGAACTGGGACTGAATGGTCTGGGTGGCCTTGGTTACATCACTTCTCTCTGAGCCTCAGTTTTTCTCATCTTAAACTGGGGACTGTGCGAGGAAACTCACAGCCTTCATGAGGATTCCCAGCAGAGCCTGGCACAGAGTAGGCTGCAGGAAATTACTGTTGTTATGATGCCTGAAGGTTTACAGGCCTTCTTTTTGAATTCATCATCTCATTTCATTCCCATGGCCTCTCCCTGAGTTAGATAAGGCCGGGGTCAAGACCAACTGCTGCTGCTGCTAAGTCGCTTCAGTCATGTCCGATTCTGTGTGACCCCATAGATGGCAGCCCACTAGGCTCCTCTGTCCCTGGGATTCTCCAGGCAAGAATACTGGAGTGGGTTGCCATTGCCTTCTCCACAAGACCAACTACATTTTACAAATGGGGAAATAGAAGCTCAGAGAGGTGGAGGGCCTTGCCTGAAGTTTCTCAGCCAGGAAGAGGGGAGCCAGGATTTAAAGTTTGAGCCTTGGATCCTACATTCTGGGTGGCCTCCATCACAGCCCTGACTCCCCTGTGAAGGCGCTCTGCCGAATGCAAACACCATCCAGTACAAAGGCTAATGCGTAACTATCATGACAAATTCAGCATTTATTGCTCCAAGTAACAACTTTTCCTGGAAAGATGTTCTAAAGCCTTTAAAGAGCCCTTAGAAGGATAATAAGGGCTGTCTATTAAAAAGTTTTATCAGGTAGAAAATGGTCAGGGTCAGCTAGAGAAAGCGTGGGTGTCAGGGGAGAGAGGCAGGGCGCAGCACAAGAGTTCCCCCTGAGGCGTGAGGAAGGAGGGTTCACAGAGGGACAGCAGCAGAGGACAGAGGAAACCACAAAGCTCCACGTCAGCAAAGACAAGGAAGTTCTGGGTCTTTGGGTGTGATTGGACAGGCAGGTCCAGAGCCAGAGGCCTGCAGGATTTCCTGATGGAGGGCTTCTGGTGTGAGGAGGCGGGAGAAGAAAGTAGGGTTTCCAAGAGGCAGCGTCAGAGCAAGCCAGCTTGGTGTTCACTGACGGCGAGCGCAACGAGGGCCTAACAGACCAAAATGGAAGAAAAAGGCAGGGGAATAGTTGTTGTTGTTCAATTGCTAAGTCTTGTCTGACTTTTTGCAACCCCTTGGGCATGAGTATGCCAGGCTTCCCTGTCCTCCACTATCTCCCAGAGTTCACTCAAACTCATGTCTGTTGAGTCAGTGATGCTATCCAACCATCTCATTCTCTGCTGCTCCCTTCTTCTCTCGCCCTTCCATCTTTCTCAGCATCAAGGTCTTTTCCAGTGAGTTGGCTCTTTGCATCAGATGGCCAAAGTATTGGAGTTTCAGCTTCAGCATCAATCCTTCCAATGAATATTCAGGGTTGACTTCCTTTAGTATCGATTGGTTTGGTCTCCTTGCTGTTCAAGGGACTCTCAAGAGTCTTCTCCAACACCACACTTTCAAGGCATCAATTCTTCAGCACTCAGCCTTTCTTATGGTCCAACTCTCACATCTATACATGACTACTGGAAAAACCATGGCTTTGACTGTTTGGACCTTTGTCAGCAAAGTGATGTCTCTGCTTTTTATTGTGCTACTAGGTTTGTTAATTTATCAAATGTTTCAATTGATCAGTCAGTGATAATATATTGAGGACCTACCACATGCCAGGGTTAGTACTTGCTTCTGCAAGTATAAACATAGTACGAGATGAAGACAGGACTCAACCTAAGCCTGGACCAAACAAGGAAAAGCCCAAGGGCTTACCTGCTGCCCTAGCCTGTATGCTGTGCACACACACATGCTCACTCATGCATGCACACACATATGCAAACATGCTCACACGTGGCTCTCATGCCCATCTCCTTTTCCTCCTGGTTACCATTACCCCTAGCAGGCATCTCTCCTCCTCTGTCCCAAGGCAAGGCCCCTTTGCTTGTCAGCTCAAAAATTCGGATATACATGCAATATCTACTTTGGAAACAAGGCGCCCCCCCCCGCCCCGCCCGACCCCTGCCAATGAGATCATTAAAAATGAGGCTTTGCCAGACATCCGAGGAACTGTTTTTTGTTACATTAGATGGGCACACACTTTTAGCATAGCTCCCAGCTCTCCGAGGTCTCCCAGGACGTTGGCCATCTGGACAGGGCCTATGGAGGTGGGGTGGCTGTTCTCACCCGGTTGCCTGAGCCAGCTCCGTGGGGCTGAGTCTGGAGGGTGGCTGTAAGTTGAGCTGCAGTTCATTTGGTGGCCTGGTCACTGTGCCGGGTATAATTAACTGAGCTGAAAGGAAGCTAAAGACACTTCTCTGACAGAGAGGTCAGGGAGGATAAACTCTGATGGGAAATTAATGATGAGGGTCTGGAAACTCCACAAGAGGGCTTTGCCACCACGGCTCTGGTGACACACTGGTAGCTGGTCTTCCCATTCCTTACCTAACAGAATGCAGGCACTCAAGGGGCTTTTCAGAGACTGTTTCTTCAGGGTGTTTCAAAGAACACTCCACTGTTTTATTAGCAGTAGTAGTATTAATAATAACTATCCTCAACAACATGGTTATTGAGCATTTATGTGACAGTTGCTGTGGCAAGTGCTTTATATATATTCTTACAGTAAATTGTCATGTTGAACACTCTACGCACCTGCCCATCCATCTATGTACCAGGAGCTGTAACAGAGCTCATTTACCCAAGGATTCAAAATTACTGCCCAATGGAACTGGGATTTAGACCTAACCTCCTACCCATTTCACTTTTTGACCTGTTAGTTAAGTTTTGCATAGAAAAGAAGGTTGGGGGCTGCAGTAGTTCATGGTCTAGGGCCAAGACTGACCCACTATGGCTCACAGCTCTGTCTTTAAGTTAAGTTTTATGGGCGTACACCTTTTTGTTTACCTTTGTCTAGGGCTGGCCTCACTCTACTGTTATAGAGCTGAGTGGTGGCATTAATAACTGTATGGTCTGCCAAACCTAAAATATTTACTGTCTGACCCTGCACAGAAAAACCTTGCCAGCCCTGATCTAAGAAAACCCAGGGTTAAACAAAATTCAACAGGGGTTTCTTTGCTGTACAACTCTTTAGAGCCTTCACTTTACTAATGTGCATTGTGAAGGGCCCAGAGAAGGATCTGGTCTGTGGGACAGCCTCACATATTTGGTTAAAAGACCCCCTTTCATGACATATCTTTAGGTGCGCGTTGGGGAGCACTGCAGGAGTCTGCTGCCTCTCATTTGGCCAAAAAGAAGATGGGCTCAGAGAGGGAAGAGTGACTCGCTGCTGGCCACGCGGCTTGCACAGGGCTCAGCCAGCGCTTCCCAAGGCCATGCTATACTGTCTGCTCTTTGCCGGCCTCAGCGAGAGTAATTGGTGCTATTCCCATAGCTCCTTCTCCAGAGGGATCATCTGTGGCGGTGGCTGGAGCCGCCCTTTCTTCATTCACTTGCCCGTTCACGATGGTGTTCTACAACCCCGTCTTTATGGGGCCTGTTTGTTCAAGTCCAAGAAGAGAGGGAAAAATCATCATACTAATAATGAATGTCAGTTTTAATCAGCTTCATCTGACGTTATGAGAATTGAATTTCTACCTTTCACCGCATACATTAAATATGGGGCTTTATCTCCTCGTGCAGAATTGATTTGCCATAATTCTCTCCTTTGGTCCTTGTCATGTAAATCGTGGTATTTCTCCCCCATTGACTGCATGACGCATGATCTGCAGAAGCAGATTAGAGGTGAGAATCCAGCCTCCCTGAGCAGCTGCTGCGGGGAGCTTTGTCTATCTGTCTTTTCCTGCTCATGCTTTCCTTCTCTGGACTCTCTCTTTGGAGCTGCTCACTGGCCCATCGTGCCCTCTGCAGATGGAGCCTGGACAAGAGGGAAAGCGGATGATGGTCTGGGGGGCTGAGCAGGCAGCCTTTGGAGGAAGTCTGGAGGCCTCTGCGTGGGAATCTCCAGCTCCTGCTGTGTGGGCCAGTGACTGCGGGATAGTTTATAGGGTTGGCTCTTAGGGCCACTTGCAATTTTTGATCCACTACTAAATCAGAGCACCAGTATCCCCAAGAGTGCCATACCCTTAAGTACTCCCCAAGGGGCCCCCAGAGAATCTCCAGCTTTTGGCATCTGTGCTGAATGGATAAGGACAAAGGTAGCCCCCGGTTGGTGCAAGAACCATGAGCCAGATAAGGGTCTAGCCTTATGGCTGGGCCTATGAACTGTGGCTTGGAGGCTAGTCCCAGGGCTCTGTGGGAGGGAACAAGGTTTTGGAAGAGCTGTCTCAGACACATAGACTGTGTCATTCAGTGAGAGTCCAACTGGAGACATCTATATCCACGCTCTGTAAAGCTCTTAAGCCTCACTTTTGTCTTGTAACTATGTCCTGATACCTATCTGAACAATGTTTAAGAGATGGGGTTCTGGAGGCAGAAAGACTTGTGCTCAAATCCTGGCTCTTTCACTTACTAATTATGTGATCTTGGACAGATGACCCCTTGAAATTTCTGCTTTACTCATCTGTAAAATTAGGACAATAGTAATAGCCATGCCCGTGAGATTGTTTGGAAGATTGAAATAATCCCTATGAAGTATTGAGTGCAAGCTCAGCTCTTAATCGGGAGAAGGCAATGGCAACCCACTCCAGTACTCTTGCCTGGAAAATCCCATGGATGGAGGAGCCTGGTGGGCTGCAGTCCATGGGGTCACTAGGAGTTGGACACGACTGAGCGACTTCACTTTCACTTTTCACTTTCATGCATTGGAGAAGGAAATGGCAACCCACTCCAGTATTCTTGCCTGGAGAATCCTAGGGATGGGGGAGCCTGGGGGGCTGCTGTCTCTGGGGTCGCACAGAGTCAGACATGACTGAAGCGACTTAGCAGCAGCAGCAGCAGCTCTTAATGGTAAATGTGTAGTAAATGGTCAATACCTCAAGGCTACTCTTCTGACTGTTAAACTTCCATTCTACGATAATGGTGTCTTGAGACATGCCTTTTGGTAGAGTGTATTGACATAGTAGGTAGACCAATGTGCTTTAAAAGGCCATTGAATATCTAGTGTGTCTCAGGGATGGCCCACAAAGATGGGGAAGGGCAAGAAGGGATCTATCCCTCACTACTTACTTTTAATAGTAAATGATCAATGACAGCTGGTTTCCATGCTATCACTCACAGGTTGCCCTTAGCATTAACTGTCAAAGACAGCATCTAGGCAAATAAACAGGAGATCTGGCTCAGGTGAGAAATTCTTAATGCTTTTCCTAAAGAATAATGAAAGGAAATTACAAATTACATTTGCCAGCATTTGACAGATCATGGAGAAAACAAGGGAATTACAGGAAAACTTCTGCTTTATTGACTATGCTAAAGCCTTTGACTGTGTGGATCACAGCAAAGTGGAAAATTCTTTAAGTACTGGACTACCTTATGACTGTCTCCTGAGAAACCTGTATGCGGGTCAAGAAGCAACAGTTAGAATCGGACATGAAATGATGGACGGTCTAAAACTGGGAAAGGAGCACAACGAAGCTGTATATTGTCACCCTGCTTATTTAATTTATATGCAGAGTAGTTCATGTGAAATGCCCGGCTGGATGACGCACAAGCTTGAATCAAGATTGCTTGGAGAAATAACAGCCTCAGATATGCAGATGATGCTGGTCTAACGACAGAAAGTGAAGAGGAACTGAAGAGCCGCTTGATGAGTGTGAAAGAGGGGAGTCAAAAAGCTGGCTTAAAACTCAACATTAAAAAAAAATAAGATCATGGCATCCTCATCACTTCATGGCAAATAGAAGGGGAAAAAGTAGAAACAATGACAGACTTTATTTTTGGGGGCTCCAAAATCACTGTGAATGGTGACTGTAGCCAAGAAATTAAAAGATGCTTGCTTCTTGGAAAAAAGGCTATGACAAACCTGGAAGCAGAGGCATCACTTTGCCAACAAAGGTCCAGATAGTCAAAGCCATGGTTTTTCCACTAGTCACGAACGGATGTGAGAGCTGGACCATGAAGAAGGCGGGGGGCTGAAGAATTGATGGTTTTGAACTGTGGTGTTGGAGAAGACTCTTGAGAGTCCCTTGGACAGCAAGATCAAACTAGTCAATCCTAAAGGAAATCAACCTTCAATCAACCCTTTTTTTGAAAGGACTGATGATGAAGCTGAAACTCCGATACTTTAGCCACCTTATGGGAAAAACGTACTAATTGGGAAAGACTGTGATGCTGGGAAAGATTGAGGGCAGGAGGAGAAGTGGTGACTGAGGATGAGATGGTTGGATGGCAACATTGACTCAACGGACATGAGTTTGAGCAAATGCCAGGAGATAGTGGAGGACAGAGGAGCCTGGCGTTGTACAGTCCATGGGGTTGCAAAAAGCTGAACACAACTTAGAGGCTGAGCAACAGCAACAAATTTTAAATGATATCCACTTATTGAGAAAGTGCTATGTGTGAGCACTGTGCCTAGAACTTTATGTTTACTGTAATCTACTTACATTTTGCAGCAACCCCAAAAAGTGGTGCCATTTTTATTCCCATTTTACAGATGGTAAAACTAAAGGGCACCTATGTAGCCACTGGAAAGAGGAAGACCTCAGCTCCAGAATCCATATCAAGATGAATTTTCCTTGGACCCCAGAGTAATTATTGAATGAAAAGAAGGCAGTTTTTCTTGTGAGGACTCGGCCCAAGCGACGCTTGAGGACAGTGTAAACTGACTGTCAATGGAGGTGGCCTGCTGACGCTGATGACTGCGGATGGTCAGGTCTCAGCGGAGTTGGCGAGAACCTCTCTGACTGCTCGGCACTGTCCTCCCCAGCAGCTTTTGCAAGTCAAAGCAGTTGGCATGGATCCAGTGAGGTCCTGAAAGGCTAAGCAGTCAGCCTGAGCTGGCCGGGTGGGCAGTGACATGGAGGAGAATCTGTGTCAGCACCACCTTAGTAATTCTCAGCACAGCTTAGTGCTGCTTATCGCTACTCTTCAAGGCAGGTGGGATGACTTTCAGCCTTGTTCTGAGTGCTGTTCCGCTGGGGAGTTACAGAGACTCTGCAGTCACACACACATGTATACCTGTGTGTGGTGGGGGGCGCTTTTAGGGAAGGGCTGGGGCTGGCACGGCAGCTAACGCCCCCCACCCCATGCCTCCTGTCCCTGTGTGCCACTGTCCAGCCCCATGCTCCTCTGCTCTCACAAATGCCAGCTTTCACTTATGGAGCCTAGCTTCTTAGGTGCCAGGCACTGTGCAAGTCCTAGATCCTACAACCCCTTATTGTAGGTAAGTCAGTGGAACTGTGAGCCTCCTTGGTTTTCAGGAGGAAAGATGGAAGGACAGAGAGGCAAAGTAATTTGCCCAGGAAGTGGCAGAGTCAGAATTCAAACCATAGTCTCTTGATTCTAAAGCTCAAATGTTTCATTCAGAAGGGTTCATCCTCAGGGTCCTGCCCCCACTGGGGTGTCACAGATCATGGTGAGATGGGCTTCAAGCACCGTGTTGCTGTAAGGTATTATGTTTTCTGTCTCTTGAGTCTGGCAGTGCAGTTTTCTCTCTTCTCTGTGCCCTTGGATTTGTGACTGTTCACACACACACACACACACACACACACACACACACACACACACACACAGAGGCTCCCCAGGCCCTCAGAGAATGAATATGCTAATTAAAGTCTGGCTCTCTTTGCACTATGCTCCCTTTTGCTTTGGGAGGTTGGAGGTACTTGGGGGTCGGTCACCTCTGCAGCATCCTCAGTTACTGATTCAAGCACTTCTCATACCCTCTGATGACAGGGAGATTGCTTCTAGTTCCATTATTGCAAAACCTGGCTGTTTACAAGTATCTCTTTCTCAGGAACTGTAGCAGTCCCCAGGTCAATCCTGCCCCAGTTGAGCAGCTCAGCTAACTGTGTGGGGTATTTTTGTCTAGATAAAGGGACACTTCAGTTGTTGACCCTGAGAGGCCTTTGCCTGGACCCTGAGGTCTGTAATCCTAGACTCTGGGCTGTGATTGTTCCCTGTTCCCAGGGCTGGACCTTCCTAGGGAAGGTCTGGTTTTCTTTCTTTCCCAGAGGGAGATGGCTCTAGGCTTTGTTCACTCTGACCCCAGCCCTTCTGTTATCAGCCTGCCAACCCCTGAGCTGCCAGCCCACCAGCCCACAACCTCTTCAGCCCCACCGGCACTGGCTACTAGAGTCAGGCAAGAAAAGGCTGATGGATGGGCCAGCAGGTGCAAGAGAAACCTCCCAGTGTTGAGTCTCTGGCAGCTGGTACGGGACTTTCATCTGCCTGCCCTCATCCCTGTCCCAGCAGGCACTCATCCAGACAGAGCTAGGGAGGACTTCCATATAAGGTGATGGAACAGCTTTATCCCCAAGGCCAGGAGAAATCCCAGTTTCTGGAGATGTCTTCAGTCCTTCCTGTTCACTGGAGGCTCAGGCTGCAGACTCTGTTGCACCTTGGTCCTGCCCTGAAACTTATCACAAGCACCTCCCTTGGACTTGCCCTCTGGAAATCAACAAGGTGCCAAGGACAAAGCACAGGCCTGGGAGTCCAGAGTCACCAGCTCCTCAATAGGCTAAAAACTTTCTGTGTGACCTTAGGCAAGTCACTTGCCCGGCTTAAGTGCCGATGTTGCCACCCACAAAGGTCATGTGTGGATTTCTCGAGGGTCTTGAGGCCAGATGATATTATCCAAGGCTGTTCCTATCTGTGACTTTTCATCCCAGAACCCTAAAACTTGAGATTTCCTCTGGGTTCCAAGTCCAAGTGGGAGGTGATAGAGTGGAGAAGAGGAAGGGAAGGTTCACTTACTTCTTCCATCTTTACCCTCCCTTCCTGCCTGGGGCCAGACTACCAGGAAGTTCCCAGCATATAGGGCTTGATTTAGGAGACACTGAAAGGCCCATCTACCCCCAAACATCCTCTCTGCCTCTGTTAATTCAACAATTGCAGTCACTCCTTGGGGGACACATGGTCTCCAAAAGTCACCTGAATTTAGTATTTAAATATGCACCTGGGAATCGAGTTGGATTCATTCTTATCCTTTAACTTGCATTAGATTCTATACAGTCCATGGACTTCTCTAGGCCAGAATACTGGAGCGAGTAGCCTTTCCTCTCTCCGGGGGCATCCTCCCAACCCATGGATCGAACCCAGATCTCCTGTATTGCAGGCAGATTCTTTACCCACTGAGCCACCAGGGAAGCCCACAGAGTGATCAGGAGCTACTGTAAACAGTGATGCTGTCACCAAGTTTACCAGACCAGTAGCATTCCCATACATTTGGGGATTCCCTCTCGTGGATTTGATCTGTAGATGTTAACCAGGCAGGGAATGGCTGTGCATAGAGTGTTTTCACCTTGAGAATAACTCAGGCAGGCCATTTTGGATCTTGCTGATGTACAGGTGGCGAGGGAAGATTAGGGTAGGGAGAGGATGCTGGAGTCAGATGGCCTTGGGTTCACATCCCAGGCCTGCCCCTTCCCAGCTGTGCGCCTTCAGTGCTTTTTTTCATAAGACCAGTCTCTTCACCTCTGAACTGGCGACTGGGGGGTCATAACACCCTACAGTGTGGATATAAGAATTAAATTAGTGAACAGAACATACTGTGCTTAGCACCTAGTTAGTTCTCGATAGTGGCACCTAAAAATAACTCTAATAAACAAGCATCTATCACTGTGTTATTACTGACATGTACCAAGCTGCCATTTATTGAGTGTGCCTATGGGCAAGGCAGGGGCTTCCCCTGTGGCTCAGTGGTAAAGAAGCTGCCTGCCAATGCAGGAGACGTGGGTTCGATCCCTGGGTCAGGAAGATCCCCTGGAGGAAGAAATGGCAACCCACTCCAATATTCTTGCCTGGGAAATTCCATGGACAGAGGAGCCTGGTGGGCTGTAGTCATGGGGTCGCAAAAGAGTTGGACGCAACTTAGCGACTGAACAGCAATAAATGTGCAAGGCGTGGGGCCAAATTCTTGGTGCAGTGTTGCAGATGCCAACCAACAGCACTGCCAGTCTGCAGGGTGGCCCTGGCTGTCCTCTTGTCTGAAGAAATCAGACAGTTTTCTCCACTGGGGTTCTTTGAGTCACTTGGACAGGCCAGTCTATCGGAGGACCCTGGGGTGTCTGCTCTCAGGAGCCTGCTGTGTAGTCAGTACTGTCCCCAACACAGCATCTCTATTGTTCTCCAAGGGTCTGCTTCTCCCTGGACAGGGCAAGCAGTGTCCAGGAGGCCCTCTCACCCCATCAGGAGAGGTGGTGAGACTGTCTCAGCCAAGGGAGGGTCCCTGGGACTATGAAGACCCAAGGCCCTCATCCCTTTCCCAGAGACCACACCTTCACTGAAGCCCCACATGCACCTCAACTCTGGTCTCCACAGTGGTGTCTTAAGCTGCTTCAGAGGTGGAGAGGGGGGAGGAAGGTGGTTCTGTAGTCTGACATTGTGGTACCTTCTTCTCTCTGCTCTCACTTCTAACACTATGCTTCCTTGAGGAAAGGGGCATTCTGCATTATCACAGGGAAAAGACAGAGATGTTGGTTTCAGACAGAAAGTGAAAGTCACTCAGTCATGTCCAACTCTTTGCAACCCTATGGACTATACAGTCCATGGACTTCTCCAGGCCAGAATACTGGAGTGGGTAGCCTTTCCCTTCTCCAGGAGATCTTCTTGACCCACGGATCGAACCCAGGTCTCCCGCATTGTGGGCAGATTCTTTACACAGCTGAGTCACAAGGCAAGCCCCAAAACATTAGACAAACTGTCCAGGAGGCCTCACATTTCAATTACAGTATTTGGGGAATCTTCCCAACCCAGGGATCAAACCCAGGTCTCCCGCATTGCAGACAGATTCTTTACCAGCTGAGCCACCAGGGAAGCCCAAGAATATTGGAGTGGGTAGCCTATTCCTTTTCCAGCAGACTTTCCCAACCCAGGAATTGAACCTGGGTCTCCTGCATTGCAGACAGATTCTTTACCAACTGAGCTATGAGGGAAGCTGTTTCAGATGGAGTAGTGCTTAATTCTAGCTTCACTATTCACAGCTGATGTGAACAACGTGTATCACTTTGCTACCTTCAGTTCTTCATAGGTGAAATGGGGATCATAGTTCCTTGCAGGAGGTCATCTTGTGAGGCAAAGCAGAGGCCTGGATGTCAGATGTCAGAATGAAATGCAGAGTGGGTACTCAGTATGTAAGAGAGAATCAACTGGGCTTGATTTTCAACTCTCTCCTGTGAGATCAGAGAAGACATATAAGAACTAGCTTGCAGTATTGGGGCATACTCTGTACTGGATAAATGCTAACTATCGTGATTATAATGTTTTTATGGAGATAGCTCTTCCTTGCCCAAATCATGCCTGACCTTCAGGCCCAACACTTTCCTACTACCTAGATCTACAGGGGGACTGGAACATACATTTTTTTCCTTCCATTGTCAAAACACTCCAGTATTGATAGGTGCATATGGATGCTGCTGAGCACTGTGCATCCCAGCTTCCCTTGTGGCTAGACGTGGATATTTCACCAGGTTTACAGAGTTGTGTATCAGCAGACAAAGGGAGGAGCCACATCCTTCTTGGTTACTTCCTCCGTCTGGCTGCTCGGGATTTTGATATGATGGCTGTAGCTCTCACAGCCACCATGGACTCTGAAAATGAAAATTATACCCCAGGGAAGGAAGAGGGTAAACTGACTGAAAGGACCCTGATCAGCTCACATGTCTCCATATATGGTCCATCTATGGGACCCCCTAGCAGTCCGGTGGTTAAGCCTCCATGCTTCCAGCACAGGGGACTCAGGCTCAATCCTTGGTTCGGAGCTAAGATCCCGTATGCCACCTGACATAGCCAAAAGATAAATTTAAAAGGTCTTTCTATAAGAATAAAACTCTGTTTAGATTAGAGATTAGATGTAACATGGTTACATGATAGAACAGTGGTTAGGAGCTCAGGATGTGGAGTCTGGAGTTAGAGAGATGGATTTAAGCCTCACCTCGGCCCCTTACCAACCCTGGAAGTGGAACCACTTTTCCTTTATCCCCTTGAACTGTAGTTTCATCATCTATAAAAGTAGGCTGCTAATAATAGTACAGGTCTCAAAAAGAAGAAAAAAAATTTAAAGAAGAACAATGTAACACAGGTCTGTGATGTTGTCATCAGGATAGAATGAAACAAGGTATGTAAAGCCCTTGGTGCAGTGCCCAGCTCAGGGTAAGCCCCAGGTGAGACCTGGCAATTCTCCTCTTCTCCTCCCCCACCCCCTCTCCCTCCTGAGTCTCCTCTCCCCATTCCCCTTCTCCTCCAATGGGACACTGTCCTGGAATGAAAAGTATCTGTGCCATCATCACTAGTACCGCCATGACAGAGATAATCGAAAGACATTTCTGTGGAAATTAGGAAGCACGCGGCACACGTGTTTGTACAGCGTGGTCTGTGTGCGTGTGTGTATCTGCAGAGAAGTCAGGAGGAAAACGCATTGGCAGTGCTTCTCTCTAAGATGTGGGTTTTAGTGATTTTATTTTCTTCTTTTAAGCCTCTCTGTAATGTCTGCATGAATGCCATGGTCATGAAATACTGTCCTTATTTAGAATTAAACCTGACTTGCTATTTACCTATTAGAAGAAAGCTAAGTTTGTCTGAATGATCCCAAGTCTTGAAGGGGCTGGCTCTATAGGGAGCTTGTGAACAGGAATCCCCCAGCTGGCTGACTCAGCCCTCTCTGGCAAGATGGAGCCTTCAGGGTGGGGCAGGTGGCAGGAGGGGTTGAAGTGACAAGTCTGCTTTTAAATCTGTCTGAGAGAATGGCTTTATTCACCACCATTCTTCCTGAGCATTCCCTTCCAGCATCTTCTCTGACCAGAGTAGAGGTCCTGGGATTGAAAAAATGCTAGCCAGAGAGTAGAGTTAAATTCTCTGTCCTCTGGAGGAAGAGAAATTATTTTGCTTCAAAAAGAAAAAAAGAAAAAAAAAAAAGGAAAAGAAGAAGGCAGAAAAGAAAGCAAGACATCAGCCCAGTAGCTGCATATGCTTAGTTAATGCGCTGTCTATTTCGCAAATCCTCTTAGCAAGAGATTGGTTTATCTCTCCTCTGGCAGGGCCCGCAGCTGTGGTGCAGACAGAAGCTGGCCTGGCCCCTGCAGACCAGGCTGAGCTCCACAGAGCGGTGGCCTTGGGGACATGGGCCCCTGACAGATGAGCAGCTGGCCCAGGGGCCGTGATGTGGAAGCCCTGGCTTTGAGTCTCCTGGAGAAGGGACTGTCCTCCTTGGAAGAGCAGACAAGGCAGGTGGGAGAGGTGGGATGAGGGTAGCAGAGGAGCCCAGTCAGGTTACTGCGGGCAGGAGCAGCCCCCTTCTTGGGGCTTCCTGTTAAAAATAGTTACAACTGTTCTAACTTCCTGTTACAGCTCATTTAGTTGTCCTGGGACTCAGATCAGGTTCTCTTGGATTCTTGCTTCATAGGTGACAACAGTTTGGCCCATAGGTTCTTTTTTTCTGGCTGTTCCATGCGGCTTATAGAATCTTAGTTCCTTGACCAGGAATTGAACTGGGCCATGGCAGTGAAAACCTTGAGTCCATCCTAACCACTGGAGAGTCAGGGAATACCCAAGGCCCATAGATTCTTATTCTTCCTAGGCCCCAAACTTTTCTTCTTTGAGCCACCATTTACTAGTGCTTACTACACATTTATTAAATACACAACTCATTGCTAAGTGATGTCAATATGTCACTTAATCCTCAAACCTCCCTGTAAAGTTATCCCCATTTTACAGATGATGAGAGTAAGGCTCAGAGAGTTATTGCCACACAGATCGTTAGTTGCTGAGCTAGGGCTTGAACCTGGATGTGTCTGTTGCAAAGCTTGTGCTCCAAAGTTCTCGACCGATGTCATACGTCAGACTTACCTGTGGGGTTTAATCACACGGGTACTAGAACCCCACCTCAAGATTCCTGAATCCCTGCAAGATGCTTTGCAGGTAATTCTGACGTATACCACCTGATTGAAAACCACTGGATGCTCCGGAATCCTGAGCACTTGCCCAGCACGACTTGCCCACTCCGTCCTGTAGAAGCAGGGTTGCCAGGCAGAGCAGGATAGCGCATACCGCTGTCTTTGGAGGATGAATTCAGCTGGTCTTTGGGTCCCCACTGCCCTCTTTCCAGCCCTCCTCTCCTGACTCCTGGTGAGCCTTCTGCAGACCCCAGCTGACCTCTGTGCTTTAATGATGTTGGGGCTCCTGACCAAGACTATCATACCTATTTCTCCCTCTGCCCCTGCTGGACTTCATCTCTGACCCTCAAGGGAGAGTCCTGGGAACAGATAAGGGGCCACCTGATAGTAAGGCCTGCTAGGGCCGGTCTCCAGGGGACTGAGGGGTAACTCTGTGGCTGGACAGTTGGGAAGTATGTCAGCCCCTCCGGTCACAGCATGAACTCAACTCTCTGATCCACCTGTGCCAGTTAAGTGCCCTTGGGAAAACTGTTTTCTATGCATTTGTTCTTTCCTTGTCTCACCTTAGCTGTTTCTTTCATTTAATTGAGCACCAGGATCTTGGTTAGAGCAACTAGAAGTGAGGCAGGGCCCAGATGCACAGACTCGAATGGGAATGACAGGCTTTCAACAGACCACCACAGGGTGCTATGTTTCTAGCTGTGGCAAACGAAGGCAAACCAGCTATGAGAGCCCAGAAGGAATCAGGGTTAAGACTGGGAAGAGGAAAACCGCCTGGAGGAGGCCACACTGACTGGTAACATACAGCCTGTGAAATATACTGAGTAGCATTTCTAGACTGCAGAGCATACAGGAGCACTCGAACATGAGAAGCTCTCACTTATTCATTCAGCAAACATCCACTGAGGGGCGAGTTGTGTTCCAAGAACTGTTCTAGGCACTAAATGCATGGATGGGAGGGAAGACAATAAACAGCCATATATATGTATTCAGTTGTTATTGTTCAGTCAGTAAGTTTTGTCCAACTCTTCTGAGATTCCATGGGCTATAGCTTGCCAGACTCTTCTGTTCATGGGATTTCCCAGGCAAGAATACTGGAGTGGGTTGCCATTTCCTTCTCCAGGGGCTCTTTCTGATCCAGAGATCAAATCTACATCTCCTACACTGGCAGGCAGATTCCTTACCACTGAGCCACCAGGGTGTGTATGTGTGTGTGTGTGTGTGTGCTGCAAAAGACTTATAGAGAAAAAATATTAACCTGGGAAGGAGGATGGCAGCGCTGGAGTCGAGGGGAGTGACAGATGTTGCTACCAGGGCTTCTCTGATTAAGTGATATTTCAGCATAGGTAAGAGAGGGCCACTGAGGGCAGGAGAGAGGAGAGAGGACACCGAGTGGAGGATGCAGGTATATTGTTGGATTTAGAGATCACATTGTCCCAAACTGGTCATCTAACACAGTGAATACAGCTGAGACCCCAAAAGAAAAGGTTTCTAAGAATAGAATGTCTGAAGAGAAGGAAATTCTACACAAACTAGGGCTATAGAGAGCCTGGGGGCTATGGAATTAGGTGAGAATCAGAGTCATAGTATGATTGTTATTTTCCAAGTAGACTTTTGAGACACATTCTCAGGATTTTCCTGATTAAAAAAAATTACCTTCCAAGGGTTAAAAAAGGTTCATGTTTAGGTATGTAATTTGTTTTCTCTTGTGTAATAAACTACCCCCAGATTTAGTGGATTAAAACAATAAACATTTATCATCTCAGAGTTTCTGGGAGTCAGGCATCTGGAAGCAGCTTGGCTGGGTGGGTCTGGCTCCGGGTCTCAGGAGGTTGCGGTGCAGATGTCAGGCAGGACTGTGTTCATCGGGAAGACCCACTTCTAAGACATCCACTCAGATGCCTGACAAGTTAGTGCTCATGGCGGGAGAGGCTTCAGTTTCTCATTGGGTGCACCTCTCCAAAGGACTGCTTGAATATCCTTACAACATAGCAGATACTTCCTCTAAAGCAAGTAACTCGAGTAAGAGCAAGGCAGAAGCCCCAGTGTGTTTGTCATCTAGCCTCAGAAGCCACACATCATAGTTCTGCAGCATCCAATCTGTCACACAGGTCAGTGTGGTGCAGGGTAGGAGAGGGCTTTGCAAGGGCACAGTTATTAGGCAAGGATCACCCAGGACATCTTCAGTTCAGTTCAGTTCAGTCTCTCAGTCCTGTCTAACTCTTTGTGACCCCATGGACTGCAGGATGCCAGGCCTCCTTTCCCATCACCAACTCCCGGAGTTTGCACAAACTCATGTCCATCAAGTCGGTGATGCCATCCAACCATCTCATCCTCTGTCGTCCCCTTCTCCTCCCACCTTCAATCTTTCCCAGAATCAGGGTCTTTTCCAATGAGTAAGCTCTTCGCATCAGGTGGCCAAGTATTGGAGTTTCAGCTTCAACATCAGTCCTTCCAATGAATATTCAGGACTGATTTCCCTTAGGATGGACTGGTTGGATCTCCCTGCACTCCAAGGGACTCTCAAGAGTCTTCTCCAACACCACAGTTCAAAAGCATCAATTCTTCGGAGCACAGCTTTCTTTATAGTCTAACTCTCACATCCATACATGACTACTGGGAAAACTATAGCTTTGACTAGATGAACCTTTGTTGGCAAAGTAATGTCTCTGCTTTTTAATATTCTGTCTAGGTTGGTCATAACTTTTCTTCCAAGGAGCAAGCGTCTTTTAATTTCATGGCTTCACTTACCATCTGCAGTGACTTTGGAGCCCCCCAAAATAAAGTCAGCCACTGTTTCCACTGTTTCCCCATCTATCTGCCATGAAGTGATGGGACCGGTTGCCATAATCTTCGTTTTCTGAATGTTGAGTTTTAAGCCAACTTTTTCACTCTCCTCTTTCACTTTCATCAAGAGGCTCTTTAGTTCTTCTTCACTTTCTTCCATAAGGGTAGGTGTCATCTGCATATCTGAGGTTATTGATATTTCTCCCGGCAACCTTGATTCCAGCTTGTGCTTCATCCAGCCCAGCATTTCTCATGATGTACTCTGCATATGAGTTAAATAAGCGCAGTGACAATATACAGCCCTGATGTACTCCTTTCCCTGTTTGGAACCAGTCTGTTGTTCCATGTCTAGTTCTAACTGTTGCTTCCTGACCTGCATACAAATTTCTCAAGAAGCAGGTCAGGTGGTCTGGTATTCCCATCTCTTTCAGAATTTTCCACAGTTTGTTGTGATCCACACAGTCAAAGGCTTTGGCATAGTCAAAAAGCGGAAATAGATGTGTTTCTGGAACTCTCTTGCTTTTTTGATGATTCAACGGATGTTGGCAATTTGATCTCTGGTTCCTCTGCCTTTTTTAAATTCAGCTTGAACATCTGAAAGTTCATGGTTCATGTACTGTTGAAGCCTGGCTTAGAGAATTTTGAGCATTACTTTGCTAGTGTGTGAGATGAGCGAAAATTTGCGGTACTTTGAACATTATTTGGCATAGACTTTCTTTGGGATTTCCAGTCCTGTGGCCACTGCTGAGTTTTCCAAATTTGCTGGCATATTGAGTGTAGCACTTTCACAGCATCATCTTTTAGGATTTGAAATAGCTCATCTGGAATTCCATCACCTCCACTAGCTTTGTTCGTAGTGATGCTTCCTAAGGCCCACTTGACTTCACATCCCAGGATGTCTGGCTCTAGGTGAGTGATCACAGCATCGTGATTATCTGTGTCATGAAGATCTTTTTGTACAGTTCTTCTGTGTATTCTTGTCACCGCTCCTTAATATCTTCTGCTTCTGTTAGGTCCATACTGTTTCTGTCCTTTACTGAGCCCATCTTTGCATGAAATGTTTCTTTGGTATTTCTTATTTTCTTGAAGAGATCCCTAGTCTTTCCCATTCTATTGTTTTCCTCTGTTTCTTTGCATTGATCACTGAGGGAAGGCTTTCTTTTCTCTGCTTGCAATGGGTATATCTTTCCTTTTATCCTTTGCCTTTCACTTGTCTTCTTTTCACAGCTATTTGTAAGGCCTTCTCAGACAACCACTTTGCCTTTTTGCATTTCTTTTTCTTGGGGATGGTCTTGCCCCCTGTCTCCTGTACAATGTCACAAACCTCCGTCCATAGTTCTTCAGGCACTCCGACTATCAGATCTAATCCCTTGAATCTATTTCTCACTTCCACTGTATAATTGTAAGGGACTTGATTTAGGTCATACCTGAATGGTCTAGTGGTTTTCCCTACTTTCTTCAACTTAAGTCTGAATTTGGCAATAAGGAGTTCATGATCTGAGCCACAGTCAGCTCCCAGTCTTGTTTTTGCTGACTGTGTAGAGCTTCTCCATCTTTGGCTGCAAAGAATATAATCAATCTGATTTCAGTGTTGACCATCTGGTGATGTCCACGTGCAGAGTCATCTCTTGTGTCTTGGGCCATCTTGGAGACAGGCTACCGTAACAGTCCACTAATGAGAATGTTTTTAAAATGACATGAAATTAGCATTATTTCAGAAAATTTGTGATGTGATCAGTTAAAAAAATAAAACAAAAACAGTCTGATGAACTGTTTTTAAGATCAGGTCAGCTCCTCAAAGGAACAGGTCCCAGGTTTTGCGTTCATTCCAAACCTGGGGTTAATTAACTCAGAATTTCACTGGCTGTGCTTTGACACATTACTTAATCTTCCTGTGCCTCTGATTCCTCACTGCAACATGTAAAGTAATAACAGCCATCTTCCTGGGTGCTCTTAGGGGTAAAGATGGACACCGCCCATCCCAGCTGGTACCCACGCCAAAGTGTAGCAGTGAAGGTTCTGAGTCCTGGTTTTACCAAATGTTGGCTTCTTGAGTTTGAGCAAGTTTCTTCACCTTTCTGTGCCTCTCTGCTTCTGTGAACTGGCAATAGTAATAGTCTCTGCCTTGTAGGATGGTGATGATGATTGAATGAATGAATTATTATTTAGTGCTTAGCACTGTGTCTGGCATATCCTAAGTGCTATGTAGGTATTTGTGAAATAAAACATAGTTGATGTATATAGTAGATGTTTAATAATGGAGAGTTGTTTACACACTGTTCAGGCTTGCATCCCATGACAAAGATTGAAGGTATCAGAACATACTGGAAAAAATACCCTTTAGAATGTGGGAGTCTTCCTGGATGGTCTGTTTGCTATTCCTTGACTTTTCACAGCCTCAGGTTCACCCAGGCTCCCTTCCTAATTTTAAATTTTGTCCTTCCTTTTCCATGGTTAGATGACTAGCTGCAGCTCCTTGGCCCCAAGTCCCTGAGGCTCTGAGTGTTTATGTCATTCATCATTGGGTGGGAATGAGTGAATTTTGCTAACCAAAAGGTGAGCCCGCCACCTGAACTTGTGACCCGAAAACCGCCAAGAGAAAATGCAGTTCCCTTTCAGAATGTCTCGTTAGCCCAGCTCTTGCTGCCAAACATCAGCTGGCAAAAAGGCCTCCAGGAGGCCCTTTCTGCTCAAGCACCATGCTGAGTTAAGGGTTGCCAGATTTGGAGCAGCAAGCAAAAAAAAGGATCTTAGAGCTGCTGATTCTGGGAATGGTCACTAACCTCCACGGCTGGCTTATTCTGAGCCAGATCCCGTCAGAGAGCTCATTTAGTGCTCATAGTCATCCTGAAGTCGTTTTGTCATTGACTTAATTTTACAGATAAGGAATTGGAGGTACCAAGAAGTTAACTGACTTGCCCAAAATCATGTGCTTGGGGAGTGATGGAGCCAGGATTCAAAACGGGCAGCCTGGCTCCAGAGCACAGCCCCCAGCTCTGTGTATGCCACCCTGGTGACTTCCGTGTCTCCAGGCTGCCCCCATTCTCTGTGTGGCCCACAGTGTCTCCAGGCTGTCCCCATTCCCCAGGTGGCCCCTGTAGAGGCAAGGACAACAGATCTTAGTAGCTCCCCAGTTCTTTCTAACACATAACCTGCTGATGGCCGTGGTCGTATCACATGCTTCTCCCTGCCTCAGTTTCCTTGGCTATTAAGCCAGGTCCCTGAAAGTTCCCCCAACTCCTGGTGGGGAGGCCACAAGCTTTAGGAAGTAGGCAGACTCAGATGGAACCCTGGCGTCTTTGGCCAGTTCCCTTAGGTAACTCTCTGAGCTTCAGTTCAGCGTCCCTTTCTACAAACAGGGGATGATTAAAGCAACTCCAGAGAGGTACAATTAGAAGAAGTGAGAAAAGGGAAAATTAGGAATTTGGGATTACATATACACACTTTGTTGTTATGTAGTCACAAAGTCGTGTCTGATTCTTTGTGACCCTATGGACTGTAGCCTGCCAGGTTTCTCTGTCCATGGGATTTCCCAGGCAAGAATACTGGAGTAAGTTGCCATTCCCTTCTGCAGGGGGATCTTCCTGACCCAGCAATCAAACCTGTGTCTCCTGCATTGGCAGGCGGATTCTTTATCACTGAGCCACCTGGAGAGCCCCATAGACACATTGTGCTAAGTCGCTTCAGTCGTGTCTGACTCTGTGCGACCCCAGAGACGGCAGCCCACCAGGCTCCCCATCCCTGGGATTCTCCAGGCAAGAACACTGGAGTGGGTTGCCATTTCCTTCTCCAGTGCATGAACGTGAAAACTGAAAGTGACATCACTCAGTCGTGTCCGACTCTTAGCGACCCCACGGACTGCAGCCTACCAGGCTCCTCCATCCATGGGATTTTCCAGGCAAGAGTACTGGAGTGGGGTGCCATTAAGTAAAATAGATAAACAATAAGGACCTACTGTATATCACAGGGAACTATATTTAATATTTTGTATAGCCTATAAGGGAAAAGGATCTGAAAAAGAATATATATACACACATATATGTATGTATGTGCAACTGAATCACTTTGCTGTATACCTGAAACTGACGTAACATGTGAATCAACTACAGTTCGGTAATAAAAAAAATTTTAATGATAATTCTGAAAACAGGCATGTTAAATCCAGATTCATTGTTTAAAAAAAAAAGAAAGAAGAAAATATATGTATCATGTTAACATATAGGAAGTACTCAATAAATGTTTTCTCCCTGTTCTACACACTTTTATAAATGGTGTGAAACTTTAATCAAGAAAATCACAAATCCATTTATTTGTTCCATGGACATTTACTCTTCCCTGTTCATCCTCATTTGATCCAGTTTCATTCATTCATGCATCCTTCTGTCCATCTGTTCACTCATCGACACATTCATTCACCCAGATATTGATTGAGCTACTGCTGTCTGCTATATTCTGAAGATGGAAAGCTAGGGTCCTTGCTCTCAAGTAGCTCATAATCCAGGTTCGGCATATGCTC
This sequence comes from Ovis aries, assembly GCF_016772045.2. Classification (NCBI taxonomy): domain Eukaryota; kingdom Metazoa; phylum Chordata; class Mammalia; order Artiodactyla; family Bovidae; genus Ovis; species Ovis aries. The sequence goes on along the minus strand of NC_056074.1, from coordinate 22,979,792 downwards.
TTGAGTATCACGTCACGTTCAGATATACAAAGCTTTGCTCATCCAGATTTAATACATTAGGTTGACAGCTCTGTCATTAAATAAGCTTTTCCCCAAGGTTTTTCTTGACTTAGTAGCAAGGTACTGTGATTAAACCATTAGTTTAACCTCTCGTCGTGTTCAAATCTGTTTTGTTGAAATAAATCCACAGTTAACATCTGTCTACAGTCCATCCGTTTTACGTGAGCCATACAGCCCAGCCAACCTGCTCAGACCACCTCTGGGTTGTTATATTTCTCAGAGGGCAGAGCCAGCTCCCTAGGCAGACAAAGCTGCACTTACCACCTGGGCAGGGTGATTTCTCCAGGAGTGCTACCCTCATCTAATTGGCCTCAACAGTGAGCAATTAATGACGTGGAACCACTTTGAAAGCGCCATAAATAAAAGGCCAGGAACCTGAGATTGAAGCGAACCAGAGGTTACAGTAATGATGATGAATTGTTTTTCCTGGAGGGTTTTTGTTGTTGCTGTTTTTTTTTTTTTTTTAAAGGAGCTAGTTAGCATCTCTCAACCATGATGACCCCACACTGGGGTGAAGGTGGGAGAGGGTAGGGATTCTGTTTGCAGTTGGTGAGGTCTGATAGATGCTGGGTAGGAGAAGTGTCATGAGTCATTTCTAAGGAGCTGTGCTGAGCACTGAAATAGCTGTTGAGTCAATGAAGGAATTCTTTCCAGAGTGGAGCAGAATGAATCTGGGCTTTGGGATGAGCTGTAGCTCAGTATCTTGAACTTGGGCATGTGCACGGCTTTACCTTCTCAGCCTTGATGTCTCCATCTATTGAATAGGGATGAGCACAGTGCCTACCTTTCAGGGCTATTGGGTGGAGTAAATGAGACAACATACTGTTTACATTTTATCCCCAGTTATTGGCCTGGGCCTGGGCCTAAAACATTGTGGAAGCATATCACACACTGTTCCTTTGCCTCCTAAACAGTCATCTTAGACATTCTGTTACAACGAAACCTCACTGCATAAGATAGGTTGTGTTTATTTCCATGTCCCCTAGATGAGTTACTGGCTTACAGTAGGTACTCATCACCTGGGAAGCCCCATATACACACTACTGCTGCTGCTGCTGCTAAGTCGCTTCAGTCGTGTCCGACTCTGTGCGACCCCAGAGACGGCAGCCCACCAGGCTCCCCGTCCCTGGGATTCTCCAGGCAAGAACACTGGAGTGGGTTGCCATTTCCTTCTCCAATGCATGAAAGTGAAAAGTGAAAGTGAAGTCGCTCAGTCGTGTCGACTCTTAGCAACCCTATAGACTGCAGCCTACCAGGCTCCTCCGTCCATGGGATTTTCCAGGCAAGAGTACTACTTTACGTAAAATAGATAACCAACATAGGCCTACTGTATATCCCAGAGCACTATACTTAATATTTTAGGATAACCTATAAGGGAAAAGAATCTAAAAAAATGTGCATATACACATATATGTATGTATGTATAACTGAATTTGGCTTCCCTGACAGCTTGGCTGATAAAGAATCTACCTGCAATGCAGGAGAACCCAGCTTGATCCTTGGGTTGGGAAGATCCCCCTGGAGGAGGCATAGGCTACCCTCTCCAGTATTCCCGGGCTTCCTTGGTGGCTCAGATGGTAAAGAATCCACCTGCAGAGCAGGACACCTGGGTTCAATCCCTGGGTTGGGAAGATCCCCTGGAGGAGGGCATGGCAATCCGCTTCAGTATTCTGGCCTGGAGAATCCCTATGGACAGCAGAGCCTGGTGGGCTACATTCCATGGGGTCACAAAGAATTGGACTTGACTGGGCGACTGAGCACAGCACAGCATAACTGAATCACTTTGCTGTATATCTGAAACTAACACAACATTGTAAATCAGCTACACTTCAATAATAAAAAAAAAATTTAAATTCTGAAAAAAGCATGTTAAATCCAGATCCATTGTTTAAAAAAATAATTAAATGAGAAAATAACTGTATCATGTTGACATAAATCTCAAACAAAAATGACACCATTTTCTCTGCTTTTCTTCTCTGTGGTAGATTAACTGTATTGATGACCTCGATTCTTCACACACACACCCACACAGACACATACACACACTGTATCCGTGTCCTTTGCCACATGTCTTTGTATTTTCTTTTACTAAAGAACCACTCAGGGGCTTCCCAGGTGGCTCAGTGGTAATCCGCCTGTCGATGCAGGAGACGCAAGAGATGAGGCTTCTGACCTGACCCAAGGATCAGGAAGATCCCTCGGAGTAGGAAATGGCAACCCGCTCCAGTATAAGAATACTGGAAAATTCCATGAACAGAGGAGGCTCGTGGGCTGCAGTCCATCAGGTCACAAAGGGTCAGACACAACTGAGCAATACCCAAAAAACTACTTACTTACTCCTAAGGCTGGACCTGTGCCATGTCTTGGACGTTAGATGTGACGCATGCAGAGACTTGAAGATAACCCCACTCTTGCTCTTGCTTCTATTCCATTGTCATGAGAAGATGCTCAGGCTAGCCTGGTGGAGGGTGAGAGAGATGTAGGGAAGAGTTTGGGTCACCCAATCATCATCTACCCATCATGAGAGTGAGCTGGGCTGCTGCCAGCACTGCCCAGCCAAGCCCAGCCTAAATCATAGATCCACAGACACCTGAGCGAAATGAATGCTTATTGTTTTCAGCAATGGACAGTTAAGGTATGTTATTACATAGCATCATTGTGGCTATAATGGCTATAAATAGCGATACACCCCTCCCCAGTTAATATCTGGGATGGATCTTAAAAGATGGCCAGGAGAAATGATGATGTACTTATCTTTTTTTTTTTTTTCCTTTTTATCACCTCTGGGAAAATATTTGATCGGAGGGTAACTACCATTAAATGATTATTGCTTAAATGATTTGAAGCACTATGAAATGGAAAGTCTCGGCTCTCTCTATTGAACTGTCTCTCTTAGATGAAGTATACTCAGCTGGAATAATAATATTAATAATAGTAAAACGTTACCTCCACATCACTTTAATACTTAAAAAAACTTCCAGATGTTTTCTCTAAATCACTCTGATATTCTCAGTAACACTGTTCCTGATAGGTGAGGTGACTCAGGCAGGGTCACACAGCTAGCAAGTGGTAGAGAGAAGTCTTGATAGATGGTGCCTTCACTTTCTGTGGCTGCTGTAACAAATTAATACAAACTTAGTGGCTAAAGACCCTGATGCTGGGAAAGATTGAAGGCAGGAGCAGAAGGGGATGATAGAGGATAAGATGGTTGGATGACATCACCAACTCCATGGACATGAGATTGAGTAAGCTCCTAGAGTTGGTGATGGACAGGTAAGCCTGGGGTGCTGCAGTCCATGGGGCTGCAAAGACTTGGACATGACTGAACAACTGAACTGAACTAGTGGCTTAAAACCTCACAAATGTATGGTTTTACAGTTCTGTAGGTTAGAAGTCTAGGAGTCTCAAAATCAAGGTATCAAGAGGGCTGTGTGTTTTCCTGGAGGGTCTAGAGGCTAATCTGTTTCCTAGTCACTTCCGCTTTTTGGATGCTGCCCACGTTCCTTGATTTGGGGCCCTGTGCCTCCATCTTCGAGGCCAGCAACATTGCATCTCTCTGGTCATTCATTTGCAGTCATTTCTCTCTGACTGACAACAGTCGGGAAAGTTCCTCCACTCTGAAGGAGTCACACAGTTAGATTGGGCTCACCTGGAAATCCAGGACTCTCACATGTCAAGGTCCTTCACCTTAATCACGTTTGCAGAGTCCCTTCTGCATGTGAGGTAGCATATTCACAAGTTCCAGCAACTAGGATGCAGACATCTTTGCAGGACCACTGTTTTGCCTGCCATGCAAAGGGTCACCTACATTTCCAGTAACTCATTTCATCGGGATTTGGCAGGCTACTGGCCACCCCCTCTCCTTCTTCTTTTCTGGACAATGGTGCGGTAGTATATAGTTCCACAATTCCACTGCCTGTAAAATCTCAACATTTGGCCAACTGGGGGAAAAAGAAATGGTAAGCACTCCCCAAAACAGATCTTGAGACAGGGTTGTCTTTGAGCACTTGGAGTTGGAGATTTTTTATATTCCTGTAAAATCACTTAGTGTAGGCTACAGACATGTTTCTGATTAAAATGGTCCAAAGGGTGTGTCCCTTCTGCGTATATTGCTTACTCATCTCTCTTGGTGTAAAGGGACCAGATCTTGTAGGAGAAACGGATTTATTTTATGGTGGGACAGCAGCAGCAGAAATTACTTCATGCAAATGAAGCTTGGCAGTGTGACTTCATGAATAAGAAATGAGCCGGCGCCTCCTCTCCCCACAGGCGATGGTACGCGCTGGGAAATTAATTGCGGCATTTGTTGGGTGGCCTGACTTCTCTGTCAGGGTTTCGCGCAGATGCAAAGATGCTTCCCTTCACCCAATTGGATATCAAGCATTTATGTACTTTATAGCTTTGCTTTGTCTTGTAAGTGAACCATGGGTGGGTCTCAAGTCTCCTGGAAGCTTCTGGAGATCTTTCAGAATTAGGAACTCATGGTGGGAGCCAGCATGGCGCTGAGCCACACATAATGGCCACAAGTTCAGATCATCTCTGAGTTTAAGAGATTTAAGATATTCTGACTTTTTTGAATAACAGTATGCCTCAGTACTTAAGTACATGGTCTCAGGAGCCAAAATATCTGGGCTCAAATCCCTGCTCTGCTCCTCTCCAGCTACATGACATTTGGCAAGTTACCCAGTCATTCTATGCCTCAGTTTCCCTATCTGCAAATTAGAGATTATAATAGCACTTACCTCATAGGATTGTTATGTGGATTAAACATGGAAATAGGGATAAAGCACTTAGAATTTCACTGCTATCAGGCTTTGGAAGTGCCGTAATGTTCAATTCAGTCACTCAGACGTGTCCGACTCTTTGCAACCCCATGGACTGCAGCATACCAGGCTTCCCTGTCCATCACCAACTCCTGGAGCTTACTCAAACTCATGTCCATCCAGTCGGTGATGCCATCCAACCATCTCATCCTCTGCCATCCCCTTCTCCTCCTGCCTTCAGTCTTTCTCAGCATTAGGGTCTTTTCCAGGACACGGCTGAGCGACTGAACTGAACTGAACTGAACTAGTTCTTTGCATCAGGTGGCCAGAGTATTAGAGCTTCAGCTTCAGCATCAGTCCTTCCAATGACTATTCAGGACTAATTTCCTTTAGGATGGACTGATTAGATCCCCTTGCTGTCGAAGGGACTCTCAAGAGTCTTCTCCAACACCATAGTTCAAAAGCATCAATTTTTCAGTGTTCAGCTTTCTTTATAGTCCAACTCTCACATCCATACATGAGTACTGGAAAAACCATAGCTTTGACTAGATGGACCTTTGTAGGCCAAGTAATGTCTCTGCTTTTTAATATCCTGTCTAGGTTGGTCATAGCTTTTCTTCCAGGAAGCGTCTTTTAATTTCATGGCTTCAGTCACCATCTGCAGTGATTTTGGAGCCCAAGAAAATAGAGTCTCTCACTGTTTCCATTGTTTCCCCATCTATTTCCCATGAAGTGATGAGACCAGATGTCATGATCTTCATTTTTTGAATGTTGAGTTTTAAGCCAGGTTTTTCACTCTCCTCTTTGACTTTCAAGGGGTTCTTTAGTTCCTCTTCACATTCTGCCATAAGGATGGTGTCATCTGCATATCTGAGGTTAATGATATTTCTCCCAGCAATCTTGATTCCAGCTTGTGCTACATCCAGCCTGGCATTTCACATGATGTACTCTGCGTGTAAGTTAAATAAGCACAGTGACAATATACAGCTTGGGCATACTCCTTTCCCAATTTGGAACTACTCTGTTATTCCATGTCCAGTTCTAACTGTTGCTTCTTGACCTGCATACAGATTTCTCAGGAGTCAGGTCAGGTGGTCTGGTATTCCCATCTCTTTCAGAATTTAAACAGTTTGCTGTGATCCTCACAGTCAAAGGCTTTGGCATTGTCAAAAAGTAGAAGTAGATGTTTTTCTGGAGTTTGCTTGCTTTTTCTACGATCCAATGAATGTTGGCAATTTGATCTCTGGTTCCTCTGCCTTTTCTAAATCCAGCTTGAACATCTGGAAGTTCACGGTTCATGTACTGTTGAAGCCTGGCTTAGAGACTTTTGAGCATTACTTTGCTAGCGTGTGAGATGAGTACAGTTGTGCAGTAGTTTGAACATTATTTGGCATAGACTTTCTTTGGGATTGGAATGAAATCTGACCTTTTCCAGTCCTGCGGCCACTGCTGAGTTTTCCAAATTTGCTGGCATATTGAGTGCAGCACTTTCACAGCATCATCTTTTAGGATCTGAAATAGTTCAACTGGAACTCCATCACCTCCACTAGCTTTGTTTGTAGTGATGCTTCCTAAGGCCCATTTGACTTTGCATTCTAGGATGTCTGGCTGTAGGTGATTGACCACACCATTGTGGTTATCTGGGTCATAAAGATCTTTTTTGTATAGTTCTTCTGTGTATTCTTGCCACCTCTTCTCAATATCTTCTGCTTCTGTTAGGTCCATACTGTTTCTGTCCTTTATTGAACCCATCTTTACATGAAATGTTCCCTTGGTATTTCTTATTATCTTGAAGAGATCTCCAGTCTTTGCCATTCTATTGTTTTCCTCTATTTCTTTGCATTGATCACTGAGGAAGGTTTTCTTTTATCTCCTGCTATTCTTTGGGACTCTGATTCAGATGGCTATATCTTTCCATTTCTCCTTTACCTTTCACTTCTTTTCTCAGCTATTTGCAAGGCCTCCTCAGACCATTTTGCCTTTTTGCATTTTCTTTTTCTTGGGGATGGTCTTGATCCCTGCCTCCTGTACAATGTCACGAACCTCTGTCCACAGTTCTTCAACTCTATCAAATCCAATCCCTGGAACCTATTTGTCATTTCCACTGTATAATCATAAGGGATTTGATTTAGGTCATACCTGAATGGTCTAGTGTTTTCCCCTATTTTCTTCAATTTAATGAATTTTGCAATAAGGAGTTCATGATCTGAGCCACAGTCAGCTCCTGGTCTTCTTTTTGCTGACTGTATGGAGCTTCTCCATCTTTGGCTGCAAAGAATATAATCAATCTGATTTCAGTGTTGACCATCTGGTGATGTCCATGTGTAGAATCTTCTCTTGTGTTGTTGGAAGAGGGTGTTTGCTATGACCAGTGCGTTCTCTTTGCAAAACTCTGTTAGCCTGTGCCCTGCTTCATTCTGTACTCCAGGCCAAATTTGCCTGTTACTCTAGGTATTTCTTGACTTCCTATTTTTGTATTCCAGTCCCCTATGATGAAAAGGACATCTTTTTTGGATGTTAGTTCTAGAATGTCTTGTAGGTCTTCATAGAACCATTCAACTTCAACTTCTTCAGCATTAGTGGTTGGGGCATAGACTTGGATTACTGTAATACTGAATGGTTTGTCTTGGAAATGAACAGCGATCATTCTGTCATTTTTTAGATCGCACCCAAGCACTGCATTTCGGACTCTTTTGTTGACTATGAGGACTACTCTGTTTCTTCTAAGGGATTCTTGCCCACAGTAGTAGATATAATGGTCATCTGAGTTAAACCCACCCATTCCAGTTCATTTTAGTTCACTGATTCCTAAAATGTTGATGTTCACTCTTGCCATCTCCTGTTTGACCACTTCAAATTTACCTTGATTCATGGACCTAACATTCCAGGTTCCTATGCGATATTGCTCTTTACAGCACTGGACCTTGCTTCCATCACAGTCACATCCACAACTGGGTGTTGTTTTTGCTTTGGCTCCATCTCTTCATTCTTTATGGAGTTATTTCTCCCCTCTTCTCCAGTAGCACATTGGGCACCTACTGACCTGGGGAGTTCATATCTTTTCGCCTTTCCATACTGTTCATTGGGTTCTCACGGCAAGAATGCTGAAGTGGTTTGCTATTCCCTTCTCCAGTGGACCACGTTTTGTCAGAACTCTCCACCATGATGTTACTTGAGCTAAAATTATAATGAATGATGAGTGCTCATTGCTGCTGATGATTATACGCATTCATAATTTAATCAAAATGAGGTAGAAAATAGGGCCGAGATTGAGAAGTCTTGGGCTCCAGCCCAACTTGTTGGCGCCCCATTGTCTAGGCAACTCATTTATGTCACTCAGCCCCTGTTTCTTCATCTGTTGGATGAGGTGATGATTGTTCCAGTTATATCTTATTGCATAACAAATCACCTCAAAATTTAGTAACTTAAATCCTTCAATAAAAAATACATTTAAAAAGTTAGTAACTTAAAATAACAACCATTTTATTATAACTTACAATCTTGTGGGTCAAGTTTTCAGAGAGGGCTCTGCCGGGTGATTCTTCTGCTCCTCATGGCTTTAACTAAGGCCAATCACAGAATTCAATCAGTGATGAGCTGGCTGGGCAGGTACAAGATGGTTTCATTCACACGTATGGTGCCTTAGCAGGATGGATGACTTGAAGGCTGGGCTCAGCTGGGACTGTAAACTGGAGCAACTACATGTGGCTGCATCAGCACTGTGGTCTCAGGGTTTGATGTCCAGAGTTCTCTGAGACGGTTCTCCAGATGATAGGGAATGGGATCTTCCAGCTTCATAAATCCTGACCCTGCAGAGTGGCACCGTGTCGCTTCTGCCATATTCTAATGGTCAGAGAAGACATAGAACCTTCCCAGATTGAGTCATAGACTTCACCTCTGGACGGGAGGTGTGCCAGAGGATTTGTGATCTTTGATCTCCTCAGGATCCTGTTCTTATGACCATGATATGTGAATACAAAGTACTATGTAAACATGGTACCTGTTAAAGTGAGTTACATCCTGTTTTTTCCTAAGATCTCTTCTAGGTGTACAATGGTGGCATACATACAGGAGCTTTTAAGGCTTTGATCATACTATGTGGTAGAAATCTGGGGCTTCCCACCTGCCAAAGATTCCCAGCCTGATGGGAGAAACAAACTAAATATTTTGTTCATGTCCAAGCTATGTAAAAATGAAACATGCTCCCTTTGTGAGGGAGTGAATTCCCTGTTACTAGAGGTATTCAGTCCAAACTGAATGACCACTTAAAGATTTTCAAAGCAGTCTATATGAAAGTTGGAGCTATGTTATCTGTGAGTTATGCTTCAGGGATGAGAGTTTATGGATCTTTGATTTCTGGGATAGGCCTCTAGGTCATGTTTTCTCAGTCCAAAGTGCCTAGGATGAGGACAATTCAGAGTGACTTAGTAGTGCTTTCTGACTAAACTCAACAGGGTCTGGGGGCTGAAGCAAAATCTGCCTCCACAGATAGTCCCTGCCACCAACATGCAGACAAGGAAAAAGGAATCAGCATTTTGAGCAGGTACGAGGCGGGAGGTGGGGAGATGGGGATCCACGCTCAGCATATTATATATATATATAACATCTCATTGCTGCTGCTACTGCTAAGTCACTTCAGTCGTGTCTGACTCTGTGTGACCCCATAGACGGCAGCCCACCAGGCTCCCCCGTCCCTGGGATTCTCCAGGCAAGAACACTGGAGTGGGTTGCCATTTCCTTCTCCAGTGCACGAAAGTGAAAAGTGAAAGTGAAGTCGCTCAGTCATGTCCGACCCTCAGCGACCCCATGGACTGCAGCCTACCAGGCTCCTCCATCCATAGGATTTTCCAGGCAGGAGTACTGGAGTGGGGTGCCATTGCCTTCTCCATAACACCTCATTAGATCCTTATATTTTCCTTGAAATATGGCATTATTCCCCTGATTTCTTACCTGAGGAAGTTCAGAGGTTCAATTACTCCTCATGGTTCAGAGCTAGAAAGTGATGGAGTTTCAAGCTCAAACTCAAGTCTATCAGGCTCTCAAACTCAGCCTCTTCCCATTGCTGCATTCTAGTTCCCTTCAGTGGGAATATACCATTCTAGGCAGGCTTCCCTTGATTGCAAATGATGGAAGTAGTCCATGGAGAGAGGGGGAGAGGAGATGTCTGTGCCCAGCTTCCTCTTAACCCCAATTTCCCACTGGTCAGTGTGCCCAGTGGGAAGCCAGCTCTTCCTCACTTCAAAGTTGTATCTTCATGTCCTGTTGGCAGCCTCCCAGGATATCCGTTCCCACACCAAGATGGGAGGTGTCTCATCCAAGTCTGGAATAGATCAGAAGGGCCAGAAACTCTGGGCATGTGGATTGAGCGGGGGCAGCCTGCACTCCTGGGACTAGTAATGGCAGAACCACCTGGGCCCAAGTCAAGCCCAGCATTAGCCTTTGGGAAGAGTTGCAAGATTTGTGTCTCAAGTACTGGGTGACCTTGGGAAAGTCACTGAATCTCTCTGAGCCTTAGTGTTCTCAACTGTGAGATGAGCTGCTAGTACCTACCCACCTTCCAGATCAGAAATAATATTAGTTACCCAGTTGAGTGTGGTACCTGGCACCTAGCAGGCAATACACACAGAGCAATTATTTGTAGGGTTATGAGTGACTCAGTTTGGGTTATATTGGCATGGCTGCATTCTCTGAGGGAAGACTATTGAGTTTTGATAACAATTTGTGAACTAGAGCACTGAATGGATGGGCAGATCTGAGGAGGCATAAAATGGGAGAAAATGCTATCTAGGAAGGAAAAGCACAGAATGCCTTTCATCCCTTGCTTCTCACACAGGACCTGCTGCATAATTTGTGCGGCTGTTGCAAAATGGTCACGTGAGATGCCTGGTTCAAAGGTTATTGAGTTTTTCAAGATGGTGTTAGCAAGAGCATTAAACCAAGCATGGGCCATTTCTGAGTGCAGGGCTCTTTGTTGCTATACCAGTCACATGCCCATGACACCAGTCATGTCCCCACTCTTAAACACTGCCAGTGAAGCAAGTGCTGCTGTGGGCCAGAGCTTGGCAATGTTCCCTTTTCCCTAGCAACCTTTCTCCCTGCCTGTACACAGCTTGATGGGGTACTTGGAAATATCAAAGGAGGGGAAGGGATCTTGAAGCTGATTGAAAACACCTCTACCTGAGCCCTGATGGTGTCGTCAGCAAGTCAACGCGTAACATAGTGATTTAGGGCAATTATAGAACATATATGTATATATAAATTTTTTCTGTTGACACAATTCCATGTACTTACAGGAGTGTTGCCATGGTGATTGGCAGGGCCAGCTGTTGTTTCATTTCCCCAAAGAATTGTGTGGTAATGATGGTTCCCTGGAGAGTTCTCCTGGGGCAAGGAATGATATTAAAAATCTGCAAATCAATGAACAGGTAGTGGATAGGACCTCGTTCTCATTAGTCATAATTAACAGGATTTTACAACACTTTGATGAGAAGTGGCTAATTTGGCAGAGAAATGTAGAGAAGGGGACTGCTTTTAGAGCCTGAGTTTGAATCTCCTCTCTGTCACTTAAGAGCTGTGTCACTTAATTCCTCTAAGCCTCAGTTTCCTCATTTAGGAAATGGGGGATCATTATACTAAACTTATGATAACATTCAAAATAAACTATGTGGAATACTTAACTCAGTATCTGGAACATTCCCTTGTGGCTCAGGTGGTAAAGAATATGCCTACAATGCAAGAGACCTGGGTTTGATCCCTGGGTTGGGAAGATCCCCTGGAGAAGGGAAAGGGTACCCACTCCAGTATTCTGGTCTAGAGAATTCCATGGACTGTATAGTCCATGGGGTCGCAAAGAGTCGGACCCAACTGAGTGACTCACTTTCATTCTCCATATATGAGCATAAACGTTCCTCAAGGAAGCCTTCCTTCAGGTCTTCAGGGAAGTCTTCTGAGATGACTGCCCACCACCCCCCACCCCAGGCTCTGTTAAGTCCCCTTATTATACACTCCTACAGCTGCCTGTCTGCCTTTTGTATCACTTATTAGAATTTTAATCAAATAATTAGGAGTGTAATGGTTTGTTTAAGATATGTCTGTCTCAATAACTGTTTTACTCACTACTGTATCCCCGAATGCTTGGAATAATGGCTAACTGAATTTGTTGAATAAACAGATTGAGGAATAAAGCCTGCAAAAGTGCTCCCCCCTACCACTTACCCACAGCTGCACTTGGTGGGAAGCTTGTGTCTTGCAAGGTGAGAGCTTCGTGGCTTTCCCAGCTTCCTTGATATTTGGTAGGTCGATTGTGGTCCCACTAAGTGTTCAGGAAAAAGCAAATGAAACACCATCATTACATATCAGGGCAGCATGAGACGAAAGGGAAGAAGTAAAATTACTAACCTTCTACCACATTTCAGGGCCTATGTCTCTCACTTAGTCCTCAGAACCGCTGCACTGTAGGCAAAATGATTTGCACTTGACAAATGAGGAAACAAAAAAGAGAAAGGACAGAGTGTTAAGTAGGGCAAGTTGATCCTTGCTGTGGACCCCAGTTCTATAGAATGAGGGTGGGACAGGTGTCTGGACAACCCTGAAGATCCCATTCAATGTGATCCTTCTCTGACTGAGGTTCAGTAGTCTGTTGTTCATCGGTGAGTGTGCATGTGTGTGCAAGTACCCAAAATCCTCTGGTACTGGGACACTGTCCTTAGCATGAGTGCTGGGCTTCAAACTCTCAGAGGAGCACCCGGCCTTGGCTAATTACATCTCAGAGTTTGGCTGGGAGTGTCTGTCCTTGCACCCTGGGAATGCTGGTCGATCTTGTTCAGCTTTTACACTCTTCCATAGGAAGGATTATAAGGGATTAGATGCAAATATATTTAAGCTTTGGCTGCATCAGGCTTGTATTCTCAGCCCGATAGTTGGGATAGTTATTCAATCTAGGATCACAGGATGCTTCTCCCAGCTTTTTCTTGCTGAGCTGAAATAAATGGGAATGTCATCAGCAGAGGCAAGATGGGAAGATAACCGGTTGCCCCACCTTCTTTTTGCTAGTTCTTTGGATTTCATCACTGTTCACCTCTTCAATCCACAGATTCACTGCCCCTAGAATGCTAAGGAAGAAATGGAATTTTATTCTGGGGGCTGGGCATTTGAGCTTCTGACATTTGCTGGGATTGCTTTAATCTTGCCTCAAACAGCCAGCCAGAAAGTAATGTATGAGCTGGGTCTTGTAAGGAGGGACCCACCTCCAAGGTCTGGGGGCACTTTTCCTCATTCCTGGGGGTGTTCTTCTCTGGGCATTAGCATTCTCCAGGAGGAATTATCTAGTGGTTTTAGTTCTTGGACTTTTGCGGGTATAAACAGATGGTTAAATGGGAATAGAAACCAGAAGCTATTTTACAATTTGAAAAACTATCAGAAGGACTTTTAAGACAGGAAACAAGGACTCAAGGTTTGCAGAGAAAAAGTGAAAGGAAAACACCCAGGAGCTGTTGCTGTTCTGTGAGAGAATTAGGGAAACCATCTTGGGAAGTAATATAATAAATCCTTCCATAGCTCTCTGTGTCAGGCACTGCTTTAAACACACTGTCTGTATGAACTCATTGACCCTCACAGTTGCACTATGAGTCTGATACTATTTTCATATCTATGTTCCCTTGTGGAAACTGAGGCACAGAGAGAAAGTGGAGCCTGGCCTCAAACCACCAAACTCAAACCAAACCATCAAACTCAAACCATGAAACCAAGATGCTATAGCATCCTCCGTTTTTAAACCCATGTTCTCTTCTGAAATGCATGGATGTTCCCAGAGCTACTACAACAACAGAGAAAGCAATGGTTAAGCTGAGGGCGATGTGACCAGAGGAGGTCCAGGCACCATGTCTTCACAGAAGCGGATGTGGGCTATTTGGGGAGTGGGTGGTGAACATATGGTGACTGTTTTAAAACTCTCTGGATACACTTCAATCCATGTGGGAGCCTGTACTTTTCACCAATATCGTATCCCCTTCTCTGATAACAGGAATAATAGTTACAACCAGGATAATACTAATAGCTATGGCTGCAATTTATCTTGACCACTGGCCCAGCTCTGTGCTAAGCCCTTGTCTCAGGTATTCCTAGCACACAGCTCATGAGGGCGTAACTGTTTTAATTTCAAGTTGTACAGGTGAGGAAACGGGAGGGGAGGTTAGCTGGGCTACCAGAGGTGACACGACCAAGGCAGTTCTAAAGGCCAGGACTGTCCCAACCCGAAGTCCGGGCTCTTGGTCATTGCCCATGCCCTTTGTGTGCTGCAGCCTGCCCAGCCAGGACCGATCATTTTGGTTCTCACCCAAGAGCCCTGGAAAGTGCTCAGTTCTTTTCCTGGCTTCTTGGAGCAGCATCTCTTGAGTTATCCCTGGCAGCTATGTCATAGGCACAGAAAGGAAAGGACATAGAGGAATAGAGGTGGGAGGGGAGAACGAGAAGAAGACCAGCTCTTCGCTTTTGCTTATAAACTCAAGAAGGAGCTGGGATAATGCTGTGTTTCTTTTCATCTGGCTTTATGATATACGCTGTGTGTGCTCACATGCCCCGTCTTGTGTGACCCTCACAACAAGGCTGGGAAGTAGATTTATTTATTATTCTTGATTTGTGGCTGAAAAATGGATCCAGGAGGTTGAAGTGATCTTTCAAGGTCCCAGAGCTGGTAAATGGCAAAGCCTGTCTTTGCACCCATATTTCTTGACTCCACATCTGTGGGTCTTTTCAGCCCATGGTTATCATTGTAGAGAACAGTCAGGGGACTTGGCACGCATGCTTGCATGCTGAGTTGCTTCAGTTGCGTCCAAGTGTGTGCGACCCTATGGCCCATATCCCGCCAGGCTCCTCTGTCTGTGGGATTCTTCATACAAGAATATTGGAGTGGGTTGCCATGCCCTTCTTCAGGGGAATTTTCCTGACCCAGAGATCGAACCCGTGTCTCTTACATCTCCTACACTGGCAGGCGGGTCCTTTACCACTAGCGCCACCTGGAAGCCCAGGGATTCACAGAGAAAAGGCATGAATTCAGGAGTTGGTGAATGGTTTGGATCTGCTGCCTTATCCATCAGCACAGGTAACCCAGCCAGGTGCTACGGTCCCCAGCAGACACACAAGCCCCAGGAGGCTTAAACTGGGCTCCAGTGGGGTCATAAGAGGTAAGTATGGTATGATCCCATTTATATGCAATGTCCAAAATAGGCGAATACAGAGACAGAAAGTATTAATATAGTAGATTCATGGTTGCCTAGGTTTGGGGAAGAGTGAAAAGAAAGGGCAGTGATTACTAATAGATGTATGTTTTAGAGGTAAACAATCTTCTTGAGATGTTTCAGCTCTTTTTTAAAAACCACATCAGTCAGCTGGTGGAGTGGCTAATAGTTCCTGTTCCTCATAAACTTCCTTGACAGAAATCTTGCTATTTCTGCAGTTCTCCGAGATCATTTTCTATATTGCAGGTCAGATTTCTGGACAATGCTGTACTATTTCTCCTTTTAAAAATTCATTGTTCTCTTCTGAAGTATGCAAATGCTCCCAGAGCTTCTAGGAGAGCTGATAAAACAAGGGTTAAGGAGAGGGCGATGTGACCGGGAGGTGGTCCAGGCACTGCATCCTCACAGAAGTGGGTATGAGTTAGTTGAGGGGAAAGGGTGGAAATTGATTGTGCAGATGGTTACCCAACTCTGAATATACTAAAAAACCACTGTGTTCTATACTTTGACAGTGAAAGTGTTAGTCACTCAGTCCTGCCCAATTCTTTGCGACCCCAGGGACTATAGTCCACCAGGTGCCTCTGTCCATGGAATTCTCCAGGCAAGAATATTTCAGTGGGCTGCCATTTCCTCCTCCAGGGGAATCTTCCTGACCCAGGGATTGAACCTGGGTCTCCTTCATTGGCAGGCAGATTCTTTACCATCTGAGCCACCAGGGAAGCCCCTGAATACTTTAAATAGATGAATTATATGAGAATAATCCATCAATAGAGCTGCTACTATTAAAAAAAAAGAGCAGGGAAGGTGTCTGGAGGCATGGAACAGGGAGGGTAGGGGCAGGGTGCATAGAAATGCGAGGATGGGAAGTGGGAGCTTTCTCATGAAGCCTTTCTGGCCCATAAAGCCTCTGGAAGCAGATGCTCTTGACTTCTCACTGAACAATCGCTGTCTCTCTGCTGGTCTCCGTCACCCTTCTGTTCACGCCTGGGAGGTGAGGCTGGAGGGAAGGCCCAGAAACGGAGAACATTGCCCTTGTCACCCAGCCTCAGTGCGCTAGTGATGACTCTGCTAGGCCTGGGCCACCGCTGGGGCCCTGGCGAGCTCTGCAGTCTCTTCCAGCCTCATGCCCTGCCATCTGGCATGGGCACCAGCCTTTCCCTCTGACCCAGGACACTTGGCACATCGAGCCCAGACTGAAAAACATTATCCTATCCAAAAGCTGCATTTGCCAATAGGAATGGATATAGCCAGTAACAACACGTTCTGGAGTCTGGTGGCCAGAATTCTGCACACTGTCCTCTGGGGTCCCTGACTAATGCCTTTTGTACCCCAGCCCAGTCTTTGACATTGCTCTACCTGGATAGACTCCAAGGGAAATAGACACTCTGTTTCCCTTCCCATCAGGAAACTGCCCTGTTCGCTGGGGAACTCTCTCGTTGGTAGGTTCTGTTGGGACCCTTTGGTGCCCTTCCTGAGGGGTGGGAAGAGCGCCGGGTGTCTGGTCAAGGCTGAGAGCTGAGGGAGAGGGTGCGTGGCAGTCTGAAGATGCCTCTGACTTTGTCTCTGGAGAAAATAGTCTCTTTCATTAGCTGTAAATGAAACCCAGGGCTGGCAGCTTCCTTTCTGGGGCAGCCGCTGAGCTCAGAGGCTGGGGCTTAGAGACTGAGGCTGGGACGGGTTGTCTGGGGAAGGTAGGAGGCTAGAGGAAGTGTACGGAGGTGCCAAGCCAAGTAGCTGTATAGAGGGAAGGGGAAAGAAGGAAAAAGAAGGAGTCCTATCCCCCAAGGGAAGCCAACACTCACAAGAAACTGTCATGCATTCACACTGTATTTTAGGTTCTTAAGGGTGAAAGTGCAGTTCATTAGCAAGGGGCGAAGTGGCTAGTTTGCCTTTCTAGAGAACTCAGAGTTAGGCAGAAACCACTATTCTGTTTTAAGCCTTGCAGAAAAGAAGGTTGGAAATACCTTGATGCCCTTCCTCCTCATCAGTCCTGGAGGTGTTTTCCCAGCAGCTCGCCCCAGTCCTGATGCCCCTCACACGTCCCTTCCTTCTAAGACATACGCCAGATTGAGATCTGATCAGCAAGTCAGGCTCATTTTTGCAATAACAGATCATAGGGACTGTTTACGCTGGTTTGGGTGATGCTAGGAAAAAGGGGAATATAACCTGCTGTGGAAAAGAAGTAGAAAGTTAATTCTTAGATTGACCTGAAAGATGGGAGAACTTTGCTTGGAACATAGGGGACCATAGAAAGGGCAATAATTATCTCTACTTATACAGTGACTCAATCTGAGATTGGGGATGGTGTAGATGGTGTGGAGGGGTGGCTGGCCCCTTGTGAGCTCCAAGGATGCTTCTACAGACCCTGTGTGATAACCCAGCAATTTTATAGAAAAGGTGAGACTTGATTCTACTTTAGCAGTGAATGTGCTGTTAGCGCTGACTTGGTGTTTCACGTCTTTTCATCCCTTCAAGTGTGTCATCCACAGTTTTTGTATCTGAAGGAGTGTTATTCTTCACCAAAAATAAAACTGTTGAGACCTATTGGTGTCAGGGAGCAAATGGAATGTTTAATGATCCTGATCATTGTACTGGCTGTTTGTGTGGAATACTGCAGTGGAGGCCAGTGTCCCCAAGGGAAGGTCTACCAGATGTCCACTCCAGTCCCACCCTGGGTGGCTGCTGTGTGCCTGTTGTTGAATGGACCCACGTGCCTGGACCAGGGTACAGCATCGGAGCTCCAGTGACGAGAACAGATGCAGCTGTGCCCCCGAGCCCTTTCCCACTCTCTGATGCTCTCATTTTTGCTTCTGTTGTGGCCAGCTGTTATGGGTTGAAGGCATCCCCTCAAAAGACGCATCAAAGTCCTAACTCCCAGTATCTTAGAATACAACCTTATTTGGAAATAGGGTCATGGCAGATGTATTTAGTTAAGATGAGGTCTCACTGGAATAGAAGGGGCCCTTCATCCCATATGACTTGTGTCCTTATGAGGAGAGAGGGGCACACCCAGGGAGGAGGACTCCTTGTGATGAAGGAGGCAGAGATTGGAGGGATGTGGCTGCAAGCCAAGGAATGCCAAGCATTGCTGGCCACCACCAGACTGGGAAGAAGCAAGGAAGAAGGCTTCCCAGAGTCCCAGAGGGAGCCCTGAAACCTTGATTTTGGATTTCTAGCCTCCAGAACTGTGAGACAATAAACACCTGCTGTCTTAAGCCACCCTGTGTGTGGTATTTGGTTAGGACAGCCCTAAAATACCTGTATACCGATTTCCACCCTGCCTCACCATTTCAGCCTGACCTGTATTTTTGTCTTAAAAAATGTTAGTACCTGCACGAAGGTTAGCATCCAGGCCCAGATGCCTGAGAGCCATTCTGTCTCCTCAAGACGCCCTGGCATCACGCTGCTCCAGTCCATGCTGTGTTTGTCATGTAGGGTGCCTATCGCTGGAAGGTCTTCAGTTGCCCAGTTGCAGGCTGAGAGTTGGGACTGTTATCCTCAGAACTAGAACAGTTCAGCTCTCCCAGCGTTTCACTTACACTCTCATCAGATCCTTTCAACAGCACTGTCCTTCTGACCTTATTTTCACGGACATTTTAGGTGACTCTGTCAACTCTGAAGCCCATTTCTACCTCTCAGGCCATGGGAATCCCTCAAGAGGCCACGTGTTCCTTCACCCACAGCCCAGAAGCAGCCTATGGGACTAGAGTTCACCTTCTCCTCACTCAGAGAGCTCAGTCCACCGGCCTTTTTTCCCAGTGTGTTTGACATTTCACCCTAGGAAAGTGAAAGTGTTAGTTGCTCAGTTCTGTCTGACATTTTGCTACCTCATGGACTGTAGCCCGCCAGGCCCCTCTGTCCATGGGGTTCTCCAGGCAAGAATACTGGTAGGGTAGCCATCACCTTCTCTAAGGGATCTTCCTGACCCAGGAATCAAACCCGCATCTCTTCCCTTGGCAGGCAGATTCTTTACCATCTGAGTCACCGGGGAAGCTCTAAATTAGTGATGCTTTACCGCCTGGCAGGGGACCACACAGGAGAGGATTCTGGATAGGAGGTCAGGCTGCCCTGGGTGGGGGCAATCTCCCACCTCCCAGGCTGGTTGGTCTTCCCCTGGTGGCAGGCCCTGGCTCTCTTAAAGCCTGCCCGCAGCAGCTGCTTTCTTTATGAGGTGACATTTGGACTCTTGAGTCCTACCGGAGTACGTGGCCCTGGCCCAGGCAGGCCCAGGATGTGCGCTGAGCTGAGAAGTATTGGGGGGGGGGGGGCCTCTGAGCTGCTTCATTCTGCTCATCACCTTCCATTTTCAAATGGGACAAGCTGGCTGAGGAGATTTAGAAACCTTGGTTCTCCACTCCTGAGTTAATTTATGGCTTTTAAAGTAAAACAAAACAAAATTAAACCATAGTTAACAGTGTGGACTTTGTGGTTTGAACATCAGCTTTGAAGCTGACCAGCCGTATTATTCTGGCAAGTTCTATGACTCCCATAAGCCTCAGTTTCCTCGGCTGTAGAATGGAGGTGGAGCAGGGTTGGGGGATGCCTAGCCTAAGACAGCTAGTGTGAAGAATGAATATTACCTTCTTTGTAAACCGTGTTGCACTGTGTCTGGCACCTCAGAATACATGAACCAGGCGTTATTATTCTAGCAACTCACCGTGCATTTCTGGGCCTCTCTTCATCTGGGAAATGAGGGCTCACAGGACAAGCGCTCACATGTTCTCTGGAAGAGAGGGAGTCTGTAGCCTCCCTGTCCTCTTCATCAACCACACACTGTCTCTGCTTTTATATTCTGTCTTTCCCCCATTATTTTATCATTTTAAAAGTAGCATATGTTCCTAATAATGAAACTTCATTTTTTTAAGAATTGAAAATATAAACAAACAGGAAAAGGAACTGGAAAGTCCTATAACTTTGGAACTCAGACAACATTTTTGAATATAACTTTCTAGTTTATGGTCTTCCCTGGTGACTAAGTTGGTAAAGAATCTGCCTGGAATGCAGGAGACCCAAGTTCGCTCTCTGGGTTGGAAAGATCTCCTGGAGGAGGAAATGGCAACCCACTTGAGTATTCTTGCCTGGAGAATTCCGTGGACAGAGGAGCCTGGTAGGCTACAGACCATGGGGTCTCAGAGTCGGACACAACTGAGTGATTAACACTTCCAAGTTTATATGTATTCTTTCTTTGTATTTGCAATTTCCAGTACAATTTTCCCAGGCACTTCTTGATTGTTCTTCAGCATTGTCTTAAGTAGCCATTTGACAGTCCAGAATATGCAAATCTTACAAATTATTCTATAATGCTTATTTTGTCGGATGTTAATGTCTAGTTTTCCCTTGGTACAAATAACACTGTGTGTTAGCGGACTATGGCAGAATTCAGGGAGCAGTGCTGGAGGCAAGGGAGTGGCCAGGAATGGTCAGACTGGGATACCTTTGGAAGGTAGAGCCAGCAGGATTTACTAATCAATTGAAGGCATGAGGGGAAAAGAAAAGCATCAAGAATGACTCCAAGGGTTTCAGCCTGAGCAACTAGATGGATGGTCTTGCCCTTGACTGAGACAGAAAGGCTTCCCTTGGGGCAAATTTGGAAAAGAAGAGTAGGAGCTTGTTTTTAAAACATGAATCTGGAGATTTCTTTTAGACCTAGGTGGAGATGTCAAGTAGGCAGTTGGGTATATGAGTATGGAACTCAGGAAAGATGTCCTGGCTGGAGATATAAAGTAGGGTGTTACCCATGTGTTTCCAGTCTATGGATTTAAAGACCGAGATCATATGGGTTGTATGAGATCTCTAAGGGAGGCGCAGAGCTCAGTGGCTGCCACCACGTCACTGGGGAACTTTCTTCTTTTTGCTGCTGAGAAAAAGGCGGCATGCCTTCTCCTTAGCCAGTGATATGGTGTCACAGTTTGAGCCCCATGATACCAAACAAACTTCTGCCTTTGTTAACCACTCCCCAGAGTCCAGAAATTGCTATCCTTGTTAACAACACCTTGGGCAGAAAACCAAACCAGCTGTTCTCAGTTGTGGATGAAAGAGGTCATGAAAGTTGGGGACTCTTTTGCGGCTGTTTTCTTTTCAGCCTGACAGTTCAGTTCAGTTCATTTCAGTCGCTCAGTCATGTCCGACTGTTTTTGACCCCATGAATCGCAGTACGCCAGGCCTCCCTGTCCATCACCATCTCCCAGAGTTGACACAAACTCAGGTCCATCGAGACGGTGATGCCATCCAGCCATCTCATCCTCTGTCGTCCCCTTCTCCTCCTGCCCCCAATCCCTCCCTGCATCAGAGTCTTTCCCAATGAGTCAACTCTTCACATGAGGTGGCCAAAGTACTGGTTTCAGCTTCAGCATCATTCCTTTCAAAGAACACCCAGGACTGATCTCCATTAGAATGGACTGGTTGGATCTCTTTGCAGTCGAAGGGACTCTCAAGAGTCTTCTTTCTCCAACACCACAGTTCAAAAGCATCAATTCTTCGGCGCTCAGCTTTCTTCAGTCCAACTTTCACATCCATACATGATCACTGGAAAAACCATAGCCTTGACTAGACGGACCTTTGTTGGCAAAGTAATGTCTCTGCTTTTGAATATGCTATCTAGGTTGGTCATAACTTTTCTTCCTAGGAGCTTTGCTAATTTGCACACCTGGGTTAATCCTGCTCCACCACAGCTCATCCTAGTGGAAAAGCAAACCAAGCACATCTGATTGCGGTTTTGTCTTCCCTTGACTGATGTTGTGGGGCAGGGTGAGCAGAGAAGGTGATGGAGCCCACTGCTAGTCTTGGCTGGCTCCATTTTGGTCCCTCTGACTGTTCATCAGTGACCTCTGGAGGAAGAGGGCAGGAGAAATGGGGACTGAGAAAAAACTCAATGGCCACTTGCTGACCTGGCATATTTCCACTCAGGTAACAATATGAGGCTCAGAGAGGATGGAAAGCAGACTCAGGTCACCCCTCATCACGCCTCAAGTATATCTGTTAACAGTAGAGTTCATGGGTAAATGCTAGAAATTCGTGTATAAAGGAGAGGGATGCAGTGCTGGGGAAGTTATCTGTTTGAAAGGTGAAAGTTCCAGTGGGCTTTTGCAGAAGACAATAAATTGGGATCGGTGAGAAAATCACAGAAGGGCTCATGGCTAATAATTCTCTGCCTCTGGCCCCCACACTCCACTTTCTCTGCTGCCCATGGACATTGTATGGTCACCACAGAGCTGCATGTCTCCACCACCCTAGCACTGAAATAAGTGTGAACCAAGCGGGAGTGTGCCCTGGCCCAGGGCTCTTCTGTGGAATCTGCTCTGATTCAGGGCATTCTGGTTCTGGCCCTGAGCACTCACGTGTCCTTGGGCACATCACCAGATCTCTTCGAGGGTCAGCATCTCCATCTTTTAAGTGGGAATAGTGATATCTGCTTGCAGAATTTCTGAGAGCAGGAAGTAAAACAGTGCCCCCAAATCACCCATCGGTGCCTGGCACTTAGATCACTATTATGCACTCCAAACTCATCTGTGTCATGCCTGCCAATCAGCGGTTGAATGACCTTCAACCCTGCAAGGAGGAGGTGACTAAGCACCGGAGGACTGGGAATCAACCCTGCAAGGAGGAGGTGACTAAGCACCGGAGGACTGGGAATCGTCCCAGGATTCCAGGCCAAGCCCGCAGAGGTGGATGAGGCTCTTGACCGCTTATTCCAATGATACACCAAACCTCTAGAGAGGAAAGCTAAAAGAGTGGTTCTCAACCATGGTTTTGTGTCCACCGCTCTGGTAGCCCAGCAGCCTTCACAGGTGACAAAACCAATTAGGATCAGTGGGTAAAAGTAATTTTAGTATTGCTGATGGTAGAGCCAGCATTTGAACCCTAATCATGTAGCTCTTGAATCCCCACTAATCCCCATTATACCCTGCTGTCTCTCTTAACAGGGAGTGGGCACTCCATAAGTAACTGCTGAATGAATGAAGAAATGCGAGAATGATCCCTTTCCTGGTCTGGCAGTCAGAAAGGCTTTCCCTGTCTTGGGTTGGGAAGACCCCCTGGAGAAGGAAATGGCAATCCACTCCTGTACGCTTGCCTGGAGAATGCCATGGACAGAGGAACCTGGCTGGCTATAGTCCATGAGGTCACAAAGAGTTGGCCCTGACTGAATGACTAACACTTTCACATTCCCTGGCTGCACCTGTCTCATCTGTGAGCCAGCCTAGCACATCCATGCCCCATGTCATCCCTCCCAACTCATTTAACCAGACCGAGCAAAGAGCTGGACACGACTGAGCCACTAAGCAAAGTACAGCACAGCATAGCCTGGCCATGGGAGTTTGCTGAGGATCAGACCTGGAGGAGAATATCCTTTAGCAAATAGCTCCTCAGAGGCAATAAGGAAAACTGTGTGAGCACAAGCCAAGTGATGATTCCCACACACACCGGCCAGGCTTTCTCTGGGGATGCAGAAGCAGGACGCACTTTGGAGAGTTCAGCTGCAGCGCGAACGTGCTAATGAGGGTTGTGTTTTCCTTTTGTGCTCCATAAAGCAGATTTGATGAACTGAGCAGGGCAGAAGCATCTTGAGGGAATAGCACTTTCTCCGTGGCTGAGACTTTTTTCAACTTTTCTCTTTGGCCTGAGGGCCCTGAAGTCCTTTCTTGGCTGGATCTGAGGAGGCAGCGGGTTTCTGGAAGGGGGGCTAAAAGAATTAGGGTTCCTCCATACTCAGGCAGCCCCTAATCACAGGGACCACAGGAAGGATATGACTGCCTCTAATCCTCTTCCTGTGATGGGCCCATAAACAAACATGCCTGGGCATTTTACCAGACTGTGGCCTGGAAGCTGGCATCAGCCTGTTTTCAGGCAAGTGTGACCATCTATGGATGAAGACAAAATGCTGCTAAAATCTAGGAAGGCATAAAAGAACTTGACAGTGCAGAAGGATAGAAGCCATGAGATGCTGACCCTATGGCAGAATCTTCCCCTTCGCTTATGGGAACCCCCTGATGGTCTCTGCCCACCCCATCCAGCCCTTTCCCAGTCCACACACCTCACTCTGTACTCCAGACACACTGTCTTGCTTTTCTTTACAAAATAGCTCCTTTCTGCCCCAGGGTCCTTGCAGACATTTTTTTTTTCTTTTCTGTCACCTCTCCCCCCACCTTTCTGTTTCTTGGGGGCCCCCCTCCGTTGCTTCTCCCTGCTTTTGGAGATTCTAAGCGCAGGCCTCTTGCAGAGAACATGAGCTTCTCAGTAACATCAAAGGCAGCCTGGGTTTCAGGAAGGATGAGAAGGAGAAACCAGTGGGGTGTCTCCAGGTATTTCGGGTGCCGGGTGCCTCCGATCTCTTTCTCTGTGTGCACTCACGGGAGGTGCGGCCTCCAGGGAGCCGAGCCTGCTGCCGGCTGCCGCGGCCACTTCATTACTCATCTGCTAATTGTG
Source organism: Ovis aries (assembly GCF_016772045.2). NCBI lineage: Eukaryota > Metazoa > Chordata > Mammalia > Artiodactyla > Bovidae > Ovis > Ovis aries. Next base: position 22,955,311 of record NC_056074.1, on the reverse strand, counting down.
GCAAATGGGGATTTTATGCCTCCCCCGGCCCTCATTGTAGCCGCTGCACTGCTTTGATGGAGGGGAAAGGGAGCCCAGCCAAGAAATCCCTTCAAGGGGTCCACGTGCCTGCCTACTGGTTCATTTGGGCCCCACAAACCTAAGCCTGGGTCCTGCACCCACTTGGTGATGAGGCAGGGAGAAGCAGTGGGCCTGGGACCTACGACTTCAACTGAATCCTGCTTCTCCCCATGTCCTAACAAAGTCCTCAGCTTGGATCAGCCACGTGGGGTGATCAGTGATAGCCATTGGGCTAAAAGGGGTGGTTGAGTCGTGTGTAGCTGCTGTCTGACCTGAGAAGACGACACGAGGGCTGAGGGTAGAGACAAGACTTCCTTCTGGAACCTTCTGGAACCCAGAGGCCAGTGTCCAGGTCCTGGGCAGCTGTGGGGAGGGGCAGTGAACCAGACCAGCAGGGAGCAGAGCTCTGAAAAGCAGGGCTTTGGAACCTAACAAGAAGGAATTGGCTGACCTGGTGACAGGTTATTGAGTCTCTGAGCCTCAGCATCCTCACCTGTAACACAGGAGGGTAATACTCACCCCTCTGGGCTGTGACGAAGATGAAATTAGCTATTGTACAGAAGTACTTAGCAATAAAGGGTCACTTCTGAGGACAGTTGTCAGGGAGTTGTCAGAAGAGTTTCATCCTGTGCAGCTCAGTTCTGTTCTTAGTTTATCTTACGTGTTAGTGGGGATACTTGAGGAGCCCCTGTCCTACCTGTTGGGCTTCTCAAGTGGCGCTAGTGGTCTCCTGCCAATGCAGGAGACATAAGAGATTCAGGTTTGATCTCTGGGTCGGGAAGATCCCCTGGAGGAGGGCATGCCAACCCATTTCAGTATTCTTGCCTGGAGAATCCGATGGCCAGAGGAGCCTGGCAGGCTACGGTCCATAGGGTCACAGAGTCAGACAGGACTGAAGTAACTTAGCACAGACACGTGCATCCTATCTGTGTGAGTCAGAACTGCCATCAGTGAGCATTTATAGAAGGCCATGGCTTCAATGTCACATCTCTGATCTTTATATCCATCCTACAACTAGGTCCCTCTTGCCCTGATCCATTCTCCAGATGAGGAGGTAGAAATCAGGGAGGCTAAGGAACTTGCCCAAGGTCACTAGGGGAGATGCAAACCCAGGACTGACCCTCTGCCTGACTTGGGGCCAGGGGTCAGCTGGATCCTACTTTTCCTTTGTCCAGTAACATTTAGTCCCTTTTCTGAAGAGCTTTAGCCAACTTTCATCTCTCCCACCCTCTGCTCTGAGAGGCAGAATGCAGATTAAAACCAGGGTTTTGCAGATCAGACTAAGGGGGCCTGACTGGCCACTTACTGTGTGGCTTGGATAAGTTGTCTGCCCTCTATGGGTCTCATTTCTCTATTTGTAGAGTGAAGATGAGGTCTGCTTCACAGACAGGTCATGAGGGAGTAGGGTTGCTCCGGGGTGCCAGATCCATCTCTCCTTTCTTGGGGAACAGCTGTGCAGCTTGAAAGCCTCACAGAGCCTCCTCCAGAACAACGAGAGGGAGGGGGCAGGCTGGAAGTGAAGTCACAGAGGCCTCCCTGTCCTCAGCCATCGCCACGGCCATCACTAGAGGAGGCCGTGCATCCTTTTTAATGGAGAAGTGGTCCAGAGAGGGCCTTGTTTCTATGGCTACAGGAGTGTGGCCTCCAGAGGCTCCTGATTTGATGATAAATGGCTGAAGGGATGCTGCCTCACACCTTACAGAGGGTCACAGAGTTGGCAGTAAGGGGCCAGCAGTGGTGACCCCAAGCTTCTTCCCTTTCTCACCAGCCGGGAGTGTCTGAGTCCCCTGGACCCCACCACGAGCCCACAAGCCCCTTCTAAAGCTCCCTGTGGCTTGCATCCAGACTTCAGACAGTCACTCAGACCTCTACAGGCACCTTGAGACCAACATTTGCAGTTGTCGAAAGGGCCTTTCTTCACTGTGGTGCAGTTTTCCTGTGTAAGAAAAAAACCAGGAAACTTCTGAAGAGGAGAGCTGTTGTGTTATTCTGTAGAAGGGGAGGCAAGGCTCTAAGTCATCATGTCAGCTGCACTTAAAAGCTTTCTCTGCAATAACTCAACATCGACAAGATCAAGAGCGCTTTCCGAGCTGGTGCTCAAAGATTCCCATGCGCTGACCCCAGCCTACTTCCGGGATCTTACTAACGTTGTTATTGAGAGTAATATTGACCATTGATTAAAATAATCAGTCTTTCATGTTTGAGGATGAGCAAGGCTGGGGGCTGTGTCCCAAGCACTTGCACTATCTCACTGAATTCCTATGACAACCACAGGAAGCAGATGTGAGGTCCCTTTTTCCAGTTAGGAAACTGAGGCCAAGAGAGTGTGCATCATTGGGACTCCAAAGCTCAGGCCTGGGCTGCTCTGGGAGACCACCACCCATATACCCAAGGCCCCAGGCTCCTCCTTCACATACTTCTCTTCTCCTGACTGGTCCCCCACGTGCCTTCCGTTTATCTCCCCGCATGCTGGCTCTTGCTGTTACTTCTTCCAGGAAGACCTTGGGAAGTGGCATGGGTAGGGTCCAGAGTCAGGCACAACAGAGGTCAGAATCCCGGCCACACCACTTGCCAGCCACCAAACTATTTAAGCTCCCCGGGTCTCAGTCTCCTCACCTGGAGAATAGGAGGATAGCATGGCCCCACTGATTTGATAAGTCAGTTATGCAAAGTGCTAGCCCCTAATGCTGACTCACCTGACCAAGTTCTGCCTGAAACTGGAGGCCCAGCTCTGGCTTCCTCGACAGCAAGATCTCTAACTCAGTCAGCTGCCATTTCTTCTTCTTCCAAACCACTCTGAGCCCTTACCTATGTCCCTGGCTCAGGTCCCCTGAGGTCAGGGCCCCACATTGACTTAGTTCTATTCCTTGTACAGTGCAAAATCCTAGTCAGAGTTTGCAGAGTAACTGTGCTTCAGGGCTCCTCTCCATCTGCCCGCATCTCCCTCTGGCATTCTCACTCTGTCCCCTTGGTGCCTTCCCCGCCTCCATCGCACACTTGGGTTCTCCCCAGCTCCCTGCGCATCTTCAGGCATCTCTGTTCTCTTTTCCCTCTGTCTGCAGGCCCTCTGTCTCTGCAGTCCCTCTGTCTGCAATGCTCTCCTGCATTCTTTTCATGGATTATTTCTGCTCCTTCTTTACAATTTGGCTCAGGCCAACAGTGGAAACAGTGTCAGACTTTATTTTGGGGGCTCCAAAATCACTGCAGATGGTGACTGCAGCCATGAAATTAAAAGATGCTTACTCCTTGAAAGGAAAATTATGACCAACCTAGATAGGATATTAAAAAGCAGAGACATTACTTTGCCAACAAAGGTCCATCTAGTCAAGGCTATGGTATTTCTAGTAGTCGGGTGTAGATGTGAGAGTTGGATGATAAAGAAAGCTGAGCACCAAAGAACTGATGCTTTTTGAACTGTTGGAGAAGACTCTTGAGAGTCCCTTGGACTGGAAGGAGATCCAACCAGTCCATGTTAAAGGAGATCAGTCCTGGGTGTTCACTGGAAGGACTGATGTTGAAGCTGAAACACCAACAGTTTGACCACCTGATGCGAAGAGTTGACTCATTTGAAAAGATCCTGATGCTGGGAAAGATTGTGGGCAGGAGGAGAAGGGGATGACAGAGGATGAGATGGTTGGATGGCATCACTGACTCAATGGACATGAGTTTAAGTAAACTCCGGGAGTTGGTGATGGACAGGGAGGCCTGGCGTGCTGCAGTCCATGGGGTTGCAAAGAGTCAGACGTGACTGAACGAGTGAAATGAACTGATTCTCTCCTCCTCCAGGAAGTCTTCCTTGATACTCCAAGCCCTTCTCTGTGTTTCCCCAGCCCCCAGGCTGACCTCTGTCCCAGCTCTTGCCACGATGTATTTGCTGTTTTTGTCCAGCTGTCTATCTCCCTGCTAGACTGCCCTTCCCTGGCAGCAGGGACTGAGTCCCTGTCAGCCCTAGAGTCTTGTCATTTGGCACAGTGTCCACCACAAAGCCAGTGATGGCTGAGTGGAAAGATGGATGCATGGATGAAGGAGCGCCTATTTGAAAAATTCCCAACACTTGCAGTTTGGAGAACCTGCCGCTGGGTACTGCACTGTGTGTGACCCATGATGTGACTCGGCCACCTCAGCCTCTGCATCTTGGAGACTGCCAGGCTATCAGGAGACAGGACCCAGTATCTGGGAACTGTGTCTAAATCTGCATATGCATTCCGTGCCTCCAATCCAAACCTTGTTCATTAGCACAGCAATTAACAGCAGCGCCTAATGACAGATGGTCCGGCAGTGAGCCTGAACCCCTGGCTCCACGGCGGGCTTGGAGTGGAGCAGACATGTCTGGCAAGGTTGATGTTTTCATTGATCCAGCAAGTCAGAGCTCCCAGGGCTGCCGGCTGTGGGTGAGATGATGTCAGCTCTGGTGTGGTGGGGGCTGGGCCTAAAAGGGCCAGGCCTTGGAAACCAGCACTTGGAAAGGTCAGGGAAAATGTCCAGCCTCCATTCTAATCCTGGGATTTTTTTACTTAAAGATCTGAATTTCATATTGGGAAGCCCCAGCACACCACTCCCAAATTTTCTTAAGCCACTTTAACTCTAGCAACTTCTCCAGGAGATGGTGCTCCTTCCTGTTAATGCCTTAAAGGCTTCTGCATGTTCTACGATTATTATCCAGAACTGCAGTGTCCAGGGCACGCAGCAGGCTCATCTTCCAGGTGGAATCTCTTCCCTACTGCGTGTCTCAGATCATCAGAAACATTCAGGCTCTGCCGAGTATACCAACCCCAAACCACTCTAGCAGAAATGGAATATGCTTCTTTCACGGCCTGTCAACAGTCAGGCCGAGTGAAACAGAAGAAGGGTGCAGGCTGAGCAAGCGAGGCCTGTGATCTGTTGTTAGTCATGCGGAAACCATGCCTCTTGTTTTGAGAGGTGTTGACAATGAGCCACGCTGGAGAGGAAGGTTAGCTGAGGTTGAGGAGTCCTCGTGGTGGGAGACCTTTGCGATGTGGGCCTTTCTCTGGAACATGGGGGTGTGGAATCGGGAGTCTACTTCTCACCAATACTGGTAGCAGAAACATGCATCGTATAAAAGCCTGCACCTTCTTACCCCGTGGACAAGACCCCTGGAGGCAACCTTCCTCCACTTCCTGTGTTAGGAAGTTTCACTGGCATGAAGTCTCAGATGTTTGACTAACATTTGTCTAAGGGTGCTGTGAGGAGGAGCTTTGGTTCAGAAAACCAGTCTTCAGGCTATATGGCAGCTGGTCACCAGGGGAGGCAGGAGGTCGGATACCCTGGGGTGCATGTCTCAGAGTGAAGGCCCAGGTCTCAGTGTCCCTGTGGACTGGTCCCACTGACAGTGTTCCCTGCCTCCCTGTTGGGGGCACTCAGGTGGGCGTTGTGACATTCAGCCCTGAAGGAGCCTCACTTCTCAGCTCTGTGCAGAGAGTGTCTCACTGAGGCAGACCTGTCCCTTCTGTCTTTGTTTTCTTTTTTAATTCTCTCAGAGGACGTGCAGCTGAAGGAGGATTCAGGCATACAGGCCCCTCTTCCGATATGAAAACATGATCAAAATGTATTCAATCTCAGGGACATTTTCTTATTTTCCTCTGGTGAGACAACTTTTTATTGAAATATACAGACAACAAGAGGAAATATCAATGCGAAAATTATCTCTCTTATAAGCCCCTCACCTTGTATAGTCCTTTACCCTTCCAAATTTTGCATGGATGGGCATATATTTTGCACATAATTCTTACCTTAGTATAAATGTAACTCTTCTGGTATTTAAATATTCAGAATATTCATTTAACATGCTCCATTAGGGCTTAAAATAAGTCTTTGTTACTTTGTGTAACAAAGAGAACCTAAAGCCAATAGTTAAAAGGAAACAGAAGTTTATTCCTCTTTCACTTGAGAATCCAGCCTCTACAGTTACTTCCAACTAGTAATGTTACTATTTCCCTACCACCCCACCACTGGCGTGGCTTCATGGGAAATTGATGGGGAAACAGTAGAAACAGTCTCAGACTTTATTTTTGGGGGCTCCAAAATCACTGCAGATGGTGATTGCAGCCACGAAATTAAAAGACGCTTACTCCTTGGAAGAAAAGTTATGACCAACCTAGATAGCATATTCAAAAGCAGAGACATTACTTTGCTGACTAAGGTCCGTCTAGTCAAGGCTATGGTTTTTCCTGTGGTCATGTATGGATGTGAGAGTTGGACTGTGAAGAAGGCTGAGCGCCGAAGAATTGATGCTTTTGAACCGTGGTGTTGGAGAAGACTCTTGAGAGTCCCTTGGACTGCAAGGAGATCCAACCAATCCATTCTGAAGGAGATCAGCCCTGGGATTTCTCTGGAGGGAATGATGCTAAAGCTGAAACTCCAGTACTTTGGACACCTCATGCGAAGAGTTGACTCATTGGAAAAGACTCTGATGCTGGGAGGGATTGGGGGCAGGAGGAGAAGGGGATGACAGAGGATGGATGAGATGGCTGGATGGCATCACTGACTCGATGGACGTGAGTCTGAGGGAACTCCGGGAGTTGGTGATGGACAGGGAGGCCTGGCATGCTGCGACTCATGGGGTCTCAAAGAGTCGGACACAACTGAGTGACTGAACTGAACTGGAACTGGACCATTCCACCACTGCTAGCTAACATGCGTTGAGTAACTACTGTGTACCAGGTAATGTGCTCTGTGCTTCAAATATGATCATTCTTCTAATTTGATATTGTCCTTAAGAGGATTATTGTACCCATTTTGCAGATGAGGAAAAGCTGTTCTCCCAAGGTCTCTTGGACAACATGTGACAGAGACAGGGATGACTTCACATGCTCTTTCTCATAATCATTGTGTAACATGGTCACTGAGACCAGAAGGGCATGAGACGGGATCCAGGGCGAGTCCTCTGGCCAAATGTTCCAACCCGAAGAAAGATGAGATTCTGAGTCTCTAGGTGGAAACAAGCAAGGAAGATGCCAGGGATGCTGGGGCAGGACTTGAGGCTGGCTTTGCCTACTGGTTTAAAGGACCAAGGGAAAGAGGACATATTAGTCAGTGTTCCTGATTCCAAGAAACAGAAAGCAGTTTCTGTTGCAATGAGGAAATGAATTCATGGAGAGGATTTGAGGCAGCTCAAAAGAGCATGTGAAGTCACACTTGTCTCTGTCAACTGTTGTCTAAGAGACCTTGGGAGAACAGCTTTTCCTCATCTGCAAAATGGGTATAATAATCCTCTTAAGGATAATGTCAGAATTAGAAGAATGATCATGTTTGAAGCCCAGAGCACATTACCTGGTACACAGTGGTTACAGTGCATGAGAAGGCTGGAGGCTGAGACTTAGGAACGGGCAGGAGGGTGGCCAGGACCCACCTGGTACCTGCCAAAGCTGATCCTCAGAGCCCTGTGGCTGAGGACGCCACACCAGCCCCAGTCCCACCACATCAGCCTGTCCCACCACTTCCCACTAGCAGCATGGCCATGGCCACCCCTGGGCACTGGTGTGGCTTCTGCCGCCTCTGCCACACAGGTGGAACACTCCTCCTGGGTCCTGGTTTCCTGCATCCTTTCCTCAAGCGTAAGTCTGGGGATGAACAGAGTAATTTCATTTTTGTCTCTCATTGAAATTTTTCTCCTGTCCCCAGATGAAAGCTCAGAAAGTTCTGATGACTCTTCCACTCACTGATAGCAATATATTTTGTCACCTGAAGTCAGCAAGCACAGTCTTGGTTCCATAATGAGAACGCTCAGTCATGTGTGTCAAGCCCAAGCCTGCCTTAGATTCAGAGGTAAATCTTTTCCACGTTCCCTTCCAGGGCCAGCTCAGGGTTCACCTCGTCTTGGACAGCAGGTAGAACTGTGCTTTTCTTCTCTGTTCTTCCTTTGCCCTCAGTTTACCAAGAGCAGCTCCAGGGCTGAGCAAGGACAAGGAGAAGAGACAGTGGGAATGGAAAGGTCTTAGTAAATTGCCCTCGCAGCCAGCTCTGCACTCGGTGGGGGGCAGACACTGAAAGCCCATTAGGCAGCAGACCTCACACTTTCTTAGAGACCCCGTCATTATGGGGGTCAGGCGAAGTCATGGGCGGGGGTAGGAAGGTGTCTGGCTCACCTGCTGATTGCAATCAAACCTGAGGTCACCACTGGCTTGGCGGCCCCATAGGAAGCCTGAAGCTTCCTTTCTGCTGAAGTCCATCATTCTGTGCCGGCTCTCTTCAGAGGGGTCTTCATCGGAAAAGGCCATCGCTGTACCCACAAAGCCGAGGAATAAGACCCACTCACTCTTCTTTGTCCCCACTTGTCCCCCATGGCCACTGCCCCTCTAGAAGTCCCTGAGCTTCAGGTCCCCTTAGCCTCTGCAGGGGAGGGAGCGGTGGGTTTTTTCTAGATGCAATAGTCTCTCTCCTCTCTCTCTGTGGGCAGACACACTCCCTCGCCTCCGTTAACTTTCTCAGGCCTCTGTCAGGCACTAGCCTGAGGGGCCTCCAAGGGCCAGGGGATGTAGGTCAAGCTCCCCAGCGCACTCTAACCACGTTCTCCAGGCTTGACGCGATCACCTTCCATCCCTGCTGCAGCTCTTTCCAGATTCGAGCTCCCTCTCCTGAATTTCTTAGACACTGACGGTGAACATCTGCATCTCGGTTTCTCTCTGCACCGTGTAAAGTATTTGATATCTCTTTGACTGAGAGTCGTAGCTCCAGTAAACTCTTTCCCAGGCTCCTGATTCGCCGTCTGGAGAGGCTCCTCCTGATTGGCGGAGCCCGGCTCCCACCGAACCCCTACAGCGGGGAATCTCACAGGCTCCCCGAGTCCCCCTGAGGTGCTGAGGATGCAGACTGAGCCGCCAAGTCACAAGGAGAGAACTCCCTCCTCCCTCCCCCAGTCCTGGGAACCAGGCTGCAGTTGTTTCTCTTAACACACGGTGGGGACACGAGAGGTGGCGGGTGGGGGGGGGGGAGCGGGGCGGGGGGGGGGGGGAGGGCTGGGGGGGGCGGGGGGGGGGGGGGCCGGGGGGGGGGGGGGGGGGGGCGGGGGGGTTCCCCAGGAGCCCTGTTACAGCAAACCACCTCTCTGCTCTGTGATACGGCAGCAAACATGAAGAGGAATAATTTTGCATTACGGAAACATGATAGACCCAGTGCCTCTCCCTCACCCTGATTACATCTTCTAACTCTGGAGAGGGCCAGAGGGTTCAAAGGGGAATGAAAAACCAACCGTGACACCTGCCGCCCCACACCCCGCCCCTGCAAAAGAAGGTGGTTTCAGGAAGACCTTTTGTATCAGCCCTGGTGGCCGCTTCTCATGACCTTCTGGTCCTTGCATCCCAGCTCTCTGGCAGTCTGCAACAATAACGAGTATTTTTCAGTTTCGGGAGCCCTGCTGAGTGAACAGTGCCCAAGATCACATCTTTTTTCTTTTTTTTTCCTCACCCATCTGAAACCACAGATTTCTCACATGCATCGTATGACTTTTGGACAACTGAAACCCCATCATCCCACCACCCCTGCCCCAAGCCAGGGAATCTGGCCAGTGCACAGAGGCACTGGGGCGGAACCCGCCATCTCCCTCCTACAACTAAGCCTGTTCCCTCGAAACTTTAGGCTGCCAAGAAGAAAAACTATGAAAACAGTGGTTCCCAGGTCTTTGGAGCTTACAGACCAAAAATATGTTTTAAGAATGACCAGAAAGCTATTTTCAGGGTAAAGATATTGAAGAAAAAAGAAACCTAAAACATGAACATCTCCTAGACCATCATTTCATGAAGGAAAGGACATTTTAGCGTACACACACATGCACACACATACACATACAAAATAAGAAGGAAACTGATCTTGGAATAAATGTGAGTGAGTGAAAGTCACTCAGTCATGTCCGAGTCTTTGCCACCCCATGGACTGTATAGTATAGAATTCTATAGGCCAGAATACTGGAGTGAGTAGCCTTTCCCTTTTTCAGGGGATCTTCCCAACCCAAGGATTGAACCCATGTCTCCCGCATTACAGGCGGACTCTTTACCAACTGAGCTCTCAGGAAAGCCCTTGTAATAAATGGTAGCCCCTTAAACTAAATACATTAGATTTTTATATGAAAACTACCAATATGGTCCTTACTTTTCTCATTTTCTTGGCGTCCCACAGAAACCCCACTGTAGCCTGTTCCTTGGAATAGAGCTTGGAAAGCGAGAGCTCAAGTTACTGAGTCGGTCACAAGGTAAAGAAAGGCTCACATATGCGAACAGCTATATCTTACTGCTTTTACTAACACTTGTGCCTGATGGCCTAGTTCTTGCTGGACACTAGGTACTTTGTGGGGTACACATTGCTCCCTGACTTCCAGGGATTATATACTTGAGTGAAGGATATGAAAAATGTCACCTCCTCAAAGAGATCCTCCCAGATCACCCCATCTAAAGTGGCAGCAAAGACATGCCTCACACCCCCACCCCGTGGACCCCCTCAGTAATTCTCTAACATGTCGTTTCTTCTGTAATCTAATCTTATATGGAAATTTCCTCTCTTTGAGTCCTCCTTTGTGGTCCATCTCACCCTCCCTTCTAGAATGTAAGCCCCAAGGGTGCGGCAACCTTTTCTGCCTTACTCACCACTGGAGATGCCACACAAAGGTACAGAGGGCTCCCCAGGGCAGTGGTGTGGGATCCTGGGTTGGGGTGTGGGAGTGGGACACAGCCACCCATTGTCCTAGGCTCCTCACACCATATGCAACCTCCTTAAATCTCTTAGTGACACGATCGGAGGCATCTTACTATGAATGAGTGTTGTGACTCCTGAATGAATGGAGTTAGGAAAATAAAATGGAACGGCGGTGATTCTTTAAAGGAGAAAACTAAGTCTGCTTTCTACCATTTGCCTCCTTTGCTGAAGGCATGGAGATTGCTGGAAGGTCATGGGGAATATTTAGAACTGAAATTTCTAAGGCTCCCCATTGCCCTTCCCCAGCAGAAATCAGCAGTCCCCATAAATCACGCTTCTGTTGGCAGCAGGAGGCTCTCAAATCCCCTCACCGGGTCGCCCCTGGAAATGGCAGGGGAAGTCCCAGGCAGGACCAGGGCCTGACATTAACATCCCAGTGCCTGGCCAGGAGGCCAGGTGCGGGACTCACTCTGCGTGGGGGTGGGAGCCATGTAATTGCTTCTCAGGAGGTCCCGGCGGCTTCAGGAAAGTAGTTGCAGGTTCCTTCCATTGTGTGTAGCTTCAGGAGGGCAGGCCGGGGAGAAGCTCAGCGCAGCTCCCCGGATGTCAGGAGCCAGGGAGTGTGCTCTGTGCCTGGGGGAGAAGCTGGTATTATGATAATACCTCAAGTTAACCTTAGCAAATGTGCTTTGAATTTCCCAAGTGCTGTGTGCATGCATCAGAAATGCTCATAACGGTTGTGTGAAATAGATGTGGTCATTACCTCCTCTTCATGCACGAGAACACTAGCGCTCAGAGGGGTTAGGTGGCTTGATTGAGGTCACACTGCTGACATATGACATCGCCAGGACTTGCAACCAGGTCTGCCCTGACCCCAGTACACACGTGCTTCTGTGCTCCTGCCCTGAGCGTACCTCCCATTCACTAAAATGCGCCGTGGTTTGGAGACAAGCCCTAGAGCTCCATGGCCAAATCCAGAGGTTGGAGTGACAATAGTAATAAATAGCAGCCACCCAGCTCTGCTATGGGTCAGCTGCTATGCGGGAGCTTTCTGCACATCAACTCAGTTAATCCTCACAACTCTGAAGGGCTTCCCAGGTGGCGCTAGTGGTAAAGAACCCGCCTGCCAGTGCAGCAGACATAAGAGATGAAGGTTCAGTTCCTGGGTTGGGAAGATCCTCTGGAGAAGGGAATGACTGCCCACTCCAGTATTTTTGTCTGGAGAATCCCATGGACAGAGGAGCCTGGCGAGCTACAGTCCATGTGGTCGCACAGAATGGGACATAACTGAAGCAACTTAGCACTCATGTGCACACAACTCTGAAAGAGGGGTTATTATTATATCTTTGCCATTATGCTGATGAGAAACAGGCTCAGAGAGTTTAAATGAACCTCCCAAGTCCCATAGCCATGAAGCAATGGATTCACAGTTTGGACCCAAGTTTGCCTGACCTGAAGTTACCGTAGCTCAGACAGTAAAGAATCTGCCTGCAATGTGGGAGACCCGGATTCAGTCCCTGGGTAGGGAAGATCCCCTTGGAGAAGGGAATGGCAATCCACTCCAGCATTCTTTCCTAGAGAATTCCATGGAGAGAGGAGCCTGGTGGGCTATAGTCCCTGGGGTTGCAAAGAGTCAGACATGACTAAGTGACTACAGTTTGCCTCACTTCAGTGCTCCTTCAAAAGCATCGTCCTGTGGGACATAATTCATTCAACAAGTACTTATGGAACACCTGTTCTATGCCAGGCACTGTTTTAGAAGATAGAGATTAGCACTAAATGGGGGAGACAAAGCCCTTGCCTTCATGGGGCTCACATTCTGGTGGAGGAAACAGACCATAAACATAGAAAGAAAGAAATATGTGTTTTTTTGGCTATAAGTTATTAAAGACAAGCAGGTCTGCTTGGACCCTGGCCCCCTCTGAGTGGAGAGTGTAGCTGGGCAGAGTGGCAGGGGGCCAGTTAAGAAGTGATGGCAATAATCCAGGTAAAATACAAGGATGGCTTGGATCAGGATGGTGGTAGTGGATCAGCAGGGGATGTTTTCATTCCCTTTGAGGCCAATTAGCAAAACTAGTTGATAGATTGGATGTAGATTGGGAAAGAAATCAAGGAGTCAAGGGTGACGCCAAGATTTCCACCTGAACAGCTAGAGAGATGGAATTACCAGCTGCTGAGATGCAGAAGACGGGAAGGTCAGGAATTCGATTTTATTATTTGTGTTTGAGATGTTTGTTCCCCATCCAAGGAGAGATGTTGAAAAGCCATTGTGATTTATGAGCATGGAATTCAAGGGGTGTTCTGTGCTAAAAATGTATCATATTTCATCAAATAGAGGATGTCATTGACTGTAGGACCATCATTTTTTTTTTAATGTACTGCTAAGAAAGAGTGCTATCTTAGTTTCTTAGCGTTTCCTAATTAAATTAGGACACACTCCCACCTTCACAGATATTAAAATGTGTGTTTTAAAATCAATGAGATATAGTCAGTAGAGTAAAGGTGGTGAAAGTTGATCACCATAGCAGTGATAGGGGAGAGAGAGGAGGAAGGGCAATTATCAGGACTGAGCTCTTGGACAGCAAAGCAGGGTTGCTCACCACCCAGTTCTGGACAGAAGCAATGTCAGGAAGTTAAAGCTCTTTTTTGGAGGCAGATGCCATGCTGGTGCCCCCCTGTGGGGCTTTAGCCTGAGGATTCAGAATTCAGGGGTGGCTGGCTGGCATCGCAAGCACATCACCTGGCACTGCTACATGGTGCTGTTCAAAAGGGCCAAACCTTTGGGCTCATTTGGGTTCAAATCTGAACTCAGTTTCTTCATCAGTAATATGTGCATATAATGTCTGTTACATCACTTTGCCAACAAAGGTCTGTCTAGTCAAAGCTATGGTTTTTCCAGTAGTCATGTATGGATGGGAGAGTTGCACCATAAAGAAGGCTGAGCACTGAAAAACTGATCCTTCCAAACTACAGTGCTGGAGAAGACTCTTGAGAGTCCCTTGGACTGCAAGGAGATCCAACCAGTCAACCCTAAAGGAAATCCATCCTGAATAGTCTTTGGAAGGACTGATGCTGAAGCTAAAGCTCCAATATTTTGGATACCTGATGCGAGAAGCTAACTCATTAGAAAAGACCCTGATGCTGGGAAAGATTGAAGGCAGGAGGAGAAGGGGATGACAGAGGATGAGATGGTTAGATGGCATCACCGACTGGATGGACATGAGTTCGAGCAAGCTCCAGGAGTTGGTGATGGACAGGGAGACCTGGTGTCCTGTAGTCCGTGGGGTCGCAAGAATCTGACATAACTGAGCGACTAAACAGCTACTCCCTTCAAGACCCAGAAAACAAACCAATCTCTTCTTTCTCTGGGCCACAGTTTCTTCATCTATAAAATTAAGAGTTTCAACAGGGTAATCTTTAGGCCCTCTTCTAACTCAGGAATTATAATAACAATAATACTGACTGTAGTACTTTGAACATCTACAGGGTGATTTATGTAATCATTAATCAATATAAACAACCACGTGTGTACTATTATTCCCATTTTACAAAATGAGGCTGCTGAGACCAAAAACGGGACAGGCCATTCACAGTGGTGGAGCCAGACTGCGAAGCAGGGTGTTTAAGGCCAAGGGCACTGGATTCCACCATGCCCTCTGACTCCCTGCTGGGACTGATGTGTGGTTCTTAGTGGCGTCATCACCAGAGACCAAGGGTCACCCTTCCACATAATATGACAAAGGTCATTCAGGGTGTTGCCCCACATAAATGGGAAATGTGATTCATTTCAGTAGCTCCCACGTGCTCATGGAAATAGAGTGGCTCCTAGAAAGATCACTAGAAAGAGGGGCAACTGATATTGAGTGTAGAGGTAACTCACACCCAACCCTGTGGACCCGGCATCCAGTGTTCTCTTGAACCACATTTTTGCAAGTCAAGGGCAAATACTTGGATGTGAGCATCCAAGTATCACAAAAACAGGTGCTGGATGGGCCTCCTGTGACTGGGGAGGGGCTGGCAAAAGCTGCTCAGCCTTCTCTGGTATCAGGAGGAAGTTTCCTGAGCAGAAAGTGGGAGGAAAAAGGTGGATTTGAGTGGGTTTGAGTGATGGGACAGAGTTGGCTCTTGGCCAAGGCCTAATCATGGAGCTGACCAGTCAATTGCTATCAACATTTCAGTGGGATTATAGTGTACACCAGGTTTTCATAACCTTAGCAGTATTGGCATTTTGACCAGATGAATGTCTGTGATGGGAAACTGTCTATGTCTTGCAGGGTGTTTAGCAGCATCTGAAGCGGCTCCCCATTAATGCTAGTGTCAGCCTCCCAAGCCCAGGTGTATGTGGATGCTCTCAGTCATGTCCAACTCGTTGTGAACCCATGTTCCCTGCTGTATCTGCAGTACCAGCTTTGGTATGTGGCTAATGGTTGGTAGACTGACTTTGGTGAACAGTTGTGCCAGTTGCTGTGCTGGGGCTGAGGATGTCAAAGTAAATAGCACACCTCTGACTCCTGGGAACTCGGTGCCTCACGGAGGGAGACCAAAGGAGGAGGTGAGGATGGGGAAGTAGGGAAGCACAGAAAGGCAGCAGGTGAGGAAAGGACTCCAGCGGGTGGCTAGAGGAAAGATGGAGTGCACAGCATCTCTAGAGGCATGAACATCTAGGGGATCAGGGATTAGCCCAGCGGACGGGGAACAAGCATGGCACAAACTTGGTGCTCACTGCAGGAGTACCAGGGCTCTGTCTGAAGCAGCTGGAGATGATGGTGGTGGAGAAGAGGCCAACTCTGAGAGGCCTAGAGTCCCATGCGATGAAACGTCATCTTTTTGGGTTGTTGTGAATGTGATTGCAGGCTTAGCACAATGCTTGGCACACAGTAAGTACTCCGTGAAGCATCACTGTTCCTATTGGTGTGGGGAACAAGGAGCCATTGGAGGTTTTTGAGACAAATGAGGGGATGTGATAGATTAGCATTTTAGTGGGATCACTGGGGCAGTGGTATAGAGGGCAGCTTGGTGGTGGCCTTGGGAAAAGCAGATGAGAAGGAAGCGGGAGGGCAGTTCAGAGGCTGCTAGAATGAAAAGGGAGTCAGGGCGCCCAGGTCCCAGGATCTGGGGCATGTTCTATGGTGGGAAACGTGGCCAAACTTTGCTCCTCCAAGCAAGGGCGCAGGGGCTAGAGGAGGAGCCGCCAAGACTGACAGTCATGTGGGCTAGGGGGGCAGTATGGCTCAGCCTGACCCGGCTCATTCAGCAGCTCAGAGCACCCCTGCAAGACACAGCCAGCTCTGCATTTCAGACAGCCCTCGCAGTGAGGAGGAGGGTTTGCCGTTTGTATCGGGTGATATACTTTTAATTAAAATCGTAATCATTTGAGCATTCTCTAAAGTTTTACTTTGGGAATTTGCCTTCTTACGAGCTCTGCCCTAATTAGTATTCTCTTTATCCCTTATTAATAAATTATATATTAACAGTTTCATCTACCTCCTTTGATCACAGAATCTCATGATTCCTGAGTCAGATTCCTCTCTCTGTTGACATTTTGGGTGAAGTGGGGCCAACTAGGCCTGATATGGGGGATTGAGAATTAGAATTCTCAGTTAATTCCCAGTAACATGGGGATCCATCTTCTTCCAGCTCACCTGAGATCCCAGCAAGCACACAGCATACGCGTCTCCTAAGGTCAAGATTACGGAACCGCTTAGGCGCAGACCTTTTGAGGAAGCCCGGGGAATTAGGCAGACAAGCCCGAGGCAGCGACCACACATGTATTAATACCTGGAACCATAATTGGGAAAATAGAAGTGGAAAAGCTGATGGGTTAGCCCACAGACTTCACCCCAGGCTCAGAAAGATTAAGTAACTTGATTATAGTCACAAATTCAGGTCATTAAAGCTTAGGGAGTCAATAGAGATTAATGTTTATTGAGCAGTTATTATGTGCTAAATTCTATGTGAGGTGCCTTATGTGCTTGGTACCTGTTAATATTCGAAGCCAGCTCATGAGATGTAGGCAGTTTGGTCTCCCATCTCTGGAAGAGAGAAGCAAGTCAGTGAAATTAACCAGCTTCTGTCAATCCACTGGCTAGAAAGAGACCCAGCTGGTATTCAGGTAAAGGTCTGTCCAATTTCAAAAGCCTCTCTCTCTTGACTGCACTCTCTGGATTACAACCAAGGCATACCAGCTTGAGGCCCACTGCCTTTTTGTTTGAGGCCCCCTCTGGAGGGTGTGTCCACTGCTTCCCCATCTATTTCCCATGAAGTGATGGGACCAGATGCCATGATCTTTGTTTTCTGAATGTTGAGCTTTAAGCCAACTTTTTCCACTCTTCTCTTTCACTTTCATCAAGAGGCGTTTTTGTTCCTCTTCACTTTCTGCCATAAGGGTGGTATCATCTACATATTTGAGGTTATCGATATTTGTCCCGGCAATCTTGATTCCAGATTGTGCTTCTTCCAGCCCAGCGTTTCTCATGATGTACTCTGCATATAAGTTAAATAAGCAGCGTGACAATATACAGCCTTGATGTATTTTGGGGGGCTCCAAAATCACTGCAGATGGTGACTACAGCCATGAAATTAAAAGACGCTTACTCTTTGGAAGAAAAGTTATGACCAACCTAGATAGCATGTTGAAAAGCAGAGACATTACTTTGCCAACAAAGGTCCATCTAGTCAAAGCTATTGTCTTTTTGGTCATCATGTATGGATTGAGAGTTGGACTGTGAGAGTTGGTCCATTCTAAAGGAGATCAGTCCTGGGTGTTCTTTGGAAGGAATGATGCTAAGGCTGAAACTCCAGTACTTTGGCTACCTCATGTGAAGAGTTGACTCACTGGAAAAGATTGATGCTGGGAGGGATTGGGGACAGGAGGAAAAGGGGACGACAGAGGATGAGACGGCTGGATGGCATCACAGACTTGATGGACGTGAGTCTGAGTGAACTCCGGGAGTAGGTGATGGACAGGGAGGCCTGGTGTGCTGTGATTCATGGGGTCACAAAGAGTCGGACATGACTGAGTGACTGAACTGAACTGAACTGAACTGAACTGGAAGGTGTGTTAAGCCCTTGCTATTCAAACTGTGGTGCAGGGATCAGTGGCATCAGCTCACTTGGGTTTAAGTTATAAATGCAGAATCTTAGGCCTCAGTTCACACATACAAATTAGAATCTGCATTTTTACAAGATTCCCAGGATGTGACAATATCCATTACATTTGGGAAACAAAATGGAATTTGATATTTGTTCAGCATCCTCTGCTAATCCTCACGAACCTTCCAAGGTCAATGCTACTCCTCATAGATATAGAGATGTTAAGTGACTTGTCCCAAGTCTTATACCCAATTAGTGGCAGAATCCAGATATAGTCCCTAGCCTTGACCCTGAACTGGAGTTCTAGGAGCTGTGGTTCCATATTCTCAGGTTGGTGTTCTTGGGCTTCAGGAAGGTAGTAATGGAGATTGGGAGCCATTATTAGCATTCCCTAAAGCCCAGTGTGTATATTCTACTTCATCCTAGTCAGACCTCAGGGACATGAACTTGGATGCAAGCATCTTTGCTTTCTGCAAGAATTATAATTGGCCAGCATGGAAACTAGTTATTTCCTGGAGAGCAAGGGTTTGGATTGGCAATAATATATGACTTTGATTAATATAAAATAGTCAATTAAAAAATATATAATAGTCAATCCTAAAGGCAATCAATGCTGAATATTCATTGGAAGGACTGATGCTGAATTTGAAACTCCAATACTTTGGTCACCTGATGCAAAGAGCCAACTCATTGGAAAAGACCCTGATGCTAGGAAAGATTGAAGGCAGGAGGAGAAGGGGATGACAGAGGGTGAGATGGTTGGATGGCATTACCAATTCAATGGACATGAGTTTGAGCAGACTCTGGAAGTTGGTGATAGACAGGTGTGTTGCAGCCCATGGGGTTGTAAACAATTGGACAGGACTGAGCCACTGAACAACAACAACCAATATAAAATAGAAACATTAATTACCTTTTAAAAATTCAACTTGTTTGGCATCAGTGGCTTTCAGTTTGTTAGGTCCATAGTCGGAAGGAGATTACAAAAAGCATCCCTTTGAGTCTAGTAACTTCTCCTTTGTGTTGGAGAAATCCAGAGGAACAAATTCAATAACCATCAGTTCAGTTCAGTTCAGTCAGTTCTCAGTCGTCTCTGACTCTTTGTGACCCCATGAACTGCAGCATGCCAGGCCTCCCTGTCCATCACCAACACCCAGAATTCACCCAAACTCATGTCCATTGAGTCAGTGATGCCATCCAGCCATTTCATCCTCTGTCGTCCCCTTCTCCTCCTGCCCCCAATCCCTCCCAGCATCAGAGTCTTTTCCAATGAGTCAACTCTTCGCATGAGGTGGCCAAAGTATTGGAGTTTCAGCTTTAGCATCATTCCTTCCAATGAACACCCAGGACTGATCTCATTTAGGATGGACTGGTTGGATCTCCTTGCAGTCCAAGGGACTCTCAAGAGTCTTCTCCAACACCACAGTTCAAAAGATCAATTCTTCGGTGCTCAGCCTTCTTCACAGTCAATAACCATCAGAGAAATACAAATCAAAACAACAAAGGCATGTCGCACCCTGCCTATTGTCATGTTGTTGTTGTTGTTGTTGATCAGTAGACAGGTCGTGTCTGACTCTTTGTTGGTCTTTGGTCCACAGCAACCAAGTGGGCTTCGTCTTTCCCTCCTGCTCTTAATGCATTCTGGATATGACCACCTTACTGTCCATTCCCAGGGTGCCTTTTCCTAGTTCTGGACATAAGCTCACAAATATATCAGATTTAGTCCAAGTGTCTTTTCAAGTCAAGCAGTCCTGGGTTCAAATCCTGGCTCTGCCGCTTTCTGTGTAATCTGAATTATTTACTCTTCCTAAGCTTCAGTTTCTATATCCATGGGACGAACCTGTCTTGTAGGTTGTTGTGAAGATAGACAGGTGAAATATATACGCAGAAATTGGTCTAGAGATCACAGTTTGCAGGGGAAGCGCCTGAGTTCTAGAGGAATGCACAGTGCGCCATGGTAATGAGGCTGCAGAGAGCCCAGCCCTGGGTCCCTTGCCTCACTGTACCTTCTGCAACACCTGTGCTCTAGGTGTGATGAGCAAACGCCACATAGAAAGCAGCTCAGACCAGTAGAGCCTCTCAGTTTGCTTTTTGTTCCCGTATCTTTAAATATCATTGCCCCTGAAAGGGCTGTGACGAGGTCCAATAACCTGGCCAAGCTGTGGCATCTCTAGAACGGCCTGGCCAATTCAGGAGGCTGTCGTCATCATTTAGCTGCATCATGATCTCTTCCGAGAGGCCTCCCCTGACCTGTCAAATGTGGAAGGTCTCTGCTCATATTCTCATACGTCCCTCTGTTTGTTTTCAAATTACACCTCATCTTTTGTGCTTTCATGCTGTGGTCTATGTAAGTTTGTACTTTACTTATTTACATATCTTTTTAAAATTAACCCTTTTATTTATTTTATTGGAGTATAGATGCTTCACAATGTTGCGTTTCTTTTCTTTCTTTTATTTTAAAAACTTGCTTATTCTTTTGGCTGTGCCGGTCTTCTTTTCCGTGCAGGCTTTTCTCCAGTTGCGGTGAGCAGGAACCACTCTCCAGGTGTGGTGCTTGGCCTTCTCATTGCGGCGGCTTCTCTTGCTGTGAAGCACAGGCTCTAGGGTGTGCAGGCTTCCGTGGTGCATCGTGTGTGTTCAGTAGCTGTGGCGCCTTCGTGGTTCTAGAGCACAGGTTCAGTAGTTGTGGTACACAGGCTTAGTTGCTCCAAGGCATGTGGGATCTTCCCAGATAGGGGATCAAACCTGTGTCCCCTGCATTGGCAGGTGGATGCCTCACCACCGTGTTTATTTAAGAGTAATTGTAGATTTACGTAAGAAATAATACAGGGGGATCCTTTGTACTCTTCATCCAGTTTCCCCCATGGTAATATTTTTTAAAACTGTAGTGCAGTATAACAACCAAGACATTGACATTGTTTATCTTTAAAATTTTTCTGTTTACTAGAAATTCAGTTCCGTTGTTCAGTCATGTCTGACTCTTTGCGACCCCAGCACACCAGGCTTCCCTGTCCACCACCAACTCCCCTGAGCTTGCTCAAACTCATGTCCATAGAGTCGGTGATGCCATCCAACCATCTCATCCGCTGTCATCCCCTTCTCCTCCTGCCTTCAATCTTTCCCAGTATCAGGGTCTTTTCCAATGAGTCAGTTCTTCACATTAGGTGGCCAAAAGTATTGGAATTTCAGCTTCAGCATCAGTCCTTCCAATGAATATTCAGGACTGATCTCCTTTAGAATGGACTGGTTGGATCTCCTTGCAGTCCAAGGGACTCTCAAGAGTCTTCTCCAACAACACAGTTCAAAAGCATCAATTCTTCGGCCCTCAACCTTCTTTATGGAACAACTCTCACATCCATACATGACTACTGGAAAAACCGTACCTTTGACTAGACAGACCTTTGTTGGCAAAGTGATGTCTCTACTTTTTAATACGCTGTCTAGGTTTGTCATAAGGGCCACTAAATCAGGAGCTTTGTCTCATTTAACACAAAATTCCCAATACCTAGATTAGTGCCTAGGATGTAGTCGGTGCTTAATTACTGTTTGCTAAGTGTGTGAGTAAAACTTGTAGTGCAAGAACCTGGTGTCATTTTCCATTGCTTCCCTTCCCTGCAATCTTTAAATAGCTCTGTGACACCAGGCAGCTTTTCCTCTGTGAAGTCATGGGCTTCTCCAAATTCTCTGAGCTGAATCTCATTAAACCAGTTAGAGCAATGGTCTTTAAGCTAGGAGTACATGAAGATTTCCCCAGGGGTATGTATGCATGAACAGTCTGAAAGGAATCAATTTTTAGACACTCAACTTGTTTTTCAACAACTTTCCAGTATTGATCTGCCCCCAAAGATCTACCCAATGAAAGTTTAAAGGCTCTTCTTCCATTTAATAAGAAGGAGACCTCTGCCTTATATCAGATCTTACTAGGATGATTTGCCCTGGGATTTTAAACCATCCAAATGTCAAAGGGATAAACTGAAATATTAATTTGAAGGAAGCCACCTTTAATGATTAAATGACTGAGGTACTATGTGACTAAGCCATGTTTAATAACTGAGGTACCTTAAATACACAGGGCATCCTATCTTTTCCCAAACTGTGCATATTTCTGTTACAGACAAAGGTTGGCACAGGGCTTCCCTGGTGGGTCAGATGGCAGAGAATCTGCTTGCAATGTGGGAGACCTGGTTTCAATCCCTGGGTTGGGAAGATCCCCTGGAGGAGGGCATGGCAAACCACTTCACTATTCCTCCCTGGAGAATCCCCATGGACAGGGGAAGCTAATAGGCTATAATCCATGAGGTTGCAAAGAGTCAGACACAACTGAGTGACTAAGTGAATCACAGGGCTTGTGTTGGGATGCTCTGAATCCAAAACAGACAAAGCTGCGTAAGTTGCTGATGTTAATCTTCTCAAGGTGCTTAGAATATTTTTCAGGACTACCATTTTTTTCCAAGGGGTTTCCCAGGTGGCTCAGTAGTAAAGAATACGTCTGCCAATGCAGGAGGCATAGTTCAATCCCTGGGTTGGAAAGATCTCCTGGAGAAGGAAACGGCAACCCCATCCAATATTCTTGCCTGGGAAATCCCATGGACAGAGGGTCTTATAGTCCATGGAATCACAAGAGTCAGAAATGGCTTAGTGACTAAACATTTTTTTTCAAGCTATATTGGTAAAAACCCATGGATAAAATGTATATGTGATCTCTTTCTGATTTGATCTACTTTATTCCATTCATTATTTTTAAGTCACACTAGGGGTTTTATTCAAATTGTACTTAATCCTAATTTTATTTAATCTTATGAAATGTATGCTGTTTTATGCTTCTTATTAACATAGAGTAAATATTGTGCATGACAACTTTTAGATGATCAGTTTAACAAGGAGCCCGTGTCTTTTCAACCTTCCTTTGTGGGGATGGGAACAAGAAGATTGAAGATGGCTAAGACAACACAGCCGTTTGGAAAGCCATTATCAGCTGCCATTTTGATTCAAGATCAAATGCCATGGGCATTTTGAAGCCTTTTCATCGCATCCCAAATCTGATGCAAGCAGTCTACTCCCTGAAAAGTTATCAAGAGGCAGCCAGGCTACAAATGCTCAGGGTTGAATAGTTCCCTTGAAAGAGGCCTCACTGTGTCCAGCTGATAATCAAACGAATGGCTGCCTTGAGATAGGTCGCCGATGGGGACCCACTGCTCCCCCATCCCTTATCCAAGCCTGGGCTCTGTTTCTCTCCCGATAGGAGCACATAATCCCATCAGCGCCAATGGGAGTTATGTGCCTGCTTTGCTAGAGACAATAGGCTGTCTGAGAGGGACAATTGTTCCCAGCAACTGAGGGGGTAAACACGATTGGCTGCTCCCAGACACTATCCAGGAAGGGTCCGGCTGAGCCCCCAGAGCCCTTTCTTTGTTAGACTGCCGAGCCAGAGGCCTCAGCCTGCTTCTTCTCCCCCAGTTCAGCTTCAGTTCAGTCCTGTCCAACTCTTTGCCTGTCCATCACCAACTCCCAGAGCTTGGTTACACTCATGTCCATTGAGTCAGTAATGCCATCCACCATCTCATCCTCCTTCACCCCCTTCTCCCTCAGTGGCTGCCATCCCCCACCTTCAGAGGCAACTCATCCCTGGGGCGTCTCCCAACGGCCCCAGCCAGACTGCTTGCAGGAGGCCTTTCCGGCTTCTCTCCTCCCCTCTTCCAAAGACAGGCCCAAGGACCCTTGTCTAGTTTATTCTTCACAATGAAATCATAACCGTATCAGAAATAAGAATTTTATTTATTGAGCATTTATTATTTCCTTAGGTTGCAAGACACATTGGTACATTTAACTATGAATCCTCATGGCAATTCTTCAGGATAAATATAATCATTCCCATTAATTAAAGCAAAAAAAGCCTCAAGGAAGTGACACGTCTAGTAAATTACAGAACCTGGATTCAGTCCCACAGGGCTCTATCAGGCTTTGGAGCTTGGGGTTTGGTTTCCCAAACCAGCGTTTGGGAATGCCAGCGTTCCCCAAAATGTGCCTGCTTCAGGATCCTCTGAGACAAAGCCTGGGAAAGGCTCTACAGTGTTTCTGCTCACTGCACCCCAGTCCCTTTCTTGGAGAATCCCAATGCACTTTAGTTCATCACCAGTTCTGGGGAGCCCTACAGGAAGTAAACTCGCTAACCTGTTTAATTCAGTATTTCCCAAGTGGTTGTCCTTTTTTGCACAAGGCAGATTATGCTTTGCTAAATGCAACCAGTCCATTCTGAAGGAGATCAGCCCTGGGATCTCTTTGGAAGGAATGATGCTAAAGCTGAAACTCCAGTACTTTGGCCGCCTCATGCAAAGAGTTGGCTCATTGGAAAAGACTTTGATGCTTGGAGGGATTGGGGACAGGAGGAGAAGGGGATGACAGAGGATGAGATGGGTGGATGGCATCGCTGACTCGATGGACGTGAGACTGAGTGAACTCCGGGAGTTGGTGATGGACAGGGAGGCCTGGCGTGCTGCGATTCATGGGGTCGCAAAGAGTCGGACATGACTGAGCGACTGAACTGAACTGAACTGAGATGCTAAACTATATTATAAACATAGGGGGAGGGGGTTCCCTGATGGCACAGTGATAAAGAATCCACCTGTCAACGCAGGAGATGCAAGAGACACGAGCTCGATCCCTAGATCAGGAAGGTCCCCTGGAGGAGGAAATGGCAACCCACCCCAGTGTTCTTGCCTGGAAAATCCCATGGACAGAGGAGCCTGGTGGGCTACAGTCCACGGGGTCACAAAGAGTGGGACCCAACTGAGCAACTGAGCACTTATGATAATGATGCGGGGGAGGAGCCAGCTAGAGGAAGTTAGAGGTATGACTAACAAGGTTTGTTAGTTTTAGGTGCACAGCAGCTTGAATCAGTTATAGATATAGCTACTTTAGATTCTAAATGTAGCTGCTTTAGATTCTTTCCCCATATAGCCATTACAGAGTGCTGAGTAGAGTCCCCGGTGCTGTGCAGTAGGTCCTTGCATGCATGCGTGCTTAGTCATCAGTTGTATCCGACTCTTTGCGATCCTGTGGACTGGCTCCTCTGTCCTTGGGATTTTTTAGGTGAAAATACTGGCTACTGCTGAGTCACTTCAGGTGTGTCCGACTCTGTGCGACCCCATAGACGGAAGCCCACCAGGCTCCCCCGTCCCTGGGATTCTCCAGGCAAAAACACTGGAGTGGGTTGCCATTTCCTTCTCTAATGCGTGAAAGTGAAGTAACTCAGTCGCATCCGACTCTTAGTGACCCCATGGATTGTAGCCCACCAGGCTCCTCTGTCCATGGGATTTTCCAGGCAAGAATACTGGAGTGGGTTGCTCTTTCCTTCTCCAGGCGATCTTCCCCACCCTGGAATCGAGCCCACGTCTCCTGCATTGGCAGGTGGATGCCTTCCCCGCTGAGCCATCAGGGAGCCCTGCAGTAGGTCCTTATCAGTTATTTATTACAGGGTCCTGGCAGCACCGCAGAGATCCATCACCCAGCGCCTACTATTCCACCTTTTATAGAGAAAGTGTGACCTGCTTTCCCATGGCAGGAGAAATAGATTGTTCCAGAATCCAGCGAAGGAGAGATACACAGGCTGTATAAGACGTACTGCCCTGGGATGGAGCTGAAGCTCAGCAGGCCGAGGGTTTTACTATAGATGAAGCTGTGTGTCCATCTTTGGGGACTGGCTGTCCCTGAGGTTCTCTACAGCAGCCGGCTGAGGCCAGGACTCCTCCGCTGTGCCAGGGGCTCCTCCTCCACGCTCGGGGTGTACTCACAGCTGAGGCCCCTCATCTCTTTGTCCCACCGGAGCCAAAGGACGGAGCCTCAGGCGTCAGGCAGAGCATGAGGCCCAGGCTGATGTGGGACAAGCCAAAATGACACGTCATGGGGATTTGTGGGCCTCACTGGAGCCATTTCCTCCAGGGGGTCATTTTATTTAGTTCCAATTGGACCCTGTGATTGGTCTCAGCCCTGGGCCACCTGGTGTCCTGGCTCCATATGGCAACAGCTAGGAAGATGCCATTTTTCAATTGAAATATGCTTCTGCCTTACTGTGGATCAGTCTGTAATTACCTTTGGCTGGAAAGGGGCTTTGATTTTTAAAAACTAAGCTGGGATCTGTTGGTCTGATGGGCCAGTGTCTTCTCTATTAACTCAAACAGAGTTGCAACATCAGAGTGACAGGACACATTGGTCTTATGGGTCAGCAGGGCCCAGCGCTGACCTCATGTGGGAATACATTCCACCCACCCTGGACAGATGGTCCTTTAGCCTGAGCACTGCCGCAGACAGGGAGCTCCCTCCCTCACTCAGGTAGGTGTAGACCTATCTGCTGTTGGCCCACTCTTAGTAAGTTTCACCCCACAGGGAGGTAACAATGGGTAGCCTTTAAGGAATGATCACCACCTGCCAGACTAGGCTAGGCAATTGATAAGCATGTCTTATTTAATCTTCATCATAACCCTCTAAGGTCGATAATCTTATTACCCCCATTTTGCAGAATGAGTGAAACAAGCCACAGAGGGTTAAGAAACTTATTCAGCATCCCACAGGCAGTAAGTGGTGGAGTTGATCAGTTCTGGAAGGGTCACTCCAGGGCCCAAGCTCTTAAGCCCTGAGCACTGAGCCTTGAGTAAGAGCAGTTGTTGTTTATGAAACGTTTATTAGGAGCCAGGCTCTCTGCCGAGGGTTCCATCTCATTTCATTGTAGCAAGATGAGAAGGGGTTCTTAGGATGCCTGTTTTAGAGATAAAAACCCAAGGGATTTAGCCAAGATCACTAGCTAAATGTGACTCTAATCGAGGCCTTTTTGACCCAAAGTGCACAGTCCATCCAAAGCCAGAATGCTGCCATTCTACAGGTGGGAAAACTGAGATTCAGAAAATTTGGGAGTTTATCCCAGCTAGAAGTGGCAGGGTTAGGAGATCAGCCTGACTCAGACCTGGAGCTCTACGTTGGCCTCCTGCTCACCTCTAGTTCCTGCCTCTGCTCCTAGAGGACCAGCCCCTCTGATGATGGGTGAGTCTGTCTCTTTGTCCACCTCAGTAGCTTTAATAAACTTTCCACGTAGCTGGTCAAGCATGAGTCTAATCACATAAGTTTGTGAACCCACGATTAGAGAAAGCTTATGTTCTCTTCCAAATTCTGAGGTTCTAAGAGTTCCTTCATCCATCCTTGGTCACTTCAAGAATAAGGTCATGGAGAGCAATGCAAATTTGAAAGTCAGAAAGATGTGGGTTCAAATCCCTGCTCTGCCATTTTCTATTTGTGTGATTTTAAGCAGATTGAATACACTCCAACGGGCTCAGTTTCCCTGTCTGTGACCAGAGATGTGAATGACTACCTTATATGTTTGTTGGTCTGTCTCTTTTGAAAGCAGGAGCTTCCTCCCAGAAGTGCTTTCTAAATGTGTCTCTGACGTTCCGGGACCATGACTTGAGCTGTTGATGACGTGTTGCTGGCCAGCATATCAGCATTCACTGCTGCCTTCATTGAAATGTCATTGTGTTTATCACGTTTACTTGCAAAGACCTCCATATGGCCCTTTGCCTTTATCCTCACAACAAACCCCACCTAATCCAACTGATACAGTCTTTCCAATTTGTACTCCTCCTTTGAGAAAGGTTCAGCCTGTTGGAAGAGTTAAAATCCAGGGACTCTGGAGTCAGCTGTCTTGCCATTTTTGACTGTACAATCTTACACAAGTCAGCTAACTGAGCTGAGCCTGACTTCCCTTATCCGTAAAGAGGGAGTGAAAATACCCGGCCCCCACTCTAGAGTAGTCCAGGGTGACAGAGATGTTCAGAGTAGATCCTCAAGCATTATTTCTCTTTCTGTTCCCTGTCCTCTCCTCTCTCACTTGGCCAGCTCTGAGGTCGACCTCTCAGCAACACCAAATGCTACTCATCACCTCCCCTTCCTTTTACATTTCCAGGCTCGTGGAGCATAATCTATCAAGTGTTACAATGGTCAGGATTATACTTTATTGCTTAATAAAAAGGATCATTCCAATGTAAACCCCCTTCTTTTGCCATCTTGACCCAAGCTTATGGATGTCCTTGGTACAGCAACAGGGGCTGCACTGTATGCCTCCATTTACATACTATTTCTTGAGCGTCTTGTAAGTGTGCAGTGCTTATTATTGTACCTGGCACATAGTAAGTGTTCAATAAACATTTGCCCAATGAACGAGTGAATGCATGGATTAGTACTTCTTCAAGGAAGCAGTGATGTGGGCGGAGCTGGCTGCCATCTAAACCAGGGGACTTAAGGGGTGTGAGAAGGAGATGGACTTGGTCCCAGACCCTCCAACTCTTGAGTTCTTTCTACCATTAGTCTCCAATATGACCAGAATGAAATCCATGCTCTGAGCCAGCCACAGTTTTCAGGGGCAACAATAGACACAGAGGTCACTGTGAAGACCAAGGTCACATCTCTCATCCCCAAGACTTGCTGGTTCCCAGGCTCTAGTGAGTCAGAGTCAGTAACCCCATGTTCTCAGCAGCCATCAAGACCTGAGCTGAGTTCGGTCTCCCTGGAGTCCACACTCCACAATGAGAAACTGAAGCCAGGCAGGGGCTAGGTGGGCTGTATTTCACTCTGGGCCACTGATCTCCATTGGTGGCTTGGACTTGGGGAGGAAATCCACTTTGGGGAGACAGTGGGGCTTACTGTGCAACCTCTTCCTAGTTCCTCACCCCTCTGGTGGCTCACCTGGCTATCTTATCCTCCTGGGGGCCACGGGAAGAAAGCTTGGGCAGGCAGAGGGAGGGATTAGGGGGTGCAGCAGAATGGGCCCTGGCATGGGAGCCAGGCTGAGCTGGAATGAATCTGCCTCTGCCCTCTGCTAGCTGTAAGACCACAGGTGAATCCCCCAGCTCTCCCTCAGCCTAAATCCTTGCCACTTAAAGCAAAGGGATGCAAATGGGAACCCTAAGGCCTTCCTCACTGCAACATCGCAAGGATGGCTTGGGTCCCCATGTGCAGAGCACCCGGCAGGCCCACGGTCAAGTGTGTGCCTGATGTTGGGTGCTCCCTTCTCCTTCCTGCTTTCAGCCCAGGAGGCAGTAAAGCCAGTTCACAGCCATTTTCATGTTCAGAGACCCTCTCCCCTCCCAGAAGCTGCTCTGAGCTTTGTGGTCCTCATCCATCTACTCATCCTTTCCCGTGTGCAGGCCACAGACCCCCTCACCAAGGTGGGTACTTATTATTGGGATCTCCCAGGAGACCACCACCTGCAATGCAGGAGATGCAGGAAACTCAGGTTCAGTCTCTGAGTCAGGAAGATCCCCTGGAGGAGGGCATGGCAACCCCCTCCAATATTCTTGCCTAGGAAATCCCATGGGCAGAGGAGCCTAGCGAGCTACAGTCCACGGGATCACAAAGAGCCGGACATCCCTGAGCCACCGAGCATGCGCGCATGCACAGGCTGGCTAGACCTGACTGGCTCCGAGCTTTCATAAGTGGGCAGGTGTGTGTCTCAACACTGCCTCCAGGGAGCTTGGTCTGGGCATGGTGGCCAACTGGATTTCACTCCCTGTGTGCTCACCTCCATCTGTCTCCCTTGGAACCTGTTTGGTTTAAAGACTGAGGCTGGTGCTGGATGTGGCCTCCAAGGAGAGCTCCTTCCCAGGGGGCCTCTGAACCACCAGCATGTGGATGGTCAAAGGAAGACGGTCCTGGCTGGGGGATGCCTGCTTTGAAGCAGGGCTCCCACCAGGAGCCTCACTTCCTGGGAGGCTGGCATTGAGCATCTGGGAGTCAATTGCTCATCAGACAATTTAGTGTGATGTGAAAGGTCAGAGAAGTAGGCAAGTGGTGCCTTTTTATTTTTCTGAGGGTACTAAATATTTGGGGAAATGATCTCATTGCTTCCACCTTTTTTAGTAGAGGGACTTTTCTGTCGTTTGTCTTCAAGTAAAACTTGAAGCAGTTTTAGTATATAAAGCAGTGTTACAATGCAAGGGCAGAGGGGCTCCAGGTGGGGTTGGGGTCTCTTTCCCCCACCAAAGGAAGTTTCCACTGCGTGCTTCCCGGGAGCCTTGCAGTTCCAAGGGGCTCTGTTTTAGAACCAAGGAGACTCATTCTCCAGCAATCCACACCAAATTCTGTTCAAGCAGGCAGCAAAAGCAAATAGATGTTTTCACGAAAAAAAATCTCACCCGTGTTCCATCTTGATTGGGAGTCTCTCACGAGGCCTGACTGGTTTCTGAAGAGCAGATGACGGGAGGGTGAACCCCCGCCGCAGAGATGTCCTCCTCTCCCCAGCCTAGCTGTCATGCGTCCAAGGCTGTGCCAAGGACTCAACTGACAGACCCCTGGGGGCCCGGCCCCCGTGACTAATGGAAGCCCAATGGTGGCCATGCTAGGGGCCTGGGTGGGAAAGAGTGAGCGACTGGGGGCAGGTAGGAAAACAGCCTGGCAGCTGGGCAGTGGAGACGGCTGGACTGTCTCTTCTCAGAAACCCAGGCTCTCCAAAGCCACCTGCCCGGTGGGGCGACTTCATGAAGAATAGGGGGAGGGGTTATGTACAGAAGGAGGGGCCGGTTACCATGGTAACCACTCTCCATGGTCCAAACTCCAGAGAGGCCCTCTTGGAGGTGGTTCTCTCATTTAAATCGCCTTGGGAATTGTCGTAAAGATGATTTTATTTCCCAGGTTTTGAGCTAATTCTCTTTCTCTTTTTTAACTTTCTCTGAAGTTAATGTGATCATTTTAGACTTCTTTGCTCCACTTTTTTCCTTGCGATAGGAAGCTACATCCCTAAGACATAACACTTTCTAACCCCCAGGTGCAGAAGGCATCCCGGCTATAAAACCGGTGACTCATTTTTTAGGTCAAATCTGGGTGAAAGAAATGGCAACCCACTCCAGTACTCTTGACTAGAAAATCCCATGGACCGAGGAGCCTGGTAGGCTGCAGTCCATGGGGTTGCAAAGAGTCGGACACGGACTTTTCTAGGGAGACAATCAGTTGAAGTTTAGGCCATAGGCACCACCTGGATTCTAGGAACTCAGCCTGTGTACCTCGCTTCTGAATGGCAGGTGAGGAATTAGGGGTGGGTGCACATGCGGCCGTGGGGGCCCCTGACATTGACACGGGGGTCCCTGCACACCTGCTTCTAACAGCGGTCTCCCCAGCCCTGCACGCGGGCACTGCCGCTGCCTGGAGGCTAATAACCTTACGGTAACTTTGGAGGCTGGCTCCCTGGGTCGGAGAGTAGTTGTTAATTAAGGTCAAGGCTGTCTGCAGAGCCCAGCCCGGAAGTCAAGCCCTACAGACAGAGGGCTTGAAAGATGCTGGAAATGCCTGAATTCCTCTCACCCACCCCCACCAAATGGAACGCCAACTCAAAGCCGTACTTTACCATGAAACACAAAACTGCTGACATGAACACAGCTTCTTCCCGGCTTTCCTAATTG
Organism: Ovis aries; assembly: GCF_016772045.2. Classification (NCBI taxonomy): domain Eukaryota; kingdom Metazoa; phylum Chordata; class Mammalia; order Artiodactyla; family Bovidae; genus Ovis; species Ovis aries. The sequence continues at coordinate 22,924,079 of NC_056074.1, read as the reverse complement.
CAGACCCTCGAAGCCGATTTTATTGTCCTTGTACCACCGCTTTGTCCAGTCCTTCTTGCTCGCAGGTCCAAAAAGTGCATTCTTGCTCTGATGTGCTCAGTCGCTCAGTCATGGCTGACTCTTTGCGACCCCACGGACTATAGCCGGCCAAGCTCTTCTGTCCACGGAATTTTCTGGGCAAGAATACTGGAGTGAGTTCCCATTCCCTTCTCCAGAGGACCTTCTTGACCCGGAGTTCTTCCTGGCTGAACCCATGTCTCCTGCATCGCCTGCAGATTTTTTTTTTTACCATCTCAGCCACCAGGGAATCCCGTATTCTTGCTCTGCACACCAGTTATCGGGTGTTGAGAGGAAGCTACTGGCTTCTAGTTACAGTTTTCTCCACTTCTTTTGGCCTCTCACATTTGCCTTTCATCTTCCCTTTCCTTGGGACCATTTACTAAAGAAAAAGTGGGGACTGAGAGGCTGGGGGAGATGGAGGATCCCACTCCATACTCTCCTTTGCAAGTCTTGCCCTTCCTTGTTTTGAGTAGTCACAGTAATGCTAATGATAGCTGTGTGATGGTGATGATAATGATGATGATAATAAAGGGTCTGAGAACTCACTTTCACTACAAGGAATGGGCTGGCTTCTGGAGATGTTTCTGGGCTCTGATTACCTGCTAATTAAAGCAAAGCATTTACAGTCTGGATAGTAAGATTTCAGTGTCTGCAACTTGGTGGGCTCACAGGAGATGTTTGAAGAGTGGATTAAGGTGAAGTAAATGTGAGCTGGTGAGGAAAGGAGTTCATTTAGACTCAGGGAGCCTGAGCCCTGGTCACCATTGTTCCTCCCTGGGTATCGCTGTTCACCAGTGAGGTTAGTTGTGGCATCTGTTATCGATAATTTTATGGCTCTTGGTAAAGGATGTCTCCAAAGAGCAGTTCACAGATGGATAGAAAGGAAAAAATCCTAAGGACAGGGCATAACAGTAAACAGCAAAGATGTGAGTGATCAAAGGGAGTCAGATGGTGGGGCTGGGGTTCAGCTTCTACTATTCACTCCCAACCACACACATTCTGCAGTACACACTGTCCGTACCGGGGCTAATGCTAAGTGACATGGCCTCCTGTGCCCTCGGAAGGAAGACCTGTTCTTGTTTCCATTTTACAGATGCAACAACTGAGGGAGCAAGATATCATTTACCCAAGAGCACAGTGATAGTGGAAGAGCAGGGGGTTTATGAGCTCAGACTGTCTAGGTCTACAATTTGCCTTTGTAACCAAAGAGTTTGCCCTTCACTAATATCTTACCAACCACAAGCCCTAGAAAGTTTCAGGATATTCTAAAGGTGTGTGCTTAAACATATGAGCTGCTCAAAAATAAGATAATCTGTATTAAGCAGAGGTCCCTGACTTCCTTCATGCTCTCCTTTCTGTCTGAGCTGGGGTTACAGATGAGAAAGATGAGACCACATCTCTTTCAAATGGCTGCTTCCCTGAGCGAGAAGGGCCTCAGAAGTCATCTGGGCCCCTAACCAGGTGAGTGTCTGTCTCTGGGACCAAAAGTTGTTCTCCTTTTTTGTGACAGGAAATTAAAATGAACACTTCTTATCATCTTGGGGTTTGGCCGTGGCTCCTGAGCTGAGACTGGGTGTCCACACTTTCTGAAGATAAAGGCTGGGTCATCCTCATTGAACTGGCTAAGAGGTGACCTAGACCAGTCCCAGGGCTCCTACTTCCAGAGTGAATAAAGGAAGCCTAGGGGTGGTTCAGAAGGGAGGTGCTTCTGGAATCACTTAGATCTAGGCTGCCTTTGAGAAGAGAGACTGGGATATTATTCTCAGCTGGCTGCTTGCTCAGTATGGTTCAGTTCAGTCTCTCAATTGTGTCCGACTCTTGGTGAACCCATGGACTACAGCATGCCAAGCTTCCCTGTTCATCCATCACCAACTCTCGAAGTTAGTTCAAACTCATGTCCATCAAGTTGGTGAGGCCATCCAACCATCTTATCCTCTGTGGTCCCCTTCTCCTGCCCTCAGTCTTTCCCAGCATCAGGGTCTTTTCCAGTGAGTCAGCTCTTCACATCAGGTGGCCAAAATATTGGAGTTTCAGCTTCAGCATCAGTCTTTCCAATGAACAGGCAGGGATGATTTCCTTTAGGATGGACTGGTTGGATCTCTTTGCAGTCCAAGGGACTCTCAAGAGTCTTCTTCAGCACCACAATTCAATAGCATCAATTCTTCAGTGCTTGCTAGTCCTCGTGGAAACTCACAGGACAGGCGTTGACCCCTTCTCCACCTTGTGCTGTCTCTTGGGATTGAAAGACAAGTGTCCCCGAGGGTGTGGGGGCTCCTGGTGAAGAGAGACCTTGGATAGAAGAGATGTTCCTGCCTGCAGAGCAAGGAGGGCAGGTCCTGCGAGAACAGGACCTTTCCACTAGCAGAGTCACAGGTGACAGCAAACGGGGCCCAGGCTGAGCCATTCTGAAAGGCCCCCACCCGGGAAGGCTGCTACCAGGAAGAGGGGCTCCAGCAGCAGATTACATGGGAGTGCTCTGCCGGAGGGCAAGCTCTGAGGAGAGAGAGGTCTCCCACTCGGTCCCCCCAAGTCATGAGTGCCACTATGTGGAGACCCCAGGAGGCATCGCTCAAGGGCCCAAACTGTCCCCTTGAGCAGTCGGTCATCTGCCCACCAAGGGCATCGTCGCCAGATGACAATAACGCTAGTCACGTCAGCATCTCCCCTTTCCCTGTGGCTTTCATCCTCCTCCCCCAGCTCTGGAGGGGCCGGAAATAGGAGAACAGGTGGAGAGGGGATGGGCAAGGACAGAGAACTAGCTGACCCCACTCCCCGCCTCCGCTGGTCTGCGGCCCTGCCACCCACCCGGCAGCTGGGGAGAGCGGACACTGTGGAGTCGGAAAAGAGAGCCGAGTTTTGATTTAGATTGCATCAGACTTTTGATGACCTGAAAATGCAATTTTTCCAGTACCCAAAGGCAGCCAGCTCTGGGACCTGCTGGAGATATTACCTAAGGATGTGGAAGGGAAATCTGACAGGACGATCTCTGAAGGGAGAGAACCAAGCCGTTTCCTGATGCTCATTCGATAAAGATCACTAGCTGAGAAGCTCCGAGTTTCCTTCCAGATCCCCTCAGTGCCCCTGTCTGCTAATGAGGAAAGAGAAAGGAGATGCACATTTATTAAGCACTTACTGAATGCAGGCCCTGTGCTAGCACTTCGTACCTAAAGCATCCCTAAATCCTCCCAACAATCCCGTGATTTCAGGATTCAGGACTTCTGTTTCACAGATGAGGAAATTGAGACCCATGGGGGTCAGGTGGCTTGCCGGAGGGCAGATGCGCGTGAGCTGGTGGAGACTGTGAGCCTCCTGAGGGCAGGGTCTGGGTCTGTGTGCTCAGTTCTGTAGCTTCAGGGCCTGGCACAGAACACGTGCTTGGTAAATATTTGCCTAATTGACACCAGCCAAGCCCACCCCTTCCCAACTGTCCCTACGGCTTCTCTTGGGGACTGATACCAGCCCACTGCTGTCACTTTCTTTCTGCAACTTATACAAGAATGCATGCCAGTTAGCAGAGTTTGATGTGCCATTGGGATCAGCCAGAGCTTCTTTCTAGAAAGCCCCCACAACGTTTGCTCTGACTGCGGATACCCACCAGGGCAGGGATCTTGTGTTCTTTGCATTGAGGAGAGGGGTGGAGGCCAGGCTGAGCCTCAGGGAGGTCAAGCAACTTATCGGAGGGGCCCGGTGTGTCCTCCTAGCTGACTGGTGACCCCACCAAGTGCTCCTCTCCGCCCCCCTGGGCCCCCTGCAGCCCCTCCACCCACCCCACCCCCCGCCCACCCGCAGGGTGCTCTCGCTGTCAGCTTGCTTCCCCGTTATGTTGCAGAACATTGGAATTGGCAAAGCTGACGGAGGTTCCACACTGCAGAGGTTCAGAATAGTAGCTTAAGCAGATGTCTTGTCAAAACAGAATAAGAAACTGTGAAGAAATAGTCTGTGAAAACCCAGCCGCGTCCTGCCTCCTCTCATTTCTGGGGTAAAATAGAAGTGGAAAAGAAGCCCCATTTCTTAGTTCTGTTGGAATAGTGCATTCCAGCGTGAAGGCTGCGTGACTTCTAGAATGGCTGTTCCAGATCAGATTCATCCTGCTTCCTTTTCCCACCCGGCCTTTTCCCTGCTCCCCTCCCTGGCCCTAGCTGCCCTCGCTTCCCTCTCCTTCCCCTCCCCACCTCTCCCCTCCTCTCCCCTGGGTCCTGGGGCTTCTGAGGCCTGCACTCTCCACTTCCCTTTGTCTGAGGAGCAGAGGGGAGGATGTGAATTATTGATGAAGCACTGCTGAGCCTGGGGTGGCCCCAGCCCCTCAAGGGGGCAGCGAGACTGAGTAGTTTGGGAGCCCATGGGGGGCAGGGGCAGTTTGGGAGGGTGGGGGGAAGCCTTTGTCACCCATCCTTTTCTCTTTGCTAGGCTTGGGGCTGGGGTGACTGGGAACCCACGGGCAGACGGAGCTGGGAGAGGGGAGGTGTCTGTGCCACGCGTCTGCAGGGAATTCCCAGTTTCCAGTCACTGAGTATTCAGCCTCCTCTCTCTGCCCCTTGTCTGCTTCTCTGGGTCAATTCCCAGGAGCCCAAGGCAGCACCGTCATGGCTGGGGGATCTTGCTGGGCCCTGGGCTGCCGCATTCACGAGCAACTGCACCCCGGCTTCCCCACCTCAGCCCCCAGCAGGCGGAACCTCCCCAGCCAGATCCCATTTGGGTCAAAGAATGAAAGAGGAGGCTCCATTTGTCCCAAGGCCGTGGAACAACCTTAAGTGGAACCACTTGGTGACCTGAAGGACAAGCAGAACCGTAAATTATTCAGTCTTGCAGATATGATGGGCATTTTGGAGAGAAAGTGAAAAAAGAAAAGGTTATTTCAGTGCTGTAGTCTGAAAGAGCTGAATCACAGTCATTGGCCTGCATGCTGCGAGGATTTTCTGCCTTAAGTAGCTTTCTCTGAGGAGCTGTTTCCTGGGCAGCAATGCTCTCCATGGAAGAATTTGCTTACTCCTTGAGCATTAGTATTGACATTGCATTGTGTGTGTGTGTGTGTGTGTGTGTGTGTGTGTGCATGTGAGTGAGACAGAGAGAGAGAGAGACCCATGCAAGACAGTGAAATTAACGTGTAAGCAGAAATCCTTCTGTCCACTGCATCAGCGGGATGAAAGAGAAGGCAGATTTCAGAGCCCTGTCTCTGCCCTCAGCATGGCGGTGTGGAGTGCTCCGTGGACACATTTGTACAGGAGAAGTCACCTGGTGAGGGGAGTCTGTCCCTGTCTCCTGGCAGAGCCCTGCTTGCACAGATTGTTGGGAGGGGCTCTCTCTCAGTGCATGGTTCTGGCTCCAAGCCTGGAGGCCCTTCAGCCAGAGGTGCTTTCTAGAAAGACCCGAAAGCCTTTGCCCTGTCTCCAGAATCTGAGATACAGGAAATCAACGTGCCTTCCCACCACCCCCCCCCCAACTTTGTTACTGTCTCCATGTCTGGAGCGGGACTCTGTGCCCCCAGGGGCGGGCGTGAGGGTCCAGGGTTTGTTCAGATTTCCTGTGGGAAGAGGAAGAAAGTGTGGGGCCGCACTCTGCTTCATCCACCCGCCCTCCTGCTGCCTCCACCCAGAGCTCAGGAGCATCAGTGCACGCAAATGCAGACAAAGTGTGTGCGCGCACATACACACGTGCACACACGCACGTCTGTCTCTCCTCTCTCCTTCCCCTCCCCCCATCCCCAGGGTGACTGAGCGAAGACATTGCCCACCAGATTGTTAAATGACTAGGGAACGGTGAGCTGGGGCTGCTGGTGGCCTTGGTCTGGTTTGAATCTCCATCTCCAGGCTGTATTGTTTGTAACAAATGGATGTATTTAACAGAAGAGCCCATTCAAGCATGCTTTGGCATGGCAAATTGGCCCAGGCTGCTGCAGACCTGAAGGTCTGGCCGTTCTGTTCCTGGAGACACGTGCCACAGCCGCTGGGCTCCAGGGAAAGAGAGGTTCGGAGGCAGGACCAAGCTCTCTGTGAGCCGGTAAAACAGTCAGACAGTGGAGGCCGCGTGGGTGGCAACTCCGCCTGGGCTTTTGGCAGAGTGGTGCTGCCCTCTGCTGGCAAGTCAGAGCGAAGTCATGGCTTGGGCCACGTGGGTTCTCAGGCTGCCCCTGGCTCACAGAGAGTGGCTGGGTTCTTGCTTCTGGGAGTGACAGAAGGCGAAAGGGCATTTGATTTATTTTCATCCTGAAAATATGTGAGAGTTCTCTCTTTTGGGAAATACTATGCTCTACGCCCAGGAGATAATGCAGAATGAAGGAGCACCTTCATTAGCAATTAGCACCTTCTAAGGACCTGGAGAAGGAAATGGCAACCCACCCCAGTATTCTTTCCTGGAGAATCCCCATGGACAGAGGAGCCTGGCGCGCTGCAGTCCATGGAGTCGCAAAGAGTCAGACGTGACTGAGCAACGAAGCGCAAGGACCTGGAAGGGCTATGAAATCAAGTAATACATAGAGGTTTTTCTCTTTGTCAGAAAACAACTCTGAGGAATTATTAGAATTTTAAATGTACAGATGAAGAAAGTATAGCTCAGAGAGGTAAATGAACTGTCCTGAAGACACACAGCTAGCAAGCAGCAGAGCCAGGACTGACTGCGTGAAGGCAGGGCCCACAGTAGCATCACCACATGGGTTAGGATTTCTCTCTGGGTGTGAGAGCGAGGGCAGCAGAGATGCCTAACTCTCTAGGGAGACACTAAGCTTCAGGGCCCTGCTTCTCCCCACTCATGAAATCAACTTTTATCTAGATAAAGAGTTACCTTGAGCCCAGTGCTAGTGAGAGGGCATCTTGAGGGCTGGAGACACTAGTAGTAAGGCTTTGAATTCCAGCTCTGACATTTACGAGCAGTGTGAGTTTCAAGTGACTTGTCCTCTGGGGTTGTTTTCCATCCATCAAATGAGGGGGATAGGTGAAGCTCAGGAGTAGATGTCACAAAGATCTTTTTAAAATGGTTTCCTGCCTCATGGATACCATGTTCTGGAAAAATTTTAATCCACTGAAGTATGTTGTAATAATTTGTTTCTTCTCGCATTCTCTCTGAAACAAAGTATGTAACTGTCTCAGATTGGGTTCCCTGAGAAATGGATTCTAAAGTGAGATAGACATGCAGGAATCTGGGGTGCCCTGGCAAGCCTTCTGTGAGGGAGGGAGGCTAGAGCAGGCAGATGGAGAGGCTGGACCTCTTTGCATTCACAGCAAAGGTCTCAGCCCATCTTTCGGCAGCACTGGAGCTGGAATGAGCTGCAGAATTGTCTTGGTTCGGGGAGGGGGGCAGGCCTGAAGTATCCCCACATCCATCAGTCAGGGGCCACCACTGTGGGTGAGACAGCTGCCTTTGGCTGCCAGTGTGGTTCCTGGGGAGGGACCAAGCTGTCGACAGCAGCTGATGCTCCCAGAGCCCGTGATGGAGTGCCTCTGTCCTGGAGGGGGATCTGGGTGGGGACACCCCAGCAGCCACTATGATAACTCTGTGTTGCCAAGGAACAGTCACCAGTGATGACCTTCAACCTGTACATTTAAGGCCTTATTGAGGGAACGTGTTAATTTTTATATGTTTCAGGAGAAAAACACTTTATGACCTCACTTTTTTTTTTTTTTTTTTTTTTTTGCCTTCCCAGATCCTAGAGGTCTAGGAACTCCAGGTTGAAAATGTGGTCCGTCCTTTCTAGCTTTCTCTAATGGTATGGTTTTTATGTCCTGGAAACTTCAAGAGGCTTCCTTGGTAGCTCAGCTGGTAAAGAATCTGCCTGCAATGCAGGAAACCCCAGTTTGATTTCCAGGTTGGGAAGATCCCCTGAAGAAGGGATTGGCTACCCACTCCAGTATTCTTGGGCTTCCCTGGTGGCTCAGACAGTAAAGAATCCACCATACAGTGTGGGAGACCTGGGTTTGATCCCTAGATTGGGAAGATCCTCCGGAGAAGGGAACGAGTATCCACTCCAGTATTCTGGCCTGGAGAATTCCACGGACAGAGGAGCGTGGTGAGCTACAGTCCAGGGGGTTGCCAAGAGTCAGACACAGACTGAGCAACTTTCACTTTTACCCTCAAGGAGATGCAGCCACCAGGGGGCAGTGGTGGGTTCCTCAATGGGCTTGCTTCTGTCCCAGGGTCGCCTTTGGGAGAAGGTGCCTTCCCGTGGGCTGCCAGCCCCAATCAGAAGGCATTGCTTTGTAGCAGAGATGGACCGCGTAGCAGGGCTGGCCCACACTTATCACCTGGGTTGGGTACCCTTGAGCGGGACACAGACTGCACACCTGCCCGGGGTGCCCACGTCCTCTTGTTCCTCTTTCTGGCTGCTCTGCCTCCCTTTCAGAGCCTTCTCACTTCCTTTATCCTGAATGTCAGTGCATTCAGGTCTCCAAGAATCAGAGATGGTGTTAGAGCTTTGAAAATGTTCACTCTGCCACTGCTGGGAATCCCACCTAAGGAAATAATCTAAACTACGGAGGATCCTTTATGCAGGAAGATGCCCATCTCAATGTCATTTATAAAAGTGATAGATTCAAACCATTTCTAAATGGCAAACCATAGGGGAACAGTGAATTATGGTGCGTCAACCAAGTGGCCTATTGTGCCACTCTTAAAAATTATGCGTGTAGGAAATAGCACAAGAACATGTTTATGGTTAGTTAACGATGCAGACTACAGAATTGTATTATACAACCTGATCACAACAATAGGAGATACACAGACAGGATGGGGCTGGGGGCAGGGAATCAGGAACTACTCATGGGCTTGGGCAGAGGCGCCACAGCAGGTGGATCTTTACCCTTTTTGTACAATAAAAGTCCTTTTTTGGCTGTTTGGTAAGCCTGTGGACCCCCTTCTCAGCATGCTATTAATGCATGAAATATAAAACATAGAACTTCAAAGGAAACCAATGGTATTTAAATATGGGTATCAAAACAAATTTGCAATGTAGCAGTGTGTATGCTTTTTTAAAATGCCTTAAATAACAAGGTTTCCCTAGCAGGAGGTCAAAGTACATATGAAGGGGTGATAAACACAAACAGTATTTCAAAATATCTGCACAAACTACGGCATGATACAACAACGTCTGAGATTTCTGTCAGTGACAAAGTTGCTTGTACTACAGCTAAGATTTCTGCGATTTGTTGCCTCTATTTATAATGGATCAAAATGTAGAATTTTAGTTTAAACCTGGTACAATCAGTATGTCATTTTTCACATTCAAGTTCAAGCAACATATGAAATTCTTACAGGTCCTCTAGGGGTTCAGGGACCCTCATTTAAACCCCTGCATTTGAGTCCCTCCTTTTTCTTTCTTTCCTCCTTCCCTCCCTCCCCTCCCTCCCCCCCCCTCCCCCTCCCTCCCCTCCCTCCCCTCCCTCCTCCTCCCCCCCCTCCCTCCTTCCCCTTCTCTTTCTTTCTTTCTGAATTTTGTGTAATAGACATGCATTACGTTTACAATGTAAAATAATCAGGGGACTTTAAAATTAATTAAGCAAATAGACAAAGTAAATGTGATTGAAGTTTCTTTGATTACTTGCATTCTCAAATATTATATCGTTGAATTCTCAGGTTAATTCTGTGTGAGAGAGATGCTGTTAGTATAGCCATTTTGCAGATGAAAACATTGAAGCTGAGAGAGGTTAGGAGACTTTTCTAAGGTCACACAGCCAGTAAATGATGGAGCCAGGGTTCAAATCCAGGTCTGTCTCTCCAAGAGCCCAGTCTTTACTCGCTTCACTCTCAGTTCAGTTCAGAATGCAGTTGTATCAGACTCTTTGCAACCCCATGGACTGCAGCACCCCAGTCCTTCACTGTCCCTTTCATCGTCTGTCCTTCCTGGTCTCCCGGAGTTTCCTCAAATTCATGCCCTTCGAGTCAGTGATGCCATCCAACCATCTCATCCTCTGCCATCCCCTTCTCCTCCTGCCTTCAATCTTTCCCAGCATTAGGGTCTTTTCCAATGAGTCAGTTATTCGCATCAGCTGGTCAAAGTATTTGAGTTTCAGCTTCAGCATCAGTTCCAGTCTAATGATGAGTAATTTGAATGTTGTGTTTGTATGTTTGATTTATTATAGCTACTGTGAAGTAATCTCAACATTTCTCTTGCTGAAGAACAGTTGCCTATATTTAATGCGGTCTGTGCAATTCTTGGGAAGTTGATGGTACTCTGGCCCCAGAATAAGAAAACAGAGAGTTCCCTGAGATGCTCTCTCAGTTCTCCTGTGGGGTCTGGAGGCACTTCAGCTTGAGTTTTAGGTGGGAGGCTTTCCCCTGAGCAGTGAGCATTGCCAGGGCTGGCTGAACTGAGACCCACACAGAACAGCAGGGGCTGCAGTTCCAGCTGGGACGCATGGGGTGGTGGTATCCCTGGGGGAATGACAGACGCAGATCCCCAAACTGCTTCCTGCAGCCTGGAGATGTCACTAGTGCTTGCTTGGGCAGTCTTGGCCACTGGAGGGCAGCATTGAGTCAGGGTTGTACAGGGGCTCTGGGTCTGGTTTACTGTCAGGGGAGCGTGCTTTTGGAGGGCTGGTTGCTCCTGCGGGACTGCACTGGGAAGGCACAATCCCTTCAATGACTCTGAGAGGTGTGGCCTTTTACAAAGGGACAGTGTCATGCGGTGCTTACGAATGCAGACTCTGGCTTGCTTGTATTTGAATCCAGCTGTGTCATTTATTGGGTGTGTAACTTTCTGCGAGTTTAAGCTTTCTGTGCCTCAGTTTCTCCGTGGGGCTGACAAGAAAACTAAGTGAATTAATACAAATTATATACGGTTTCAGATATTTACGGCCGCAAAGCATACCACCCCAAGATGAAAACTCTGTCTTTTGCTCATGATTCTACAATTAAAGCACTGCCCCATGGGGAATGTTTTTCTTCTCCATGGGATATCGGCTGGCATAGTTCAGAGGAAGCTGGTTGACCCAAGGAGTCGTCCTCAAATGTACGGCAGCTCAGCTGAGGGCCACCTGGACCTCCTTCTCCAGCAGGTAGTCAGGATGTTTTTACATGATGACTCAGGACTCTAAGAGAATAAGTATGAAATCCCCTAGTCTCTTAAAGGCTAGACTAGGAGCTGGCATAGCATTTCTTCCATCACATTCTCTAAGTCAAAGCAAGATCCAAGGCCAGCCCAGCTTCAAGGAGAAAAGGAAGAGAAAGAATCTCTACTTCTTGATGGGAGTAATGATACACTCCAGCGATAGGAGTTATTGGTGGCCATCTTTGCTGACAATCCATCGTGGGTACTTAGAACAGAGCCTGGGACAAGGAAACCCTTTGTAAATGGTAACTCCCATCACAGCTGAGCAGACCGAGGCTGAGACACTACAGATATTGTCCTAAGATCACACAGTTGGTAAGGTTAGAGCTGGAATTTAAACCCAAGTCTTTCTGAATCCAAAGCACATTCACTCATCACATCATCATTACAAGCTGTGTGTTCTTGGTCAAGTCATTTAACCTCTCTGAGCCTTTCTTCGTGTGAAGTCTGGTCGATATAATAAAGATAACCCCTGCATGGAATTATTTTGCAGATGAAATAAGGAAATGCCCCAGAAAGTATCTTATCACCTACGAAGCATTATGGGAGCGTGAATTATATTGAGATATGAATTTGAACATCATTCTTTCAGAATCTGTCTCTTGCTGGTGGAATCCAGACTCACGTGTACCTCTTTTGACACTAGTGGTGAACTGGAGCGGCTAAAGGTGGCTGACAGGAGGCAAGGAGAACACAGGAGTGATTTCCAAGTGTGTGAGGAACAGTCATTGACATGAGTGTTAGTTACAAGCCATTCTTGTCTATTCACTAAGGAAATTTCCAAGAACCTTTGTCTATGAAAGATGAATCTGAGGGCAGGGAGCTGCTTTCTTTTGAGGTCTCTGGCCCCCTCCCTTTCCGAGGGCCAGTCTGGTGTTCGGGCTGTCCCCTCTGGTGAGTCTCCAGAGCCCCCTCTCAGTAGACCGTGCTGGGCTGGGAGTCCTTCAGTCCTTCGGAGGGCAGACAGACAGACAGCTCTCCACCCCTGCCCGCTCTACCTGGAGTCTCCAGCTCTTCAGTTACCTTCCGTTAGCCATTCCCCTCACGTGCCTGATCAGCTCTAGCTACAGGGACCAGAAGCTGTGCTTTTATTAAATTTGATCCTCATCAAGATTGCATTTGGTGGTTTTCCAAGTTATGACTTCCTAATAAGCTTTTTTGCTGAAGCTGTTTTTTATTGCTTTGCTCAGAATCAGTGGTAAAATAGCCCCTGTTTTTTTTGACGGTTTGGCCTCCTTTGGTTATTCTCCACCCCCACCTCCCCCTCCCCCCAAAAGAAGAAGAAGGATGTGTTTCCTGAGTCATTGGATATCTAATCACAAGTTTTCGAACACCCTGAGAGTCCCAGATTACTAGCTATGCAGACATCTGCTTCCTGCTGCAGGAACACAACCTCTCCTTGGGCTGGGGGAGACAGGGAGTGTGGGCTTTGGAGTTAAACTTTCTGGGTTCAAACGTTGGCTCTGCTCTTTGGCAGCTCTGTGATCTCAGGCCCAAGAATTAGGTTCTCTGAGCCTCAAGCATCTTAAGCTTCACAATGTGAAAGATGAATATGTAACACGGAGGTCTTGCTGTGAAATTCCATGGAGATCATGTATATCCCTCAACAATATCATCGGCTGTTATTATATTCTCAGGATAAAACGAGATACTGTGAAAGAACAGGAGTGTACAGAAGCCTCTATTATTATTAAGAATAGTTTACTCTATGGCCTTGGGTAAGTCCCCTTATCTGTACTGAAGAAGGGGTTGCAAACTCAGATGACTTCAGGAGCCAGAAAAAAAGAGTACAGAAAAAATATAAAGTAGAGTGGATAGAATAAATGTTATGTTAATAGTGTTTTTTAAAATTTTTTAAATAGTGCATTGAAGGGAGGGTCCAAAGTTAAATCAGTTTGGAAAACTAGCTTAAACAAAATTAAGCAGGTCTCTTTCTGCAGGACTCCTCAGTGCCTTTTAAATGCCACCTACACCGTGAATTTCTAAGGGAAGGAGAGCATGTGTGGGTGGTGGTGGTGGCTTAGTGGCTAAGTCGTGTCCAACTCTTGCGACCCTATGGACTATAGCCTGCCCGGCTCCTCTGTCCATGACATTCTCCAGGCAAGATATTGGAATGGGTTGCCATTCCCTTCTCCAAGGGATCTTCCTGACCCTGCATTGCAGGCAGATTCTTTACGGTCTGAGCCACCAGGGAAGCCCCATAGGTGGGTAGCATTTCCAAACCTCTCTGACTACAGACCCTTGTTTTCTACAAAGACCAGCATTCTGCTGAAGGCACCGGCAAATTCTTTGGTTGATGATCTCATCAAATATCGCTTCCACTTCTGAAATTTAGCCTTCGATTCTGCTTGGTTTCCTACACTTAGGAGGAATTTCTGAGATGATCAAAGACACCAAGTGTGGTTTCTTTTGTCCTTCTAAGTGCTGATTTTCACCAAGATTGTGACGAATTCTATCCCTGTGACAGCTCAGCATGGTCAGCTGTCAGTGAGACACACCTCTGGGTGTCACTAGTCCTACCCGAGCCAAACTTTGATCAGAGACAGTCAGTGATGGGGCAGTCAGAGGTCAGGGAAGGAGGACAGTGCTGGGACTCATCTGTTATTTAGGGAAAAGCAGAAAATTGTCCGGACCTAGACTTTAGCACAACATCTATGTGACGTTCTGAAATCCAAGTCTGGCAGCAAAGGCCATTTGAGGCTACCCTTCACTTTTGTGAACTCAGTACCTTGATTGAGTTTCACCCCTTCAGTGCAGGGGACAGGCAAAATCAGGAACACTTTATGAGCACCTATAAAGAAAGCTGAGCGCAGAAGAACTGATGCTTTTGAACTGTGGTGTCGGAAAAACTCTTGAGAGTCCCTCGGACTGCAAGGAGATCCAACCAGTCCATCCTAAAGGAGATAAGTCCTGAGTGTTCATTGGAAGGACTGATGCTGAAGCTGAAACTCCAGTACTCTGGCCACCTGATGCGAAGAGCTGACTCATTGGAAAAGACTCTGATGCTGGGAAAAATTGAGAGCAGGAGAAGGGAATGACAGAGGATGAGATGGCTGGATGGCATCACTGACTCGATGGACGTGAGTCTGAGTGAACTCCAGGAGGTGGTGATGGACAGGGAGGCCTGCGATTCATGGGGTCGCAAAGAGTCGGACATGACTGAGCTACTGAACTGAACTGAACTGAACTATTACTAGTCAGAGTATTAGTCGTTCAGTCGCATCTGACTCTTTGCAGCCCCATGGACTGTAGCCTGCCAGCCTTCTCTGTCCGTGTACTTCTCCAGACAAGAATACTGGAGCGGAAAAAAAAAAAAAAAAGAAGAAGAATACTGGAGCGGGTAGCCATTCTCTTCTCCAGGGGATCTTCCTAACCCAGGGATTGAAGCTGGGTCTCCCACAATGCAGGCAGATACTTTACCATCTGAGCCACCAGGGAAGCCCAGGGGCTTGCAGGTAAAGAATCTGCCTGCAATACAGGAGATGCAGGAGACATGAGTTCGATTCCTGGATTGGGAAGATTCCCTGGAGGAGGAAATGACAGTCCACTATTTGGGCCTTCCCCAGTGGCTCAGCGGTGAAGAATCCGCCTGCAGTGCAGGAAACTCAGGAGATGCAGGTTCGATCCCTGTGTCAGGAAGATCCCCTGGAGGAATAAATGGCAACCCACTCCAGTATTCTTGCCTGGAAAATTCCACGGACAAGGGAGCCTGGAGGGCTATAGTCCATGGGCTTGCAAAGAGTCAGACACAACTTAACGACCAAACAACAAGAACTAGTACCAGGCCTCTGTAAGTCACTTAACCATCTTCGTCAACCTGTTTAATTTATGTATATGTTGGGCGACTCTCCAAGATCTCAGTTAAATTGCCATGAACCCCAAATTCCATAGTCTGTGAGTAGCTAAAGCCCTTCATAAGGTTTCTGCTTTTTATCCTCTTGGGCACCGAGTCCCATAAGTGAGACCTCTGCCCTGAACCTTCTGTGGACTCCCTTGGGTTTCAGAGAAGATTGGTGACTGTGTTAAGATCACACAGCCTGTAAGTTTGGCCCCGTCAGGCTTGGCACTGATCCCTGCCTGACTCAAGCTCCCCATAAGCCTTTGGGACATCTGGGGACCAAAGTATCCTCAAGGGTAGGACAAAACCTTTCTAATAGCCACCTTCTTTGAGATGTGGGTGGGGTTTTCACATAACCTCTTCGACCCTTACTGAATTATTGCTTCTTTTTCAATTTCAAGTTTTGGTGGCCCTGGAGCTTGGGTGGGGTTTGGGCACTAAATCAGCAGGACAGAACTCTAAGATGTTTGGCTAGGGATTAGGACTGTGCCGAGCTGACTGATCTAATAAATCAGAATCCAGGAAGGAGGGGACTGTGTAAAGCAAAATCCAATGCCTCATTTACAAAGAGGGGAAAGGAGGCCCAGGGCTGGTAGGGATTCACCCAGTAACACAGCAGTGGTTCTGGGCTTAGAGCTCAGGTTGTTCCTCTCGGTCTATTGATCTGCTGTATTCAGAGCCAGCAAGACAGAGCTGCTTCATAATCAAGTTGTCACTAAGAGCCGACCATACACACTGGTGGTGGGATGATGGGATGTCAAGGAATCACTGACCTTCCATCTGTTCTCTGGCCATCTGTCTAATCCTATGAGTTTGCCCTGAGTCCTGAAGCAGCATCACTCCTAAAACTTGGAATAGGACCTGCAAAGATGTCTTACCTAGCTGGGGGAAGGTATTAACAGCATTAACAGCAAAGCCCTAATTAACTAAACATCTGGACCCATCAGAGACATTGGACTGCTAACTGATCGCTCTGAGAACTGGAAGGGAGCCAAAAGAAATACAAAGGTCTGGAGTACAAGCACATAGAATTTTTTAAACTGAGAGAAGATCTCAAATCTTTCCCTTGCTTAGATAGATAAACCAAGACCAGGAGAAGTGACTTTTCCAAGACACCAAACTGTCAGGCAGGGTCCACCCAGCTCTCTATCACTTCCCTGGGCTCTGCCCTCACGGGTAGCTCTCCTGATGTGCTGAGCTCAGCCTCAGGACTCTGGGTAGACTGTACATCACAGTCTGGGTAGATTTTACAAATAACAAAGAGACTGATGGTGGAATTTTGTCACTGTCCTCTTTGACACTGAGGGGCCTTTACAGATCATTTCCTGACTGTGACAACCAGAAATTAAAACAACCACATTGGTTGATTTTTGAGCCCGTAGATGGGACACAGCCCAGTGTCCTGCAGTGTATCTTGAAGCAGGATCCATGGAGCAGCTACTCAGAATTCACCAACTGCAGTTGTTAAAATGCAGATTCCTGGGTCTTGCACAAGGCCTGATGAATCCAGATCTATGGGAGCCGGGCCCTAGAACCTGCCTTTTGACATTCATTCTAGGTAATTTGCATGCACCCTGACATTGGAGGACCATCACAACAATGGAACACAGGCCTTGGAGTCAGGTTTCCCTGGGTCGGAACCCCAGCTCTGCCAGTTACCCAATATATGACCTCAGCATGCCTGAGCATTGGATTTCTCATCTGTAACATGGGGAGACCAATAATAATAATAATAGTAATAATAATAATAACAACTCCCTCACAGGGGTACTGAGAGAGAGGTAAAGTGCTTGCTTGTGTGTGTGTGTGCACGCGCTCAGTTGCTCAGTCATGTCCAACTTTTGGGGATCCCCATGGACTGTAGCCCGCTGGGCTCCTCTGTCCACGGAATTCTCCAGGCAAGAAGACTGGAGTGGTTGCCATTCCCTTCTACAGGGGATCTTCCCAACACAGGGATCAAACCTGAGTCTCCTGCATTGCAAGCAGATTCTTTACCGTCTAAGCCACCAGGGAAGCCCCTGGGAAGGCCCCAAAGCACTTCACATCTGCTGAATATTAGCAGCTACTCTGATATCATTCTTTGGAGACAGCATCGGTTTTCAGCCGTTCCCTTGGCCCGTACTCGTCCGGGAAGTTCGGGGAGTAGATGACACACTGGGGTTGCGGTCCACTTCCCCTGGCGGGAACCCACAGACACTGTGGGCGGGGCCGGCGGTCAGAACCCTGAGGCCTGCGGGCTCCTCCTTCACGGCGGCGGGACTCCCCGCCCCTTCCCAGCCAGGCCTGGATCCCGCCGGACCCTCTTCCATCCCAAGTTCAGCCCTATTAGTTCCCTCCTCCGGCTCTGTCCAACCCGTTCTAATCAAACCATTAGCCCCCTCCTCTAGGCTTCCCTGGTGGCTCAGATGGTAAATAATCTGCCTGCAGTGCAGGAGACTGGGTTCGATCCCTAGTTCAGGAAGATCTGGAGAAGGGAATGGCAACGCACTCCAGTATTCTTGCCTGGAGAATCCAAGAGGAGCCTGGCGGGCTATAGTCCATGGGTCGCAAGGAGTCAAACACGACTGAGTGACTAACAACAGCAACATTGGAGGCCATATGGGGGCTCTCGGGGTCCGGAGAGCCCTGAGAGGTCCAGGCTCTGACCTGCCCCGCCGCCCTCCCAGGGGTGTGTAAAGAAAGAAAGTGAAGTCGCTCAGTCGTGTCCAACTCTTTGCAACCCCATAACCTGTAGCCCACCAGGCTCCTCCATCCATGGGATTCTCCAGACGAGAGTACTGGAGTAGGTTGCCATTTCCTTCTCCAGGGGATCTTCCCGACCCAGGGATCGAACCCTGGCGTCCCGCATTGAAGGCAGAAGCTTTACCCTCTGAACCACCAGGGAAGCCCAAGGGGGTTGTGCTGCTGCAGAAAGGCGGGCCCACCCACTGAGCCGGGTCCCGGCGGGTGCAGGGACAGCGGCCACCTGCAGAGGGAGCCATGCACACATTTCAGAGCACAGTCCGCGGGGCTCCTCGAGGGTGGGGGGAGCTCTCTACTGGGAACCGGCTGGGGCTTGGGATCAGCGTTTGTTCTCGAATCTTCCTTCTACTGTGGAGAGGACTGTCTGGGGATGTCCACAAGCCAGGGTGCTGCTTTTCCTCTTGTTGCTGGAAAACCGAGGGCCTGAGCTGGCTTGATGCCCGAGGCCTCAGAAGGTGCCTCGTTAGCCGTTGGTTTTATTTCCGCCACCCAGCCTGGCCCTGGCAGGCCCTCAGCAGAAGGCCGCCTGTGGTGCCTTTCTGAGGAGACTGGGCCGGCGGGACCTGAGCCTCCTGCGCCTTTTCCATCTGAAGGAGCAGAGCTGTGTGAGGAGGCTCCCTCGGCCAGCTTTCCTCCCCTCGGAGTCGGGGTGAGGTGCTCGGACCTGCCCTCCGCTCCTGGCCTAAGAGTCCGTTCCCTGGCCGCCATCCTCTGTGAGCTGAGGGCTGAGGAAGCCCACCGCCACTGCTCGAGCACCTGCTCTGTGCTTCTCTGTAGCTCTCGAGCTTTCTACTGAGGTGAAATTGAGGCTCAGAGAGGTCAGGTGACTTCCCTAGAGTCACACAGCTAGTGAGCAAAGAGAACAGCGCCACCAGCCACCCACTGAGGGCCTAGAACATTGCCAGGTTTGATGGCCGTGGTATCACATATGCTCAGTCCTACAGCAATCACATCTAGAAATCTCAGTGTCTGACCCTAAAGCCCACTCCTTCCCCTCAAAACCTGTGGACTACTCTCCTATTTTCCCAGTCTTTCAAATTATTAAAATTCCCGTTTGTCCCCAAAGTTCTCTCTTCTCTCTTAATCCCAGAGTACTTTGGTAAGGACTACATAGTGGGTTAATCATATTTCCAGTTTTAGATTTGCTTGAAATTCCTAGTCTTGAAAATACCAATTCCTTGCTGAATTCCTCCTAGAAGCACAGGAGTCAGAATATCTCTTTGCTGGAGGAGCCCAGTCCCCTGCACATTGCCTTCACAGCTATCTGGCAAGGGCTCACATTTGATTTATTTTCACTGTAGTGAGAAACTGACAACCCTCCATTTTATCACAGAAATTAATGCCGGTAAAATGACTGCCTCAGTCCACTCGCTGCTTTGACACCACCATTAAAATAAACCACGTCATTAAAATAAACCACGTCTGTGTGCAAACACGCATGCCTTTGTGCAGACTTTATGAGATGTGCTTTTCAGAGGTGCTGTAGTGCAATGTACATGACACCAACGTGAAGATGTTTCCTTCTTCCTCCCGGCTGACTCTCTTATCCACCAGCAAAATGCCAGCTGTGGCCAGATGTCTAACGGCAGCTGGAGGAAAAGAACTTGGGGCTTCAAGTTTCCTCTTTGGAAGCGCTGGGCTTGCTCCAGATCACAGTGAATTCTGGGGTGGGTGGTCCATGAATGCTGCTTCCAGAAATATGTGGACACCAGGCTGCATCCCCATCTAAGGGCTCACCACGGTGGTCGTTTTCATTTACAGTTGTTACAGGAAGGAGAATGGACCCTGGTCCTGCAAAGATCCCTCTGAATCAAGAGGGCACCATGGCTGAATTCTGCCAGAAGCCTCAGGTTTATCTGCAAACTTGATTCAGTGAACACCATTTGGCTCAGTCATGAGATTCTTCCTATCACTAGGGCAGCCACTTCTGGGCCTGGACGACAGGGAGCCCAGGCAACTTGTGGCAAATGGCCAAGTCTGGATATTGCCTGGGGTTGAGGTATTTCTGAGCTGCTGGTCTTATAGGAAGTTCATGTGGCGGACAGGAAGAAGAGCAGGAGAAAGAATCTACACACACTGAGCACCCAGGCATTATCCTGGGTTCCTACCATCTGTACAGTCACATTGTGAAGATATAAACTCCATCTAGTCAAGGAAGAGAAGCAAGGTAACTGGGTCCCTGGTCACCCAAGTAGCACAGAAAGGTTCTGGGAGCAAACCCAGGTAGGTCCAGCTCAGATCCATGCATTTTCACACTCATCTCCGAGAGCAAATTTCACAGGTATCACAGAGGTGCCTTTATTTGTTTTATTTGGGGTCCACACTTTCTGCTACTGTCATTGCTCCAGGCAGTGAGAACACCGTCCTGGCGAGGGAACTCCACATCAGACCAGAGACTGGACAACGGAAGGTTGTTTCTGTAATATTTATCCCTGCAAAGTAAATATTTCTGTCTTTGTCGTAGTCCAGAACGTCCCCGTCGACAACTTCATAGATACTTCTTTTTCTCCTCTCTTGAACATTGGGTCATTGCCGGGAACAGGATGGCCAAGCACAACTGGTTTTTTTCACTTTTGACTGTTGATGTCTCTCAGTCAAAGAAAGGCGGGCTGGTGATCTGCTGGGGTGGGCTGGGACCTGCTGGGGGTGCTGGGGCCAGGGCGGTGGAGGGAGGGGGCAGGCAGGGTCCCAAATGGTGGTGGTCCTGGGGAAGTCCTGATGCCCATCCCCCCACCCCACCACCAGAGAGCAAAGCTGGGCTTTCTGTGCAGTTTGGGACTGAGATGTGTGGTTTTCCAAAGTCATCGTGCAGATTTATTTCCTTCCCTTCTCTCTCTGCTAGCACCTCTCAGAGAGGCTGAAAAACCTGCCCAAGGCCATGCACTAGTAAGTTCTGGCTCCTGGCTCCCTGGTCGCAGGCTCATCACTGCTCTGTACCTGGAAGGGCCTTCATGAACCAGCCTGCCTGTGTCACTTGCCCGGGTCTCAAGCACTTCACTCTGGCCATTTCACGCCGATCCCTTCCATGTACATATTCTTCCTGGTCTTTAGAGTTTGGCATGGCTGTTCCTGTTGCCCAAGACTCTTTTTTCACTTTATTTAGCCTTTCTCTCTGTCTCCAAAAAAAACCCAGTGTCCTCAGGGAACCTACTCACAGTCATGCTCAGCTGAAAGGTCCTCTCTCCCAGGGGTCTCCTCCCTGGCCTCTTCCTGCGCCCCCAGGGCCTGGTTGGGGGGCTCCCCACACCCCCCCATCTAACACTGCCCACACTGTGGTATAACTTTGGAGTTCATTTTCTGCATCCCCCCGACCACGAGGTCTGCGCACCTCTGCACAGCTGCCACCCCAGCCACTGAGAAAGCACCTCATAGTAGGTGCTCAATAAACGTGGAGTGGATGAAAGCCTGAGTGAGGCCCTCAAGCCTCCCTGAGCTCACGTGCCCTCCTCAGGCCTGGCTCTTGTCTCGGCCACTGCCTTCCTTGGGGCACCACTTCTCTGAAGTCCAGGAGGCTGCTGGCTCTGTCTTTGGGGCTCAGGGGTCTCAGATCAGCCCAGGACATCCTGTAAGGGGAGTGTCTGTGGTGCCAGGACCCTGGAGAGACCCTCCAGGCAGGGGACAGATGAGGAGTGGAGTGGATGGGAAGGCGGTGTGGGCAGGGGTACTCGGGGGAATCGGGGCAGGTAGAGTTGGATAGAGCAGGTGCATCCAGCCCCATGGCATTTGTGAATCCTGGGTGTCTGGGTCTTTAAAGTGGCAGCTTGACCCAGAATTCCGGGGCATGATAGGATCTCTTATTGAACCCCAGTGAAGTGAAGTGAAGTGAAAGTCGCTCAGTTGTCCCCAACTCTTTGAGACCCCGTGGACTATACAGTCCATGGAATTCTCCAGGGGATCTTCCCAACCCAGGAATCAAACCGAGGTCTCCCGCATTGCAGGTGGAGCTGAGCCACAAGGGAAGCCCATTGAACCCCAACTGCAGGTTTAAATCTTGCTAAGCACTTGACGTACTTGATCTCATTTACTTCTTACAAAAACACCTCCCAGGCAGGCCTGGGCCCTGTTTCCTGCACCACCTGATGAGGGGACAGAGGAGCAGGGAAGATGAGCACTTGCCCCAGGTCAGGGGTCTGTCGGGCAGAGCCAGGGCTCAGGGCCCAGGTCTGTTCTTTGACATGTGGCATCTTCCCGAGGTAGCCTCCCCACCCCTAGCCGCACCCTGGGAATGCAAAGGGGGAGCTCTGGCTTTAATTCCAATCTAAGTAGATCTGATTAGTAGAATGGAGTTGAGCCAAAGTCATTAACTTTCATTTCAGATACACTGCCTTGGGGTCCCCATGTGCCTTCGACTTGACAGGCAGCTCTGGGGAAAGCAAGGCTCTGGTCCATGTAACACAGGCTTTCCGGATGCTGAGCAAGGCATCCTTGGGCTCTGCAGTTCAGAGAAGAAAAGTGGTTTCAGCTTCTCCATGGTCATGACATTAATGATTATCTCTGGGTGATGGAATTATGGGTGGGTTTTTTCTTTTTGTATTTTTAAAATTTATGAGTGAAATAATCAAAGAAAATCATTTTTACTAGTAAACAAACAAGCAAGCAGATGTACCTGCAAGATGCCAAGGAGCTGTCATAGTTCTCTGCCCTTGCTTGTGCATTTCTTTTAGCCTGGAATGCTCTCCCTTCTGCGGTATAAGAAACATCCTGGGTGTTGGTCTCTGATTGCTCATGCAGTGCTTCTAGGCGCCTTGGAATTTTCTGACTGATTGAAGTCTCTCTTGTTCCTCATAGGGGATCCTTTTGCCCACACCTGAATTTATGCTGAGGCGGTGACTTAGAGTGGGGAATGGAGACAGCTTTAAGGTGGACTGATTGCCAGGAAGACCTAGAGGGTTGGAACTTTCAGCCCCACAGCAACCTCTGAGGAGGGGAGGAAGGGGGCTGCAGATGAAGCTGTCTATAAAAACTCTTGAACAGGAAGATGCAACGGGCTTCGAAATTGGTGAATGAATCCACATGGTGGATGTGTCGGGGGGGCACCCCCATTCCATGAGGACAGACGTTTTCCAATGCTTCAGACCCTTCTGGTCTTCATCCTAAGTGCTTCTTCATCTGACTGTTCATTTGTGTTCTTTATGATAGCCTTGATAGCCTTTATGATAAACTGGCAAACGTAAGTTAACTGTTTCTCTGAGCTCTGTGACCCTCTCTGGCAAATTAATTGAACCTGAGGAAGTCGTGGGGGTCTCTGACTTAGAGCCAGTTGGTCAGAAGCACAGGTGACAACCTGAACTGAAGTGGGGGCAGTCTTGTGGGACTGAACCCTTAACCTGTGGGTTCTGATGCCATCTCCAAGTGGACAGTGTCAGGATTGAGTTGAATTTGTAGGATAGGCAATTGCCTCTGAGAACTGGAGAGCTGCTTGGTGCTGTTGGGAAAGACACCTCAGACTTTCCCCGTCCACATTCTTAGCATCTCACTCATTTTGCAGGGCCCAGCTCAAATGCTGCCTCATCTGATCTCTTCCCAAGCCAAACAAACCTCTTCTTGCATGCCTTGTCTGTTGTCTCTCTTACAGACTAGGATGAAAGCTCCTTGTCTGTTCACTGCTCTATCCCCGGGATCTAAAGGAATGATGGGCACATAGGAAAAATCCGTACGATTTTTTTAGTGAATAAATGGATATTCTCATATCTTATTCTAAATATCCATCTCCTTCTGTCCTGTGGTCCATTCTCTGTTGTGCCAGGGCAGCCTTTGCTCTCTCCCTTCCCCACTGGCCTGAGAGCCAGTGACGTGCTGGTTACTGTGGCCCCCACAGCACAGAGCTTGGCTCACTCTAAGTGTGTGTGTGTCAGCCGCTCAGTCGTGTCTGACTCTCTGTGACCCCGTGAACTGTAGCCCACCAGACTCCTCTGTCCATAGGGATTCTCCAGGCAGGAATACTGGAGTGGGTTGCCAGTCCCTTCTGGAGGGTATCTTTTTGACCCAGCGATTGTACCTAGGTCTCCCACATACAGGCATATTCTTTACCATCTGAGCCACCAGGGAAGCTCCTTGGCTCACCATCAGTTCAATTCAGTTGCTCAGTCCTGTCCGACTCTTTGCGACCCCATGAATTGCAGCACGCCAGGCCTCCCTGTCCATCACCAACTCCCAGAGTTCACCCAAACTCGTCTATCGAGTCGGGGATGCCATCCAGCCATCTCATCCTCTGTCGTCCCCTTCTCCTCCTGCCCCCAATCCCTCCCAGCATCAGCCTTTTCCAACGAGTAGGCCTCAGTAAATGAGTGTGTGTTGTGAACTTGAAGGCCAGGAGTTAGGCCCTGAGGATCCACAGGGCTACCTCTCTCCTCTTTTCTGGAGAATGAGCTGGGTGGTCAGGAGCTGATGTCTAGGAATGCTAGCTTCCTGGTGACAAAGAGTTATCCCTAACTTCCCTGGGACCATAAAGAAGGCTAAACATTGAAGAATTGATGCTTTGAAACAGTGGTGTTGGAAGAAGACTCTTGAGAGTCCCTTGGACTACAAGGAGATCAAACCAGTCAATACTAAAGGAAATCAACCCTGCATATTCATTAGAAGGACTGATGCTGAAGCTGAAGCGCCAATACTTTGGCTATCTGATGTGAAGAGTTGGCTCATTGGAAAATAACCTGATGCTGGGAAAGATTGAAGGCAAAAGGAGAAGGGGGAAGCAGAGGATGAGATGGTTATATAGCATCACCGACTCAATGGACATGAATTTGAGCAAACTCTGGGAGATAGAGAAGGACAAGGGAGGCTGGTGTGCTGCAGTCCAAACAACCACCACCCTGGGAAGGGGAATTAGGAGATCTATGGCTCAAACTACTTGTCTCACTACCCTGGAATTGCTGCTTTATAAGAAAAGAAAATTCAAAATTTATAAGATCTGCTCAAAGACAGACTTTGAGATGAAAAGATGACTTTTCCCTGGGATTTGACCTGGTGGCTGCTTTTCACCTGGGTCTTCCTCCCAGTCTATAGAAGTATTCCTTGAGCTATCAGGTGGAAATTAGCATCCCTTTGTTCCTTCCCTCTTAGCATTTATTTATAGATATTTGTGAAATATCTATACGTTGAAGAGGAGTGTAGACATGAAGAGCCTGAATGACATGGATCTTGGACTCTAAGGTTGAAGACACAGGTTCAAACCTTGCTTCTTCCCTGCCCTGGCTGTGTGTCCTTGGACTGGTGACCTATATATCCCCACCCTTAGTTTCATCATTTCTAAGATGGGGTGTTTATGATGATGGTATCTACCTCAGAGGGTGTCAGGGAGAGTAAATGTAAAAGAAAAATCACTTCACACAAAACTCTTAAGATAAATCGTAGGGGTAAATTTTCATGATCTTGGATTTAGCAAAGGATCATTAAATATGAGACTCAAAGCACAAGCAAGAAAAGAAAAACCAGATAAACTGGATTTCATCAAAAGTAAAACTTTTGTAGTTAAATGACAACCCTATAGAATGGAAGACATTGTGTGCAAATCTTATGTCTGACAAGAGTCGAGTATGCAGAAATATATAAAGAAATTCAAGAGAATACATAAAGAGCTCAACAATAAGAAGGTAAATAATCCAATGAAAAAGTGGGCAAAATGCTTGACTAGACAATTTTCTGGCGAAGATATACAGTCAACAAACATATGGATAGATGCTCAGGATCACTAATCATTAGGGAAATGGAAATCAAAACTACAATGAGATACAATTCATACGTACTGGGATGGCTATATTTTTTAAATGAAAAACAACAAGTGTTGGTGAGGTTATAAAGAAATTGGAACCTGCATGCCGTGCTGGTAGGAACTGAGAAGTGTGCAATGCTGTGGGAAAAAAAAACAGTTTCACAGGTCCTCAAAAAGTTAATCATAGAATTACCATCTGATCTAGCAGTTTCACTGCTGGATATATACCTAAAGAAACTGAAAACAAGCATTCAAAAAAAAAAATTTCTGCATGGATGTTCATAACAGCACTAGTCACAATAATCGAAAGGTGTGGGAATGGCCCAGTGTCCATCTACAGATGAATGGATAAAACCAAATGTATGTTATTCATAAAAGGAATATTATTAAGCCATAAAGAGGAGTGGAATCCTAATAAATGCTACCTGAATCAACCATGTACACATGCTAAGTGAAAGAAGCCAGATACAAAAGATTGTATGATGCCATTTATATGAAATATGCAGAATGAGAGACAGGAAGCAGATTAGTGGTTTTAAGGGATTGGGGAAAGGAGAATGGGAGTGACTCCATAGTGGGTACCAGATTTCCTTTTAGGGTCATGAAACTATTTGGAACTATATAGAAGTGATGGTCGTATAGCACTGAGAATGTGCTGTCACGGAACTGCATACTTTAAAATGGTTAATTCTCTGTTATATGAGTTTTGGGCTTCCCTGGCAGCTCAGCTGGTAAAGAATCCACCTGCAGTGCAACAGACCCCAGTTGGATTCCTGGGTCAGAAAGATCCACTGGAGAAGGGATAGGCTACCCACTCCAGTATTCTTGGGCTTTGGTAAAGAATCTGCCTGCAATGCGGGAGACCTGGGTGATTTTACCTCTATTAAAGAAAAACATAGCTCAGAGAAGGCAGTCAGTAAATGGTGCCCATATCATCCCTTATCATTAATACATCCCCTTCCCTCCCCAGCCAGAAATCAGCTTTCTGCAAAGACAGTGATATGAAGCTACAAGACAGGAAGAGCAGAGATGGGGGACAGGGACAAAGTGGGGACTAGCCACAGATTTGTCCTTTGCCAGCCCTTTGAGCACTCAGTGCATTAGGGTCCCCAAAAGCAGAGATACTACTTTGCTGACTAAGGTCCGTCTAGTCAAGGCTATGGTTTTTCCTGTGGTCATGTATGGATGTGAGAGTTGAACTGTGAAGAAGGCTGAGCGCCAAAGAATTGATGCGTTTGAACTGTGGTGTTGGAGAAGACTCTTGAGGGTCCCTTGGACTGCAAGGAGATCCAACCAGTCCATTCTGAAGGAGATCAGCCCTGGGATTTCTTTGGAAGGAATGATGCTAAAGCTGAAACTCCAGTACTTTGGACACCTCATGCGAAGAGTTTACTCATTGGAAAAGACTCTGATGCTGGCAGAAATTGGGGGCAGGAGGAGAAGGGGACGATCCAGGATGAGATGGCTGGATGGCATCACTGACTCGATGGACGTGAGTCTGAGTGAACTCTGGGAGATGGTGATGGACAGGGAGGCCTGGCGTGCTGCGATTCATGGGGTCGCAAAGAGTCAGACACGACTGAGCGACTGAACTGAACTGAACTGAATGGCAAATACCCTGGCAGGCAGAGAGACCCATCCCCCGCTTCCTCGGTGAGACCACGGGACAGTGCTGACATTCACGAGGCAGTCAGTTGAGGCGGATGTTTGCTGACACCCACGAGGCAGTCAGGGGAGCGGATGTCCCTTTGGTTCAGACCATGGCTGGCCCTGGGGGCTGTGGCTGCTCCTCCCCCTGCCCAGCAGCACGGCCAGCTCCCCTAGGCCACTGCCTTCTGTGTATCAGCTGTGAGCTCCCCACAGTGTGCTCTATGGCGTGGGTCAGGGTCAGGGTTAGGGTCTGTGTCTCTGAGCCTTATGATCATGGCCCAGAAGAGACTCTAGAGCCTCCCGTCCGTTCTTATTTTGCAGACAGGGAAACTGAGACTTGGGGAAGTGGTGCCAGCTTGCTTTACTCCTTGCTCAGCCACTCACCTCTGCAATCAGTTCAGTTCAGTCGCTCAGTCCTGTCCGACTCTTTGCCGCCCGATGAACTGCAGCACACCAGGCTTCCCTGTCCATCACTAACTCCTGGAGCTTACTCAGACTTGCAGTAGAGACTGGAATTTCGAATCATCCCTTCGCTGTGCAATGTGCTTTTTCTTTAACATTTTGCATCTTTGGATTAAATGGGCAGCTCTGTGCTGTTCATCCAAGGGGAGCAGTGTGGCTTGCGGGAATGAGCGAGAAAGCTTGAATGACCCAGGGCAATCTTTTCTTGCTAATAGCAACAACCGCTTGTGTGTTTTGAGGTCATTAGCATGGTGGTCAAAGCATAGATGCCAGAGCCAGGCTGCCTGCGCTTTAACCTCAGCTCCTCCACTTAAAAGCCAGGTGAGCTTGGTTAAAGACTTGCTCTCTCTGTGCCTCAGTTTCCTCATCTGTAAAATGGGAATAGTAATAGAGCACATCAAAACTTCCAGAGCCTGTGCCTGGCACATGGCAGGGGCTTAATAAATGACAGTGACTGTAATTCTTACTGCTGATATTAATTAGTATCATCACCTAGGGAAACCTATATTTACATGCTGATGCTTGCCAAGGACAACTTCCCAGAAACTATAAACCATCAAACCAAGAGTGGACCGCATCATTCCCCTTTTGAAAAACTGGCCACAAACTGCATTCTTATAAAATCTAATTTTCTCATTGATTTCCTGTTTGGGAAAAGCTTTGTCTTTGAAATCTACTGAAGGCTCTGCCTTGGCATTTGAGACCTGTTTGCTCTGCCTGGAACACTGCCCCCCTTCGCCAGTTCCTTCATTCTCTGCTCAGAAGTCAGATATTCAGTGAGCCCGTCTCTGGGTACCCTCTCCAGAATTCCAGCGACCCCATCTCCCTACACTTCCTATCTACCTTCTCAGCTTTGCTTTTTCCTTCTTAGCACCTTATCTGAGATATCTCATTCATGTATTTGTTGATCGCCCCCTCTCCTTCCCCAGCCCCCAACCAGAAGGTAAGGGCTTTGAGGTCAGAAATTTGGACCATTCTCTTCACTGTCTTTTCTCCAGTGCCCTGGGCACGCACAGTGCCTGACCCCACCAGTGTGTGTCGCGTGTATGAGTATACAGGTGGGAAGGAGAATTTGCAGGCTGGTTCTGAATTTAGAATTCATCAATAGGGGATCTATGCTCAGTAGAGAGCTCCCTCTCCGAGACAGCCTTGAGCAGTGTTTGGCGTATGTCATTTCTTCTTTATGATAGCCTTATGAATGGGAAAGTTAGGGCTCAGAGAGATGAAGAGACTCATAAGTCACACGGTTTATGGGTGTGACAGGGCCTAACGACCGGACCCTCCCTTCCCGGACAGCCAGTGAAGCCTCTGCTCTCCCCTGCACCCCAGCCTGGGCAGGGGGCCTCACTGGGTGGTTTCTGAAGCTGGCTGCTCTGCAAGGCCAGAAGGCCCATCCCTCCTCACCTGTCCGCCCGTGTAGGCGGCTCTTGGCATGTGTGCTGAGTCAGGCGGCCCAAGCAGCTTTCCACGCTCAGAGGTGGCAAGCTAATTAAGGGCGCCAGAGCTGCCAGCGGATGTGCTAGTAGACGTTGTCTGAGAAGTTTGCCCAGAGCCACAGCCTGGCGCGGGGCTCCCTCCACCTTGGTCCCCAGGAGGCTGGGGTGTGGGACCAGCCCAGACCACCCATCATGCGTATGAAGGGTGTTATATCAGACAGGAGTTAGAACCCAGTTAGACCTGGGTTCTTAAAGCCTGGCTCTGCCACTGGTTCGTGTGAGTTTCCCAAACACCCTGAATCTCCCTGCTGATAAAATCGTAGCAGTAATCAATGCCTGCCTCCAAAATTTGTGAGGATGATACATAAGGCTATATGTGACATGCTGACCCCAGGTACAAAATAAATGTTCTTTTATATTTATTCATTATGAACTACAGCCCACTTATCTGTAAAAGGAGAGGTTTCTTTCAGCAGACACGATCTGGCACATAGAAGTGGGTGAATAGAGGTTTGTCTCTTCCCCTCCTTCAGCCCCACGTGCTAGGCATTAGACCCCTGGCCCTGTCCTGGAGGTTTTCCATAGGCTGGTGATTCATGAACCAACTTCCCAGAGCAGTTGGGCTGGGGGCTGGGGGCTGGGCTTCATTTTGGAACGATTGTGTCAGGAGTTCCATTCTCCATCTCCCTTTCCTTGGACTATTACTAAGACATTAAAAAAAAAAAAAAAAACAGATTTGAATCAGTTCTAGTGTGGTGGATGAACCTAGAACCTGTTACATAGAACGAAGTCAGAAAGAGAAAAACAAATATCATATATTGACGCATATATATGGAATCTAGAAAAGTGGTATTGATGAACCTAGTTGGAGGGAAGGAATGGAGACCCAGATACAGAGAACGGACTTGTAGACACAGTTGGGGAAGGAAAGAGTGGGATGAACAGAGACAGTAGCACAGACACATATACATTGTACATTGGTGCTCAGCCATTCAGTCGGGTCCACCTCTTTGCAACCCCACAGACTGTAGCCCACCGGGCTCCTCTGTCCATGGGATTCTCCAGTCAAGACTACTGAAGTGGGTTGCCGTTTCCTCCTCCAGGGGATCTTTCTGACCCAGGGATCAAACCTGCATCTCTTATGTCTCTTGCATTGACAGGCAGATTCTTTACCACTAGCCCACCTGGGAAGCCCCACATATATACTACCATGTGTAAAGTAGATAGCTGCTGCTGCTAAGTTGCTTCAGTCCTGTCTGACTCTGTGCGACCCCATGGACAACAGCCCACCAGGCTCCTCTGTCCAAGGGATTCTCCAGGCAAGAATACTGGAGTGGGCTTCCATTTCCTTCTCCAAGATAGCTGGTGAGAAGTTGCTATATCCAATTCATTTTTATTAAGTACCCAAAGGTGAGACTCTTAAAGCTAAGGGTGAGGGCTTTCAAGAAGATCATATGGGGTGGTTCCAAAAGGTCAGGTGCTATGGGAGACATGGTAACTAGAGCTGTGAGCAGGACAAGATGCCTGCTCTCATGAAACTTAGGTCTGGCTGGAGTCAGGAGGGGAGGAGGAAAATAAACATGTAGCAGAAAGAGAAAAGAAGCCCCGTGAAAGCAGAAAATAGAATCACACAATGGGAGGTGACAGAGGGGAGCAGTAATGTTATGTTAAATGGGGAAGCCAGGAAAAGTATCAGTCAGGAAGCAGTACCTGAACAAGACTTGAAATATCAGGAGAGACCAGCCGTGTCCAACACTGGAAGAAGGAGTGATACAGCACATGCAAAGGCCCTGGGGTGAGTCGGACCTTAACTAGGGCCCGCACGCTCTCTGGTGGAGCAGTGGGCCCCCCAGATGAAGCCACAGCTCTGCTCCTCCAGCCCAGGCAAGGCAGGCAGGCAGGCTTCCTCTTCAACAGTTGGCTGCCCTTAAGATCCTGGGGGCTTCCAGGATATCCTTTCTGCAATTAATTTTCTGCAACTGGCAAAGGTTAATCATACCTGTGTTCCTCGGGACCCATGCCAAAGCAGCCCTTCTCACATATGCTGGTTTAAATTAGAGGGCTTGTTAGCTGAAGACTAGATTGGGCAGATTCCAAACTGGTCCTACTCTGAGCTCTCCTGACGGGCAGGTGAAAGAATGCCGGGGTAGGCTGGCATCTTGCACAGGTGAAGACGGCCTGGTCCTGCCACTCCAGGGAGAGGCAGGTCAGACCCCATCAGCCTCCTGCTCAACCTGTCTGGGCTCCCCAGACAGAATGCCACCCAGACCTGCTCCGCTGCTGTGGGAGGTGCTCCACGCTTGGCCCCCACCTTCCCCCACTCTGTGTGTTCTCCTGCCTGACTCCTTCCTGTGTTAGCTGCCTTACTTCCTGGCCCTAATGGGGAAGTTTTATTCCTTCTTCCAGCCTCTGCACAAATCCTGCCTTTTATACAAGGCCCTGGGGGAATCTTCTCCTTCCTCATTTTCCTAGTTTCTCTTAAGCCTTTTAAGTCCTTGTTCATAGTGTACATTCTGTTGGGGAGACTGAACTCCAGCAGAATGTGAGCTCCTTGAGGGTAGAGGGGATAGACAGCTGCAGCTCCAGGGCCTAGCGAAAGCTTGCACGTCATTCATCCATCCATCCATCCATCCATTCAGCAGGTGTTTATGGAGGGTCTACTCTGTACCAGGCTCCATGAGAGGCCAAGGGAAACAGCTATGGGGTGCTGTGTTCCTTGCTCTAAGTTGCTCCTAGCCTCATGCAGGGGACAGACCATGAAGAGACCATTGTAACACAGAGGGCTGAGCAGATCGGGGTGCAGAGTCTAATGAGGGGTGTCCAGTTGAGGCTGAGGAGGTCCAGGAAGGTTTCTCAGAGGAAGTGACAACTAAAATACGTGGACTGAGAACACTGAGGCTCTGGGCGGATGACAGCTGGCCCAAGATCTGACATCTCACATGGCACTGAGCCCGCAAATCCAGGTCTTCGTCAGTGCCCAGTGCGCACAGTCATCTGCGGGCTGGGCTCCCCTCCATCTATACACTCCCCTCCTCAAGTTAGCACACACTTTTCTCATCCTGTCTCCCAGAGCAAGGAGGAAAAGGATCAGACCCACTGAGCCCGAGCCTGGGCAGCCTTGCCACATTCTGCTGCAAAATCTTCTATTGTCAAGCTACTTCAACCTTTTGATGACTCATCAGGTCCTTGGAGTCACAGAGACTGTCAGCAGAATCCAAGGCCAGTGAACAGACTTCCCATCACAGGGTATCGGAGGACAGCTTTCTTCTTACTCACAGTTGCTTTTTATCCCCTCCCTATTTAGGAGATAATGCATAATAATTGTAGCAAATCTGAGGAGAAAATACAAATCACCCATAATTCCACTACTGAGAAATAAAAAAATCTTAACATTTTGGTGTATTGAGATAGTTATTTTGGGATATTATTCAGAAAGTGCTATAATATATAATTACTGCTTATTAATTTATGCAAATATGTGAACATGATTAACTTTATATATTTAGCTTGTAAAGACTTGCCTACTCTAGTGCGTGGAAGCCTCAGAGAAAGAGAGGAGAGGGGAAGGACTAGATTTATTGAGACAGTCGTTGTATTGATAATGCAAGAAGCAAGCCTATGTGATAAAACTTTTTTCTTGATGATGACCCCATCAAATGGATATTGTTCTCATTTCCATTTTTATTTAACTCATATAACCAAGGGCACAGAGCTAGGATGCAGTGGGTGTCCTTGGGATTGAACTCGGTCTGTCTCACTTTCCAAATGCATATTCCTTCCATATTATCATGTGATTTCTGAGACCTCAGAGAGAAGCATTTGTGTTGCCCTTGGAGATGGTCAAACAGAGACGGCCCCTGGCCATCCACTGGGTGCTAGTGTTGTATCCTTATCAAGACCTCTGATAGGCTCAGCCCTGGGTGAGCCACTAGGACCACTCACAGGAGCAGGCCCACCCCTGTTTCCAGGATGCTTTTCTGGTCTCCGTAAGACTCAGAGGAGGGAAAGGCCTTCAGAGTATCAGCCACGGGAATGAAAAGGAAGGATGACTTTCAGAAATTGCAGACACATCTTTCCACGGTGTAGTAAAAAATGCAAAGCTGAGGAGGGAAAAATTCAAATGTCTGCTCATCAAAGAGCAGAGCCTCTCTTGCGTTGAGTCATCTTTTTAACATCAAAATACTTCCTCCAGATGAAGTCTTAGATGGGAGATCCATATGCAAACACATTAAAAACGGAGGGTTTTTTGCAGATTGGTCTGGGTGCCAGATCTCTGCACGTTGGGATACTCCTTCCTCCATTTGGGAGCAGACATTTAGCTGCTCACACTTGTATAACCATCCCTCTAAACTAGTGGATCACTAGGCATTTCCCTGAGTCCTCTCTCTGCCCCCTGCCCAACATCTTCCAACCGTCTAACCCCTACCACTTCTGTCTTTGACTTCTCAACAGTCCAGAAACTAACAGGAAGGGCCCAGCTCAGAGAAGAGCTCTGGAACTCTGTTCTCCAGAGCCGTGGCTAGAGCGCGTTCACTGTTGGGTCCCTGCCATACCAGTTGGGTTGGGTGTCACCTGTCTTTGTGTCTTGCACTCCAGCCATACCCAACCATGAACATTTTTCTCACAAACATCATGCAGATTCTTCTTTCTTGTGGGAATGCCTTCCTCTCCTCATTCTGCATGGTCAACTCCTACACATCTTTCAAGACCCACCTCTGTCACCTCCTTTATGAGGCCCTGCTATTTCCAGGGAGTATTCGTGTTGCTGCTGCTGCTGCTAAGTCGTTTCAGTCGTGTCCGACTCTGTGCAACCCCATAGACGGCAGCCCACCAGGCTCCGCCGTCCCTGGGATTCTCCAGGCAAGAGCACTGGAGTGGGTTGCCATTTCCTTCTCCAATGCGTGAAAGTGAAGTTGCTCAGTCGTGTCCGACTCTTAGCGACCCCATGGACTGCACCCCACCAGGCTCCTCCATCCATGGGATTTTCCAGGCAAGAGTACTGGAGTGGGGTGCCATTGCCTTCTCCAGGAGTATTCATGGTTCCCTCTTAAACCTAACTCTGGTATGTTCCTTTTCATGCTGAGTGGCAGACACCTGTTTACCTGCCTTTTGTCCCCACCAGGCTGTGTGTTTCAAACAGGCAGACTGAGCCCAAGTCACTCCCTCTCCAGTACCTAGCCTGTATCAGGCCCTCAGTCACGTGGGATAAATGTCTCTAGGGCCCTTCAGTCCATCTGCTTAAGGGCAAGCAGTGCTGGTTCTATATTTCTGAGGAGCACATTCTCTACAGAATTAAAGTATCTTAGAGGAGGGCTGTGTCTAACTCATCAAGGTATCCCCCAGTTCCCAGGACAGAGCCTGGCACACAGGATGCCCTCCACCCATGTTTACAGAAGGCAGAATGTCCTGAATCATGCTGCTTTGGTAAATAGTATGCGTGTGTTATTACCACAACCCTGTGATACGGGCCAAACACTATACTTATTTGTCTCCTGAGGATATCACATGAGGCTGAGAGGTGTTAAGTTGCTTGTCCAAGGTCACTGGTAGTAACTGGTAGATCTGGGACTTGAACTCCAAAACCCAAATTCTGGCTCACCTCTGCCCTGCACTCTGCTCCCTTCATGGGCCTGCACGTCTGATGTGTGCGTATGTTAGTTGCTCGGTAGTGTCCGACTCTTAGCGACTTCATGGACGGTAACTCACCAGGCTCCTTTCTCCATGGAATTCTCCAGGCAAGAATACTGGAGTGGATAGCCATTTCCTTCTCCAGGGAATCTTCCCGACCCAGGGATCAAACCCAGGTTTCCTGCATTGCAGGCAGATTCTTTACCGTCTGAGCCACCAGGGAAGCCCGTCTGATACCCATCCTCAGATATCCATCCTCCAAAAGAACTTGCCAGGGTACCCTCCTTCAGTGCCTTGAGGCCAGGTGCCATAGCGCAGGATAGGGTCCGCTGCCCGAGAGGGAAGACTGGCCATCTGGGCTTTGTGCCCTCGGTGTGGCCGCCTTGGCCTCTGGGCCGCTAGGCTCTGCCCCAGCTACTTCTGGGTCCCCTTCTTGTCACAGTCCGCCCCTTGTCCATCTGTGTCCTTCACCCACCCCCACTCCCCATCTTTTTCACAGCTCTATTTCCCCTCTTGTCAACAGATCGCTCGACAAAATGTTTTCCATCATTGCCGGCTAATTTTAGCCCTTTATCGGAGTTATTTCCTTTGGTAAATAGCTTCCTGGCACGGGGTGGGCAGCCTAGCTCAGGCGCCAGTGAGCACAGGGCGGGAGCAGGAGGTGTGGGGCGGTGGATGGGCACTGGGGAGCCAGAGAAGAATCCAGCGACTCGGGCCAGGCCCGGCCTGTGGGGACTGCTTTCCGCTCTGCGGACAGGCGGCGGCATTAGCAGCAAGATGCTCATTCAGTCCCCGTTTCAATTTGTTCAACCCTTGCTTTGAGAAGGCAGCGGCGTGTGCCGAGGGCCTCGGAAGCAGACAATCAGCGGCAGGCGCCCAAAATAGCCTCGAGAAATCAGCAGCGTTTTTGCTTTGCTCCCGGCTTTTCGTGCCTGCGAGGGGAGGAAAGAAAGGATCCAGAGCATTTTCTGCGTCCAAACACACATCTCTTTTACAATAAGACAAATGACTTGTATTCCTGCTATTAAATCCAGCAGCGTCCCCTCCCAAACCCGCCACCCCTTCTCCCAAGACCTCGCCAACATTTCCTTTTGTGGCTGCGAGAGGAGAAAATAGCAGCAGCGGGCCTCTGCCTCCAACGGCTCCGCCGGCAAGCTCGGCTTTTACAAGCCGGGATTTTAATAAATTAACGCCGCGCGTGCTGCTGCAGCTGCCGTAATGGCTTTCCAGAAGGTGCTGTGAGAGAGCCAGGCTCTGCTGGAGAGAAATGAGCCAGTGGTTTGCGGGTGGAAGCTTCCTGGCCCCCGTCAGAGGTTAAGCCAGGAGTCTGCAGGAACCCCGAGTTTCTCTCTGAGTGCTGCCTGCTGACCCCGAGCCTCCAGCAGGGCGGCAGGACCGGCCTCTGTTCCTGGAGATTCTCTGATGGCCAGGGAGGTAGCGTGTGCCAAGGGGGAGCCCCAGGGGGCCAGCAGGAGACTCCCAGCCCTGCCTGACTCACAGAAGAGCCTCTTCCAAGCTGCCAGCACCCCCGAGAGCAGTTCCTGGGAGGAATAAACTCTCAGAGAAGGGTGATCCCTCTCCTTTATAGCACATATCCAATGAGAGCTTAACACTTACTTGTGGAATATTTTGACCATCTCTATCAGGGGTCAGCACACTTAGGCTGGTGGGCCAAATCTGATCCTTTGCATCCGTTCATAGCTTCAGCTGCTTTCACATTGCATTGGCAGAGTTGAGAGGCTGCCATGCAGGGACTGGATGGACCCCAAAGCCTAATGTATTTTCCCCTCTGGTTCTTCACTGGAAAAAGTTCATCAACAGCTGGTCTAGGTGGTTAAGTTCCATGTGAGTGGAAACTGTATCCCCTGTGAAAGGTTTAGGGACATTCTCGAGGTTACTCAGCTAGTAAGTGGCCTAAAAGTAGATGTGCCCATGGAAGGCTCATCATCCAGAGCTGTCAGAAAAGTTATCAATTAAATGTGCACAGATGGAAGTGAACTTGACAAAAAATGTATCTCTCCCAAGAGTAAAAGTCATGTAACACATTGAGGGGTACGGTCAGATCTGGGATAAGGCTTCTGAGCAGGGACTCTGCTTGGGCACATTCACCACCACTTTCTAACCACGTGGCCTTGGGCAAGTATACACTGGAGCTCTTCAAGCCTCAGTGGCTTCAGTTGTAGAATGGGTACAGTAATCCTTACTCTGCAGGACTGCTATGAGGATTTAGCATGATAATCCAAGCAAAACGTTGGCATAGTGTCTGGTAAATATTGCGGGCTCTCTTCAGGATTTGTTCCCCTCATTGGTCTTGCTTTTCACCTGAGCCTCCTCTGATAATGTCCCTCCCTTGGCCTCCATCTACGTGTCCTTCCCAAAGCAGCTTATTTGGTTGGATGGAGTCAGAGTGAAGGCTCTGGGGTTCTGAGCAGTAACAGAATGGAGAGGCTGACATATTTAAGAATCACAGGACCTGGGTTCTGACACTGGCCTTGCCCTTCACTGAGCCATTTTATCTTGAGCATGGTACATTGACCTCTCCAAGCCTCACTTTCGCCATCTGGAAGATGGAGGAAAATAGACCCTTTCTTGTAGGTGAGAAATAAAGACTAGGTGCACTTCTGTGTGCTATCTATTTGGAACACTCAAGAATAGTAGATAGTAAACGCTTAGTTTATACTCCCTTCCCAGATGAGCTGGTTTAGGTAGATTCCAGTTTTGTCCGAGTTGTCACAGGAAGGACTAGTTTTGGGTATCTCTAGGCCCCTTGTGGACCACACCTTGGGGGTAAAAGGCTCTGAGAAGTCTCCTGTCCTGTCTCACTGAACTGGAAAGTTTCATAAAACCCAGAGGCGCAGCACGCCAAACCAGCTCAGCTACACTCCTGGCACGAAGACCAACCAGTGACTTTGAAAATGTGTGTTTTCCTGGATAAAACCTCTAATTGGACAATTGTAGGTCTTCTGGCTTTATGTCGACTTTATGACTCTGAAAGCTCTTAAGCTGGGGTGAGGAAAAATTTATGAATGGGATTTCTCTATTTCTGTAGCACTCTGACGCACGCTGTTGACCCCGCAGCGGGGCTGGGCTTCCATGACCTCTTAATTTCTCTTTGCCAGGTGGTCTGTACTCTGCCTGCTCTGTCGCTGAGCCACAGGTCCAGTGACAAGAACCCAGACAAAGGGTTTCTGGCCGCTTAAAAATTTGTCCTATGCACAGATTGATTTCCCAGGCAAAGGAATATGATGTTTGGGAATTTTTCAGGGAAGCTTTACAGTTTTCTCTCAAATTTTGAAAGCTTGTTTTACCAGAATTTTAAAGTTCTTCTCATAGAAAACTCTCATAATCCGTATTAAAGTCTTAGAGGAAAGGCTGATTTCTGGATGATAAACATTTTCTTTGGGTCTCTGCATCTAAGAATATTTTGAAGGTAGGCAACAGTGCTACAAAGACGTGGCTGGACCAGTGTGGCAATGAGACTGACTTTACTCAAAAATTGTGTTAGTTAGGGTAATGTAACCTTCTATAACAAAAAGACCCCAAATATATAAAGGCTCAACATAATAGAAATATATTTCTTGTTCACATAATAGTTCAAGGCTGACGTTTCTGGTCAGTGGGTGGCTTTTCCTCTATCCAGTGATTCAGGAGCTCAGGCTCCTTCATTCTATGGCTTCACCATTGCCTCTAGCCATTGGAAGGTGGAAAAGAACGTGGAGAAGGCTCACCAGCCTCATAAAAGCCTCAGCCTGGAAATGACTCTCATCATCTCTTACGTTCCATCAGTGAGGTCACACGGCCACACCTAGATATAAAGGGGGCTGTGAGCAATGCAGCTGCTCCATGGGAAATCCCTTCACATGGATAACTATATACTATGGAAGGAAGAATCTGAATTTTAGGGGCAGGTAATTCCATAAGGAATTAAATACAGCTGGGGTGCCATTGGGTCTAGCTCCTGGTCGACAGTGTCACTATCTTTGTCTGAATCCCTAGCTCTTAGAGCAATACCCAGCATGTAGTAGGCACTCAGGAAATTCTGGAGCAAAGAGCGAATGGATGAACCCATGACTCTTCTCTCAGCTCTGTTCCCTTTGTCTCTGGCTTGAACCTCCGAATAGAAAAACCAATTTCCTGGCCAGCTGCTTCAGGCCACCTGAAGAGTGCACCTGTTGGGCCAGACTCCAAGAATTGATCAAATGTGCCCTGTCAAAGAATCCAGACACTTGTAGTTGCTTATCCAATTTACAAATCGCTTTTGTTGAAGACAGTAAAAGTTATCCAAATGTAGGGTCATCTCGAATAATCTCCTGTATGGATGTTAAACCTAAGCATCTACAGGATTTCTGATTAGAAGCTCCCTTAGTGGGCATCTAGGCCCCCAGCTGTGAAAGTGAGCCAGCTTACAAGCCCACCCACTCGACAGTGACTGTCCAGTATTGGCTTCTGAGAGAGAATGTGCTGGGATTGATTGGCAAGGTGCTCCGTTGGCAAGGGGAAGGAAATGGTTAAGCAAGTCCCGTATTCTTTAGAGACCATATCAATCTATAAAATACTGTATTTTATACAGAAAGGAGATGTGGAAAGCCCCTGCCGTGGAAGATGTAGACTGGACAGCCTAGATCAGGGGGTGATTAGAGCCAGGGACTCACGAGATGAGGACAGAGAGGGGTAAACAATCAGAAGAGGGTACGCTGGAAAATTCTCTTGGAAATTGAGATAGCTAAGGGCAAGGGACTGTCGGTTACCGTGGCTACTTCTGAGAGAGGAAAGTGGAGGCACAGCATGGCGTGGGGTGGGATGGGGAGTCTGAGACTGACCTGACTCCTTCTGAGCTTGGTCAGCCTCAGTGGGGTGTTAGGGGCCAAATTATGTTCTGCCCTAATTCCTATGCCTGAGTCCTAACAACCAGTACTTCACAATGTGACTGTTTCTGGAGGGAAGGTCTTTAAAGAGGTCATTAAATTAAAATTAAAGTGGGCCCTAATCTGATATGACTCGAATCCTTATAAAAATAAATTAGGACATAGATACACACAGAGGGAAGACCAGGTGAAGTCATGGAGAAGGTGGTGATCTACAAGCCGAGGAAAGAGGCCTCAGAATAAACGAACCCTGCTGACACCTTGATCTTGGGCTTCTAGCTTCTAAAGTTGGGAGAAAATAAACTTCTGTTGGGCTTCCCTGGTGGCTCAGACAGTAAAGAATCCACCTGCAATGCAGGAGACCTGGGTTTGATCCCTGGGTCGGGAAGATCCCCTGGAAGAGAGCATGGCAACCCACTCCAGTATGCTTGCCTGGAGAATCCCCACGGGCAGAGGAGCCTGGGGGGCTACAGCCCATGGGGTCACAAGGAGTCCGACATGACTTACCAACTAAGCACACAAACTGTTGCTTAAGCCCCCAGTGAGTGGCAGTACTCTGCTATGGCAGCTCTAGAAAACTAACAGGAAAGAAATGAAGTCCGCTGCTCTTGCCCATGCCTCTCTCCAGGGCTTCTGTCGTGAAGTGGCTGCGTGAACTTGGAGAGTGGGTAAAAAGGGCAGGAGGTTTTCCTGGGTCTCGAGGATGCCTTGGAGCCTACCGACCCACAGGCCTCCCGTGACGACCTGGGCATCAAGGGTGCCTTCCAGTCTGTGAGCACCATGACTGCCACCTCCTGGTCCCTCCTCTGTGCCTCCCTGTGTTGGCACCTGGGGGTCCTGAGACTCCTGGGTCATGTCCTCCAATCCAGGTGAGCTCGGTCCAGAGGGAGCCAGAAGTCCTGTGTCTCCAGGATCCTAATAGGACAGAGCTTACAAAACACTGCCCATTCAGTAACAGTGTTCCAGGAGGCAAAAAATCCTCTGACTCCAAAGCGTGGGTTGTAAGAACAACCCTGATTTTAATCAAGGGAAAATGGGAGACCTGCCTGTCTTCGAATCAAAGCAGTGGAGTCAGTCAATGGTTCAAGTGCAGGGCTGTGTGTTGTGACAAAGAAGGCCCTGGGAGAGAGTGGGTGATTCTGCCCTAGGCAGGGGGAGGTCAGGACCCTTGAGAGGACACATGTGAGGGGGAGAAGGCCAGGCCGACAGGGCAGGAAGGGTATTCCTGGCAGAGGGAGCAGAAAGACAAAGGAACAAGATATATGCATATCCGCATTAGCAAGAGGGTATGCAGCAGAGAAGATGGAGGTGAGACAGGACAGACAGACAGTGAGGGGCCTGGGCTGCACGTCCTCAACTGCATCTAGAGCAGAGGGTGGGAAGTGAGGCTCCAGGCCAGGTGGGCACCCCAGGCACATTCAAAAGAGGGGCTCCAAAGCGGATCTCTCTTCACAGCTCCATCTCCTTCAGAGGCTCCCTTCATGAGAACACAGATGCTTGGTAACTAAGGGATGGTCTATTTAAAGCTGCCTGTGAGTTTCTTCTAGAAAGTATACTGCAGGCTGAAGAGGGAGGAGGGAAGGAAGAAGGCCCTGAGGGGGAATGGTCTGCCCTGAGCCCACCGTGGGATCTAGGGCCAGTCCCTGCCTCTCCCTGGGCCTCACATCATCTGTACCTCATGGTGGAAAATTGTTTGGGCTCAGGGGGCAGCTTTGTGCATTCAAAGCCGGGCTCCATCTCTTGTAGTGTGTATACTTTGGCAAGTTACTCAAGTGTTGGGTCTAAGTTTTCTCCTACGTTAAGGGCATGATAATGGTGCCTATCTTTCAAAGCTGCTGTGAGTATTAAATGAGATAATGCACATACAGTGCTTTTAACAGTGTCTGGCAGATGCAAAACCCTCAAAATCAACTATTGTAAAATATGATGAGGTGGTGATGATGATGATGGACTAGTTTTGTGGGCTTTAAACACTAAACAGTATTTTTTTCCAACAGAGTTGGAACTTGAATGCATAAGAAAGGTTACATTGAGCTCTCCTGGTTGATGCCGGTAGAGACCCTGAGCCCAGAACCTCAGCATCCCTCCATCCACAGGGCTGTCTCCCACCCGACCCAGGACACATCTACAGAACTCTCAGGCTCCAAACACTCAGGTTGAAAGCGATCGTCTCAGAAGATTACTGAGGGCTCTTGGCTGCTCTTTTTAATCTTTTTAATCCTTCTGAAACCTGAATATACATCTGAAATAGCAATCCTTTACAGCACAAGACCATTTCCAAAAGCATCAGCTGAACCAGGACTCAGGGACAGTCTGGGAAAGGCCAACCAAAGCGGACACACAGAGGTGAGAAACTTATTTGAGCAAAAATCCTGTTTGCAAAGACCCGCAGACAACCTGGTACCACCTCCTCATTTTTTTAAGCTGATACCTTTTTAGTTAAGGAATTTCACATGCTGTAATTCATTCCAGTGCCCATCAAAGTCACCTTAGCTCCCCCAAAACGTGAGTCAAAACTTATCCTCGAGACAGGCCTTTCTAAGAGATCCCACACTTCACCCACAGCCATTCTGTCAGTCAGCCTGCTACCAATTTTCTTAGCTGAGTTTCTTTTATCTCTACTTGAATAAGAACATATTGATGACATGCTTCAAAAAGTATCCCACCTAGAATCTACGGGATCTAGTTTTTCAAATAATTCGCTTTAGGGCTCTAGACGTTGAACTGCAGTGAGTACCTTGCTATAGTGGCGAATGATCTGAAACATAGTCCTTAACACATTTCTCATGTTACAGCTGTGGTACAGTTTTCAATCATGACCTCAGCCAAAATAAGAGCAGTCTCATTAGCACCATTGCAATATACTTACTGTGATGTAAGCAGAACCTGGGTCTCAATTTAGCCCCATTAACAAACTCTGGACAATATGACCCACAGTGCCCTTCTCACTAAGAATGAGGTTTCTTTTTCACCTCCACAATTTTTTTGAGGTATAGTCGATTTATCAGATTATATAAGATTCAGATGTACAATGTAGTGATGCATGATTTTGAAAGATTACACTCCATTTATAGTTATTATAAAACACTGGCTATACTCCTCATGTTGCGCAATATATTCTTGTAGCTTATTTCCTTTGTGCATAGTAGTTTATACCTCTTAATATCCTATTCCTGTCTTTTCCCCTCCCCCTTTCCCTCTCCCCGCTGGTAATCACTATTCTTTACATCTGTAAATCTGTCTTTTTTGTTATAGTTGCTAGTTTGTTGTATTTTTCAGATAAGTGACATCGTAGAGTATTTGTCTTCCTCTGCCTTACTTAGCATAATACCTTCCAAGTCCATCCATTTGTTGCAAATGGCAAGATTTCATTCTTTCCCATGACTGAGTAGTATTTCCCTGTATGGGTATACCGCACCTTCTTTATCCATTTATCTGTTGAGGGACACTTAGTTTGCTTCCGTATCTTGCCTATTGTAAATAATCGTGCTATGAACACTGAGGCGCATGAATCTTTTCAAATTAGGGTTTTCATTCTTTTTGGATATATACCCAGGAGTGGGAGTAAAATTAAAAATAGAATGGCCGTTCTGTTTTTAATTTTTGAGGAATCTTCATGTTGTTTTCCACAGTAGCTTTAGGAACACATTTTTTAAAGGACAGGTCGTGCAGATGTGAGCGTCTCCACCAGTCACAGTCCAGGGTGGTTTCTCATCCCTTTGTCTCTAGATGGTTGGCACTACCACTGCCCTGTGTTTGGTGCCCTAGCCTTGGTGCTTCGCCACTGTAGGACTGCATCTTGTTCTTTCACCTCCAGTCCTAGCACAGGGTCTATTTTCAGCTGGCACCCAATAGATGGTACCTTCCAGGTGGCACAGTGGTTAAGAACCCACCTGCCAGTGCAAGAGATGCAAGAGACGCGGGTTTGATCCCTGGGTCGGGAAGATCCCCTGGAGGAGGAAACGGCAACCCACTCCGGTATTCTTGCCTGGAGAATCCCATGGACAGAGGAGCCTGGCAGGCTGCAGTCCACGGGGTCGCAGAGCCAGACACAACTGAGCAACTGAGCACGCATGCATGCGATAAACAGATATTGGATTGACTAAATGGAATTGAATATGGAACCTTTATGTGGCTGACTCCAAGCTGCATTCAACAATGACCCAGAAAGACCTGGATCCTGATTGCACAGAGGTTATT
The DNA here is from genome assembly GCF_016772045.2 of Ovis aries. NCBI lineage: Eukaryota > Metazoa > Chordata > Mammalia > Artiodactyla > Bovidae > Ovis > Ovis aries. Next base: position 22,880,452 of record NC_056074.1, on the reverse strand, counting down.
GATGGGGTGGGAAAATTACTAAGTACCATTACGATAGGGCTCATGATTTAACTGTTGAAAGATGAAATTCCAAAACCCATAACAGGCAGGAGTTTGCCTTCAGGATCGGCTAGGGCTGGTCTTGGGAGGACTCTGGAACACATCACGTGGAGGTCCTGAAATGGAAGATCTCCTTATTTCCTGGGACCTGAGAACGCACTGCAGAGCTCTTCCCAGCTTTTTCAGCATAAATAGAAGGCTGATGCCTTGTCATGCCCTGTTTTCCGAGTGCGTACACTTTAGACGTGGACCTTGTGGCTTCCAGAGCACACTCCAGTTTGCAGGCCAGGATGAGCAAAAGCTGGCAGAACAAGTCCAGTCTCCAGCCCTTTCTCACTGACTGCCCTCTGCTTCTCCTCCTTTTGCATCTGCCTCTGGTCACACAACAGCTGCTTCAGCCTCCTTGGGCTTGTCGCTGTTCTCATGCCTTAGCAGTCAAGTTCTCTCGACCTGGAATGCCCTTTCCTGCGCCTCTACCCCTTCTATATCTGCTGAGCTCCTACTCATTCTTTAAAACGATCACAAATGCCACCTCTTCTAGGAAGCCTTCCTAAATCTCTCCAGTTGGAATTTTTTACCTTTTCATTCTCCCGTCCTTCCGTAGAACTTATACAGCATGTACGGTATTCTGCTTGGGTTTGTGTTATATCTCTTACTTCTGTTGCTATCTTATAAACTCAGTGAGGGCGAAAGATTTTTATTTTACTGTGTACTTGCATATATGTGAGAAATGCTTGGATTTGAATTTAAATCCCTAGGTCTTTATGAATATGTAAATTTAGGCAAGTTAGCTAAGGTGTCTTAGTATTCCAATCTGTAAAATGGAGGTTAAAAACCCTTTTTTTCATAAGCTTATTGTGAACATTAAATAAGATGAAGTAATAATAAAAATGAGATAATAATGACAGCTAATATTGATTAAGTGCTCACTTAGGCAGTGATCTTTAAACTCTTTACAAATTCATTTAAAATTATTCATTTTTTAAAATTTTAGAAATAATTATAGATTTGCAGGAAATTGCAAAATTGTGTGGAGAGATCCTTTGTATGCTTTAGCCAGCTTTCTCCAAATCTTACATGATAATAACATATGGTTAAATGTTACATGATTAAAGCACAGTATCAAAAACAGGAAACTGACATTGGCATGATGGTGTGCAAGTACAGTTCTGCGTCCCCCTGTGTAGATTTGTGTAACCTCCACCACAATCAAGACATGGATCTGTCTCCACAGAAATCTCCCTTATGCTATTTCTTTGTAGTACCAGCAACCCTTCTCCCTTCTACCATGCTTGATTCCTGGTTATTAGTGTGCTTTCCATCTGCATTTTGCTTTCCAATGCAAACTACGTTTACCATTTCAACAGTGTTATCTGAATGGAATGCCACAGTGTGTAACCTTGTAAGGTTAACCTTTTTCACTCAGCATAATCCATCCAAGCTGTTTTATGCATCAATAGCTCACTCATTCATTGTTGCCGAGTAATATTCCATGGTACGGATGTACCGTGGTTTAGCCATCCAAGGACCTCTGGGTTGTTTCTAGTTTGGGGTTATTACAAATAAAGCTACTACAAGCATTTATGTATAGGTTTTTATGTAAATCTAAGTCTTCACTTCTCTGAGACAAATGCCCAGGAGTATAATTGTTGGGTTACGTGGTAAGCACATGTTCGATATTTTTCAAAAAGTCAGCTGTTTCCTAGAGTAGCTGTACTATATTTCATTCCCACCAGCACTGCAAGAATGGTTCAGCTTCTCCACATCTTTGTCAGCATTTGGTGTTGTCGCTGTTTTTAATCTTAACTCTTCTGATGAGTATGTTATGACATCTCACCATGGTCTTACTTGCATTTCCCCCGTAGTTGGTGATGCAGAGCATCTTTTCACATGCCTGTTCACCATCTATATATCCCCTTTGGTAAAATGGCTCTTCACATCACTTGTTCATTTTCTAATTGGACTGTCTGGTGTTTTATCGTGGAGTTTTGAGAGCTCTTTATGCTAGCTATGAGTCTTTGGTCAAATATATGCTTTGCACAGTTAGCTCAATTAATCTGCAAAACAATCCATGAGGAAGATGCTAAGGTGATTCCAAGGTACTGGATGAGGAAGCGGAGGCCCTGAGGTCAGCACCCTGCCTGGCAAGCAGCAGATGGGCAGGGAATAATCACCGTAAACTATGCAGATAGAGCTCAGACAGTGTCAACTCACAAGACTTTGGTGGAAATAGTGAGACTGCTGGAGATTAGGATGGGAAGGTGAAAGTTGAAGCCAGCAGTGAGCCATGGTCGTTTAGTCACTAAGTCGCGTCTGACTGTTGCTACTCCATGGGCTGTAGGCCACCAGGCTCCTCTGTCCATGGGATTTCCCAGGCAAGAATACTGGAGTGGGTTGCCATCTCCTTCTCCAGGGGATCTTCCCAACCCAGCGACTGAATCTGCATTGCAGGCAGATTCTTTACCAACGGAGCTACAGTGGCGCTAGAGGTAAAGAACCAGTGCAGGTAGATGTAAGAGATGCGGGTTCAGTCCCCAGGTTGGGGAGATCCCCTGGAGGAGGGCACGGTGACGCACTCCAGTATTCTTGCCTGGAGAGTCTCTATGACAGAACAACCTGGCGAGCTGCAGTCCATAGGGTGGCACAGAGTCAGACACGGCTGAAGCGACTTTGCAGGCATGCTCGTATCAGCCTCGTTTAATGGGCTGAGAAGCTGAGGCACAGGCAGTAGCACAGAAGTCTGTCTGGGAATCCCAGCAAACCTGCTACAATCATCCACATCCTTTCATCCACATCTTACATCTCTCCTGAGCCATAGGTTTGATGAACAGCTGCCAGTTTCACTGCAGACTTTTTTTAAGGGAAGGGATTTCTCCCATGCCTGCCCTTTCCAGGGTACTGGGAAGCAGCCTGATGTCATGGAAGCACAGAGCCAGGAGTCGGAATGATGGGTGCTGGGCCTAGCCAGACAGTGAGTAGTATTGGAATTGGGCTGTTTGCCATCTGCACATCTATAAATTGGGAGTAATGATAGCTAACTGGCAGGCTAGTTGTGTGGATTACATGAAGAGCAGAGGGTGAAACAAGGCCTTGGTAACACACATGGGTTCAGAATGGAGAGCTCTCTTTTCTATCTATGTGACCTTGAACAAGGCATTTAACTTCCCTAAGCCTCAGTTTCCTTATCTGGAAAATGGAGACAGTCGTAGTTCCTCCCTTATAGGGATGGGGTGAAGATTGAGACAATGCCTGTAAAGCATTTGCACAGATCCTATCTCTAAGTGAACATGATTCATACATGAAGCACTTCTTCATGCCAGCATCTGCTTGTCTTACGTTGTTGTTCAGTCCCCAAATCATGTCCGACTCTTTGTGACCACATGGACTGCAGCACACCGGGCCTCCCTGTCCCTCACCATCTCCCAGAGCTTGCCCACATTTGTGTCCATTGAATCGGTGATGCCATCCAACCATTTCATCCTCTGTTGCCCTCTTCTTCTGCCTTCAATCTTTCCCAGCATCAGGGTCTTTTCCAATGAATTAGTTGTTCGCGAATGAGGCACCAAGACCAGGATATAGGTGCAAGAAGTTTCCTTGGGAGCAGATTCCAGGAAGCAGAGAGAGAGAGGAAGGGAGACAGGAAGGGAGTTGCTCTGTGGGCATCTGGGGCTCAGAAAGTTGGTGGCGGACACACCCCAAAATCATTGCGCTGAGCAATGAGGAGGCTGCAGTGCTTACCCACCATCTCCCAGTCCTCCTAGGCTGAGCGTCACTCCTGGGGCAATAATTCTGCCCTGCTTTTTTACCTGCTTTGCACTTGAACTAAGCATATTCCTACAATCAGAAAGAGAAAGAGACAGAGATTCAGGAATGCACGTATGGAGAGCCTGAACTCTCTCCAAGGGGACTTGGGTGGGTGCTGGCAGCCTCTGTTACAGTGCATTAAGCACTTAAAACATTAACCCATTCAATCCCTACAACTACTTTAAGAAATGAGCACCGTTTCCTTCCCCATTACAATCCAGCTCCCAAACACTCACAGACACATTAAGAAATGAAACTTCCACAATACCAATCCTTGCTCTGTGCAATGCGCAGTGAAATTTTCTGTATTTTTTATCACGTTATTTTAAAAATGCTATTTGTCACCCACTAAGCTGTTTTCATCACCCAGGAACGGGATGCAATCCACAGTTTTGGGAAAAAAAAAAAAAAATGGTGTCCTAACATTTGATTTAATAGGACAATGTTGATGATAGTGATGATGTCATAGGACTGGCACCTAGCCTGGTGCCCAGAAGGTGCCCAGAGAATGTTAGTTTCCTTGCTTGCCCCTCTTGGCAAACCAGAGCCTGTGAGCAGCTGCCTCGCAGGCTTACAGATAGAGGCCAGGGCTGGCCCAGCCTGTCTCCTGTTCTGACCCAGACTTGCCCCAATGGGGTCTGCTTAGCCTCCTCCAGGGGGATGGGCATCCTCTTGGGCTGTGACCTCCAAGTCACCAGCTCCCCAGAAGCCAGCCCCTCCTTGGGAGATGAGGTTATGCCCTGTCCCCACGACGCTGTCACTTCCTTCCCCTGAGTCTCTCTGAGTGAGGATTGTTCCCCTAATCAGGATGGAGACGCAGCTCATTACAAGCTGGTGAGGCAACGGCTCTGTTCTCCAGGCCCGAGACAGGCTGTCTGGGAGCTTGGCCAGCTTCCCACTGCCCTGGACACCAGGGCAGTGGCCTCAGAGCAGAGCCAGCCCTCTGGGTTGGTTTACCCCCTTCCCAGGGGACACAGGCAGACAGACACTCTGCGGAGACTTTCACCGCTTCCACTATTGCAGAATCTCAGGCGTGCTCCGATGATGAATTTCTTCCGACCCTCTGTGCTGCATCGAGAGTGTCTCACCAGCATCTTTAATAATAACTGGCATCTACCGGGCACTTATCCTGCACTGAGCACCACGCTGCACACTTTATATGCAGTGTGTGAAGTTTGTGGTCTTTTTAGCAGACTCACTAGATAGGCATGACCATCCCCACTCCACAGATGCAGAAACTGAGGCATGGGATGTTCCGGTAACTTGATAAGCTCACCAGGCAGTTAGCAGCTGTCCCCAGATCCCACACCTGCTTTACACACCACCAGGCTGCCTGCAGGAACATCACCCCAAGTCCCCCTTCCTCCTGATTTCCAACCCTGTTGAGTGACAGCTAGGTGAGTTCCCTCAGGTGACTTCACCTCTGGGAGCCCAGTTGCCCTCATCATTTCCTAATGGCACCCCCTTCCTTCCTCAGGCCATTAGGAGTAAATGAAATAATGTGTGTGAATGAATCTCCGACAGCTCCTGGTGCGTTCGCATCTTCTCAATAAATCCACTTATAATAGAGTCAATTCAGCTGTTTTCCCACTGACTTGATAGCATCCTGCAGCCATTTCCCACAGGCATGATGTCACCATCCCCGGGGGGATGACAGCTGATCTAGAAATCTCTCTGTGCTCGTGAGCTTCTCACTTGTGCCTTGTCTCACCCCACTGCCCGGTCACACTGACTTCCCCTGGGGAGGAATCTCCAGCATGACTGCTGTCTCTTGAAGGCTTATGAAGAAGCCGTTTATTTCCTCCAACGTTAGACCCCTTCGCCCAGGCTAGGGGGAATCGTTGTGTGGTGGCGGGAGGGCCTGGTGCCGAAAGCCTCATTAGCTGCAGTTTAATTGCTGCCTGCAGTATAGGTTTATAATAACAGTAAGTCTCAATTAGTTGCTTGTTACTTGAGAAACAATGACCGATCCTGGCTCTTTTGTCTTTGCCCTCGTTCCAGCTTGATTCCCAAGCTGGAGGAGTCTAAATGGACACACTGGGGTTCTGGGCGTGCATGTGGAATGTTTGCACCGTGGGTTGAGCTGGGGTGCATGTGTCCGTCCGAGATGTGCAGAGGCGTGGCAGCGGTCAGTTCTTCCCTGCCAAGGAGGCTCTGCAGAGAAAAGCCCAGGGCCTTGATCCTGAGTGGATGATGATGCCTCTACTCTCAGGGCGAGTGGGTCAGAGACGTGCCACCCTCTGCACAGACAGACCACACTGTGAACCATGCCTGTGACCTGCCCGTCCGCTGCCCTGGGCCGGCGGGGGCGGTGGGCGAGGGGGTGGTGAATGGGCAGACAGCCCTGCCCGCGAACCATGGCAGCGACAGGCATAGCCGGACGGCTGAGTTACTTTCGCGGGCGAGGAGGGGGTGTGCTGTTTCCTCTGTGAGGACAGAGCCCCGGTCTCGGCCACGCCTCTGATCCACAGTCTAAGGAGGACTTCCTGCCACACCGAGGAGAACGGGGGCATGCGGGGACCCCTGGCTTCCCAGCACGGGAGGCATGCACAGCGACCGGCCGTCTGCGCCCTATGTGGGATGCGTTCAGGTAAGGCCATCCTTGACTTTGTTCCCATCTCCTAGCTTCAGGGCATACTTGTCTGCTGTGAACCTGCTTTCAGGCTGCTTGGCCTTTTCAACTTTTCTTCTCTTGCACCTGTGAGAATATTGTAGCGCTAAGGAGCTATTGTCTTTGGAAGTCATGTAGTAATTACAGCTAACATGCGTTGGGTGCTTAACTGTCTGGCAGACACTGTTAGGTGCTTTAGACATACGTGCTCATGGTCATCCTCACAGACAACTCCCTCGAGTAAATGCGGTTCTTATCATCAACCCTGATTTGCAGATGGGGAGACTGAGGCTCAGAAAGTTTATGTGATCTGCCGAGGTCACCCAGCCCATCAGTGGTGTAGCTGGGGATTCTCTCCCAGGCAATTTGGCTCCACGGCCAAGCTTTTGACAGCTAGGTAATCCTGCCTCTTATTGGAAGAACTTGAACCCTTAGCAAACTGGGTGCCTCACAAGGCAAATACGCTGGCTGATTTTTCTTTAATCAGCTCTGAATAATATGTTCATTCATGGTCAGCTTTCTTTTCTTTTCTTTTTTTTTAACAAAAATTCTTGGATTGTTCACCATTCCAAGTGTGTTCTCTTAAAGCTTCTTCCTCTGCGGACCCTCCCATGGGGCTCTGGCCAGACGCCCTCTCCTCTCACTGCTTCTGCAGCTTCAGAGATGAAGGAAGTGGGTGGGGAATATTCGGGGCCTGGCCCAAGGGCTGTGACTCGGGCCACCCGCATTTCGAGGTGACCAGGTCCACTCTCCCACCATGCTGGCCAGCTCTCAGCCCTGTCCCAAGCATCCTGTCCTTCTTCCTTCATGACCAGCTTGTCAAGGGAAAAAGCCACACTGCTGAGACTGTAATTTGCTTTTTCCTCGCAAGTTCTTTGGTCTCTTTCCCCATGAGGATCCTTTCCAATGAAACTGCAAACAATTTGGCTGGAGGAAGCCACTGAAAATTCATCCTTTCTCATGTTTTCCCTCTTGCCTCCTGTTCACTTCATCCGTCGGCCCCAAACACGATGCTGTCACTGTCAATCATCTGGGCTCGTCTGTGTTTGGTGTTCATTTGGAAAATCGGGTCTAGGAGGCAGAAATGCTCCACTCCATCCCAGACACAAAGGGACCCTTTGAAGGTGCAGAGGGTGTGGGATTAAGTAAGTAAGCAAACAAACGTGGCCTTGGAGGGAGAGGAGTGTGGGAGGGTGAGGAGGAAAAGAAAACGGCTTCGTAAAACTGTGCCTCAGTTCATTTAGACAAAGGGAGCTTATTTGTGTTTATTCTGTGCTCACATCACAGAGCTTCAAGGAATGCCCCTGGAATCTGCCCCAGAGGCATGGGGTTCTGGCCAAAAGTCCCCCGAAGGCTGGTCCTTCTGGAGTGTCAGGTGAAATGTGGGCTTGGGGGCTGTCCTACTTGAGATCCCCCATGAGGGGGACCTGGCGCATTTCCCCACCTCCCGGCCCTTTGCCTCTTCTGTGCAAGGGCTTGCTTGTGCCTCTACCTTCCCAGCTTTGCACCTAGCTACGTGTGTCCAGAAAAACCTCAAGCCTCACAGGTCATAGCTCTTTTCTTCCTCTCTCCCCAAACTGCCTTGCACCCTTGTCTCAGTCTGGGGTCCTCCTAGACTGACCCTGAGGGAAGGATTGCAATGCACAGAGAATATTTGGGAAGTGATTCCAAGCAGCACTGTGAGAGTTGGGTGGTGAAGCAGAGAGAGGAGGAGGTCAATAAAAGGGGCCTTGTGGGTGGGTAACTGTTGTCGGAATCCGGGGCTTAGTCCTGTTGGGGACCCTTCGAGGGACACCTCGGAATTGGCCCACTGATGGGATATTTATCTACCAACTCACAGGCCTTGTTGGTTGAGGGGTGCTCCTGGGGAGTGAGCACCCCAGCACCTCTGGCCTGCTGTGTTTGGTGGCCAGGGATCTCTCAGAGAGGGAATGGCCCTGTGCAGAGGGGCACTCTCACTCCCTGTGGGTGAGCTCTAGACTCGCCAGTGGTGATGCCAGGGTGCCAACAGCATCCGCTAAAGCAACCAAACGCTCACACATCATGAGCATTGGACCAAAGAATAACCATGGGTAATGTTCACCTCTAAGCAGTGTCACGTATGTTAATCTTAACGGTTTGCCAAAACCTTGGAGGTAGGGCCGCTGTCATTGTCTACAGTATAGCATTGCGGCTGAGAACACGGACTCTGGAGCAGGAATAACTGGGTTCAAATCTCATCTCTTCTGCTGAGAAGTTGTGTGAATGAGTGACTCAGCCTTGTGGAGCCTCAGTTTCCACATCTGCAAAGTGGGAGTAACAGTAGTACCTATTTCATAAGGTTGTTTTGAAGGCTAAAATAGTTACTACATATAAAAGCTCTATAACACTAGCTGCCCTCCAGAAGGGATTCAGTGAACATTAGACACAGCCATCGTTCAACAGACGAGGACGTCAAAGTTGAGGGGTTATCATGAGCTACAAGGAGGATGCCAAACCTTAAGTCAGACTTTTTGCAGCCACAACCACCCTTTTCCTACTGTACCACGGGACTTCGTAGTCATTAATTCATGAGAAAGCACTTTAGAAACTGTAAAAGGCTTCACAAATACTTTGGTTATGACTATTTCCTGGTCCTTGTAACAGCAGATACAGTGTTGTTCTCTTAAGAGCCAGTCTAGCCTTTGAATTCTCAGCTCTCTGTCATTGCTGTAGAGCTGGCACTGGGCACAGTGCCTGGGTGGATGTCAATTAAGTGGGTAAGTGACCCAAGGGCCCAGGACGGGCCCCACTGACACTTTCCATCAGAGTTCCCTCCTTGGAACTTCCACTTGAGCCCGGCCTTATCTCCATCACACGCCCACAAGCCCCACTCCAAAATGCTCCCTGCTCCGCCTGCCTCCTGCCTGCCCCAGCCCTGACTGTCACCCACGCACGACCTCACAATTTTCTGCTTCCCCTGGCCTCTCCCACCAGCCCTCCCTGACCAGCCCCCGACTCAGAGCTGCCCTCTGCTTGCTCCTACCTTGACCCCAATATCTGCTTCATCTCATGTCCCTGCAGTATGTGCGAGAGGGGGCCCCCAAATCTTGCCTGGAAGCTCCTGTGGGCAGAGCCAAGTGGCATCCATCTTTTATTCAGCTACTTAAACACTGTGGTACCAGACACTATACCTCAGTGGGTAATTAATTGGGAAATCCAGACGCAGAGGATGAGCTTGGTCCATGGCTGGAGGAGCTCAGTCTCGGGGGAGAATAGCATGCAAACAGCCCTATCGATGACAGTGAATCTTGGTGGGGACACAGAGCTGAGAGTGCCCAGAGAATAGGATCATCTCTCTCCATGTGCTGCAATCAGGAAAGCCCTTAGAGGAGTGATGCTGGAGCTGGGCTCTGAGCTTAGGGTTGATTGAGTTGCAAGGAGAAGCCATCTTCTCTAAGAAAAACCAGGTTGAGACAAAGAGAAGGGAGGCTGAATATTAGAGAAATACAAGGAACCTTTGGAAGCAAAGAGCAGGACCTTCCCCGGGAGCAGGGGCATCATCAGGACCCCTGCCCTCCTCTGTCAGTGTCTGCCCTGCTCCTCTTTATGCACCTTCCTGTCCCCACACGACCCAACACGGCTCAACCCTGAGCCTACATGACCGCCCTCCCCCCACCCCTTGGCTTCACCATATAGTTCCCAGTACTTGCGACACTTACCAGTCCATCCCGGCTCTGATCAACTTTGGCCAGGAATGCAGCGGCATCTTTACAAAAAGACCACCTCAGCCCCCCACCCCCTCACCCTGCCACAGTGCTGGGAGGGGAAGACTGCATCTCTGCAATGGTTTTGAAGGGGAGTACGTTACTTTTTTGTGGCTGCTATTACAAATCACCATAAACTTGATGGCTTAAAACAACAGAAATTTATTCTCTCACCATTCTGGAGGCCAGAAGTCCAAAGTCAAAGTGTTGTCAGGATTGTGCCCCCCCCCTTGCCCCGAGAGACCTCTGGTTTTGCCTCTTCTGGCTTCTGGTGGCCCCTGGCACCCCTGGGCTTGTGGCAGCATCCCTCCATCCTTTGTCTCCAACTCCATGTGGCTGTCTCCTCTGCTGTTCCCTTGTGAGGACACTTGTCCCTGGACTTAGGGCTCAGCCTAACCCATGAGCCTCTCCGTGTGAGATCCTTAACTCAGTTACAACTGCAAAGACCCTTTTTCTGAATAAAAGTCATGTTCACAGATTCTGAATGGACGTATCACTAGGGGGCCACTATTCAAGCTCCCACAGTGAGAGTCTGACAAAGAAGGGAAAGGAGTGTGCCCCAAGCTGGGGAACAGCACAAGCTAAGCATCATTGCTCAGGGAACAAAGGCATTACACCTGCAGGGCTTGCTGATGGCAACATAGGGGCCTGCGGTTAGGTGAGACCAGACCACCAAAGGCTTTCTGAGTGTCATAGGAGCTTTGCCCTTTCGGCAAAGAGTGGGCCACTGATGGTTCTTTAGCAGTGAAGGAGCATCATAAAATGTGTGATGGGCAGAGCATCCTGGCCACTGCCTGGAGCTGTATTAGAGGCAGACAAGAATGGAAGGAGGGAGGTAGTCATTCAGTAAATAGCGACAAAGCACCTACTATGTGCTTTGTCTTAAGAGACTTGGAGAATAGCAATGGAGAAAAAGAGCTAGACTGCTGCTGGTCTATTGGGTCTTAAAACTAAAGGAAGGAAAGGAAGAAAAAAAAAAGAAACAAAGATTTATCAGAGTGCGTACATGTGTGTGTGCTAAGTCGCTTCAGTCGTGTCCAACTCTGCAATCCCATGGGCTGTAGCCCACCAGGCTCCTCTGTCCATGGGATTCTCCAGGGAAGAATACTGGAGTGGGTTGCCACGCCCTTCTCCAATTAACTAGCGATCAAAGCTGCAAAGGAAAATAAGGCAGAAATGGGTATAGTGAGCAATAGAAGTTTCCTATACAGGAGATTCAAGGATGACCTCTCAGGTGAGGTGATGTTTGAGCAAAGCCTGAAGGAAGTGATGGAGGGAGCCATCAGGTTTCTGAGGAAACCGTATCCTAGGCAGAGGGAATGGTAAGTGCCCATGTCCTGAAGCAGGAACATTCTTGGCAGGCTCGAGGAATGGCGAGGAAGAGAGTGTGGCTGGAGGAGAACGAGAAGGGAGAAGCCGTCGGTGAGAGCTTCAGAGAGGAAGTGGGGCCAGATCACACGGGACCTTGTAGTCTCTGGGGGAAAACTGGTGTTTACTTTGAGTAAGATGGAGAGACTTTGGAGCATTTTAAGCTGAGAAACATCACTGGACTTAAGTTAGAAAAAAAAAAAAAAAGATTGCTCTAGAGGTGTGTGGAGGGGTGATTAGGGCCCGGGGGAGAGTGTGGTGGAAGGGTACTGTGATGGTAAGGAAGAAGAATGACATTGGCTTGAAATGGGTTGTTAGTGGTGCGGTAGTGAGAAGCAACTAGATTCTGAATGTATTTTAAGGGGTTTTAAAATTATTTATTTATTTATTTATTTATTTTCGGCTGGGCTGGGTCTTCCTTGCTTCGGGGTGGGGGGGGGTGCTTTCTCTAGTTGCCACAAGCAGGGCCTGGGGTTCATGGCAGTGCCCGGGCTCCTCACTGTGGGGCTTCTCTTGCTGCAGAGCGTGGGCTTTGCTAGTCACAGCTCGCGGGCTCTAGAGGGTGGCCTTGGTAGCTGTGGGACATAGACTCAGTGGCCCCGTGGCATATGGGATCTTCCCGAACCAGGGATCAAAGCCATGTCCCCTGCACCGGCAGGTGGATTCTTAACCACTAGATCACCAGGGAAGTCCCTGAATATACTTTAAATGTAGAGTTGACGCAACTTTCAGATGGATCACCTGTAGAGAATAAGAGAGAAAGAGGAATTTTTAAAAAATGACTCCAAGTTTAGGCTTGAGCAACTGGCAAGGTGGGGCTGCCGTTTTCCCAGTTGAGGGGTGCCATGGAAGGACTAGGGAAGGGTTGAGAGGTAGGGGACATACTAGTTATTGGTGGTTTGGGAAATACTAAGTTACTGAATCTTTCTTTGTACCAAGTGCTGTTCTAAACCCCTCAGAGGTATTGATTCCTTTGAAACTCACAGCCACCTCATGAAATGGGCACTATAACCACCCCACTTACAGGTGAAGACGCTAAGGTACTGACAAGTCAATTAACTCACCCAAGGTCCCCCAGTTAGTGAGCTGCTGAGCTGGGATTAAGTCCAGGCATGTTCCTGACAGTTCTACAGGACTCCCACCAGTTTTCTGAAAGGTCAAAGGGGAGGAGGTGGACAAAGGATTTTTATTTAAGAAAAAAGCACCCAGAGGAGATACTGACTTGCCTCTGCTCAGCCTCCCCTCGGCCCCCACACTCGTCTGGATCTTTTGGCCTTTGGAAGAAACTTAATCCTCCAGCCCAGTCCGTCTAAGACCCTCTTGCCAGGAGGGTGAAGGGGCACTCCTCTACGCTGATTTTAAGTGTATTTACCATTTCTTCTTATTCTGTTTGTGAAAATGCTGGCTTTGTTTCTATCTGCTTCAAAAAATACACTGCAGGGAAAAAAAATGACTTGGTGGAAATGTTTCAGTTTCTGGGCCCCAACCATTTCTAAATATTATTTTTTAAAAAAGAAAAATAATAATAATGAAAAGTGGCCTAAGCTCTGCATAGCTGAGAAGGCCTGTCCAACGGGGTGAGTGAGCATGGGCGTGTGGGGGCAGGAAGGGGGAGTGGGCAGATGGCCCGTTTCGCATCCCCTTCCTGGTAGTGGCTGCAGGGTGCATTGATTGCCTGGAAAGCATTCATGTCAGAGGGGCCTCTAGCCAGGACCCTGCAAAATGGGTCATTTCTTTTCTTAGCTGCATCAGATTTCAGATTTGGAAGGCCTTTGGGATTCAAGGCCCAGGGCCCAAGCTATGTAACCTCCCTAGGCTGCCCTGTTCCTGTGCACCAGACCACCGCCCCCTCCGCCCCCACCCCTGCCCACCAGCAGCCTTCTGCTCATCTTGGAGTCTGTTCTGAGAGCTGGCTGATGATTTCAGGAAATCTTCAGGCCTGGGGAATCACATCCATTCACACTGAAGCAAAAGGTTAATGGGAATGAGCGGGAGGCCTGCATTCAGGGGTGATTTTAAATTCTATAATTTTATCTGTTTGAGTTCCATTTAAGTACTTAGAGGAAGTTCAGCAGAGATCTGGGGGTGGGGGGCTTGCTTGATTAAAGAACTGGGGATAATTTGTGCCCAGCTTCTTGGCAGCACAGCCAAGCTCCTTTGTTTGGCTGCCAAGACCCTGCACAGGCTAAGCCTGCTTATTCACTTTTTATTTCAAAATGTCTAGGATACTGGATGCTATTATGGGCCAGGTAATTCTCTGGTTGCTTTCACATTCGTTGCTTTATTTCATCCCCACCCTAATCCTGAAGCCTAAATGTTATCATACTTACAGACAAGGAAACTGAGGCTCCGAGAGGTCACCCTGCCCCCGGTTCCTGATGAGGGCTCTGTGTGCAGTGCTCCTCGGTGACCCCCCTCCCCCCCCAGTGTGTCCGTCTTGCTCGTCCCAGCGTCACGGCTCCAGCCGCCTCGGCCAAGCTCTGCTCTGCCCCAGCCCTGCGTCTGTGCTCCGCGGGCTGCTCCGCTCAGGCTCCGGCCATCAGTCAAACCCAAACCCCAAGCCCTGCCCCAGGCCCCTCTTCATCCTCCAAGAAGAGAGGCCACGAGGAAGTGAGAGCACACGGGATCCCTTCTGCCAAGGGACGAGGCGTTCCAAACACCATGGGAGTCGGGAGCGAGGTCTCCAGCAAGGTCTATTCTTGTCCTGGAGTCGTCGTTTATTTTTATGCTTTCTCAGGCTAACTGCCAACCCAAAGGTAGGGGGCAGTATGGCCTTACCTGACGAGGTGACAGGAAGGCAGACTCTCAGGCCTCACTCCAGATCCACTGAGTCAGACGATGCACTTTAGCAAGACCCCCAAGTGGTTCAGAGTGCATGCACCGACCTCGGAAGTGCACTGCTCCGGCTGGTGGGACTCGTGTGTGCCCATGGCTGGCTTCCTGGCTGGAGAGCGGGGTCTTGCCCACAGATCTGTCTCTCAGGAGGAGAATGACCCCCACTACTCAGGAGGTGACCACGAGCTGCACAGTGGGCCCTTCAGCTTCTGCTCGGATAGGCCCCTAGGAGTGGTTGTGACCCCCCAGTCCAGTTCAGTCGCTCAGTCGTGTCCGACTCTTTGCAACCCCATGGACTGGAGCACGCCAGGCTTCCCTGTCCATCACCAACTCCCGGAGTTCACTCAAACTCATCTCTGTTGTTCAGTGATGCCATCCAACCATCTCATCCTCTGTCGTCCGCTTCTCCTCCTGCCCTCATTCTTTCCCAGCATCAGGGTCTTTTCCAATGAGTTCTCTTCGCATCTGGTGGCCAAAGTATTGGAGTTTCAGCTTCAACATCAGTCCTTCCAATGAATACTCAGGACTGATCTCCTTTAGGATGGACTGGTTGGATCTCCTTGCAGTCAAAGGGACTCACTTAACTTCTTTCCCAGATCTCCTTCTTGTCTGCCCTTGGCACTGGAAGCCCTCTCGGCCCAGTGCAGGGTCAAGATGTTTTGTTAAAACTTCCCGCTTGACTAGGTGAGGGGCTCTGCCCTTCTACGCAGTGTGAGGGCAGCCGTCATGTGAGGTCACAGCTGGAAGTTGACCGGCTCTGCGTTTCAGCGTATCTGGCTGTACTTGACCCTAGACGGCTGGCTTCTGTGGACGGTACTCCTGGCCCCAAAGGCGCGAGTAAACAGGTATCTCTCCCTCACAGCTCAGCTCTTTCCCTTATCAGCCTCGGAGCCCCTAATGAATGGGTATGGCTTGGCTGAGTTCACAACTGAGGGATGAGAAAGAAAGCAGGTCCACCAAGCAGGAGGCGAGACGGGAATGCAGATTACCAGCTTCTTAATCACCACGCGGAAGAGAAGCTTCGTGCCTAAAGGGAGCCAAGGATAAAAAAAATAATTCGTGCCTTTGGAAAACTTTCAGCAGAGGTTCCTCTAATGAGATAATTGAACACAGAACCCCAGTCTGATTTCTTGATAATCTTTTGTGTTCATTTTTTATGCTTATCAGGAGCCTAAGTGCCAGAGCTCTCACATCCCCCTGAGAGGTACCTCTCTCCAGGGATTGTGCAGTGCCCATAAATGCATTATCCCCTTGTGTATCCAGAACCAGCCTATTCTCCCATTTTACAGATGAAGAAAAGAACAGTACCAACCCCAGGAACCACAGCCCGTAGGAGCCAGTAGGCAAAGGTGCAGTTTTCTGCATCACCATGTTCTACTACATGGCAGAGCAAATGGGCCATTTAAGGGCTTTTCAGAGCTCCACTTATCAAAGACATGGAGTCAGTCCTTCTAGGAGAACTTGTGTTTTAACTGTAAAAGCATAAGCGCATTTCTAAACAGCAAAATGCCAGGGAGACGCTGCCTCTCCTTAGGCCTCGGCTCCCACCTCCACCGCCCTGTGGGCCCTTGTGCACAGCACCCAGGCTGCCAGCTGAAGACCAGCAGATGTCACTGTGGAAAGCGAGCCTGAGAAAAGCAAAGCCAACTGCCTTGCAGTGCTCAATAGTGCATGAACACAGTGATGCTCTTGATGCTTTTTCAGAGGACGGGGTGTGCAGGCCAAGTCCGTGAGGCCTGTGAACCAGACTCCACCACACAAAGGTCCAATTGAGATGAGAGCATCCATTTCTTTTAGGGAAGCTTGTCCTGTGTCAACCATGATCTAGGGGAGAAAAGATACCACATGCCATTTGGACCATTCCCATCTCTCTGTGTGTCTCTCTCTCACACACACACCCTCTCTCACGCTCACAAAATCTGGCTATCCTGACACTAAGCAATAAGAACTCTCTTGTGAGAAACAAGAGTTTCCATCTCTCTCTTATAAAGCCAGCTGTGTTAGTTTCCAATTGCTCCTGTAACAAATTACCACTAACTCTGTGGTTTAAAACAACACAAATTTATTATCTTCTGCAGGTCAGTCTAACATCCAAGATGTCAGCAGGGTTTCTGGAGGCTGTAGGGGAGACTTTCCTTGTCTTTCCCAGTTTCTTCCTTTCTTTCTTTGCCTCTCAGTCTGTGGGATCATAGTTCCCTGACCAGGGTCTGAATCCAGCCGCTTGGCACTGAACACATGGATTCCTAACCACTGGACTGCCAGGGAATTCCCACCCAGTTTTCAGAGGGTTCCCACATTCCCCGTCCAGTGGCCCCCAGCTGGCCATCAGTCCCATCACTCTGACCTCAGTTTTCACCGTCCCATTTCCTTCTTCCCCTCTTCGGCCTCTCTCCTGTCTTTAAGGCCATTATGATTACATTGGGTCCACCTGGGCAATCTGGGCTAATCTCCCTGTTTTAAGATCCTTATTTTAATCATATCTACTGAATTACTTTTGTTGTATAAAGGAACGTATTCACAGATTCCAGGGCCTCTAGAGGGCTATGAGTCTGCTTATCGCAATAGCGTAGGCCTTTGTAAAAGCAGATAACACATGAGATTTATTCATTAGTAACCACAGACATGTTTTTAGTCATTTACATTACTATAAAAGATAAGCAAGAAACTCCAAGTATAAAAACTGGTACAAAAGTTGAAGGTGAAAGTTGACAAAATGGAAAGGAGGGGAGGGAGAAAAAGAAAATGCAAAACCTATCAAGACCAGGTATGTAGACAGACAAGGAAGACTTGGAGAGAGAGCAAATGGGAGGAGAAGGCGTGGGAGGTTGGGTGGAGAGGAGAGAGATGTGCAGGGAGACCGGAGGGGCAGAAAGGTGTTACAAGTGGAGGGAACAGCAAGGACAAAGACCTAAGGACAGGATGGAGCCTCAGACGCCTCATCCCTCCTGCTGCTGCAGCTGGTGGTTTGCAGATTGGTCCCCCTCGGTGGACACTGAGCTCTTTGAGAGCAGGGACTGTGTCTTCCCTTCTGGGTACCATGAGGGCTTAGCAGAACACCTGAGCCCTGCAAACCTCACCCAGCCTCCTACCCATTCAACATCCATCCATCATCCATCCATCATCCATGCATCCTCTTATCCATCTAATGGGGATCTTTACCATTGTGTTGAAGATCGCTTGAACAATTGATTCTTAGCCTTGTGAGCCTCTATGTCCTCAAAGATCCTATTCCTGCTACCCTCAAAAGCTGAGAGGGAGGGAGAAGGCACAGCTCAGGCTGTCCACAGGGGCTCTAGTGCAAAGATTTAAACTCAGGTTTGTTGTTGTTCAGTAGCCCAGTCGTGCCCAACTCTGTGACCCCATGAACTGCAGCACACCAGGCCTCCCTGTCCCTCACCACCTCCTGGAATTCACCCAAGTTCATGTTCATTGTGTTGGTGATGCTGTCCAGCCATCTCTTCCTCCGATGCCCTCTTCTCCTTTTGCCCTCGATCTTTCCCCAGCATCAGGGAATTTTCCAATGAGTTGTGACTTGGCCCTTTAAGAAGCAACTGTCAGACCCGATTTGGGGCATCTGAAGGGGAGACCCCAGCTGCAGTGCCCTGTAAAATGGGGGTTCATCAGTTCCTGGCCTGCAGGACTGCTGGAGGATGTGTGGGGAGAACTCAGTGGGGTTAGCTGCTATTCACTGGTAGGTTTAAATTACACGTGAGGTAAACTGAGTTTGGCCTTTTATGTATAAATGGACTTCATGATTCAACTTTATTCTAAAAAGGATTTGAGGAAGCTTAAAATATATAAGCTAATGTAAGATGATAACCTATAGATAATCAAGGAAGTCAGAGAAAAGCAGAAAATAGAGAGGGGAAATCAGATTATATCCAGGGCAATGAGGCCCATGGGCTCACATGTGCTACCTGGATGTGGGCTACCACTGTGACTCTGAGCTTTCTGTAAAATGAACTCCCTTCAAAGTTTTAGAAGTCTCTTTTTGCTTTATGATATGCACATAACATAAATATCCTCTCACAGGGAAAATGTCTCATTGCTTGGAGAGCTTTATCACAGCCTGCCCACACCCAGCTCTCAGACAGTGGCCTTTGGTCTTTGCGAGGAAGCCCAGGGGTCAGGCAGCTTAAGAAGAGCAGAATGGGGGCACTTATTCTTTGCAGGTCCAGCAGATGGATGGATGCATGGATAGATGGATGAATGATGGTTGGATGATAGACGGTGGATACATGGATAAATGGATGGATGGATGGATGGATGGATGGATGATGGTTGGATGATAGATGGTGGATACATGGATAAATGGATGATGGATGGATGGATGGATAGATAGATGGATGAATGATAGTTGGATGATAGACAGTGGATACATGGATAAATGGATGGATGGATGGATGAATGGTTGGATGATGGTTGGATGATAGATGGTGGATACATGGATAAATGGATGGATGGATGAATGATGGTTGGATGATAGATGGTGAATACATGGATAAATGGATGGATGGATGGATGGATGGATGAATGATGGTTGGATGATAGATGGCGGATACATGGATAAATGGATGGATGGATGGATGAGTGATGGTTGGATGATAGATGGTGGATACATGGATAAATGGATGGATGGATGGATGAATGATGGATGGATGATAGATGGTGAATACATGGATAAATGGATGGATGGATGGATGGATGAATGATGGTTGGATGGTAGATGGTGGATACATGGATAAATGGATGGGTGGATGAATGATGGTTGGATGATAGATGGTGAATACATGGATAAATGGATGGATGGATGGATGGGTGAATGATGGTTGGATGGTAGATGGTGAATACATGGATAAATGGATGGATGGATGGATGGATGAATGATGGTTGGATGATAGATGGCGGATACATGGATAAATGGATGGATGGATGAATGATGGTTGGATGATAGATGGTGGATACATGGATAAATGGATGGATGGATGGATGAGTGATGGTTGGATGATAGATGGTGGATACATGGATAAATGGATGGATGGATGAGTGATGGTTGGATGATAGATGGTGGATACATGGATAAATGGATGGATGGATGGATGGATGAGTGATGGTTGGATGATAGATGGTGGATACATGGATACATGGATAAATGGATGGATGGATGGATGGATGGATGGATGGATGGATGATGGTTGGATGATAGACGGTGGATACATGGATAAATGGATGGATGGATGGATGGATGATGGTTGGATGATGGACGGTGGGTATGTGGATACATGGATGGATGGATGATGAATGGATGCTGAATGGGTAGTTGGATGGATGACAACAGTGGAAAGAGCCTGAACCTACCTGCCTGTGTGCCTGGACATCACACACCATCTTGTCTCCATCGGGAATCAGGCCAACCCCCTCCTGGATCAGAGGGACCCAGCTGTCAAAGTTCTACAAGTGTCTGGGGTCCACCCAGTGTCTGGAGCTGAGGATGTGGATCGAATGGCAGGCTTTAGGAAAAGAGATCGTGTTTTTAATCTTGCTTTAAAATTATTGTTCTGAGTATGCCTTCTTGTTTCCTTTCCTGCCTCCACCTGTACATCAGACAGGCCCTGGGTATGGGTGGGTCTCCCAGGCAATTCTGCCATTGGCCTCTGGGCTGGGAGTGTCCTGGTGTTTGTTAGGTGATGGGGAACCAGCCATCCCATGCCCTGCCCAGAAGTCTGCCCAGTAATGAAGCCTTAATGAGGTGGAAGGGCAACTGAGCTGTGCTTGGGATCTGAGCCTCCCCAGGAGTTGGAGAGGTCACTACACTTCTCCCAGCCCAGGTTTCTCTGAGTCTGAAACTTTTCATGGTGAATAAGAGCCAAACTGCCAGAGTTGGAATCTCTGCTTCTTTCTGTGTGACCTTCAGCAAGTTATCACACTTCCTGGTTCCCCAATTTTCATCAATAAGCATATCACTTACCTCCAAGATTTGTAATGAGGATCGAATAAGCTAATTCATTTGTAGCAACAGACATAGTGCCATTCCCACTGTAAGCAACTTATTGAAAGTAATGTAAGATGGATAAAACCAGAATTGCCTTGCTCGCCTCTTAGGTTTGCGGTAATACTCGTTCGTTCATGCAATAGATTATTGAGCATTTTCTACATCCCCCACCTGGAACTAGGACCTGAAGGTGAGCTGCCTGTCTTTGGGAACCCTTTTGTGAAAGGATTTTGCAAACTGCAAGCTTGTACAGATAGACAGAAGACTGTGCTTCAGTCCCTGAAACAGACGTCTTTAAAACACAACCAGCAGCACAACCTTCTTCAACCAGAGTTTAGGCAGCACCCCGTTCAGAAAGCAGTGGAAGCAGAGGGTGGCTCTGGCAGGATAGATGGGGGTGTAGCAGGAGGCAAATCCTGCTGGTTCGCTGGCTCTGTTCCTCTCTGCTCCAGCCCCCGCACCTGGTGGCCCATAAGGCACCTTCCAGAAACCCCTTGGCTGCTCCAAGCACAGATGAAGCCCTCTGATTTGGAGTGGTTTGTGTCTTTCTTTTGGCTCGCACAGATCTCTCTCTCTAATGAATGTGTTTTTTGAGCACTTTTCTGTTGATGGTAAAATAATGGCAAAGTACAGAGTTCTCGTATACCCCCATGTCCCCCGCCTCCAACCCCACAACCTCTCCTGTGCCCAGCGTCCTGCACAGGTGGTGCATTTGTTACAATGCCTGCACTGATACAACGTGATCACCCCAAATTTCTAGTGTACAATAGGGTTCGCTCTCTTTTAAACACACTCTTGTCAGCTTCCTGATAGCTCAGTTGGTAAAGAATCTGCCTGCCAGGCAGGAGACCCTGGTTTGATTGCTGGATCAGGAAGATCCGCTGCGGAAGGGAAAGGCTACCCACTCCATTTTCCGTGGACTTTCCTTGTGGCTCAGCTGGTAAAGAATCCACCCACAATGCCGGTGACCTGGGTTTGATCCCTCGGTTGGGAAGATCCCCTGGAGAAGGGAAAGGCTGTCCACTCTAGTATTCTGGCCTGGAGAATTCCATGGACTATACAGTCCATGGGGTGGCAAAGAGTCGGGCACAACTGAGCGACTTTCACTTCATCTGCCAGCTTGGTGGGTGCATTTCTGGATGCTGGCGTCCAGGGGCACGCAGCTCCAGGGCTGGGCAGCAGAGGTCATGCTGAGTGGGGTGCCTGCTGTGTAGCCGTGTCTTTCCTGTTCTCCTCAGAGTCTCCATCTGGAACCTCCCCCAGCACCTTCTATACAGCAGATGCTCAAGCCCTCCAGGCCACAGAGGATTATGGTCAGGACTTCCCCCAATCCCTATGTGCCCTCTGTTTTCTTGAACTTCTCCTTAAAGACGCTTCTGGCCACTGTAAAATTTTTGTTTTTAATATCCAACATGAACCTCTCCTTTGTGACTTTTGGGCCACCTCCTGTTCCATTCCTTCATCCTCAAAATACTGCCCAGAGGAGAGACAGACTGTGGTGGAGGCACCAGATGGCTGTGTGCTCTCAACCGAGGCAAGCTCTGAACGGGCAATTCGTAGTCATCGTCTGAGACACTGCGGCTGCTAGTGCCTACTTGACTATTCTGGCTGACTTCCCTCAACAGTAAATACATACAACAAGTACGTGCGCGTGCACACACACACACACACACACACACACACACACACATATACCCTGAGTTTTTTAGCATTTAAATGGATTTGCACTCCTATTCACACTCTGCTTAGCTAACTTGCGTAAGTCCTCTGTGCCTCTATTTCCTCATCTGTAAAATGGGTACAATCATAGTACCTCTTCATAGGGCTGTCATGAAAGTCAAATAAGATAATACAGGGAAAGCTCTTAGGACAATGCGGGGCACTGCATGACTATTCAGTAAATGATGGCTGTTGTTTTTCCACTTACTGTTATTACAAATGCAATATTTATATATATTATAATATATATGTATTTTATATAATATAGCATATATCTATAATACTGTATTATATTAAAATTTTCTGAGACAAGCAGTGCTCTAATGAATCAGCTCGGAAAGGGGCAGCACTGAAGATGGCAATGGAATGATCCACGCGTCTATCACCCAGAAGCCTAGTTGCGACAGTTTTCATGTTCTGAGTCCCTGAGATGTGCCAGTTGATGTGCTTTGAATATTATTTCACTGCATCTTGGCAAAGCAACCATTAGAGTAGGCTTGGTTTTTTGTTTTGCCTTTCGGGAAACTACACCCCTAGGCCCTTCAGCTGGAGGCTCCAGCTCCCTCCATGTCAGCTGTTGGAGGACCCTGTCCCCTGCCAGCCTCAGCCCAGCCCTGTCCGCAGAACGCTGGCCTCTCCGCCAGCATGCTCTCTGAGCTGTTTGCGTTCATCCTCCCTACTTTATCTGACAGCCCACACGCAGCTCCACAGCTCGGGGGGCGTCTCCCCAGGCTACAGAGTTTTTACGAGCAGTGCACAGTGGAAACATTGGCAGGCTTTTTTCCCCCCTTTTTATTTTCCAAAATATAGCTCTACACCCTGTGTGTGTCCAGAGTTAGGCCTATGTGTCCTTCTTGGTGCTCCAAAGCTCAGAGCCTGTGGCATCTGGCTGTCTATGTGTGTGTATTTTAGTGTGAGCCCACCTCTATTTACCAGTATGCAAAGAGAACCATTTCTGCCTTTCAGGGTATGTGAGTGAGTGTGTGTGTGTGTGTGTGTGTGTGTGTGTGTGTGTGTGGTGTTTGCGGAGCTCTGGGCTGCTCTGCCTCCCCCAGGCAGTGTCCAGAGGCTCACTTTCCCCTGCGTGTGTGTGTTTGTGAGCCTGTGTACATGCCTGCGTCTCTCCCAAGGGTGTCCAGAGACACGTGTAAACTATCCTTCACTCGTGTTGTTGAGACTCTCCTAGGATACTCTGTTCTGGCCAAGCAGGGAGAGCTGGGCATGGGAGTGTTTAGTCTGGAAGGCAGGCGGGCGGGCAGCAGAGACTCCCGGTGGAGCACCCAGGCGGCGAGCCGGACCCCAGGGCCCCTCCAGAGCTCTTGATGATGGGGTGGGGGTGGGGGACATGTTCCAGGGCCACGTCTGGGATCCACGGTGCTGGGTGTTCCTGCTTGGGCAGCGTTGGGCTCAGGATGGTTCCTCTGGCCTGAGGACTGAGCCGGCTCTCGGCCAACCCCAGTCCTGTGGAGACAGGTTCCTTATTGTTCTTGTTTTCCTTTTCTTGTTTTTTTTTTTTTTTTCAGTCCTCAGAAGAATAGATTTTCATGCTGAATTGAAGCTGGATTAGCACGGGCATATAGAAAGAGCTAAGTCGTGTCCGACTCTTTTGTGACCGCATGCTCTGTAGCCTGCCAGGCTCCTCTGTCCATGGAATTTCCCACGACTCTCCCAGTACTGGAGTGGGTTGCCATTTCCGTCTTCATTAGATCTTCCCTACCCAGGGATCAAATTCGCGTCTCCTGCGTTGCAGGCAGAATCTTTGCTGCTGAGGCACTGAGGAAGCTTGTGTAGAAAGAGCATGAGGCTTTGGTGCCCTGGTTCTGTCATACGCTAATCGTATAATATTGAGACGGGAACAGTTACTGAACTTCTGCCTCAGTTTCCCCCCCCTGTGAAGTAAGGATAATAGCATTACATTGCAGGCTTTTTCAGGAGCCTAAACCATAAAATCTGTGGAGACAACCTCACAGATTCTCTATCCCTCTTCAGTCCTCTTGTCTCTGTGGAATTTTCTGGGTAACGGCTTAATGACGGGAATAGCAGTGCAATGCTATGAATTTCTAGGAACAAAGCTTTTTATTTTATGACCTAGTTGAGGGGAAGAGAGGAGGGCTTAGCTTCCCAAATGTTTTCTTTTCACTGGCTTAAACCTTCATATTTCACATTAGTCAGTGTTCGAGGGCATTTCAGGCAACTGGAGGAGGGAGAGGATGGACTTTCTGCAGAAAGCATGTACCTGCTTTCCCAACAGAAGCAGGTTCATGAGCAGGTATCTGGGATATCCCGGGCGCATCAGCTATTAGCAGGCTGGCCATGGGGGTAACAGGTTGCTTCATTCCCTGCATGGTACTTGGACACTATTTTAGGCAGTGTAGACTCCTTGCTAAACAAGACAGGTGCAGGTCCTGCCCTCAGGAAACTTTCAGTTTCTTGTGTGGAGATAGAAAGTAAACACAGGGACCAAGTAAATGCATACTAGCCAACTTCTGGGACATGAAAAAGGTTAAATATGGGCATTGTGATAAAGAGTGAATGGTGACATGTGGGGTGTATGCATGCTTTGTCTCTTCAGTAGTGTCCAACTCTTTGTGACCCCATGGGTTGTAGCCCACCAGGCTCCTCTGTCCACGAGGATTCCCAGGCAAGAATACTGGAGTGAGTTGCCATGCCCTCCTCCAGGGGATCTTCTTGACCCAGGGATCAAACCCATGTCTCTGACATTGGCATGTAGATTCTTTACCACTGAGCCGCTGGGGAAGCCCTGAGATGTGGGATACCACTTATAAAAGGTGGCCCTAAGAAAGGCCTTCCTGAAGAGACAGCTTCAGTCCAGGCCTAAAAGATAAAAAGACAGCAAAACAAAGATCTGGGACAGGAGGCAGGGGTAGGGAGAACTTCTAAAGTCTTCTTCCTCCTCAGAGTACCCGCCCAAGTCCTTTCAGGAGCCGGTGAGTGCCTATGCGATCTGACATGCTGCTCCAGTGCTGTCCCCAGGTCTCCAGCCACACTGGCTCACATCTCCCTCAGGACCTTTGCACCTGCTCTTCGTCCCACCTGGAGTGCTCTTCCCACAGATATCCACATGCCCTCCTTCAAGTCTTGCTTAAAAGTCAACTTTTCAATGGGCTTCAGACTCTCCTTTTACCCTATGCTATTTTCTAACTTACTCTGTAATTTATTTATTTATTTTTGTTTTTCTCTCACTCCTGGATGATAAGAACCATAAGGGTGGGTGTTTTTGTCTGGGTTTATTTGTTGATGTAAATAAGTACCTAGAACATTGCCTGGAGCATAGCAGGTGTTTAATAAATACTTGCTGGATGGATGGGTGGGGCCCCTGGGGACTCAAGGCCAATCTTCATCACTAGAAGAAGCAGCTGGTACAGAATGAGTCTCTCCCATGAGTCTGGCCATGGGAGAGCATTGGGAGAGTCTCTCCCTGTGGTGATGGGGAGCCCCAGATTTGACATGAAGATGAGGGCCAAAGGAAAAATTAGCTGAGAAGTCCTGAGTCGAGTTGGGGAGAACAAGGATCTGAGGGTGGGTACCTGAGTGCCCCTGAGGATGATGAGAAATCTGAGAAGGGATACAGGGGAAACTCTGGGGTACAGGAGGAGAGAGACCTATCTCAGCTAAAGCTAAGGGGTTGGGAAAGGATGGAAAGATCCGCCAGTACCAACACACATACCCAGACACATTCTTATAATGTGGTCCCAGGCATCCATGCGCAGAAGCACAGGGATGCTTCTCACAGACCTGAGTTCCTATTCACCTCTGCTCCTTACCCCCTGTGTATTCTGGGGTAAGCTGCCTAACAGATCTGTGCCCTGTCTCTGATGCAAGCCCAAGTATTCCTTACCTCACAGGAGTGTTGTCGGGGTGATAACTTCATTATTAAACACATCAGCTTTGAAATCAAGTCCAGATTCAAATCCTGGTTTCAGTTTTTATGAGCTGTGTGTCCTTTGGAAAGTGACTTAACCTCTCTGGTCCTCAGTTTCCTTAATTGCGAAACGAGACCAACATCAACCTTATAATAGAGTTATGGCAATGAAATGAGACAATCAATGGAAAGTAGAATATATGCTGCATATGACCTGAAAGGACCCAGCACAAGGCCTGGCACATTGTAGGGGTGCGTGCAGAAGGGGTGCGTGAAGAAGGCGAGACTGGCTGAAGTGTGTAGGATCAGCTAAGGACCAAAAGACTCGTGTGTGTGCTGGGCCAGGGCTTTGTCAGCTTGGGGTCCGTGCTGGCCGTGGGAGTGGAAGGTTTTCTGTGGTGAAGTTCCCTGGTCATGGGCCATAGGAGCTGCAACGCTGACCTCATCGGTACCAGAGAAAGGAAGCAACTTGTGCAGAGGACAGTGTGCCCTGGACTTTTATGCAAGGCCTTTTCCCAAGTGGAGGGTTAATCAGAATTGTCTCCAAGGTCCCTTGCCACAGTGACAGCCCACCTTTCCAGGGCTTTCCAGAGGGTAACTGGGAGCAGAAGGAAGCCTGGTGAGAGAGGGGCTCCTCCTGGGGTGAGGAGGAGTCTCCCGTCAGGCTCCTGTCTGTGCCCTGAGGATGGCAGCCAGATGGACAGCTCATCCTGCCTGCAGGGTGACAGCTCGGGCTCTGGAGCCGGGGCACTGAGGTTCCCATCCCCCTACTGCCTGTGCCATCTGAGACGGGTCACTTAACCCAAGCCTCTTTCCTCTTCTGCAAATGAGATAATGGTAACTCGTGGCCTTGGAGGCTGTAGGGAGGTGGAAATGAGTTTACTCCTGTGAAAAGCTCTGCATGGGGCTGGCGCAGGGCAAACGCCATGAAAATGAACAAGGGTTCCTTTCATCATGCCTGGGGAGGGTCTCCTGTTGCTGACACCCTTGGAGCTGGTGCATCTCCCTCCCACTCAGCCCCTGGGGGTTTTGGCTCCCTGGATGCTTGCTGTCCTGGTCAGGAAGTGCCTTGCAGCCCGAGGCAGCCAGGGAGTTGGACTCGTCAGGCGGGAGAGGCGCCAGTGGACATTATGTTCCTTCCCAGGAATGGGAAATCGGGAATGTTCCTGGGCAAGGAACAGGGCTCTGGGGCGAGCACGCCGGGAACATCCACTCCCCCTCCTGTGGCGCTCTGAACCTCGCTGGCCCTGCTGGGCCCTGTGGGGGAGGAAGACACGTCACAGGGGCGGCCAGGCCTGCGTGGGGCCCCTGGTGCATCTATGCACACCCTTGCAGAATATACAGTCCCACACGTTCACAAATAACCCCACAGCCCTACACACACGCAGTGACACACTGACAGGCAACCTCAGATACGTGTTCCTAGGTCCACACCCGCATGGCTACGTGCTAATGTCTATTCATTTGTACACATGGAACCCACAGGTGCTGAAGTTTCGGCCCCGTGTGCATGCACTGGCATATATATACAGGATATAATAACTTAATCATTTCCATCATTTACCCACACTCACGGCTTCCCAGGTGGCTCGGTGGTTAAGAATCCACCTGCTAATGCAGGAGACACAAAAGACACGGGTTTGATCCCTGGGTCAGGAAAAGCCTCTGGAGTAAGAAACGGCAACCCCACTCCAGTATTCTTGGGACAGAGGAACCTGATAGGCTATAGTCCACAGACTCGCAAAGAGTTGGACACGACTTAGCAACTGAGTATGCACTCATACTCAAAAATACACACACTTTTACCCACACAATCATATCGGTGTTGATACCCATGAATACACAGGTGACTGTGCATACGATAAACATGTACACACACGTAACCATGTGCACCAAAGTCCCCCAGCTGTTTAGCCTTCTGGAAGCATCCATTACTATACTCTCCAAACACAACAGCTCAAGCCCTGTCACTGCCGCTCTGACCGGCACCCTCTCCCCAGCATCGCCAGCATCAGCTGCTCCCTCCATGGTACAGCCATCTTTCTGGCCTTACTCCAAGCACCTGAGGCTAGTGCCCACCTCCATTCCCAAACGTCGCTGCCATGGGACCTCATGGCCACCAGGCTTTTGTGGAAAATAAGAGTGGGCAGAAAACAAGTCTTTTTACCCAGAAACCAGGTGACAATTCTCTGTCTCTGCAGAGTACACTCCCTGCCTGTTTGGGGTTCTGTTTTCATTGCCTTTGCACACCCTTCTCTCTCATCACTCTGAGTCCTTTCCCCCCAGCCTAGCCCCCCAGCCTGTACTCATCAGACCTCTGCAGCTCTCAGGGATCTAAGCCCAAATGTCCCTTTAGACAGAGTAATTTAGTCCTCTCTTTTTTCTCCTTCCCTTCTCAGGCCAGGAACCAAAGAGGCCCATGAAGACATTTTCCTAGACAACAACAGCTACTACTGCTAACAATGTTAGTAATAAAGCTATGTCAGAAAAACTCCTCTGAGTTAATTGTACCTCTCTCCTAGAAGGCAGAGTAGCTTCTGTGTTTGATGTTAACGGTATTTTTTCTTAAATGGACATCACACACACACACACACACACACACACACACACCCAGCTTTGAGGAATTAATTTCCTTTTTCCTGCTCTACCCCCCACTTCCCCCTCCCATCATTAGGACAGTTGTTGGAAAGGAGGAAGTTGACCCCCCAAAGAGATCCCAGAATGGCAGGGGCGGGGCGGTAGGGAGGGCAGGATGGAAAGCTCCTGGTAGGAAGCTGGGCAGGGAAGACTGGACTGGTCCCAGTTTTGGAAGGCCCCGTGTATTCATTGAATCGTACCCTGCACTTCCCTGTCTCTGTGCCTTCTCTCTGCACCCTGGTTTGTGAGGCAATCCTGGCACCCCTGTCGGTCTCCCCAGCTCTTTGGGAATTAGGGCCCGTGTTTTCCCAACTTTGGGTCTCAAATATACCCACACAGCTTAGTGCAAAGAATGCTCATAAACTACATATCTTTATCTTTAGCTCTCTGTATCTACATATCATTAATATTTATATCATCTATATCTATCTGCATAGTAGTTTAGAGCAGATTAAAAAAGCTCCCTGGCCCAGCCAAAAATCCTTGGCCTGAACAGCAGAAAGCCTGATTTCTGGTTCTGCCTCTACCACTCCCTGGCTTTTTGACACTGAATAGATCATTTAGTTTCTCCAGGTCTCTCATTTTTCAAGTGCGAAGAGTTGAACGAGAATGGTGGTTTTCACACTGGATCCCATGGAACCCTAGGGTTGCAGGAAGCTGCCGTGGTAGGAGCAGGGCAGGAAGAAAAGAGGGCAGCGGCTGGCGGCAGGCTCTCACTCCTGGAAGTGCAGCTCCTCCTGGCTCTTCGTTATCTACTCAGTTTTCACTCTATTGCATTTAAACAAAGGGTCCTATTGTTTACAAAAGAAAAAGTTTATAAAGCACTGGCCTAAATGCTCCCTGAGGGCTTTTCCAGCTTCGAGGAGATAGGATTTCTCCCATTTCACCCCAGAAAGTGCCCTTGTAAGGAGAAAGCAAAACCAGTTCTTTCTCTCGGGGTTTAGGGCTAGATTTCCTGTTGTTTCTGGAGTCACCACCCACCTTTCACCTCCCCACTAAGACTAGGATGTTCATATCACACACCCCCACCTTACCTCTACTTCTTCAGACAGCAAATGAGGACGCTTCCATCACTAGACTCTCAGGGTTTTAACAAGACAGTTGTATTCAACAAGTGGTGAATGCAAAGCCCCAGCATAGGAGGCGGTATCTGAACAGTGACCTCTGAGCGGTGGCTTCAGTGACGGCTGTGCCCCTGGGCATCACGCCTGGCTCGTGGCTTGGGATGGCAAGCTGGGGGTGCAGACTGCTCCGTGCTGAGGAACCCGTGTGAGGCATCTAATTAGCCATCATCTTCCCAGGAGACAGCTCTGTTGTGTAATTTTTATTTCTATATTTTACACACCCTCCATCAGCAAGAGAGACTCGGGCCAACCTTTCACCAGCTTCATTGTTTGCTTGCCTTCCAGCTGTGCCAATTACCCCCTTCTCATCTTTCCACGGTTCCCACCCACCAGGGAACATGCCTGCTGGAGGGCAGGGTGGGGGTGATGGGAATAGCTTTTGCATGTTTCTTTAAAGACCCATCTCCAAGACCAGCACACTGAGAACAACTGTGTTGGCTGGATTTCCTGTCTGGCTCAGAGGTGGGGGTTGTCCGTGACGGCATACCCTCCATGTACCATCTGTTCATAGGCAGAGACGTGGTGTGGTGTGAAAGATACTAGGTTTGCCATCAAACAGGAGCCATCATTTTCTAGCAATTTAATTTACCTTTCTCAGCGTTGGCTTCCTTATCAGTTAAATCAAAACCCCAATACTTTGTATCATGAGGCTATTGCAAGCTTCTGTCCTTCAACACATATTTATTGGGTTCCCCTGGATGAAAGAATGTTTGTGGTAGAGCTTTGCAAACTGAAAAGTGCTGTCTAGATAGGAGTTGTTTTCAGCATTGCAGTCTGTCGTTGATTATCAGAGGGGTTTTTATCAGGTTTAGATTCTCCAGACTCATTACTGTAAGATTATCAGACTCGCCAACCTCTCCCCGCCTGCTGTTGCCTGTTCTAGTGGTTTTCATCTTGGTCAGTCAGAGAGGCTGATTACTTGGAGGAAGCCCAGTAGGGAGAGACTACATCCTGAAGCTATTATTGATGGCAGTTTTTTACAATTCCATTAGGATATACATTTGACCTCTTTGTTACTTTGTAAACTGAATGGGCAGTGCTAGGCTAGAAACCATGGGTGCTATAAAGAAATACAAGCCCAGGTCCCTGACTTCCACAAACTCTATGTAACTGGGAAGGCAAAGATCCATGTGCTGTTTAGCAAGCACCATTTCTATGAGCAAGGTACTTTGCCAAGTACAATAACCCATATGCTTCTCATCCAAACCTGTTAAATGGATATTATTAGCCCCACTTTGCAGATGAGAAAACTGATGCCCGGAGATCTTGTCACTTGTTATAAGGCCACACAGCTAGTAAATTGTATAGCCCAAAGAAGCTGCCTGCGTTTGCCACTGGACTGTGTGCTCTCTGTCTACCTCCTGCTCTAGACTCTGAGCTCCTTGTGGGCAGAAGCTGTCACTGTATCTGCTCATCACCATGCCTGGCAGAGGCCCCTCCTGAGATGCCAGCCCCTGAGGTAGCTCATTCTGTACCCCCAACTCCTCCCAGCCTCTCCCCACTCACCTCGCCTGCTCATCACATCCCAGGACCTCGGCCTTCCTGATCTCCCTGCCAGCAGTTCAGGGCCCTCTGCTCAGCTGCCAGGTTGCTGAGGCAAGTGAAGGCTCTGACCGGGGCCTGGGGCTCCTGGCTGTACTCCTGGATCTGTCTCTGTCTCCCCAGACACAGGGGGCGGTCCCTGGCATTCAGGGCCCCGGGCCCTCACCTGCCAGCAGGGCTGGGGGGATGCTCAGCCCGCCAAGCGGCTGTGCTGCTCACAGCTGCCAGTGAAGATGGAGCCCGGGAGGCCTGGTCAGCGGTTGCCTGGGAGTTGAGAAATGTGCTGGCTCCAGCCTGGCTCCCTCATCTGAGAAATCAGGGGAACCTGACCCAACAGCCCGCTGTTTTGTTTCCGCAGTGTCTGGGGCAGCTGCGCAAATCAGGCCTGCCTGACAGAGCCGGGGCCAGGGAGAAGCAGACTGTTCCCTCCCTCTCCTCTGAGGTCCGTGTTCAACGGATCGCTGCCAGGGGAGGCATTCTGCGTGCTCTGCTCGGGCCAGGGCTGATGTGCAGGGGCCAGGCCTCAGGCGTCATGGAGCAACCGGGCGTGTCTGGCTCCGGCCTTTGTCCCCCTGAGGCACGTTGGGAGGCTCCCTGCTCAGAATTCGCGTGGGTCTGGTTTGGATTCCCGCCCTGCTGCTTGCAGCTGTGTGTCCCTGGACAAGTCCCTTGGCTTCTCTGAGCCAAACGTAGATATTGGCAGCAAACTTAGAGCACGGCTGTCAAGATAGACTCACTGCAGTAATACATTTAAATTGCCCGGCACATAGCAGGTGCTTCATAAAAGTACATTCCTTTTTCCTTCCTCACCAGGCCGAGGTTTCCTAGCTTTCCCTTGTCCCTCACCTGTGCCCACAGCACAACAGAGAACCCAAAGCTCTGGCTTCTGTATCGACCCCTGTCCCGAAGTCTTGCCTTGTAGGTTTTCCTACAACCTGGGCCGCTGCCCACATTGCCCCACATTGTTCTCCGCACACGTGTGAGGAAGGCAGCGTTACGTAAGCATATGGTTATGATCACAAATCTATATGTGATCATCCACAAATCTATGTGTTAACTCACTCCATTGATTCACCCATTTATTAAAAACAAAAAACAACCTTCACTCAACTTTTCCTCTGAGAAAGGCCCTATCCTACACCCCAGGGATAAGACACAGTCCCTGCCCAGAGTCTGCTAAACGGGAAGAGTTGAACAAGTGAGAGAAAGAAGTTCCCTGGGCTAGATAACACACTACCTGCCCAGTGACTAGATGTTAAACGGCCGCGGTATCCAGCAGAAGCAAAGCACTGAATTCCAGGACACTGCAGAGATGAGTCCTCACTCAGCTTGGAGAACTAAGGTAGTCTTCCCAGAAGAGGTGGTGTCAGAGTACTGAAGGATAATTAGAGATTTTCTAGGCAGAAAATTAAGGGAAATTTTCAGGGAGAATTATTACAGGGAGAGAGAGTAAGCGCACACAGGCCCATTGGCTAAGAGAACGTGCCCATATGTTACAGTTCACGAAGTGCTACAAAGAATTTTCAAAATTTCAGTGATTTCATACAAGGAAAGAATGTTTCTTGCTTATGCAATGGTCCAGCACTGGTATTCCTTGTCAGACGGCTCTAGATGGCTCTCTTTCATGCACTGATTCAGGGATGCAAACACTATCCATTTCTGATTCAGCCATCCTTTATAGCCTTAGAATCAGCCACTTGTAGCCATGAGCCCAGGAGGGGAACGAAATGACTTTTGGTGAATACATAGTAATACTTCCATCATCCTGCATGAAGAATTTCTAGGGGTTAAAGCAAGTTGGAACAAAAGCGGAGTGACAGGGAGTGGTGAGACGTGGCTGTACTACAGACAAGAGCAGAATGTGTGGGTGATATAGACAAGCTCAGGAGTTTTGATTTCTATCCTGAAAGTTGTGCAACATCATCAGAGATGTCTAAATGGGAAACTGCCATCATCATATTTGCTTTTTTAGATGAACGATTCCAGCTGCAGGGTGGAGGATAAACTGGAGGGAGAGAGACTGGAGGCAGTAGGACCAGTCAGAAAAACATTCTAGTAACCCAGGCCATCTTCCCTAAGGATGGGTGAGCAGTGGCGATGGGGAGGGAGAGAGAGCAGTGTTGTCCTGAGAGGCAGTCTGGGTCATGGATTGGAGTCTGCTTGGCAGCAAAGCTTCAGATAGCTTTTGGGTTCATGTCTAGTGCAATAGCTAATTGAACCTCATGCTCATGAAATTACGGTCAATACAAAGCAGCTTATTTGAGCTCTGTGTTTCCACAAGCCTGCATCTCATCCATTAGGGACCTGGTCAATAGATTTGGTCAGGGCAATTGCTAGTTTTCGGAGAAATTAGAAATGGTGGTGGTGTTCTCTGAACATCTGTGTGTTTCTGTTTGCACTCTTTTCTTCATGTCCTCTTCTCCACACATTTGTCTCCCGTAGAGAAGCAAGGATGTCCCTAAGAATTCATGGGAAAATGGAGATTTCCTTACCCTTGGAAAGGGGCCCTGGGTGTGTGGCTCTCTATGTTCCCCGTCTTCCCAATGGCCCCACATATAACTCAGGGCGTCCAGGAAAGGACCCTACTGGCCACACAGTCTTGAGCCCAGGGGGCTGCCAGCTTGCCTCACTCTGTGAGAGAGAAGGGATTCAAGTCTCTGCAGGCAATTCTTTGCTTGGAATCTTAGGAGTGAGTTCTATGATCTTTGAGTCTCCTCTCACTTACTCAGGATGCTGGAACTTCGGGCTATCACACACCTTGCAGGTTAATATACACAATCCAGCTGGTCCAGATACACTTGGTATATAGACCCACACCTCGTGAAATGTGGCAGTGAGTTTCCTCCTAAAGGGAGCTTCAGTGCCAGAAGTTGAAAATATTTAACTGGGCCAGATGTGCGCCCAGTGAAGCACATCAGTTCCAAGTTAAGACTTCCACGAAGGAGCTAATGAAAGTACCTCTGGGTCTCTTTTTCTGCTCCATTCAAGAATTGTGGTGTGCTCTCTGGCCATTTCAAGGACCATCAACTTCTTCCTGGCCTGGCCGCTAGTCTCTGCGTTCCCTGCTACTGACTGGCCTTGCCTCTACTTCCGGTCTCTGCACACTCTCTTCAGCCCCAGTTGACCTCTGTGCTTGCAAGCCCCTGATGCCCACCCTCCTCAACATTTCCTGCCAGCACTAACACATGCAAATGGTTTGAGGTCCTTTTACTTCCCTGGTGGCTCAGACGGGAAAGCGTCTGTCTACTATGCGGGAGACCCGGGTTCGATCCCTGGGTTGGGAAGATCCCCTGGAGAAGGAAATAGCAATCCACTCCAGGACTATTGCCTGGAAAATCCCATGGACAGAGGAGCCTGGTAGGCTACAGTCCATGGGTTGTGAAGAGTCGGACACGACTGAGCGACTTCACTCACTTATAGCTACTGGCGGTTTTCTTCTCTTGGCTTTTGGTGACTTCTTAGGTTAGACTAGTAAACTGGTTTTTCTATCAGATACAGATTTCTGACTAAGCCATTATTTCTGTAATTTATTGAACACTTACACAAGCATTCTATATATGTTGTTTTATTAGATCCTTAGAATATCTGTGGGAGAAGCACTTGTAACAGACACCTACAGGATGGTCTGCCTGAAGCCTCTTTTTCTAGGAATCCCTTTCACAACTCCATACGATTTCAGTAGAGCCTACTAGGTTTCTATCTGGCCCCTCCCCTTCGGGCCCATGTGATTGATCCCAGGGTGAGCACTTGTCAAAGGCTGGAACAATCATTCCCTTTGGTGGGAAGTTTGGTACTGGGACTGGAAGAAGGGAATCTATTTCTCTCGCAGGGTCTGAACAGTAATAAGCAGAACAGCTGGCCCTTCATAGCCATGCTTTCTACTGCAAGAACCAAAAACAGCAATCTTTGAGCCTGAGAAGGCAGAACTGGGCAGAAGCAATAATGCGGTATAGAAAAACAGATAGGGTGGAGAAAGGCCAGAATTCAAAGGCTCAATTTGCCAATTACTAGTCATGTAGTTTAGATCAATAATATGATACTAATGCTAGTATTATACTACCCAATATTATTGAGTCCTTACCATGTATCAGACACCATTCCAAACACTTTACATGCAGGTTTATCTGTCCTCACAAAAACATAAGATAGTTTCTGTTATTAATCCTACTTTTTTCCCATGAGGACACTGAGGCCCAGTATGATTTATAATTTGCCCAAACATATACAAGTGGTTGGGTGCATCTCTTGAGCCTCAACTTACTCATCTGGAAACAGAGTACTGGCCCTTATATAGAAAAGTGTTAACAGTCTGAGACTGCCATCCTTAGCAAGTTCTGTTCACAAGGTTGGCCCTTGTCTGCTGGATTTCCAGAGGGTTCCTACCATTCCCCAATAAGGATGGTACACTCTGCCTGAAATGTTTGTGCAAACAATAGGCTTTTGCTTGAGGCCCCCTTGACATAGCTCTCCTTCACGTCTGTTGTATGAAGCAGGGGACGCAGTAGACTCAGTACTTTGAAGAGGGTTTGGTCACCATGAGCACCTGTGAAATGCTTCAACCCTCTGTGAGCAGCCCCATGCGGAGGGCACAGCTTCCGTAGCCCCGTGTGAGGCCCCTTGAGCCCTTCCACCACCACCGCCGTCCCTATTTTCAATCCTCCAACAATTGCACTTTAGGATTGGCAGCCTGTGCAGAATGGCAAAATATTTCTAGATGTTTCATCAACAAAGGAAGTATTTATTTCGAGAGGTTTTTCCAGTTTTTAATAAGGTTGTGCATGGGGAGGACACTTTCCGTTGCTATATTTTTAGGTTAATTCTCTGGGAAACTGACTGCCACAGGCCCGGTGACGTGGAGGTGGCTCAAACAAACCCACTACTGGCAACAGAGGCCTTAATGGTCTCCTGCTTCCTTTGACAGTGTGGGAAATGGGGGTTCAGGCGAAAGTGATTCCCTGGGTGTCTCCCAGGAGGCCCAAGGCCACCTTCCTCCACCTGTGCCAGGGGAGCTAGGCGGCCCACCACCTACTGGCCTTGTATGTGAGCAGGATCAGAAGTGATCCATGGGGAAAACATGGAGAAAAGGCTCAACCGTTGGGATCGCCTCCTAGGAACCAGCAACAGGGTGTAAACATTCAATTCCATTCAGACCTGGTTGGCAGCCAAGGGATGGCTTGTCTGAGTTCAGCAGGACGGCGGGGGAAGAAGGAAAGTGACTAACGGCCTCCTGCTCACTTGCCAAAACCCGTGTGTGTGTGTGTGTGTGTGTGTGTGTGTGTGTGTGTGTGTAGATGAAGCCAGGTCTGTAAGTGCCAATAAGAAAAACAGAATCCATTAAGCAGGTAATTGAATTCAAAAACACCATTTGGGCTTTAAAACATCTAAACGGTTCAGGGCAAATTGGGACTTGGGGGCTTAAGTTAGACAGATAACAAATTCCATCTCATAACTCAGTCATCTGGAATGGCATTCCCTAAAGCGGAGCTATTAATAGTAGGTGTTCCGGGAATAAAGATTGCTTTGGTCAATAAGTTTAGGTAATGTCCTAGTCAACCAAACTGAATGGATATCTTTACTCTAGGACTTCTCAGACAGAGCCTGCTCATGCATATCATGAAACTCCAAGAGAAGATTATAGTATAGTATTTTAATATAGTGTATACATGTATGTTTATATATATCTATATATATACACACAAACATAACACTTTACATTATTATACACGGCATTCCACACTTCTTCACCTGAAGATTCCTCTTCCCATGCAGTATCTGATGGCATCATTATTTCAGAGCCTGCTTTGGGAAGCACAGCTCTGGATAGAGTCACCCATTCTCTAGGCCTAAGAGAACATTTTAGGATAGAAAAATCGTTCTGCAAGGGAAAAGGTAAGACAGAAGGGACAGAGTTTGGCTAGTCCAGTTCTCTGGGCCAGGTGGCTGGGTTGTAAGCTAAGGAGTACAAACGTAGGGCTCAAGAAAGATGGTATCTTGACATCTGGTCCTTTGGGCATTCTCTGAACCTGGATGTGTTACAGTCCAGGACCCACACCCAGGTGCTGACCTTATGAAGGGACATTGTGGCAATGATGTCACACCAAGTGGCCCTGAGCAACTGTAGACACTAGTGATTTGGGGCCTGGAATAAAAGATGGCCCAGGACACCTTTAGCACTGCCCACAATTCTCTAAAGTCCCCCCCTATGGAGGGGGGCTTGCCATTGCCTCATGACCCTAAGGGAGGAGCATAGCCAGGGCCCGAGTTGAGTGCTTTGGAGAGGCAGTGTTCAGCACCACCCAAAGGAGAGCTCTCCAGGGATTGTTGCTGTCTCTCAGGCCATGGGCAGGCTGGATCTGGTGCTAGTTGATACCATCGTCTGGAAGCAGGGGCTGATGACCTCCCAGTGGGGGCAAGGAGCTAATGCAAACCCTGGATGAGAGGTGGAGCTAATGCAAACCCTGGATGAGAGGTGATTTTGAAGGACTCTTGCAACCCTGGGGGAGAAGGCAATGGCAACCCACTCCAGTACTCTTGCCTGGGAAATCCCATGGACGGAGGAGCCTGGAAGGCTACAGTCCATGGCGTCGCGAAGAGTCGGACATGACTGAGCAACATCACTTTCACGCGCTGGAGAAGGAAAAGGCAACCCACTCCAGTATTCTTGCTGGAGAATCCCAGGGACGGGAGCCTGGTGGGCTGCCGTCTCTGGGGTCGCGCAGAGTCGGACACGACTAACGTGACTTAGCAGCAGCAGCAGCCCAACCCTGGGATGTTTGACTCCAGGTAATTCAACTTTATCATATTGACAGATGACAGCATTCTCCAGGCTCCTTACCATCTACGTTCAAGTTATCAGCAGGGCCATCTCTTCTACCTACAATCCAATCTCTAATCCATCTATTACTCTCTACCTCCACCGCCACTTCCCCAGTCATCTGCCCAGAGAACTCTAGGAGCTCTAGGAGCCACTTAGCAGGTCTCTCCACGTCTACTCTTGTCCCCCTTTAACCCATCTTACACAGCAGTCAGTGAGTTAAGACTCTTGGAAGAAGGGCTAACTCCTCACCGTGACCCACAAGACCCTTCCTGAGCTGGCCTAAGACCGCCGGTGCATCTCACCTTGTCCTGCTCTCCCTTTAGCTTACCAGGCTGCAGCCTCGTTAGCCTCCCACGACTACAGCAGGCTCTCCCCTTCTGACCATGTCTAAAATACAGGTTTCTCTGCTTCCCTGTCTGCTTCCTACTCATCCTCCAGGTGTGGGCTCAAATGTCACTTCATAGAGGCTTCTGTGTTTACCCTAAATAAATATAGCCTTCCATCCTCACCGCCTCTGCTCACTTCTCTTTCACAGCTCTTTGTCTATTTCTTTCCTAGCAATTATAACAATCTGAAGTCTAATTTTTATTTCCTGTCTCTCCTTTCCTGATGTATCTCTCTCATCCCTTCTTCCCATGTCCATCTCAAACACAAGCCCCCTGGGGGCAGAAACCTGGTTTTGTGACATGCATTCCCAACTGGAACAGTCCTTGGTGAATTGCAGGTACTAACAAACCTTGGCTGAAAAAATGACTGAATCAGTAACCACTTTATGTTTGTTGGGGGGTGGATGGGGTGTCAGGGAGAAGGGTCCTCTCGAGTTAATTTTAGGTAAAGGTCTCACTTTAGGTGAAGGATGCAAGCTGTGAGGAATCCCACTGGGTCTCCTCATCTCCACATTCCCGCAAGGGGCTGGCCCCTCCAGACTTGGCCCTCTGCCCCTTCCCTGCACGGTTCAGCCCCTCCTTGTGATGCTCTAGGGAGGTGGCCACAGTCTGAGTAAGCTCTAGAGTGTTTCATCAGACCTGCACCAGAAAGCCCTTTCCTAAGTATGAGAATTGTTCGATAGAGTGTTAAGAAATCTTCCTCCCTGGAGTGCTTTTTAAGCAGGCTGATTTTCACCTTTCTGGGGCTGCCTTGAGTGACTTCCATCTGGAGGTGAAACGTGAGACCAGTGTGGGACTTGAATGACCTCGGAAGTCCCTCCCTGATCCCGATACCTCCATTCTTGCCAGACCTGGAGTTCCACCGCTGGGTTCTCGCTGTCTCCTCAATTATCTGCTTTGACTTCTTCCTCTCCACCTGGGCTCTGGATGCACTAAGGCGCTGTGCATGGAGTCGACGGCTTTGATTAAGCAGCTTTGATCTCTGTTGAGCATCTCGGAATAATATCTTTGCTCTCAGCATCTGTGCCAATTCCCGAAATAGTTTAGCCCAGCCAAGCAGGAGGGGGGCTGGATTGCAAAGTATATTATAGGAGAGATTTAAAAAGAAAAGGCAGCTGCAAACAGTCAGGGGGACGTGTGTGTGTGTGTGAGAGAGAGAGAGAGAGAGAGACAGAGAGAGACACATACTCCTGTAAGTGTGAGCACCCAAGGCCCCTGGGAAATGATTACCAGGCTCTCAGCATGCTCCAGCCCTGTGTTCGCAGTGGCCGCCTGCTGCAAAAGTGGGCAGCTTACAGCAGTCAGCTCCTGAGTCAGGTGGCAGTCCTGTGGCAGGAACAAAAACATCAAAGGCCTTTGCTTCTGTTTACTTGGCTTTCCTTGTTTACACTAAGGCATTCGGAGATTGTGTACCAGGTCATGTTCTGCATGGCTGTCCCCCTGGTGGGGGCGGTGGTGTGTGTGTGGGTCAGGGCAGGGGTGGAAATTACTGCAGTTTTGAGGTATTGATCGGAGATGCAATTATTAATATATGTTTGGCCCAAGATGGAGGTGGCAGGGCTTCTCAGTACATGTGTTAGGTCTGGGTACATGTTTACCATGAAGTTGGTATTTAGCGTTAGTCTCGCAGTTGTGTCCAACTCTGCAATCCCATGGACTATAGCCCGCCAGGCTCCTCTGTCCACGAAACTTTCCAGGCAAGAATACTGGAGTGGGTTTCCATTCCCTTCTCCAGGGGATCTTCCCGATCCAGGGATCAAACCTGGCTCTCCCACGCTGTGGGCAGGTTCCTTACCGCCTGAGCCACCATGTAGCTTATTTAACTGCCTCCATGTAGTTAAACATGTATGTGTCTACGTGTCTTGGGTTGGTAAGCCGTCCCCTGTGTCTGTGCACTGTGATGCCCGCCTGTGTGCTTTCCCATCACAGAGGTGAGCATCCTGATGCTTGGGTACATGTGTGTACACACGTCCATGGGCTGACACACACATGTGCATGTGGCGGTCTGTGGGTCGGGCTGTCCCGGGGGGGTTGGCATGTGCACAAGCAGAAGGCTGCCTGTGTGGTTACATTTGCATGGGGTGGACTCCAGAGGTGGATGCTGCCTAGAAGGTGTTTGATGTCAGGACACTTTGAACAGTGAGTCATGACGTCCTCCCCTTTGACGCCATCCCCTGGGAGCCTGTCCTTGTCTACAGCTCCTCCACAATCAAAAGTGGATGAAAAGCATCTCTATTTGGAACCATTTGTTCCCCCATAGGAAGCAGTCCTTGGTGCTGGGTGTTGCTACAAGAAGCCTTTGTTCCTCTGGTGGCCACAGGCTGGTGGATATGAATGTATGCATCTCCTATAACCCCTTGTGGTGAGGGCCTTTGTACTGAGGCTGGGGGAAGTGGGAACTGGGAGGCAGGCTGTGGTCTCTCATCCTTTCTGATCCGGCCCTTCATGTGGGTTCCTTTGCTCAGAGGCTCCGCCAGCCGTGGATCACGGGACAGCTGCGGAAGCCGGAGCCTTGCCGGCGCTGGGAGAAGAAAGCTTTGGGAAGGGGAAGTTTGTTTTCTAGGGCCCAGAGCTGGCTGGGGTGTGGACCTCAGCTTGTTGGGTTTCCAGAAAAGGGGAAATCGGTAGCAGAGCTGGGACCTGGGAAGGTCCCACACCAGGACAGATGGGCCATGAGGTCAGGGCAGGCTGTAATCAGAACCCTGGGTGATGAACGGTTTTTGGCATTCTGTGTGGCCCAGGGGGGTCTTGACAGAAGGTCGCATCTGGTATTTCTCAGAGGTGGCTGCCTGGAGCGCTATATTGAAAAGAATTCTCAGGCCAAGTGGATTCTTCTGGGGGAAAGATGATGAGTGTATTAGTTTCCTATTGCTGATGTAAGAAATTATAAAAATTTGATGCCTTAAAATGGCGCACATTTATCCTCTTACAATGCAGGAGGTCAGAAGCCCATCACAGGCCTCCCTGGGGTAAAATCCAGGTGTCTGGAGGGCTGTATTCCTTCTAGAGGCTCTAGAAGAGCATTCATTGCCTTACTCTTTTCCGAGTCTGGCAGCAGCCGTATTCCTTGGTGTGTGGCCCCTTCCTTCATCTTCAAAGTCGGCAGTGGCTGGTCAGGTCTTCCTCACACTGCAGCTCTCTGAGCCTGACTCTCCTGTCTCTGTCTTACACTTACAAGGATGTGCGTGGTTCCATCAGGCCCACCCAGATCATCCAGCGTCATCTCCCCAGCTCAGGATCCTTAATAATCACATCTGCAAAGTCGCTTTAGCCATTGCACATCACACATTCACAGGTTTCAGAGCTGAGGATGTGGATGTCTTTGAGGGTGTAATTCTGCCTGCCATAGCAGGGATAGATTAGGGTAACATCTGCCAAGGCACTGGGAGGTGCAATTTGGGGTGATAAGAATGCCAGATGCTGACCATCTCTAGTCCGGGAATCAACGACAGGTAGAGTTAGACAAGGGATGTCAACGGCCTGGGGAGGGATGCAAAGAAAAGGAAGCTAAGATGTACTGAGCCTTCACTATGCGCCAGGCACTGACTGTAGTTCAAAGACGTGTCTCGTTTCATTATCACCGCATCTCTTTGATTGGGTGAAAGGGTGACTGGTATTCTATAGTGGAGAAAACTGAAGCCCAGAGAGGTTATGGGGCTCATCCAAAGTTACCCAGCTGGTAAATGACATGGTAGAAATTCAGACCAAGTCCAGAACTAGCCCATGGCTGAAGCAGAGAACCGGGGCAGCTTCTAACATGGCTGTGACGGCCTTTCAAGTCGGACTGCCAGAGGCAGCAGTGTCATCTGGGATCGATGACAGCGCCTGACGCAGAGTTTTTCTCTGGAGCCATGCCCACCTTGCAGATTATCCCCCGGCTTTGCAAGTGGGGTTGAGCGAGAGGCCAGGGCTGGGGGCTTCAGCCCCATCAGCAGAAATGCTAATGGCCTCCCAAGCAAATGTCAAAAAATGCACAGCCAGCATCTCTGAGTGTGACTTTACGTGAACGTGGTTTGCGTTCCAATTGTCTTTCATTACCGACCTCGAGGGGCTACAGAGGGAAGCCAGCTAGGAAAAAAAAAATGGAGATATGGGGTGGGAGCTGTTTCTTTTAATATAAATATTCTAATCGACACATCAGGATTGTTTGAAATGGGGCAGAGGAGGCTGGCAAGCTTGCTTCCTCCTGCTTTTTGTCTTTTGTGCAGACAAGCGTTGGGCAGCTGCTGGTGGCAGGCAGTGAAGTGGATTTATTACCATGTCTGAGCTGAAGTCCTGTGGCGGTACGTGCCACGTGCCACAAACTGCTGGAGGTCAAGGGGCAGAAGGAAGGGTGGGCTCAGTAGAATTAGGGTGTAGGGCCTGGGGAGCTTGCCCATGTTGGAGTGCATGTTAGGATTGGTGGTGCTAGCCAGAGACAGATGCCAAGAGATGCTTATTTAGACAGAATCAGACAATTTTCAAATAGCAGTTATGCTCCAGCTACTATGCTAAATGCTTTAACTATAAAATCCTTAATCCTATCACCAACACTTTGAGGTCAATATTTCCCGAATTTACAGGTATGGATGATGTGGCCTAGAGAGGTTAAGTAATTTACACAAAATCACACAGCTTGAATGTGGTAGAACCAGGCGTTGAACACAGGTTTGACTTACCCTACAGTCCACATCCCTTCAAGCACTGCAAGAGGACACTGCCCCTGGCCGTCAACAGTTAGGCTCCAGAATTCCTGAAGAGCCTGCTGCAGACAGGAGGCAGGTGTGCTGTGAAATGCCAGGCCTTCCTGCACCAAGCAAAAGTCAGGTAAGAGGTGGCAGTTTCCCTCTGGGTATCTGGCTTGAGCTGCTGTAGCTTGCCATCCTTGAGTCTGCGGTCAGGAATGGCCAGGTACATTTCCCTTGGAGAGCAGGCCTCAGCACACGGAAAACCACAGTCCTTGTGCAGACGAGGCTGAGCACACACGGGCTTGCACCTGCGTGTCTGCCCACTGTTGCAGATCTCACAGGCTGATGGGCTCCCAGTAGGCATGGAGAGGCTGCTGCTGCTGCTGCTAAGTCGCTTCAGTCGTGTCCAACTCTGTGTGACCCCATAGACAGCAGCCCACCAGGCTCCCCCGTCCCTGGGATTCTCCAGGCAAGAACACTGGAGTGGGTTGCCATTTCCTTCTCCAGTGGAGAGGCTAGCATTGCTGATGTCACCACGGAAGAGTGCAGAGCAGGCCTCTGGTCAGACCTAGGGGTAAAACTCTCCCTGTCCCCCTATAACCCCAAGCCCAGAAATTCATAAACCTAGCTGCAGTACAAAACCAGCATCTGCGAGGATGGGGATCTGCCTCCACCCCCAGCTGCACCAGCACCAACCCTCATCGTCATTATGACTGTGGGACAGGCTGCTTGGCCCCCTTCTACAGATGAGGAAACTGAGGCTCAGGAAAACTAAATGACTTGTGAAGCTTCTTCAACAAACAAGTGGCAGGGCTAGCATGTGCATCCATTTGTCCCAGCTATCGAACCTGTCCCCCCACCCACCCTTGCTGTCTCTGTGGCTAGTCACACTTAGGTGATGAGTGCTGGTCCCTGATGGATGTGGAATGGATGCAGAGAGTCAGACCTCCTGACCCACCCTTTCCTGGAAATGAAGGGGGAGAGAAGAGGTGGGAACTGAGTGGATTGTGGGGTGGGGGAGCCGGTGCTCGGTGCCTCTGGCTTGTTCTCTTGACAGTACCGGCATTAGAGACTGGTCATTCAGCACTGATTGTGTGCCAGACACAGTGCTAAGGCTTTCGCGTCACTCCTCCCCACCATTGTGAATTAGGTAGTATTAGACTCATAGGAAAATGAGAACACTGAAAGGCTCAGTTTAATAGCTTCCTTGTCTATGCATGAGTCAGGGCCTCTTCACCAGGCCAGGCACCCTAATCGGCAGTGATATGCTGGAGTTGGCTAGTACCTTGCACAAGAGCCAGGTATTAATTTTCAGCAATTTTGTGAGCTCCTTGTTAAAAAATAGTCATTATTTTAAAAATTAAATTATAAAACCTGACAATGAAATGCATTGTATTAAAAATGAAGGTAATAAATACTCAAAACTCATCACTTCTTAATACCTTTACTACCTCCTACGC
The DNA here is from genome assembly GCF_016772045.2 of Ovis aries. Lineage (NCBI taxonomy): Eukaryota > Metazoa > Chordata > Mammalia > Artiodactyla > Bovidae > Ovis > Ovis aries. The sequence goes on along the minus strand of NC_056074.1, from coordinate 22,835,843 downwards.
TCTTAAAGTTATTTACATCTACTGTTTCAGAGTCATGGAAATACTATTTAAAATACTGTGGAATGGTTTGCTGTGCTCAGCTCTTCCCAACGCTGCATCCAACGATGTCACATCAGTAGCTTGCAGTCAGCCATGAGGGTGGTATTTACATCACAGAAATTGGCAGACGTGCCAAATCGGGGCTGCTCTTAGTTCTCCTGGAGACCCAGCTTTTAAGCATTCACCCGCATACCACTACATGATAGGCCTCCACTGCGTCAGGTTTCAGGGTGGGTCCGATAATCCAGAGGAGGGGGTCCGGGTCCTGGGTCTGGGTAGCGCAGCCCCCACGGTGGCTCTTTGCCTGGCTGAATGTTGGTTTGGTCCCACCATCACTGCTGATGGAGCTAAGGTGTGTTAGGCAGCACCAGTCCCCCCAAAATCACAAGGGTGTTTTTCTTTCTACTCTGCTGTAGCCAGCCTTCAGGATAACAAAGCTAACATCAAATGTTTGTCTTTTGAAAATCATTCCCTGGAAGTAACATAATTCAACCCTTGTATAATTATTAACTAAGTGTAGAGAAACAAGAGCCTATGAAGAAGTCAAGAGCAAATTAAAATTACCCAAATTTTAACCCGCCTGCCAATGCAGGAGACATGAGAGATGCAGGTTCGATCCCTGGGTTGGGAAGATCCCCTGGAGGGGGAAATGACACCTGACTCTAGTATTCTTGCCTGGAAAATCCTATGGACAGAGGAGCCTGGCGGGCTACTGTCTATGGAGCTGCAGAGTCGGATACGAATGAGCAACTGAGTACACCGCCACCTAGAAACAATCACTGTTAATACTTTGGTGTACTTTCCACCTGATACTTCTCTATGCCTTTTGTGAATACTTTTGGAAGGATAATATTACACATGATATTATATGACTGGCTTTTTTCATCAACATTATATTTCAAGCATCTTTCCATGTTAATGTTTATAGCACCTGTTTTAGTGTATCTATGGTATTCTATCACTTAGACATAGAATATCTCCTCCTGTTTGGGGGCATTTAGATTAATTCCAGCTCTTCTCAAGTATAAACTGTGCTGGGAAGCATATTCCTGTCATGAAATTCTTGTATATCTCCTCAGGATAAATTCTCTAGAGTAAAAGACATCATACAATTCAGTACTTATGTCTGGTCAGTGCGTTAAACATTCCCATCAGTTTGACCATTCAGTTTGATATCAAACCAAGGAGGTCTAAGGGACTTTAGAAATGAGACTATCACTCCAGGTTTTCACATGGTCTGGAAAGAATATATCATAAAGGCCACTTATAACTCAATAAGAAGTAAACAATTCAATTAAAAACTAGACAAAATATTTGAACAAACACTTGCCCAAATAAGACGTGTGGATGGCAGGTACACACAGAAAAAGACACTCGGCATCACTGACAGTGAGGGAAATGCAAAATAAAACCATAACAAGGGACCTCTACACACCCACTAGCATGTACAAACACAGGAGTAGGGCAACTCCCAAGTGCTGGCAAGGATCTGAAGCAACTTGGAAATTTCCTGTATTGTTGTTGAGAATGTAAAGTGATGCCACTACTTTAGAAAACAGTGTAGCAGTTCTTATGAAACTGAATACCTACTTACCATATGTTATAGGTCGAACTGTATCCTCATCAGAAAGGGATGTTGAAGTCCTAAACCCAGGTACCTGTGCACGTGACTTTATTTGCAGATATGGTCAAGTGAAGATGAGGTCTTTAGGGTGGGCCCTACTCCAACATGACTGATATCCATGTGAGAGGGGGAAAATCTAAAGGCAGACATGCAAAAGAGAACCTTCCATGAAGACACAGACATAGAGGGAAGAGGGCTGTGTGAAAACGGAGGCAGAGATTGGAGTTAGACTGCCACAAGTCAAGGACCAGGGCTAGCACTGCCAGATGCTGGATAAGACAAGAAAGAATCGCTGCCTAGAGGCTTCTGGGGGAGCATGGCCCTGCCAACACCTTGATTTCAGACTTCCAACCTATAGCACTAAGAGATGGTAAGTTTTTGTTGTTTTGAGTCAGCCAGTTTGTGGCACTTTGTATGGCAGCCCTAGGAAACCGACACACCCACGTGAGCTGGAACTTCCATGCCTAGGTATTTAACCAAGAGAAATGAAACCGTGGAGTTACACAAAAGGCTTGTTTACTTACGATCACAGCAGCCTTATTCATAATAGCCCCAAACTGGAAACAATCCAAATATTCAACAAATAATGGCTCGGCAAGCTGTATTAGATTCATATGATAATTCCACCAATTAAGAGGAATGAACTACTACTGGTCCCTGCACCAACATGAATGAATCTCAAAAACATGCTGAGTGATAGAAGCCAAGCAAAAGAGACCACATCCAGAATGATTCCAGCTGTATAAGATGCCAGAAAAAGATTTAATCGCTAGAGATCGAATGCAGGAAGTGGAGCTTTTGGAGTGACGGCACGGTCTGTACAGTCACCCCCGCCCCCCAACCGTATCCAGTTTCACTTTCCACAGGTTCAGTTATGCACAGTCTGAAAATGCTAAATGGAAGATTACAGAAACCAACACAGCGTAAGTTTTAAATTGTGTGCCATTCTCAGCAGGGTGATGAAGTCTCACGCCATCCTGCTCTGCCCTGCCTGGGATCCGCAACCACTGACATCATCGGCTTCTGATGTCCAGTGGACGACAGGGCCATGGCTCGAGGATCCAGGATCACACTAAGCACATTATCCTCCTTCTGACACCATGAGACGGCCATAGCCTAACGTTATGTCACAGTGTCTACCTCACCTCGCTGTGCCTCATCACGTAGACATTTCATCATCTCCCTCATCTCAAGACTAAAGAGGAAGACTATGGTACAGCAAGATATTTTGAGAGAGAAAGACCTCGTTTACCTGACTTCTGTTACAGCGCATGCATCTTTGCATGCTAAGTCGCTTCAGTCGTGTCTGACTCTTAGTGACCCCGTGGACTGTAAACGTCCAGGCTCCTCTGTCCATGGGATTCTCCAGGCAAGAATACTGGGGTGGGTTGCCATGCCCTCCTCCAGGGGAATCTTCCTAACCCAAGGATCAAACCCATGTCTCTTATGTCTCCTGCATTGGCAGGCAGGTTCTTCACCACTAGTACCACCTGGGAAGCCCCAACTTTTACTACAGTTTGTTGTTATAATTGTCCTATTATTTTATCAGATATTGGTATTAATCTCTTATGTGCCTAATTTTTAAATTAAACATTATCATGCGTATGTATGTATAAGAAAAAACATAGTAACTACAGGATTCAGGACTAGGTGTGGTGTCAGGGTTTTGGAGCGTGTCCCCCGTGAAGAAGACCCAGGCACATTTTATCTTGATTTGTGGTGATGGTTACAGGAGTACCACATTTATAAAGACTCATTGAACAGTTTAAATGGGTTCCTCTGTGTAAGTTTTTTTGTCAATAAACTAGGCCTAAAGAGGCCAGGGTCATGTAGTTCTGATGGCCAAGGCTAAACCTGAACCCCATCATCTGAGTCTTAATTCAAGAGAGCCCTTGAGAGAAAAAAACACCCCACCCGATCCACTGTACAGAACCATTACGTTGCTGTTAGACCTTCTTGACACACTTGAAGAGCCTTTCCCTGGAGGGCATTCTTCACAGCTCGTCTCCAGGGAGGATGTCTTTTCTCAAGGGTCCTGTAAGAGCTCAGAGATTAAGTAAGAGCTTGACTGCAGCATTTTCAACCTGCCTGGCCCCATCGGGGAGCAGAGCTCCAGTGCACTTCCTGTGGGACAGAGAACGGAGCTATCTGGAGCGTGTGATGTGCAGCGGGGCACATACATGGCACGTGCAGACGATGTACTCACAGCACACCCCAACAGGCTGCCACGGCTGCAGAGGCACCCTCACATCTGTGAGCTCCCGCTGGAGAGAGTGCCTCGGGGAGGCAGGACTGCCTAGAGGTCAGGAAGCCCCTTCACCTAATGCTCGTTGGGCCTCAGTGTCCTCATCTGCAAAGGAAGCACATGATACTCTGAAATTTCACTGTGAGAAAGGAGAGAGAAAATACGTGAAGCTCTTGGCTCTGTGTTGTTTTTGTTATTTAGTGGCTCAGCTGTGTCCAACTCTTTTGCAACCCCATGGATGGTAGTCCGCCAGGCTCTTCTGTCCATGGGATTTCCCGGAGAAGAATACTGGAGTGCGTTGCCATTCCCGTCTTCAGGGATTCTTCATTCTTGACCCAAGGATCAAAGAATTGACAGGTGGATTCTTTACCACTGAGCCACCTGGGAAGCCCTTAGCACTGTGTGGCATGAGGCAGAAGCTCAATGCATGGGAGCTTGCTTTATCACTTGAATTATTATCGCCAACCCTGCTTCACTAAAGAGTCTATCTTTGATCCAAGTGTAAAAATGAGGCAGGTAGACCAGCTGGTCACCCCCTTTGGCCTTCTTAGCCAAGGCAGGGCAGATGGCAGCCTTGACAGATGGCATCTGTTTCTAAAAACCATTTCTGGCAAGAGGAGTCACAAAGCATAATAAGATATGCTCCCTTCTCTTCTAGAAGGATGGATATCTAGTTAGGACAGACCCTGGAGGACTCTGAGTGCAGGCATAAGGACTTTGTATTGTATACCATGTATTGCATTGAAATGTTGGAACAGAGAGTATCCTAGAGAAAGGAGTGACCTGATAAAGATGTATCTAGGATGTTAACGAATTAAATGAAGCCTACTGGGGAAAAAAAAAATGTCATTTGTGCCCTCTGTGATCCCAGCTGATAGGAAGCTTCATCCAGGGTCTGTACCCAGATGCTCTGGGGAGGAGTGCTTGGCAGGATCTTGGCTTACCACCAGCACCCTTGGGACCAGCTTCCTCCCAGGGCCCCTCTGGCCTGAAGGAGGCACAGCTGAGCCACAGTGTGAGTACTGGCATGGTGCTTGGTCAAAGAAGCCCCAGTCCCAACCCTTCTGCAGATGTGCAAAGAAGCATGTCATTGATTGGCATTGAGGTGTAAATGTCTGGACAAATCTCTGAATCCATGGTGGTATGGAGTGCTAAAGCAAGGCTTCCTCCAGACCCTGAGCATTCTTGATTGGATGAGCTTGGGTGTGCAGACAGAGAAATATTTGTTTTCTCCCTCCTTTCTCCCCCCCACCACTTTTTTTCTCCTTTAACTTCCCAGGTAATGCACATGTGAAACAATCAAATACATAGAAGTATATGCGGTACTTCTATGAAAGCATGATTTCAACCTCCCTGCCTGCCCTGAATGCCCTTCCCCCTGCCTGGAGGTAACCACTGTGAACAGTTCATGCATTTACATGCATATATGTCCATATACGACTGCAGAGCTTTTTTCACGTAAACAGAGCCATCCTGTACATAGCTTTCTCCTCCCCGCTTTTCCACTTGGCAGCTTTCCATGGCAGCTCATATAAATTCACTTCTTTCCTTCTAATGGATGCAAAGTACTCTATACTTTGCATGGACTATAATTTCTTTAGCTCCCTGTTGATGATTATTTGGGTATTTTCCACCTTTTTTTGAGACTATAAAGCTTTTTTTTTTTTAATTTACAAACCTCCAAGGAAGGCAGAATGTTGCCCAGCATTGAGCCCTAGCCCTGCACAGTCAGCTTCTCAATCACTATGCTTTTTCCAGGCTCCACTTAAGGCTCCCCCTACGTCTCAGCCTCTCCTGCCCTCGGCCTTAATAACATGTGACATTTGGCGCAAGAACCACAGAGCCATGGAGAAGCTCCACTGTCTCTCTGATGCGCTGTGTCTCTTTAAGAGTTCTTGTTAATGTTTCATGATGGATGGCGACGAAACCTGGGAAATGTACCAGCCTGGATTCTTATAAAGTATCTGCTCAAACTAACTTAATATATTCATTTATTCAGTGTGACAGTAAAGAGGAAAGAAAAAGACTGTGAATGCAGAAGAAGCTCTGGAGGGAGGTAAATGAGGACAAGAGGGAGGGAACTAACGTTTATTAGGCCCCAGCTAAGTGCCAGGCATTTTCCATTTGTGTACTCATGAATCCTCCTCATGTACCCACGAGGTTACTATTAATATCCTCATTTTGCAGATAAGAAAACTGAGGTGAAGCCACTCATTCAAAGACATGCAGAGAGAGCTGAGATTCAAACACAGATGTTCCTGGCATCAAAACTTCACCCTCTTTCCATCTAACTCTACCACTCCAGTTGCCATGTTACCGGAAGATACCAGAGATAGTGAGGCATGACAATAATAACTAGCACTTATTGGGCGCTTGCTGTGTGCCAGGCCCTGTTCTGAACACATTGTGCATATGAATACGTCTATAACCACAGGAGGTAGCGAACTGCTGCAGCAAGCATTTTACAGACAAGGAACGCCAGGCTTAGAGAGCTGACATAGCTCGCCCCTGGTTGCAGGATCCTGGTTGGCAGAGCTGGGACTTGAACTTCTGCTTTCTGCCTTCCACCTGGATGACCTGACAGGCTAGAGCTTCAGGGGTGACTGAAAGGATCAAAACGGCAGCCTGGCACACCTCTGGGGCCCTGATTGGAGGAGGAAGGTTGTCCAGCTGTTCTCTTGGTTTCCAGGGAGACAGATGTCCAATGAGGGCCAGGGGGGACCATTTGCTGGGCATTTGCCTTTAGAAGACCTTCTTGTGCCATGTCCAGTGGCGTTGCAGGACTATGGTTAGCTCACATCACAGCTTCAAGCCGAGTTTCTCACCGGACAGCAAACAGAAATGACAAAATGCAGAATAGTGAGAGACAGCGCGCAGGGACCTCCATTGCTGGGGGGACTGTCTGCAGGAGGAGCCCCAGGTCGATCCTCGGTGCTGAGGGCCCACCCTCCATCTCACTTGTTGTCATGGAGCTTCCTGCTGTACTGGACTCACCAGCTGAGAATTCATGGGCAGAAGGACCAGGAAATGCAGAGCCTCTGAGAGGGGAGGCAGCCTGTGCAGCGTGTTTGAGGAATAGAGAGAAGGGCATCTTGGAGAAATGCAGTGAGCACCTGAGAGATGCTAGCACTGAGGCTGGGGAGGCAGCCCTGAGCCAGGTTGTGCTGAGATTTGCGGGTCGGGTTGACATTTTGGATATAACTCCCTGTTGGAAGGGAAGTTGTTGGGGGTGGGGGCAGTGGTTGGTTGAGTAGGAGAGTGATTTGATCTGATTTTTGTTTTGTAGGATTCCTCTAGCTACTGAGGAGAAGGTGGGCAAGCGTAGGAGGAGGTAAACTCAACAGAACTGGCAACATCCGCATCACCTGGGAACCTGCTAGAAATGCAGATCCCCAGGCCTTGCCCCACACACGCAGAATCTGCAGGCTCAAATGATTCCTAGGAGCAGCACTGCTCTCGAGACAGAAATGGTGGTCACCTGACCAGGGGGTGACAGTGGAGAACCCAAGATATGATCGGATCCAGGATATATTTTAATGGGAGAGCTGACAGTGTTTGCTAATACTTGGGATGTGGGGTGTGAGAGGCAAAGCCTCCAGGCTCTCACCTGAACTTTCAGCTTGAACAGCTGGTTCCATGAAGAAGCTGTTTACTCAGATGAAAAATTCTGGGGAGGGGAAGGCCTGTAGGAGAGTTCCATCTTGACTGTGATACAGTAAGCTGCCTTCTAGACATCCAGGTAATACAGGGAGTTACTCTACAGATTCAGAGTTGCAGGGAGAGATCTGGGTTGGGTATATAAACTGGGCATTTAATTCATGGGAACTTCGATGGAGCATGACTAGGAAGGGTGGATACTGAAGCTGAAACTCCAATATTTTGGCCACCTGATGCGAAGAACTGACTCATTGGAAAAGACTCTGATGTGGGGAAAGATTGAAGGCAGGAGGAGAAGGGGATGACAGAGGATGAGATGGTTGGATGGCATCACCAACTCGATGGACATGAGTTTTGGTAAACTCCGGGAGTTGGTGATGGACAGGGAGGCCTGGCGTGCTGCAGTCCATGGGGTCGCAAAGAGCTGGACACAACTGAGCAACTGAACTGAACTGAGAGAAGAATAAGACCAAGGGCTCATGCTGGCCCTCCAATATTTCGGAAAAAGCAGAGAGTCTAGGGTAGACTAGGAAAGCTACTATCGTGGTCATTCCTTTTTGAGCCTCCAATTTGTGGCAAGCACCTGTATGTGGTTTTTGTCTGTCTTTCCCAATGCAACTACACAGGTGTAAATTACTTTGTACATCTAATATACCAAAAAAAAAAAAGAAGCTGTGGTTCAGAGAGGGTAGGTATGTAGCTGAGACTCTGAACTCCAATCAGTTTTCCGAGTCCATGTTCTTTTGTTTTTATGTCATCCCCAAGGCTGATCTTCAAGTGGGTTCTGAATACTAGGGAAATGTGACTACATCTGAGTTCCTGCCCATTTCCCATCATCCTTAGGCCCCCTGAAACCACACCACCCTATATCCTGATCCGTCCAGCAGCATGTGGGTCAGTGATAGCAGGCAGGGTAGACCAGACGGGGGGCCTTGACTAGAAGCCTGTGCTAATGTCCCTCAGCCCCGAGCGAGGCTTGTCGGCTGTCCCGGGGCTCCAGAGCCCTGCACAAGCAGGAAGTGGGACAGGGAGTTTTGAAGAAGGGCTGGGTGTCCTGAGAGGTGTGATAAACAACAAGTTGGAGTGATGAGACCTTGCCAAAGAGGAGCCTGCACCGACAGAAGGGAGCAGCTTTCTGAACACATCAGAGACAGAGGCATGGGGTGATAGAGACCCAACTATTACGTCTGGGACACAGGTAGACAGACACTTGGACTGGGGAACACAGCCCAGGATCAGGTATTATTAATAAGAAAGTCGCTTTCATCAAGCACTTACTGTGTACCAGACACTGTGCTAAGGATTTTTACATGTACTACTATCATTTAATGCCAAATAATAATAGCTTTTATTCTATGCTATGATTCTGTGTTCACTAGTTTTCACGACTCTATGAGGCAAGTACTATAATTATTTCATTTTATATCTTAAGAAACTGAAGCACAGAGAGGTTAAGTAGCTTGCCTAAGGTCACACAGCTAATAAGTGGCAGAACTGAGATGTGAACCCAAGGTGTCTGACTTCAGAGTTCAGACTTTTTTAATCACTATTCTATAGTGAGCACTTTACACATAGAAGCTCATGTAATCAGTACAACAACCATATAGGGACCATTATTATCTCCATTTTACAGAGGAGGAAAGAAAAACCTTAGAAAGCTGTGCTATTTATTAAGTGTCATGTAGCTTAAATGCAAGGAGCTGGATTACAGACCCTACTGTCTGAACTTTGAACCACCAGCCACAGCACCCCATCCATGCCACCTAATCAAAAGTGGGGCTGGCAGAGAGGGGACTTCATGGCATACCCTTTGAGCATGGAAGTCAAACTCCTTAAACTCCCTTACCGAGGATAAGAGGGACTCTGGGTCTGGATGAGCCTAGCAATGTGCTGGAACAGGCTCTTCCTGATTCGTAAAAGCTAACTGCATGCATTTCTTCCCAAGACTGCAGTCTCAGATGTCGCAGTAATTGCTTGAAATCAGTTACAGTGGGAGTCTTCACACTATGGAAATCAGCAAGGGCTACAAACCAGATATTATTTTTTCCTGGAGAGCTAAGGTACCAGCGCACCACTGATTACATGTGAACTGACATTTAGAACCAAGAATGCTCCACTGGGGCCAGAGGAAGGTCATGGAGTCAGGAAACCGGTCCATCTCTGCACTGGTCCTGGGGAAGACGGAAATCAGCAAAAACATTCTACAAATGGATACTTAGCAGTTCAAGTGTATTGTGTTGTCATAACATCAGGCTCTGGAAATACATCAGTGACTTCACTAGACGTGTCCTTGATCTTGTCACACTTAGAGTCCAGTGGGGAAGATGGATAAAAATAAAGAGGTGAAAGTGTACATTTTCAAGTTGTGATATTGTGGAGAAAACAGAGCAGAATCTGGTTGTACAAGGAGTCAGGGAAAGTGGTTGTCAAGAGTTGGCATTTACACCAGAGACCTCTGGGATGAAAAGGAGATAGCAAGACCCAGGTAATGGGAGGAGTGAGTGTGTGTGTGTGTGTGTGTGTGTGTGTGTGTGTGTGTGTGTGTGAAGGTGAAATACTGGGAAGAGCGTGGCAAATGTTGGAGGCCAGGTCAGGTGGAGTGGGTAGTGGACAAAGGAAGCATAAGATATGGCCAGATGGTGTGTGTGTTGGGGGGTGGGATGGGAGGGGTGACCTGCTCTGATTTCTGACAATGAAAGATGACTTTGGCTCCCATGTGGCCAGTGGGCTGGGAGGAGTATGGTCAGAGTAGAAGCAGGGTGATCTCTTAAGAAGAAATTACAGGAACTCGGGCAAGAGAAGCTGGTGGCCAAGGCTATACGGGAACACATTTGAGATGTATTTAGGAGGGACAAGCTGATGGATTGATATGGGTTGCAAAGCAAGAGAGAGGGTGGAATCAAGGAGAGTTCCCTCGTCTGGACCTCAGTTTCCTTGACACATTAAAGATGAGAGCCCAAAGCAGACTTTATGAGTTCAAATCGTGACCCTAGCACTTGTTGGCAATGTTGCCCTTTACAAGTGATTCAGTCACTGAGGGCCTCAGTTTCCCCATCAGTAAAATGGAACTCATAATCCACAGAGTTCGTGCAAGGTTTCCATGAGTTATTCTGTGTAAGGGCTTAGTATAATACCTGAATTTAGTTAGCCTTGCCAAAAAAACAATGATTACTCTTAGGATTATTCTGTTGATCATTTATCTGCCTGCCATTAAGAAACTGAGCCTTTCAAGGCAAGCAGCTCTTGTTTGGAAAGAAAACATTCTAATGAGGAGGACCATGGGCATCCCTTCTTTCTCTGTTTGTGTTCCCTTTCCCAGCATGAATGTGGCAGGTGAAGCTGTACGAAGTAAACACAGGTTCAGTGCTCTCAGATAATATCAGGTTAGACAGCACAGCAAAGGCCAAACAAACTGCACTGCTGGACAGGAGGAAACAGGCTGGCTTTATGCTGACCTCACCAGGCCATGGCGTGCCAGCAGCTGCCCACTGGGGCTGGACCTCCCTGGTGTGCGGGTGGGGCCTCCATCTGGGAGCCCATCACCTGTGCTGTCTGATCCCTTTTCTGGTGTGGCCTGGGATGAGTCACCTCCATCAGTCACTGCCTCCCAGCCCGGACACAGTGATTCACTGGCTCCTGAAACTGACATCCGGGGGGCAGCAAGAGGTGGGGGCCAGAAGAAGACAAGGAAGAACGGCAGGACTCGACCGGGGTGGGAGAGACTGGAGGGGTACGGGGCACTGGGGAGGGGGAGGCAGCCAGCACACAGGCCGGGGCCAGCAGATTCTACCAGAAGCCAGAGGTGACCAACAACCCCCAGCTTCGGACACCTGACTCAGGGTTTCTCAACCCTCTGACTCCCTGTCCGCCCAGTCTGGAAGACTTAGACAAGGTATATTACAAAAGTAATAGGTAACGCTGGTTTCTAAATGCAAAACTGCAACGTTGGATACATCTCTAACCCATAACCAGAATTGTGTCTGCCACTACTGAGATTCTGATGTGTGGTGGTGTAGCCCCGCTAGAGAATAGAGAATAATTAGCCCTTTCTAATTATAATAGCGCTGCGCCACGCTAAGTCGCTTCAGTCGTGTCTGACTCTTTGCGACCCTATGGACCATAGCCCACCACCCTCTCTGTCCACGAGATTTTCCAGGCAAGACTGAAGTGGGTTGCTGTGCCCTCTTCCAGGGGATCTTCCCGACCCAGGGATCAAACCTGCATCTGGTCCTTTACCACTAGCGCCACCTGGGAAGCCCAATTATAATAGTACAGTAGTAGTAATAATAGCCTTTATCTGTGAAAACAACAACTGAGGGGAAACAGAGCTTTGGGGTAGTGTCACTTTTTAACATTGTGGTGAAATGTACGTAACCTGAAATTTACCATTTTGTCCATTTTTAAGAGTACAGTTCGGTGGCGTTAAGTATATTCACATTGTTGTGTAACCATCATCACCAGCCCCTCCAGGACTTTTTTTTCATCTTCTCAAACTGACACCCTTTGCCCGTTAAACAATAAACTTTCTACCCCCTGCCCTAACCCCCAATCTCTGGCAACCACCATTCTACTCTCTGTTTCTACGATTTGGACCACTCTCGGGATTCTTGCCTGGAGAATCCCATGGACAGAGGAGCCTGGCAGGCTACAATCCATGGGGGTCGCGAGAGTCAGACAAGACTTGGCAACTAAGCTGCCACCACCACTGGGTACCTCACAGACATGTAGTCACAGTGTTTTTCTTTTTGTGTCTGGCTTATTTCACTTATCACAGTGTGTTCAGGGTTCATCTATGTCAGAGCACGTGTCAGAATTTCTTTCCTCTTTGAGGCGGAATAATGTCCCATTGTACGGACATGGCACGTTTTGCTCACCCTTTCATCCAATGTATGTTGGGTTGCTTCCATTTTTTTTGGATTGCCATTGGGTGTGTTGAAATGATTCAAAATCAAAAATACTATATAATGAGATACATGGATATCTTCTGTTTGTACAGTGTTTTTAACTTGTCAAAGGGCTTTTGAAACTCAGGTGTGTAGGTCAGAACAGGCCTTTGATGGCCAGATAGGCCTGGATTGCAATCTTAGCTTTGTCCCTTTACTAGCTGTGTGGCTTGGAATGAGTTTCTTAGATGTAGCATGGCGCAGTGTCCTTATTGGAGAAGTGAGGACATTATGCCCAGTGTGGACTGTTATTGTGATTCTAAATAGGAGAACAAGTGTGAAAATGTTGAGCAGTTTGACATTTAATACTCAATGGCTTTCATTGTTAATTGTGTTACTTCATCCAAATGAGAATCTGTGGTTACGCAGCATATGAAATATTTGTCTCCTATAATGGATAAGGAGACTAAAGCATTCAATGAATTAATGGTCAAGGTCAGATTAGAACCCAGGTCTCCTGAATTTCAGGTGAGGGAGGATTGGGAAGGATCACATTTAACTTATGTGCCAACCCCAATCACTTGCCGGTGGCTGCCTGGAATGCAGCAGAGGAGTGCTGTGTTTGATTAGCAATGTCTGCCATGGGTGTGGGAATGGGCGGTAGGGGCACAGCAGCCAAGTATGTGCCCCCTCTGGCCTGGATTATAGTTTATAGCACATTTTACCTTAAGGAAAAAAAGAAAATTTCCAACGAGAAGGATTCTCTGCTGTGTGTGTGTTTTAAAACAGGTTCATTGCAGAGATGATAGGGAAAAAATGATTGAATGGATGTTAGATTTCTAGTCTGCCTACCATCAAAGACCAGAAGGTCGTGGTCCAAAGCAGTTAAGAACAATATTAAGCTTGCCAGCTGATCCCAACCAGAAGACTGCTTGCTGTGGTCAGAGTCGATCTGGATTTCAGAGTAAAGCAGTAGACAGCCCAAAGAGGCCTCACTGGCGAGACTGATTCAATGTATGACCAACTCACTGTGTCCCCAGGGAGAGAACAGCAACTGTTCCTTCTATCCACCTTTCAACCTTTCAAAGTCCAAGTGGGTCTTGTGGCCCTGACTGTCCTCCCATCCCCGCCAACCACCATGTGCCAGGCAGCTGGAGGGACAGTTGTGTGGCCCTGCAGAGTCAGCACTCCAGTGGCACCAGACAAGCCTGCCCTGGAGTCTTCCTTCCATTCAGGCACTGTCCTATGGTGAAGCTGCACCCGTTAGCTCCGGGATTCAGGTAGAAGCACAGAACTGCCCATAGCATCACCCACCTGTCTCACCCATGCCTGAGACACTCAGGCATCATGTCCAGTGACAGGTGGACTATGCCTTTTGCCTTCATTCCCCAGCCTGGTGTACCTTCCCCTTGCCACACTACTGCCTGATTTCATGTACATGTGACCTGATGCCAGCTAGGGACCCTCCTCCTGATTCGGAGGACCATTTATACAGAGACCCTCACTCTCTGCCCTATAGAGGTCCAAGGCTCTCCCCAGTTTCAGTCAAGTCCTAGTGGGTTCCCGGTAAGAGATCCATCTGCTAAGTCCCCTTAAGTACCCCCACTCTCGCATCTCAGTTTAATGGTCCTTTTCCCACTCTGTCCCTGTTGACTCTGCACCACGTTTTCTGGGTTAGAAACCCAATCTTTTTCACACAAAGCGATGTGTATGTGTGTAAAGTATACCAACGATTTGCTGGCAAGACAAAGAGAGGGGTATGTGTTTCAGAAATGCTTGTAACTTTTCATATTGAATATTAGATACAGTTTGGGGGCGAGAAACAAAAAGAACAAAAGCTGATGTTTACTGGGTGCTTATCATATGGTAAGCAATATACTAAGCACTTTATGTGCTTGATCTGATTTGATTGGCCCTACAATGCTTGGAATTAGACACTATTGTTATGTCCAGTGTATAGATTAAACTCAGGCTAGGGGCTTCCCTGGTGGCTCAGAGGATAAAGTGTCTGCCTGCAATGCAGGATACCCAGGTTCGATCCCTGGGTTGGGAAGATCCCCTGGAGAAGGAAATGACAACCCACTGCAGTATTCTTGTCTGGAGAATCCCATGGACAGAGGAGCCTGGCGGGCCACAGTCCACGGGGTCGCAAAGAGTCGGACATGACTGAGCGACTTCATTTTCACTTTCACTTTCACTTTAGAGATGTGTTTGAGATTACATAGCTGGGAAGTAGCAGAGCTGAGGAGGTGAACTCGGGCAGTCTGACTTCAGAGCCATCACCCAAACAGCTCCTGTGCTCCCCTGCATTCCCCCCGACACCCGACTGGTTTGGATTTTTCGTTGTCTGCTTCATCGAGCACCCCACCACCCACAGCCCTCACATCCTGGTAACATATTCTCTTTCCTTCCCACTCTCATTTCTTATCTTCCTCTCTTTCCTTCCAGATAAGTGTAGAAACTCCAATACTTTCTGCCTCTGTTCTGAAGAACAGTTCAAGTTTTCCCAGCCCTTGGCTCCTAACCTTTTCTCAGATTCCACCGAGGTTCTCAGCAAAGCAAAAACTCTCTCATATAATAACATCCACACACCTTTGATGTTAGGCGTGTGGACGCAGACTGTGCAGGTTTTCTGCCCTAGGACAGAGAGGACAAGTGCGTGGATGTGGCTGCCCCTCCCGCTCCCATGGCAGGCATCACTAATTAATGACAGCTCTCCTTCCTGCAGAGCCCAGACACAGCACAGAGCTGCAGAAAGCCGCTGCCAGCTGAGCCAGGCTGTTGCATGGAATGAAACCTTCCTTCCCTCCCACAGGGCAAGGCCACGACAATACAGGAAGGGGACCAGACCATCCTCTAAGGGGAGAGGCGAAGCCCAATCCCCATCACTGAAGGAGACCAGGCCTGAAAGGCGGGCCTTCCGCCAGCCCTTGACCTCTTCTCTGGGCCTCCTTCTTTTAGCCTAGACTCTCTGTTGAAGGCTCTTTTGAGTGAGAGGAGAAAGTTAATCCTTTGTCACAAGGATGTTGGTCCCACAGCTGAGCTACTGGGGATCCCAAACTGTAGACAAACCAGATTTGTCAGTTTCTTGGCCCTGCCTGTGTTTCCTCATTGCTTTCCCTGAGTCTTTAGTAGTCTTGTTGCATATCTCAGACCGTGACTGGGCTGCAGGCTGCTAATGGAGAGGCCATGAGTCCAAGATTCCCTCCCTCCAGCCCAAAAGATAGTCACAAGGTTGACCAGAGAAATGAGTCTCCTAGAATAAGGAAGCGAGGCCACCATCCTTTGAGCTTCTGGCAAATTTTGAGAAGGGGTGGGTGGTAGAGTTCTGAACTTCAGAAATGAAGAGCAAGATATCACTCAAATCTCAAGGCTCAGGCTGGTTGAGTCAGCAGCTGCATCCTGAGGGTTTCAAGATGCCAACAGGCTCTTGCCAAGGAGGACAGTGTTGAACGCCACCTGCCCAAGGAAGAAGAGGGAGCAGATGAACATTTATTGAGCACCTACTGTGTGCTTGCAGTGCATAAGACATATTTATATCCGTTCTCATGTTCAATTCTCAGAGCAGTTTGTGAGGACTCTCCTCTTCACAGAAGAGAAATCTAAACTCAGAGAAATAAAATAATTTGCTTAAGTCACACAGCTACTGAGTAGAAGAATTGGAATTCAGACCTAGGTGTTATGCAACTTGAAAGCCAAGGAGCTTATCACCTGTGCTGTATTTCCTGAGGGTAAGGACTCAGGGGAGAGTAGCCCCAGGCCTGGGAGGCAGAGCAGAGAGAAAGCCATTGCCAAGACCATCACCACGTTAAGAGTGAAAATGACCGCTTGACAAACCGAGAAGTCAAGAGGTATGGATGCTTGTGCCACTCCAGGGACAGCAGCTTCTACCCTGTGGCTCCTGGACTCTCTGGGCTGCGGACGACTAGTCAGGGTCCTCTTTTCCTCCCCAACTCACTGTTACCCCGCACTGCTTTCAGGCCTTTGCAGCTGATGCTGTTCCTGAGGCTGAGAAGCGGGTGGGGCATTGTTGGGCATGGGGCGGTGCTTGCCTCACACCCCTGCGCGTGGCTTCCTACAGCTTATAAGCCTCTCCTTGCATGGCAGCTCCATTCAGGAAGCTCAGGGAAGAGCCCTGTGGCTTTTTTTCTCTAAGTATCTGGCTCTTCTGCAAAATGGAGATATTAATATTTACCTGAGAAGGTTGTTGCTTATATTAAAATCAATATGTGTAAAAGCCTTAAGAGCTCTGAAACACACATCACCATCGCTCTTATGATCTGCTCATCTCTGACTCATAAGATACAGATTTGAGGGCAAACGTATCTCAAATGTCACACCATTCAAAGTGCTTATCATCTTTTCTTGGAAGAGCAGAAAAGCACTATAGAATCAATTTAATAATGAAACATTTGGCAGGGTGTTCTTAGCAATCTTCTTATAAAGAATGTTTTTAATCAACCAAAGTCTAAAATATGAATATGGTATGTGTGATCAATTACAATCATACTTTGATTATTTCATTCTAGAATTGTGACTCACAGTTTAAATTTGAAGAAAAAAATAGCATCATCATTACCATCATTACCACGCCATCATCATCACAATCTCGTGTCACAGCCAGTCGGACCCCCCTCCCCCAAATACACTGCTACTCTCAAATCCCCCACATGCCTACCAGGGAGGTATTATAAATCTCCTTCTGCAAATATACCACTGAGCTTCCAAGAGGTTAAATATCTGTGTTAATTCAAGTAACAAAGTTTCAGGATCAGAATTTGAACCTAGTTTTCTCTGATGTTTAAAAAAATCCACACGCTCTTTCCTCTGTATTAATTGACTTCTAGCATTTCTCCTGGGTTTTTCCCCTGACTTCACTAGCCAGGGATTCTGATTCAGTTAATCTGGGGTGGGGCCCAACATGTATAATGGAAGCCAGATTCCCTGAATCAATATCTCAGTTCAGTTCACTCAGTCGTGTCTGACTCTTTGTGACCCCATGGACTGCAGCACTCCAGGCCTCCCTGTCCATCACCAATTCCCAGAGCTTGTTCAAATTCATGTCCATTGAGTTGGTGATGCCATCCAACCATCTCATCCTCTGTCATCCCCTTCTCCTCCCACCTTCAATCGTTTCCAGCATCAGGGTCTTTTCTAAGGAGTCAGTTCTTCACATCAGGTGGCCAAAATATTGGAGTTCCAGCATCAGTCCTTCCAGTGAATATTCAGGACTGATTTCCTTTAGGATTGACTGATTTGATCTCTTTGCAGTTCAAGGGACTCTCAAGAGTCTTCTCCAACACCACAGTTCAAAAGCATCAATTGTTTGGTGCTCAGCTTTCTTTATGGTCCAACTCTCACATCCATAGATAACTACCGGAAAAACCATAGCTTTTACTAGACAGATCTTTGTTGGCAAATAAATCTCTCTGCTTTTTAATATGCTGTCTAGATTGGTCATAGCTTTTCTTCCAAGGAGCAAACATCTAATTTCATGGCTGCAGTCACCGTCTGCAGTAATTTTGGAGCCCAAGAAAACAAAGTCTATCACTGTTTGCATTGTTTCCCCATCTGTTTGCCATGAAGTGATGGGACCAGATGCTGTGATCTTAGTTTTTTGAATATTGAGTTTTAAACCAGCATTTTCACTCTCCTCTTTCACTTTCATCAAGAGGCTTTTAGTTCCTCTTTGCTTTCTGCCATAAGGGTGGTGTCATCTGAATATCTGAGGTTATTGATATTTCTCCCGTCAGTCTTGATTCCAGCTTGTGCTTCATACAGCCTGGCATTTCACATGATGTACTGTGCATAGAAGTTAGATAAGCAGGGTGACAATATACAGCCTTGATGTACTCCTTTCCCAATTTGGAACGAGCCCGTTGTTCCATGTCTGGTTCTAACTGTTGCTTCTTGACCTGCATACAGATTTCTCAAGAGGCAGGTAAGGTGGTCTGGTATTCCCATCTCTTAAAGAATTTTTCACCGTTTGTTGTGATCCACAGACTCAAAGGTGGTGTAGTCAATAAAGCAGAAATAGATATTTTTCTGGAACTCTCTTGCTTTTTCTATGATCCAACATATGTTGGCAATTTGATCTCTGGTTCCTCTGCTTTTTCTAAATCCAACTTGAACATCTGGGGTTCTCGGTTCATGTACTGTTGAAGCTTCACTTGGAGAATTTTGAGCATTACTTTGCTAGTGTGTGAGTGCAGTAGTTTGAGCATTCTTTTCCATTGCCTTTCTTTGGGATTGGAATGAAAACTGACCTTTTCCAGTCCTGTGGCCACTGCTGAGTTTTCCAAATTTGCTGGTATATTGAGTGCAGCACTTTCACAGCATCATCTTTTAGGATTTGAAATAGCTCAGCTGGAATTCCATCACCTCCACTATCTTTGTTTGTAGTGATGCTTCCTAAGGCTCCCTTGACTTCACATTCCGGGATGTCTGGCTATAAGGGAGTGATCACACTATCATGATTATCTGGGTCATGAAGATTTCTTTTGTATAGTTCTTCCACGTATTCTTGCAACCTTTTCTTAATATCTTCTGCCTCTGTTAGGTCCATACCATTTCTGCCCTTTATCGAGCCCATCTTTGCATGAAATGTTCCCTTGGTATCTTTAATTTTCTTGACGAGATCTCTAGTCTTTCCCATTCTATTGTTTTCCTCTATTTCTTTGCTTTGATCACTGAGGAAGGCTTTCTTATCTCTCCTTGCTATTCTTTGAAACTCTGCATTCAGATGAGTATAGCTTTCCTTTTCTCCTTTGACTTTAGCTTCAGTATCTGGGGTGGTATAAAAGACCACAACAAGCCTGTGCAGAAACCAGTGGGAGCTCCTGGTGCCAGCATAGTCCTTACCTGTCTAGATGTTTTCACAGCCCCTCCTCCAGCAGCCTGTCTGCAGCAGAGAATAACCACCACTCAGTATGGCTATTTTCAAGGGAGATTTGAGGTGATGACCTCGCACATGGGCGATGACCTCACACACGGGTAGCCCTGGATGTTTACTTTTCACCTGGAATCGAGTAGGTAGGCTCCCAGGCAGCTTCTAGAGCTTGTGACATCCTTTGTGGACTCAGTGGGCACTGATGGCTGGCTCTGCGATGACGCCCTCTCTCTCTGTGTTCCCTTCTGCCTTACTGTATTTCTTTTAGTTCCTAGGCTATGCCAGGCTCTTTTCCAGTTCAGAACTTTTACACAGGCTAGTGAAGAATATTCTTACCCACCCCATCCCTCGACCTCCACCTCTGCCTTTACCCAGCTTGACGAGACTCCACCCTGGCCCCTCACACTAGAATCATTTCGCGTGTGTGTTAGTCACTCAGTCCTGACTCTGTGCGACCCTATGGACTGCAGCCCACCAGGCTCCTCTGTCCTTGGGATTCTCCAGGCAACAATACTAGAGTGGGTTGTCATGCCCTCCTCCAGGTGGGTCGTCCTGACCTGGGAACTGGACCCGCATTTCTTATGTGTCCTGCTTTGGCAGGCAGGCTTTTTACCACTAGCACCACCTGGGAAGCCCTAGAATCATTTCAGGAAGTTAAAAAAAAAAGAGGGAGAAAAAAAAAAGAGAGAGGGAGACTGTTCAGGCCTCACCCCAAGTCAAACACTTCAGAATTTCTGGGGGTGAGGCCTTTCCCCAGTATTTTTATATCATTCTCCAGATTGTTTTCATATGTAACCAGCGCTGAAAACTGCTTATTGTAGTTAGTTCCTACTTGATTTAAATGTCACTTTCCTCTAGAAAGCCTTCCCCAGCCTACCGCTCCACTCCAACGTCCCCACCCCTGGACTGGGCTCCTGTCATCCAGGTCCCAAGAAGCCACTGGCTCTCATGCAGAGTGACCGTGTCGGCCATGCTCACCAGCTGGGCCTCAGAGCCAGTGCCTTGCACATAGGATGTGCCTGCTCTGCTTTGCTGGCTGATAGAATGTGAACCAACAGACATTTTCAAAATTCCACAATTATCCACTGATGCCTGCTCTGTGCCAGACCCTGTGCTGGGCTCTGGGGATTTAAAGCTCAGTAAGGCATGGCCTTTGACCTCGTGATGTTCATAGTCAGGCAGGGAGGACCAAAGTGTGCACAAATAATTTCAACCTGACATCTGACTTGAGGCACAGGTGGAAGCTTGGCAACTTCTTCAGGCCTGAAGACACTAGTCGGGATGGGCAATACCCACTGGTGAGCTTTGAGGGACTCCAGAAGGTGGGGGGTGGGGGCAAGAGTGAAGTTGAGGAGTTGATTGGTGGGTGGCAGGACCCAGGTCTGGGGCTGGGAGGCTGGAGGAGGAACCATTCTGGGTACCCAGAACAGGTCCTAGAACATGCTAGGTGCTTGTTATCAGCTTCTTGAGTGAATCAGTGAATAAATGATTGGACGAGACAAGTCAATGCCTAGTCTCTGAGAAACTGGAGGACTCATTGGGCAAGGATCAATGTGTGTTTTATAGGTTTCTTTGTCATGAGCTTATAATGAACAAGCTGTGACCTATGGGCTTTAGGTCCAGAGCAATGTCATAGCAGAGAGAACACAGTTCAGAAACCAAAAGGGATTTCAACATAGCTCAAGTCCTTTGTTTGCGTTTCTCAAACAAAGTGAAAGTGAACTCGCTCAGTCGTGTCTGACTCTTTGTGACACCAGGGACTGTAGCCTATCAGGCTTCTCCATCCATGGGATTTTCCAGGCAAGAGTACTGGAGTGGGTTGCCATTTCCTTCCCCAACACCATGAAAGTGACTCAGAATCCACCATCATGCATCTCAAGCTGCTTGCTTGCTTAGTTTACACACCCCCATCCATTGACCTTGTAACTCTCAGTTCCCTTGGAGCCTGTCTTAGCTGGAGCTGCCCAGATTCCCCCAGGGGTGAGCTCTAGGGGCACCAGGAGGTGGTAAAGAGTGAGTGAAGATGAGGAGACAGCTCATTTGTTGGGTTGCAGTTCCCAGACCAGGGGCTGGGGGAGGTCCCATGCTGGATCCTCTGTGCCCACTGAATGTCCATTGTCCGTCTGTCTCCCCAGGTCCAAGGGGACACCTCCAGGGAGGAAGAAGGACAGAGGAGGCAGGGATTCTGAGCAGGCAGAACAGGGAGGGAACTGCGTGGGAATGTATAAAAGACAACATTAAAGAAATCACATACAAACAAGATTTGTACTTCCTGAAATGCTATTTCCATCAATGACCTTGGAAAGTAACCTTGATTCTTTCTGTAGCCCAGTGGTGTGAAGTATGTTTACAGTTTAACACTGGTCTTGAATCATCTCAAGCCAGGTGGGATACTCCCTCTCTGTCCCTCCTTATTTCAGGCCCTTCACATACCCCTGTTTCCAAGCTCAGTTGAGGAAGGAGACACTGAGCCACCTTGCCCTGTGCCCAAGCTGTGGCTGCCCAGAATTCAAGTGCTTTCCCATCAAGTCATCTATTCATAGAGTCAGAGGTGAGACTGCCAACTCCCTGGCTGTCTCTTCTTGGGTATTAAGTAGGTTTCTGTTCAGACAGAACATTCAAAACAGAATAATGTCCCATTTCATTCTTAGGAAATGATTCCCTCTACACAGCAGGCCTATGGGAGACATTTAGAAGACCTTGGTCTTTATCTATTGTCCATCCTCTTTGAGTACCAGTAAAGTGAAGGATAAGCAGATGGATAGGTAGACAAATGGAGGGATGGGCAAGTGACCAACCACATGGCAATTAAGAGATGAGAGCTCTGGCCGATACACCCACTGCACAGAGGGTTCATCCGGCAGCTAAGGTTTATCGAGCTATTCCTTGATGTCAGAAGCCTTTCTGTGCAAAAGGTCATTTAATTGCACAAGACATCTGCAAAATGCCCACATTCGCTACCGTCACCTTGGTCTCTTCAGCTCCATTTCATCTCACTTTCTTCCCCCTAAGCCCCAGATGACCTTTCTGTTCTATTCTTCCTTACCTCACACATTCATTTCACACGGCTCTACCACTTACTTGCTGTACAGCCTCAGGCAAGTTCCTTAACCTCTCTGGGCCTCTATGTGGGCATCTGTAAAGTGTAGGTAACAATAACACTTCTCTCATAGAGCCTAGGGATGACAGGATGAGTTAGTATATGCAAAGCACAATGCCTGGTGCACAGTATGCACTGTAACTCTATAGATCACCTACTAAGTGCCAGGAGTGGGGAGCCATGCTGTTCGCAGCCTTTTCCTCCACTGGAGACACCTGCCTGTGATGTGGCTCAGCACTTGTGACTAAGGGGCTTTGAGCCAGAGGTACCTAGCTGCATGGTGTACGCTTGGCCAGAGGGTCCTACCCTGTCCCATTCCCTTTGCTCTTAGAAAAACTCCAGGTCATTCAACTGCCTTTTGAGACCGGGTTCCCACAGGGGGACCCAGCTTGCCCATGATGGCCCACGGTGGATGGGACTCCTTCCTGCCTAGTCCTGGGTGATGCCCAGTGGGTCAGAAAGGCATCCAGATTGCAAGTTTCTCTAAAATGCTAATCTAATTGCGCCTCTCCCCAGCATAGCATGACTACTGATGCTCTGGGGAGAAGTCCTCCTGCTTTCAACTTGGGACAAAGACCCATGTGATCTGGCTCCTGCCCACAAAGATCCAACACCAGATCTCATCATGTCTGCCTTGCACTCTGACCCAGCCTTTCTGAACCTCAGTCCCCCCAGTATGCTCGCATCTCTGGCCTCCGCTATCACTCTGCCTGGAACGCTCTCCACCCACACCTCCACACTCCCCTCCAGGGGCTGCCCCTGACCCATTAGATCTCTGCTTAGCCCCAGCTCCCCTAGCTATTCTCAGCCCTGAAGTCTGGGTATGCTGCTCCCTGGCCTAACCCTGAGCTCCCCAGTGGTCTCGGTCTCGCTGGGTTCCCTGTGAGGTCCGGGAGAAGGGCCCAGGCCTCTCCTTGTCCCTGCTGCATGCCCGGTGTCTCTGCTGGGTCTCCACATAACATGAGCTCCATGTGCACAGGTGCCTGCCTCTGCTTGGGGAGCTCTGGGAGCGGGGGACCTGTGCCCTCCCCTGCCCAGTTCCAAGGAGAAGGCTCAGCTTCTCTGCAGCTCCTCACCCAGGGTGTCTGGAGTCCTCAGGGGCCAGGCTGGCAGAAAGGGGCTGCTGACCAAGCACGTCTCTGACTCACTGGGCAGAGGAGGCAGGAGGAGGGTGCTAATTGCCTGGTCCCTCCACACGCAAGGAAAAGCCCAGGCTTTGAAGCTGCAGCTGAGTCTCAGAGTGGGCGGGAGAGGCTGATGAGGTGATGCCGTGGCTGCGGGCACCTCCGAGCCCACAGGAAATTATTAATAAAGAAATAACAACCACGGAGCATTTTATGTGGATAAATAATGACACCCTGTCTTCTCCGGCAGCATGGCCTAAGCACTTCCCAGCCACAATCTGGTTCATCTGGCCCTCTTGGAATGTCAAGGCAGTTAATGGAGGGGCCCCGTGCATCCTTCCAGCCCCACCCCCACCCCAGTGCTGCCCATCTGGCTAGGCCAGCCCTCCTGGGCCCTCTCCTCAAAGCTCCTGTTAAACTAGGAGTTTGGAGACTCCATCCAGTCAAAAAGGACAAGTTGATTACATGTACTTCAACTCCAAATGGGCAGGGTGAGTGGGGCTGGAGCCTAGGTGGAGAGCCAGTTGAAGCTTCATCCAAGCCTTTCATGAAAGAGCATGGTGATCAGTTAGTGCTGTTTGCTATGTTTCTCTGATCTAGTTCTCACTGTTTGTCTCAGTCAGACTGTTTGGCCTCTTTCTCGTCTCCCCAACAACCCGTATGTCCTTTAAAAACTCATTACAGGTAATGAACAGGCCCTAGCACACACGCGCTTGTGCTCACAGTCATCCCTCCATGGTGGACGGTGTGATTTCTCTGGTATTGTCTTCTTTATATGGGGCCTCTCATTTCACTGAACTTTTGTGTGCGATCCGTCAGCTGGGAGTGCCTCCTATTTATAGTGACTACGGAAATCCTCCTCACCCTTTGAACTCAGCTGCCTCCATGAAATCTGTCTTGAGCATCCCCTGTTCCAAAGGCATCTGGCGTTATTTACTCTCTCCCTGTCCCTGTGGCTCCTGTCTTCTCCTGCAGCCAGATAAGCTTCTTGGGGTCAGCCTGAACCCCGCTCATCCCAGGAGCTCCCGCACCCCACCTGCCCCTCAAGGCTTAGTTGCAACACTTAGAACAAAGCATGGCACACTTTTTCTGCATAATCCCCAGGGAGTAAATACTTTAGGCTTTAGACCTAAAGTACTTACTTTACTAAAGTAAATAAATACTAAAGTAAATACTTTAGACCACGGTGTGGTC
The DNA here is from genome assembly GCF_016772045.2 of Ovis aries. Lineage (NCBI taxonomy): Eukaryota > Metazoa > Chordata > Mammalia > Artiodactyla > Bovidae > Ovis > Ovis aries. The sequence continues at coordinate 22,811,088 of NC_056074.1, read as the reverse complement.
TCTGTCGTATATTTCTGCTTTTGTGTTGTTTACAACCCTTTAAAAAAGTAAACAGCATTTCATTTCAAGAATAGGCCAAAGGCAGGATTTGGCCCATGGCCTTAGCTTGCCAGCTCCTAATTTAGGTAAGCAGAAGCTTTAGGCACTCCTACTGTGTGCTTGGTGTGATTCTAGGTGTGTGAAAGACAAAGATGTACAAAACGCATCCACGTCTGCAGGAAACATCCTGATTAGAGGGAGAGACATTCATAAACAGCCCATTTCAACAAGGTGATGGGGGTTCCCAAGAGAACTGTGGGATGTAGATTTCCTGGGGAGGGTCTCTGATCTGAGCCTGAGCATCCGTCCAGAAATGAGACGGAAGAGGGGAGGGGTGAGATCTAGGCAGAGGAGACAGCAGAGTAAGGGCATGCAGGGATAAACCAGCACTGTGTGCTCCGTGCACTCCAAGTGGAGGGTACTTAGCACAGTCCCCCGCAGAGAGTACATGTGCAGGGCTTGAGCAGCTCCCATCACAGTCCCCCGGCCAATGCCAGATCCTGAGTCGGCACTCAAGAAATCTTTGAGATTTGTGCGGTTGTTTAATTTCTTCTCCATATTTATTTAATCCTCATAAAGGCACAGAGCCTGAATCCAACCCTCAGCAGTGAGACGGGCCCTCTAGGGAATGGGGGCTGGTCACAGTGACTGCTGGCACATCTTCCTTGACACGGGCTGTGTTCCTGCCTCTGTCTCTACCTGACCTCGATGAAGCAGGTTATTCTGTTTCTCCAAGTGTTAGCTCTCTCCCTGTAAAACAGGCAGAATGATGGGACCCGCCTCTTGGAGGGGCCTTTGGGACTCAGGGAGCCCTGGGCAAATGCCCTGTGAAGGTGAACGGCAAGAGCACTTTCCCCTGTGTGGCCCCAGGACAAGGAGGGCATTAGGGACGCTCTGAGGGTGATTGGCACAGACTGAGCGGCAGAGAAAGAATCCTGACAGAAGCTGAGAGCGTATACATCCCACCTAGACCAGCTAGGGCTCTGGACTGGCCGGCAGGGAGGCAGAGTGCCCTTTATCTCTGAGTCATTCAAGGACCAGAGACCATGCAGCTCCCAGTAGGCAGCTTATGGCACCTTCCAGACAAAGAGGATTTAGGTCTTAGAGAGTCAGGCAGAGACACGGGGCAGAGTTCCCGAGGCACAAAATGTAGACTTGTAGTGTGAGTCTGTTTATTTACTGGCTCCCAGTCTTTCTCCAAAGGAAATTTGAGACAGATTACAAGAAACATGCTTACAAGAGGGTTGCTAGAAAGAGACATCGGAAACAACTGCACCCCAAGAGCCTGAGTAGACGTTGGACCTGGTTCTGAACCTCTCAGCGGCTGAGGCACAAGCAGAGGCCAGGCAGAGAAAGAGAAGGGGATTGATATTAAAACAGCACCATTATCTTGGAAGGTATTCTCACATGGCAGCCCTCCGATGATGAACATTCTTATCTCCATTTACAGCACCAAGAAGTTAGAGGAGCTGCCTTGTGTTTTATAAACGTATTTATGCACAACTGTGTTTACTGAGCATCTACTATGAAGCAGGCACTATGTCCTATGCCTTACACACAGAATTTTAATTCTTCCTTGGAAGAAAAGTTATGACCAACCTAGATAGTATATTCAAAAGCAGAGACATTACTTTGCCAACAAAGGTCCGTCTAGTCAAGGCTATGGTTTTCCTGTGGTCACGTATGGATGTGAGAGTTGGACTGTGAAGAAGGCTGAGCGCCGAAGAATTGATGCTTTTGAACTGTGGTATTGGAGAAGACTCTTGAGAGTCCCTTGGACTGCAAGGAGATCCAACCAGTCCATTCTGAAGGAGATCAACCCTGGGATTTCTTTGGAAGGAATGATGCTAAAGCTGAAACTCCAGTACTTTGGACACCTCATGCGAAGAGTTGACTCATTGGAAAAGACTCTGATGCTGGGAGGGATTAGGGGCAGGAGAACGGGATGACCCAGGATGAGATGGCTGGATGGCATCACGGATTCGATGGACGTGAGTCTGAGTGAACTCTGGGAGATGGTGATGGACAGGGAGGCCTGGTGTGCTGCGCTTCATGGAGTCGCAAAGAGTCGGACATGACTGAGCTACTGAACTGAACTGAACAATTCTCAGGAGTGGATATTATTATTATCCTCATTTAACAATAATCCTCATTCAACAACAATCCTCATTTAACCAATAAAAATCAGAGAGGTTAACTGATTTCCTTAAGGTCACACAGCTAATATTTAAATCCAGAGGAATTTGATTCTAAACCTCTTCTCTCACCACCCTCTTAACCCAACTCCTCTGACATGGAGTCTTAATTGGAGGGAGAAGGGAACACTGATGACAGAACAGTCAGTTATAAAGAAATCCCAGAATTGGTTTTAAAGGAAGGATTAAAAGTTTTTATACATTTTCTTTTTTAAAAAGTAACTAAAAAATTAATTAGTCCTAGTTGCGGTATGTGGGATATTTTTTTTTTAAGTTGTGGCATGTGGGATCTAGGTCCCTGACCAGGGATCGAACCCAGGCACCCTGCATTGAGAGCGCAGAGTTTTAGCCACTGGACCACCAGGGAAGCCACCGTGCATTATCTTTTGCTTTGATGAAACAGCACACGTGCTCCAAAGCTCTTTGTCCTCCCAGGACCTGTTTGCTTCCTTCCGTGACAGGCTAGGCCTGGGCCCAGCAGGACTCAGGGGAAGGGACCCAGCCTCCCTCCAGGACAGGATGGGCTGCAGCTGTTAGAAACAGCACATCCATTATGATTTGAATTTCCCGCCCTTCCCTGCCCTTTCCCCTTCTTGGGGCTGTGTTTTTATGACACTCCGTTTGCTGCTTCCTGGGGCCAGGCACCTCCTCCAAGCTGAGCCAGCCTTTTATGGCCACGGAGCTAATTAAGTAAGAGCAACTCAGGGGCGCTTGGAGAGTGGCTCTGGTCCTCATCAGGCCTGGGCCGAGCGGCCAAGTGCCTCTGGTCCAGGGAGTGAAGGAGCTCTTGGCTGAGCATCAAGCTCTTCCTCTCTCCTGCTGGTCCCACTCATCTTCTCTGTTCCCTCTCATCACAAGCGCTGCAGTCAAATCTTCCCCAAGCTACCTAGGGGACCTTCGGAGACCAGCCTAACGATCACCATGTCCCAAGTCTTATTTTCATTTCCACTCTGGAGGGATTTTTGCACAAGAGGACTGTGAGCGCGAACTCTCAGAAGGCGCACATGTGTCCGTCTTCCTTTCTGGGAAGACAGCCCTTGTGCGTGCCGCCCTTGACAGGCAGGAACGGCAGCAGCTCCCAGACGGCAGTTTTTCTCAATGGAAGGTTACCAGCAACCAGCCCTGCAGGTTGAATTCCTCTCCTCCCTTCTCCCAGAGTCAGAAGGGGGAGTTTGTTCTCCCAGGATTGTTATCCTGGGCCAGGCTTACATTCTTCAAGAAAAAGGAGACAGTCCCAGAAAGGAATCTCAATGGACGTGTGGTGACAGCTAGAAGTTTCTGTGGATGAGGTCACCCAGAGAGCAGGTTTCCCTGACTCTTGGGCTTCCTTTCTTCACTGGAAGGAGAAAGAGCCAGCCTACTTGGGCTTGAATCTGGTATCTAACTTTGCCAAACCTCGGTTTTCTCATCTGCAAAATGGGGCAATTGTGGGACCACCCTGTGAAGTTTGGGTGAGGATTAAACTAGGGAATTCATGAAAAGGGATGAGCAGGGATCCTGGCACAGAATAAGAACTCAAAATAAAGGGTGGCTCACCCTCTAACCTCACAGCTACTATCCTAACTCTCCCAGGGCCTCTGTAGACCTCTAGTCACATCCCTCACACACATAGCAGCTTCCTTTTCTTGTTGTAACTACAGGAAACCTCCATGATCCTTAGCATAGCACGGAAGACCCTACACAGCCTGACCCCAGCCGTCTTTTCCATTTCCTCTCTCATCCTACCCACTTCCCCAGTCTCCCCCAGCTCCACACTGCGCTTATGCACTTGAAACTCTAACCGTATGTTCTCCAGATTCCCTGAGATCTTTGTAGCTATTGTTTCCTTTTCCACCTCTGCCATCTCCCACGTTGTTGTTGTTGTTTAGTTGCTAAGTCAGGTCTGACTCCTTTGCAACTGCATGGATTTTATAGCCCCCCAGGCTTCTCTGTCCATGGGATTTCCAAGGCAAGAATACTGGAGTGGCTTGCCATTTCCTTCTCCAAGGGATCTTTCAGACCCAGGGATTGAACCCACATCTCCTGAGTTGGCAGGTGGATTCTTTACCACTGCACCATCTGGGAAGCCCCTCTTGCATATCTCCCTTGACGAACTTCTATGTACCTTTTAAAGCTTAATTTAAATGCCCCCTTTCATGGAGAAGTCTTCCCTGCCCACCATCTCACACACACACACACACACACACACACACACACACACACGCACACACGCACACACGCACACACGCACACACACACACACCCTCTCTCTCTCTCTCTTTCTCCTGTAGGGATCTTCCCCTGCACAACCATTGTACATGCCCCAGTAGAGGAGGCAACACTCTCAGTGAACATCCAGTGTGTTCGCCCCTCTCTCTTCTTCACAGTCTGAGAGGTTCTGGAGAGCAGAGATCATGTCATATATCTGTATTCCTCTTGGCACAATGCATGGCATACACTAGGTGCTGAGTAAGAACTAATGCACGTGGGACCAACGCAAGCATCGCTGTTCTCCCGGAGGGATGCGTGGTGGGAAGTCTCCCATCCCCCAGTAAATAGGGCCTCAGGGCCTCTGTGTATAGTCCTGTGGCTTAGAGTGGGGGAGTTGCCGCATGCACCAGCCATTTCCAGGGTCCCTCCATTAAGTTAGCCCCAAGTTCCCCTTAAGTTGTTGATATTTGCACAGCAATTCATAATTTATAGGTTTCTTTTCACAAATAGCATAATTAATAATGGTAACAATAGCCAGAATGTTTACATTTACTGTGTGCTTACTCTGTGTCACACATTTGACACGGATGATTTTACTTAATCTTTATAAAAACCCTATGAGGCAGGTAAGTTTATTATGCCCATTTTTACAGATGTAGAAACTGAGGCTCAAACTGAAAGTAGGGGCGGTGGCCCTTAACCTCAGGCCCTTCCCTACCAAATCCTGCGATCCCTCCACCCACCCTGAGAGCCTGGGGAGCCTGGTGCTCGCTTCCACATCAGAAGCTACCAGGGACCTCACTCCTCAGCTCCCTAATTTCTTTCTTTTTTAATCTGTGGCTGCACCGAGGGGCACCATGTGAAGTATTAGTTCCCCAACCAGGGATCGAACCTGTTCCTCCTGTGGTGGAAGTACAGAATCTTCCACTGGACCACAGGGAAGTTCCCTCCACTCTCTAATTTCTGATTCAGCTCCTTCCCTGTCCCCTTGCTCCTCTCTCCTACCCCTCGCTCCAGAGCCTCAATGGTAAGAATAATCTGGATTATATAATCTCCCGAATCTTGGTGTGTACACTGAAAAGCAAGCGAGCACTAGAGTTTGACAATCTTGGGTTCCAAACTGCTCTGCCGCCTTCCATCTGAGTGTCTCTGGGCAGGTGTCCTAGCCTCTCTGTGCTTCCATATTTTCATTTGCAAAATGGAGATGTTACTACCAAACCCAGTGGCTTACTATGAGGATTTAGAACCTAGTTCAATGCCTGGATTATAGTAAACATTGAAATACATGTTTCCCCCTTTATGTCTCCCTGAAAACAAAAAAACAGAAACCTTATTATTTTTTTTTTTTAGAAAGCGATTTCTATGGCATTACGCTCAAGGAAACCATAGCAACCAGTTTCCTGCAGCTTGGTTTCCGGCCTTCCCCAGCTGTACAATGGTGCTGGGGCACAGCCTTTGTTATCCCAATACCCCAGGGAAGATGGGAAGTCACGCGCTCTGTGGGGTGGAGGCATCTGCTAGGGAGAATTGTCTAGGCTGGTGGTCATGTCATTGCCATTGGCACCTCAGCTCCTGATGACCTGAGCCTGGCCCCGTCCTGTCTCTCAGCGGTCAGGTCACAAGGGTGCCGTGGTTCCCCACTGCTGACTCAATTCATCTTCTAAGGCCTGCCTTGTTATGGGTCAGGCTGGAGCAGCTCGTTTTCTTTTTTATGGGGATAAAAGCAGCATTTGGTTGGGTCTGGAGAGCTTCCTGACTCTCCTTAGATCTTTAAGACATTTGCTAGGACATAGAGACACAGGGTGATTGTGTGTGTGTGTGTGTGTGTGTGCGCGCGCACGTGTGTATGCATGTGTGTGTGTGTGCCTAGGAAGCACGCCAGGAGACAACATGGTACATCTGAAGGGCAGAATGAAGGCTTCCGGCTACAAAGAGGCTCTAAGATCAGCCTCATAGAGCAGGGAAGTCTGTGACCCCACTGGCCTCCGAAGCACGCTGTGGCCTGGTCCAGTCCATGGTGATGCCACACCCAGCTGGCCCGGCTACTGGCACTCTGCAGAGAAGTTGCCTTGGGTACTTGGCATAGTCAGACGTGAACTGTGACACTCCAGCTATGGAAGGAGTTCCCAGCAAGCCATTTGGGCAAGAGCAACCTGGCTGCATCACAGTGTGGGGCTGAACATCGACCAGGCCCTCAGGGACAGATTACCGGGGTCCCAGGCAGTGGGAGGAGGGCAGCAAGGGTACTGGGCAGCATCTGAGGGCGCTCCAGGTGCCCAAGTGTCTGTGACTTGTTTAGTCGCTCAGTTGTGTCCAACTCCTTTGTGACACCGTGGACTGTAGCCCACCAGGTTCCTCTGTCTGTGGGATTTTGCAGGCAAGAATATTGGAGTGTGTAGCCATTTCCTTCTCCAGGGAATCTTGCCAACCCAGGGATCAACCCACCTCTCCTGCATTGGCAGGCATATTCTTACCACTGAGCCACTAGTACATGACTTCTCTGTAGCAAACTCAGGGCCTGCCCAGCCCAAAGTCTCCCCCTGGGCATGTGGTCTGGGCTCAACAGCTGATGGAGCTCCTTTGCTTTACAGAGGAGAGAACTGACCTGGAGAGAACAGAGTTGCCCAATGTCCCACAGCTTACTAAGCATAGAGGTATTGCACTTTAGAGACAGAATGGTTCTTAAACATGATCTGTCTTAATCTCCTCAATAGATAGATGAGAACTCTGAGCTTTCAGGGCAAGAAAGGAGTTTCTCAGGAGTACAGAGCAGAGAAAACCCACAGGCCCTGACTCCATGAGGGTGTAACTGGTTTACCCAAGGGTCTGTCAAGTGTAGCCCTTGGGCTAAATTTGGCCTGCCACCTGTTTTTGTAAATAAAGTTTTATTGGCACGTAGCCATGACCTTTCATTCCTACATTGTCCATAGCTGCTTCTGTGCTACTAACGTGTTGAGTAGTGACAGCAGAGACCATATGGTCTGCAAAGCCTAAAATATTTCCTATCTGTAATGGCTTATATAGGAGAAGAATCTGAGGAGGAGTGGATATATGTATATGTAATATGTGAACCGTGAACTTCCAGATGTTCAAGCTGGTTTTAGAAAAGGCAGAGGAACCAGAGATCAAATTGCCAACATCCGCTGGATCATCAAAAAAGCAAGAGAGTTCCAGAAAACATCTATTTCTGCTTTATTGACTATGCCAAAGCCTTTGACTGTGTGGATCACAATAAACTGTGGAAAATTCTGAGAGAGATGGGAATACCAGACCACCTGACCTGCCTCTTGAGAAACCTGTATGCAGGTCAGGAAGCCACAGTTAGAACTGGACATGGAACAACAGACTGGTTCCAAATAGAAAAAGGAGTATCTCAAGGCTGTATGTTGTCACCCTGCTTATTTAACTTATATGCAGAGTACATCATGAGAAATGCTGGGCTGGAAGAAGCACAAGCTGGAATCAAGATTGCCAGGAGAGATATCAATAACCTCAGATATGCAGATGACACCACCCTTATGGCAGAAAGTGAAGAGGAACTAAAGACCCTCTTGATGAAAGTGAAAGAGGAGAGTGAAAAAGTTGGCCTAAAGCTCAACATTCAGAAAACGAAGATCATGGCATCTGGTCCCATTACTTCATGGGAAATAGATGGGGGAAACAATGGAAACAGTGTCAGACTTTAATTTTGGGGCTCTAAAATCATTGCAGATGGTGATTGCAGCCATGAAATTAAAAGATGCTTACTCCTTGGAAGAAAAGTTATGACCAACCTAGATAGCATATTAAAAAGCAGAGATATTACTTTGCCAACAAAGGTCCGCCTAGTCAAGGCTATGGTTTTTCCTGTGGTCATGTATGGATGTGAGAGTTGGACTGTGAAGAAAGCTGAGCACCAAAGAATTGATGCTTTTGAACTGTAGTGTTGGAGAAGACTCTTGAGAGTCCCTTGGACTGCAAGGAGATCCAACCAGTCCATCCTAAATGAGACCAGTCCTGGGTGTTCATTGGATGGACTGATACTGAGGCTGAAACTCCAATACTTTGGCCACTTCATGCGAAGAGTTGACTCATTTGGAAAAGACCCTGATGCTGGGAGGGATTTGGGGCAGGAGGAGAAGGAGATGACAGAGGATGAGATGGCTGGATGGCATTACCGACTCCAGGCACATGAGTTTGGATGAACCCCGGGAGTTGGTGACTGATGGGGAGGCCTGGCGTGCTGGGATTCATGGGGTCGCAGAGTCGGACACGACTGAGCTACTGAACTGAACCGACTGATGTGTATAACTGATTCACTTCACTGTGCACGTGCAGCTAATACAGCGTTATAAATCAACTATCCTCCAATAAAAAGTTTTAATTTAAAAAAGTGTTAATGAATAACACTCTCATGTGTTAAAGAGTAAATAAAAAAGTAGTTCCTAACCGGCCCTTTACAGAAAAAGCTTGCCCACCCCTTGCCTGATTCTCTGAGGTTTTCCAAAGGCCGGGAAGCTGCTGGCCATCCTCCCCGCATCCTCCTCCTTCGAGAACAGGCTTCACTCCCCCTGTCAGGTTGGGTGCCAGTCTGAGACCCCTCTCTGCAGGGCAAGACTGTGCCCCCGTAGTAGAGGCAGGGGAACTGACGAAGAGGAATGCCTCCTCCAGAGGGGAGTTGAGAGTGTAAGATGATTGGATGGCAAGAGTAAAAACAGTGGCTAACAGTTGTGATGGTGTGACAGTCTCTTAGAAGGTCTTTTTGTATAGGATTGAACCTCACAGCAACCTGGAGAGATAGGTACGGTTCGTGTGATCATTTTGCACAAGAGAAGTTGAAAGCTGGAGAGATTTACGAACTTGCAGAGCCTGGTAAGTGGTGGAACCAGGTGTGAACCAGGGGAAGGCTTACTCTGGGGCCCCTGTCTTCCACCTGCTACAGGATCTGGGTTGGGAGAAGAGGGAGGGCAGCTCACTTGAATTAGGAGAGGTCAAGCCATGACCCTGTATTTTTCTTCTCCGTCCCTTTGGCAAGTGCTTAGTGACCACTTTTTGAGCAAGAGTCACTGTGGAGCTGTGCTGGGTTCTGTGAGTCAGAAGGAGAGAGGAGGAGAGAGAGAAATGTCAGGTGTGGACACTGTATCTGAGGAGCCCACCCCTGAGGAGCGAAGGCAGCTACACGATTAATGACTGCTTTCGGTAGAAATTGGCGGTGTCAAAAGAGAAGTGCAGATAAGATGCCAGGGAATTCAAGGTGCTTCATGGTCTAGAATACGACATAACTACACGAATGTTCAGGATCAGGGGCTCCGATGCCAGAGCCTGGACCAGCCAGGCATGCGATGTAAACAAAGGAGCCGATCTCATTCGCATTTAAGACGAGGAAAAAGCTCCTCGGGGAGAAAAAGCTCCCATAGTCCAGAGTGTTAGGTGTGCAAGTGCAGAATTTGAACAGGAGCCAAACAGAAGCTCTCTCGGGGCAGATAAGTCATGACCTCTGTATTATGTTGACTGGTATATACTGACATGAAAAGATTCCATGTCGCTAAATGTAAAAAGCAGACTAGAAAACAGATTAACGTGTTTCTGTACTGTTTTAATGTATATGTCTACACACATAGAAATACACAGAGGGAAGCCTGGCAGGAATTACTCCAAAATTTTGACGGGATTTACAGAGACTTATTTTGCTTCTCTGGGTTTTTCCCTCCATTTCTACCCCCCCCCTTTTTTTTTTTGTCAAAAAACTTCTATTACTTGCCTGAATTTTTATTTTTGACAGTTTAGAAGACAGAATATTTTATATGCTTTCCCAATCCACCATCTCCTAATTTCTACATTGCCAGATTCAACTTTCTACATTGCAAGATTCCCCTCCTCCAGGAAGCCTCCCCTGCTTCCCAGAGTGGGTTTACCAATGTCAGAACTCTTCTTTTGTGGAGATTACTCTCCATTTACGTGTATACATCTGGTTCCTCACTGAAGGGGCCACAAGACGTGAGCTTCCAGAAAACAGGGACTGCACCTAACCCATCTTTGTATTACCAGCAGTTACCATAGAATTTAGTATACTATATGCTCTACAGATATTTGAGGAGCCAAGGCCTGAATTTAGAGCTGGAGGCAGGAGAGGAGACCCAGTGAAGAAGAGGCAAACAGTGGACCCAAGGGCTGGAAGAGAATAAGAGGCAAGAACATTCCAGGCACTAAAGGGAGCAAGAGGGCATCTGAGGGATGGTAGACCATCCCAGTTGACTAGAGTGTGTAGTGTTTCAGTGGGAATAGAAGGAAATCAGGCTGAGAAAGATGGGGGAGGCTATGGACAGGGGCAGGAACATCAGACTTAGGAGCTTAGATGTTCCAGAAGCCAGGGCAAGCCCGGTCCCTCCCTTACAAAGCATCTCTTACACCAGGTCATCATTCCTTTCATCTCCTGCTCTACGGCACCACGAGCATCCCACCCACCCCCTGTAGGCCCCCTGGCCAGAGCTTCCTCCTGCCTTTCTGGCACTGAAAGCAGTGCTGGCTTCTGTCCCGAGCAGCGTGACCTGCTGCCCGTGAGTCAGGGGCTCAGCCATTCCTCGGTGACTAAGGCTGTTGCTTCCCGCCAGTTTCCCGTAACCGCCTGGGTTAAGACTCAGTCTGAATCACCGTTTATTGTTTTTAGAGTTTTTTTTTTTTTTTCCTTTTCTCCCTACCCTCCAGTTTTTAAAATATCAACCGCCTCAGCCAGCCCAGTGAAGCTGAATGATGCTGAGGAACTGGTCGGCACACCCACATCCACAAAAGAGACCCAGAGCCCCACTCTGTTGAGGCAAGCAAGGCAGCTGTGGCTGTGGAGCCAGACAGACTGGTGTTCAGTCCTGCTTCTGTCCCTGCCCACTCGGCTCCCCTGAGCAAGCCACTTCACCTCTCTAAACCTCGACTTCCTTATCTGTAAAATGGGGATGCATACGTGAGTGGAGAATCTTCTGTCGTGTCCAACTCTTTTTCACCCCGTGGACTGTACCCCACCAGGCTCCTCTGTCCATGGGACCCTTCAGGCAAGAATACTGGAGAGGGTTGCCAGGCTCTTCTCCGGGGGATCTTCCCTACCCATGGACCGAACCCATGTCTCTAGTGTGTCCTGCATTGGTAGGTGGGTTCTTTACCACTAGCATCACCTGAAGAGCCACAAAATGGGGATAACAATGCCTCCTTTAAAGGGCTGTCATAAGGATCGGGGGTAAAATCTGTAAAGCAGCAGGCACATGGCAGGCATCCTAGGAGTGGCAATTGTTACCAGAAAGTGGAGCTCCTTCACTTGGGAAGGAACTGGTGCAGGAGAAAGCTGTGGGTCTCATGCCTTCTGCCCATCTGTCATTTCAGAAAGGCAGGGCGATAATGAGCTTCCTGAAATTCACATTTCCGGAGTTCATTTTAGGCTGATGAGAAATCACTTAGTTCTATTATGAATAGCCAAAATTTACTGAGCACTTAGTATGTGCCTGATGTTGTTCTAAGTACTTTAAAAACTTAGCCATCATAAGCTCATTGAGGTAGGTACTATTATTATCTCCATTCACAGATAGAGAAACTGAAGCACAGAAAGGTTAACTAGCTTAGTAGAGAGAGAGGCGGAGTCAGGATCTGAATTCAGACGATCTACGTTCAGAGGACTGTGTCATGCACAGCAGCTAGAGCCTCTCAGGGATGTCCCTGGCCTGGGTGTTCTATGCTTTAACGGGGTCCTCATTAAATAATGGCAGTGTGCCGTGCACTAAACTAAGCAGTCATCAGCTTTCAGTTTACTTTTCACAGCATTTGTTAAGGATAGGGTTGATAGTCCTCATTTTCCAGCTGAGGAAATTGAGGCTTTGAGTAGGACCGCTGGTTAGTGGCGAAGTTAGCGTTTGAACTCAGCTCTCTCCTTCTCAAAGTTGGGAGTGGCTCCACCACTCCCTGTGAAATGGCTGGCTGGCTTGGCAGCAGGCTGACTTTAGTCTTTTTGAAGCTCATTGACCTGATTCTTTGACAGTAATGCCCCACTGGTCTGCCTAAATCCTCCAGAACAAGAGACCAGATTGTTGGAGTCTAGCGATGGATTCCCCATCTTGGGAAGACCATCCTTTGTGCTGATGATGGTCTGTGACTCTGAGGCCCCGGGCAGCCCCTGGCAAGTCAGGGTCTGAGGTCCAGGAATTCCATCCACAATAGCGCATATCTAGTATCCAGAGACTTGCATGGATGCCCACTGAGCACTTCCTCCAGCCAAATGGTCAGGAAGCCACCTGGGGAATCTACACAGAGAGAAGGGGCTGATGATGCTAATGTGCTAGTAACATTGCTTCCATGTACTGCTTGCTAAGCACTGGGCTAAACCTTTTACATACAGGCATTAGCTCCTGTAATCCAATTATTATCCCCACTTAACAGATGGAACCACTGAGCCTTAAAGAAGTTAGTGAGCTGCCCAAAAGGAACTATGGACTGGGCACTGAATGGACAACATGGCCTAGTTAATCCCTGAGGGACCCCTGGAGACTGGTATGTATTTTGCATGTTTTCAGTTGAAAACATTGAAGTTCAGAGAAGTGAAGGTTCACCCATGGTCTCACAATTAGGATGAAGGAGGACTAGACTCCAACCTAAGTTCCTCTGTGGTTTGTCAATTATGCCCCCCTGGCCCCGGCTAAAAGTTAGAAGACCTGGGTTTTAGTAGCTGCTTTCTTTGCCTTTTATACACAAAATGGGAGGGGTTGGATTAAATTATCCTTTAAGTTCATTGCCGTGTTAATATTTTGTGATTCTCTGAGGCAAGAATGCCCTGGATTTGGGGGACCCATAGGTGGTCTTGTTCTGAGCTCCGTCTAAGCCCATTGACCAAGGACAGCTAGGGAGAGAGAATGGTTTGGTGTTTCCACCAAGTAGGGTGTCCAGGAAGCAGAAAGTCTCATGGCAACATCTGGGGGATTAAGGTTCAAAAATGTGTTTTCCTGAAAGAGAAAAGAGAGATATTAGGATTCACCCCAGGGGCCTGCAAGCCTTGTACTTGCCCAGCATCAGGATGGAAGCAGAAACCTGGAGTCAGGGACAGAGACATTAATGGTTTAATGGGTGGGGAACCTTACATGTCTGAAGCAAGGTCCTGGAGCAACACTTCCCTGTGTGCGGCAGATGGCGAGCAGGACATGGCAGTTGTCTTCGCTTCCAGCGGGGAGGGTGGATGGAGGAGTTACCAGTTATAGGGGAAATTGACATCAGATTGGCTGTCAGTTACCAGGGAAACGAGTAGAGAAGCATGCCCCTAGCTGCCCTTTTGATAAGCTATCAAACTGGAGATGTGGTGATCTAAAGATTAGAATAGTCACTAGCTGGGGCCTGGGGGCAAGTATGTAGGCATCTACTGATTAGGAGGGAAGGTCAGTCATATGAGTGAAGCCTGGGGCTGGCCAAGCAGGGGATATACAGACAGCAAGAGAACCAGCAACTCGTATGGCCTGACCATTTCGGAGACTTGGGCTGCCTTCTTCTTTAGCTACCTGTGTCCTGGCAAGGTTTGGATTGTTAGGTGCCCTACTTGGTGCAGAGGAGGCCATGCAGTGCTGAGCTCAGCAAACTCTTCCTCACTGGCATTACTTGTTGATTTCTCATCCCAATGGTTGAGCTCAGCCAAGAGGCCTGTGGGCAGGACAGTCAGACAAGGCCCTGAAGCTCCCCAGAGAGCATCTGTAGGTCCCCTCTGCCCTGACCACAGGAGACCACAGCTCGTTCTGCCTCTTTTTGGCTAGGTGAATCACTCAGTCCCAGGGAATCCCAACTTGACTCCACAAATCACGAGTACAGGGCCACCTCTCACCGGTCTTCAAGGAGGTGAGAAGGATATTAAATTCTTCAACACTATAACTCTATTAGGCTTCCCTGGTGGTGCAGAGGTTAAAGCGTCTGCCCGCAATGTGGGAGACCTGGGTTCGATCCCTGGGTCGGGAAGATCCCCTGGAGAAGGAAATGGCAACCCGCTCCAGTAAGTTTAAAAGACCAGCCTTTATACTCATTAGCTTATCTGCTTCATTGTTGACAAGATCCTTTCTTTTACCTGAAAAACAATAGTGAATGGAAATGTTAGCAGTTTGAAGGTTTTAAATGTCCTAATTTAGGAATACTAAATAAAAGTGCAAGCCAGATGTGCTCCTCCAGTGTTTTTCAACTTGCTCATTTGTGAAATTTAAAAGCTGGAGATCACTCAGAATATTAGTTTCTTTGTCTATAAAGTGGGGATAAGAATTAGCTCTGTTTCCCTTAAAGGGTTACTGCAGTGAAAAAAAAAAAAAAAAGTGAGATAATAGATAATCTGTATGTCCCTAAACTCAGTTCAAGATAGAGTTACGTTTCCTCTTATGTCAACCATTATGGTCTGAGTTACTTTATTGGACATCAGCCCTTGAGGCAGTGTCCCCCCACTATTTCTGAGGGGTTCTCCAGTGTGTTGCTTTACATGTGGTCCAGAGGGAACCTCAAGGGGTCTTCCATCCCATGGTACCCTTTTGTCCCCACACCACAGGCTGGGTTATTTTTTTGTTAATTTTTTGGCCATGCAGTATGGCATGCTGGATCTTAGTTCCCTGACCAGGGATCGAGCCCACTGCTCCCGCAGTGGAAGCCCAGAGTCTTAACCTCTGGACTCCCAAGGAAGTCCTTCACAGTCTGGGTTATTCTTGCCCCGTGTGAGGTCATTAACTGCTTGGCTGGCTCAGCTATCATCACCGCTGGCCATCCCTGAGCGCCCAGGGGTGAAGAGGAAGTGCTTGCCTCAACTCAAGGTCAGTCTGGGTTGCTCCCACTTCTCAGAGGAGAGGCAGATACTCAGCCGTGCCCCCTTGAGCATCACATAAATGTTGATTATCACCAAAACTTGCTGTTTTCTTGAGCTGCTGCTGCTTCCACCATGGTAAACAGTGGTGGCGAGGTGCCCTCTGGCTCCTGATGGTGTCCATGTAGCTGAGGGCAGCCCACTGACCCCCAGACCCCTCATGGCCTCTCCATACAGCAGGTCTGATGCAGTTTCCCATGGTGAAGAACACCTCTCCTTCATCCCTCAGCCAGTCCAGAGCCTCATCGCATTTCCTATACCTCCAGGGTGATCAGCTATGGGAATACCCCTTCCCTTCAAGGGAAGAGGCCTCCCTATACCCCCAGGCTGGTCTTGTCCCCTGTGGCCTAAAGAGCCACTGGTTGATACCTTGCTGCACACTGGGCCATTATACCCATGGTCCCCCAGCACAGTGCCTGGTATGTGACAGGTGATCACTGGGTGTTAATTTCCCATTCTAAGTCCTTCATTCCATAAGTACAGATTCAAGCAGGGCCAGGACCTGGAAATCCATTTCTCAGAGAAAGCCAAAGATTCTCCCTGTGGTCAAATTGGAATTTCAAGGGAGAAGGGGGCAAGGCCCAAATGCTGACCCCAGTCTGAACCCTCAGAGGAGGCCCAGCTGTGAAGTCCACCTTGGGCCGTGCTTCCACAGCAACCCCAACAGCTTCATCCCTGAAGGCCCAGCCAACTTCTCAGCTTGGTGTGTTTGGATGACTCGTCCTACCCTCTCTGTTTGGAAGCTCTGCCGTCTGGCTTTGAATCACCTTAATTTCCAGCCTAGCAGGAGTTTTCCTCTCATTTCAAAGGCCCATGATATCATCCATCTGGGGGGACCGGTTGAGGAAGAATCCTTGGGAATGTCCAGACCCAGCCATAGATAGGGATGAGGAAGCTGGCTCCAGGCTGGGGTCGTGCCCATGGCCACACTCCTTCCCAGTCTCCACTTGAACAGGTCTACAGATGCAGCCAGGCTGAGGTTGGGCCCCAAGATACTGTGAATGAAGAAGACGAAGGAAGAATTGAGTGACTGGGGAACAGATCGAGGGCCTGCATAAAAGGCCATACACTCAAACGCCTATGTTCTGCAAAGATGTGTTTTGTGCCTCTAGACCTAAAACATGTTCTTTCCTACTTGAAAGAACTGTCTGGGGTTAAAAGACTTTCATACCAATGAGTGAGACCTCCATGCAAGTCAGGGATGACTGTGGGTGCAGCAGGGACTGTTCCTGGAGACAGGGGAAGCAGACCTATCATCTCTGCCTCTAAGTTGCTATGTTACGCTTGGCAAGTCATTGTCCCTCTCTGGTCCTCGGTTTCCCCATCTGTCCAGCAGAGATGCTCCAGCCTGTAAGGGGCCCCACTGCTGTGGGCATGAGAATTGTATGAGGTTACGGGATCCCACCCTGTACCCATTGCTGCCTTTGGACCTGGGCTCACTCTCAGAGCTCCTCTCCAAAGAGCAAATCTCATTATATCACTTCTCAGCTTGAAACCCTGTGGTGGCTTCTCACACCCCTTAGGGTAAAGTCCACAGTTCCCAGCAGGGTTGAGGAGGTCTTGTGCACTCCCCTGGCCCCCTGAGCTGTGACTACACTGGCCCCGTTATTGTTCTCTCCCCTGTGCTGTGCCCACCTCACCCCAGTGCCTCCCTGCAGGCTCTTTCCGGGCTCTTCCTTTCTCTTAGGTCCCCTGCTTCTCCCTTCTCCCATCTGCTGCTTGTCATCATCATAGTTTGGGGTCTCTCCACCCACCATCTCCCAGGAAGGCAGGACCCTCTTGCTCCCCAGGTTGTCCCCAGCCCTGTTGCCTGTGCCCTTAAGGAGGCACCAGACGGACAGTCCTTGTTGTTGTCACGTCCTGACTCTGTGACCTTCACCAAGGTACTCCCTTCTCTAGGTCTTACTCTTCTCACATAAAGTGAGGGGGTTGGACTGGATTATAACATATAGTCATTAATGGGTGCTTATATTTTTGCAGGCCCTGGGCAAAACCCTTTATATGCAGTACAGGTAATTCCTACAGCAATCAACACTGTCATTAGCCCCATTTTACAGATGCAGAAATTGAAGATTAGCGAGTTCATATCATTTTCCCAAGGTTACATGGCTACTAAGTGGCAGAGTCAGAGTTTCAGCACCGGTTTATCTGTCTGCCTCCAAACACTTAGGTCCCCTGGTTCTCGTTTGCATAACCCACCTCTTGTCATCACCATAGTCTGGTGCATCTCAGACTGTGAACCCACAACCACCTTGCCCCTCATCTAAGGACCTCCTCACCATATTCCAGGAGGGTGAGTCTGCCCAGAGTCTTAGAAGGGGCAGCGTGAAATTAAAGATGACTATGCTGTCAATACAGATTTCTTCCTGGAAGCAGGGAGACGGTGCTGGCCTTCAGCCTCGCATCTTTGAAACTGTGGCTGCTCCAGCAGCCCAATAGCAACTGTATTAATAGGTGAGAGAAAGAAAAAAAGAGCTCGAAAGATTTCTTGTCCAGACAGCAGGTCTCCAGTTAAAGGCTTCCCTCTCACCCTGTGCTGGTTTTCAAATTTAAACTTCCATTGAAGTAGCACACGCATTCAGAAGAGAACACGCATTATACATATAGAGGTGAATGAATCATCTCAAAATGAACACACCCAGGTAATCACCACCCAGGTCAAGACACACAACATTATCAGCAACCAGCATCCCCACCAAGCCCCCTCCTAATCATTACCTTCCAGGACCTGTGTGTTTTGATCTGAGGATACTTCCTGGAGCTATAGAGAAAGACTGGGAAAATAAGTTAATTTTTAAATTATCCTTTCATCTCCAGGGAAATTGTAAGTCTGCTGGAAGGAGGTAAAGGAGGGGAGGAAGGAATTCAACACTAGATGTACTAAATCCTCAGACATGACAAATGGCTGCAGGTTCCAGAGAAAAAGGAGTGACTTGATGTTCCTGGACCAGACTCTGTGTGTGTGTGTGTGTGTGTGTGTGTGTGTGTGTGCATGCGCGCCTGTGCACGTGCTGTGTAAGTGGGTAAGACCTTGCTAGGTGGGAGGGATAATGCGGAGACTGTGAGATCACAAAGGTGAGAGGCCTGCCCTCACTGCCTCGCTGAGGAAGTCACACTCAGCTGAATCTAGGAGACTGGACCCAGAGCCTCTGTGCCCCAGGCTGCCCCTCAGCCTCCATTCAGATGAGACTGCTGGGGACTTTAGCACTCTGGATGTGACTGCTCCTGGTTTCTTCAGAAACTACGGAATGGGATGAAAGGAGGGATGGGGCCCACACAAACACCCCCCATTTGAGGAGGGTCTCCCTCAGAGGTGGTCTTTTGTCAAGCTCAAGCATCTCTACGTAAGGGGGAGAAAATATCCCACCTAGGATTTTGAGCTGCGTGATCATGAAGCCCCCAAGACCCTTGCATGGGTGGCGGGGGTGCGGGGGGTTATTGGCCTTATATTTGTCATATGTAGAGGAACAGCTTGAAGGTAGAAGGAGGAGACAGGATGAGATGGTTGGATGGCATCACCGACTCAACGGACATGGACCTGGGCAAACTCTGGAAGATGGTGAGGGACAGGGAAGCCTGACATGCTGCAGTCCAGTGGGCCGTGAAGAGTCAGACACAACTTGGTGACTGACCAGCAAGAAAAGAGGGTCAGAAGACTCAATACAGGGAGGGCCAAGTGCTTAGGCAGGCACAGACACCAATCTAGACCTTGACTGGTCGAATTCTCATTCATCCCCACGAACACTTTGGACACGGTGAGTTTAAGTGGTTTTGTGGCCACCCTCCTACTACACCAGGTGTGAGGCTGTTGTCGTGCCTCTCAGATGACACTGCAGAACTAGGGGGCACACAAAGCCACAGGGGAAGCCCACAGCTAGCGTCCTCCTGGGCATCAATTTCACTTTACATTTTGAGAATAGAATCTATAGGTATTTTTAAAAAGACCAAATGAGGATATATTATTAAATAGAATGACAAAATGTATCTACCGTTCCAAGACTTCAAAGAAAAGAGCTGCTGTCAGGAAGCTTTAGGTGATTCCTCTGTAGAGTGCATCAGTTACCCGGTAAACACATCAGCCATTAGGGTTACTGTTTGTGGACAAGTCTCCGTGAGACTCACCAAAGGAGGCACTGGTTCAGTGTGTACAACACAGGGGGATAGTTACTACCAGGCTGTATCACCGAGAAGGAAGTTGGGCTCTGAGTAAGGGTGCTTTATAAAGTCCCCCAGTTAGCCTGGGATAGTCCCAGCCCATCCCGGTCCCAGTCCCCCAGTGATTATTAATAGCATCAATTTCCACTGCCGAAGGAGCCCAACTTAGATGAAAAATCATATAGTCATTCTAGCTCTGCAAACCCAGCAAGATTACGGGAGGAGGCCTGGAAGCTCAGTCCCTGGCTGGGAGTAACTCAACAGAGGGTAAGCCTTGTATGGTGTTCCCAGAGACTCTGGGAATCTGTTAGGAGAATCCTGATGTGGTCTTTCCAATGACCCACTCTTGGTCCCTGCCTACCCCACCCCTAGTCAAGGCAAACCTGCTGTGGATACAGATCATGTGACAATGATCTCTGACTCTCTCCAGGTCAGAGTCACGGAGAGCAGGCTGAGCCAGCCTCAGCCAGCTTCTGGAGCAGCCAAAGAGGAATCATCTACCGGAACAATATAAATTCTAGTCTGAGAGGGTGGCATTGCCAAAGTCAAGGTGATGCGTCAGTTCCAAGGGATGAGGACAAAGGCATCATCAGGAAATGAGGCAGGAAGCCTGGAACCAGGAATAGGAGAAAAGTTTAGGAAGAGGTGTGCCAGGTAGAAGCAAGAGCTGGGAATAAGGCTCAGGGCGAAGGCTGTGACAACACTCGAGGCTGAGGGTTGGTGCAAGGAGGGATGTGCTGGGTGGGAGACATCAGCCAGGCTAAACAAGCCAGCCCCAGACCACATTCACAACTGGCCAACGAAACTGCCTTTTCGTGTCTGGCTACGGTGGCCTTGCTATGATTATCTTATGAGTAATTATTTTTACTACTCAAACAGAAATTTATTCATGAGGGAAGAGAGGGATCTTTAAAAAGGAAAGGGCTTGTTTTAGCATTAACCCTTTCCTAATTATTTCCTTGGGGACAAATTAATCAGCCTGCCCCATCTGTTTTAACTAGCCTTGTCAGAATGTGTGGGTACTGGGTATCGATGTCAGTGTGGCAACCGGACAGAATGTCTTTCCCAGGAGACGTCTGTCATGTGGGTGCTGAGTTCAAAGAAAGAGATTGTCGTGGTTGCCAGTGTATGATATGGACTGTCATATGGGAATCAGGCAAACGCTGCAGAAGATTCACTTGTATAAGCTGTAACACTTTCCTTTTTCCTCCCTATTTCTGCCACCTAACAGTCTTAGGCTACCTCTCTGGGCCTTTTCTCTCCTGGCCAGTTAATGACTTCATGGCCAAAGTCAGGGCCAACACACCTGTGCTGAATGCTTGCTCCTTGCATGGCGCAAGAATATGGCACCCTGCCTGCTCTGTCTTGCTCCCCTTAATCCACTGTTAAGGCTGGGAGGCCAAAGGGACAACTAGCAAGGGTGCAGTCTCTGCGGTTTTGGTTTCAGCAGGGTCAGGGGAAGATTCTGAACCCTGGAAGCAGAAAGCAGATGTGGCAAGTTGAGAAGAGGCCTCCTGGCAGATTCGGGGCTGGAAAACATGCGTAAGAGTTTCAGAGCAGCCCCAGAAGGAGTTTATTGTTTTGGTTAAGGATGAAAAGTTGGGTTTACCTGGAATGAAATCCAGACTTGACCACTTACCAGGTGTATGATCTTGAGCAATTTAATTAACCTTTCTGTGCTTTAATATGTATACATGTAAAGTTATGGTGAGACCTACTTCTTGGGGTCATTGCAAGAGTTAAGTGAGACAACACATGTAAAGTATTTAGAATCAGTCCCAGCACATAGTAATCACTCAATCAAATACTGTAGCAAAAAATTAATTAAATTTCTCAGGACTCAAGGGAGACTATCCTAGAACATACGAAAACGTACATATCAGTTCAACACTGGATGTGACTGTTTTGAGTGGAACGGATGCAAAAGCCAAAGTGAAAGCCACATTTTCCCTCGGATCTAGAAAAATGATACTGATGAACCTATCTGCAAGGCAGGAATAGAGACATGGACATTAGAGAGCAGGCTTGTGGAGACAGTGGGGGAAGCAGAGTCGTTGAAACATACATTGCCGTATGTAAAATAGATAGCTAGTGGGAAGTTGCCCTATAACACAGGGCGCTCAACCTGGTGCTCTGTGGTGACTGAGGAGGGTGGGAGGGAGGCTCAAGAGAGAGGGGATATATGTATACATATAGCTGATTCATGCTGTTGGAGGTCAGAGATCAACACAGCATTGTAAAGCAGTTATCCTCCAAAAAAAAAAATTTTTTTAAGCTACAAAAAGGAAATTTTCCCTGGGGTTTGTCTGGGAACCTTTGTGAAAGAAGCAGATTCCAGTCACACCAGCAGGTATGAGGGAAAGCTCTTGGATGTCTTTAAAGGTCTAGTCCAGGTTTTCCATCTGCAGACTGAGGAACAGGCCCCAGAGAGGGGCGGTGACCTAACCAAGGTCACACAGCAGTTTCCAGGCAGCATCAGGCATAGGAGCCAGACCCAGTGACCTCGAAACTAGGGCTCCTGCCACAACACTGCACAGACCAGAGGTTTTTTTCCTGGGGTCTGTTCCGCCGTCAAAGCCGAGCTTCACCATGAGGAAGCCGGGAGTCCTACAGAAAGGCCTAGGCCAGGGCTTCTCAGATTTCAACATGCAAATACTTCTCCTGGGCATCTTGTTCAAAATGCAGGTCTGGGTGGACCTAAGAATCTGCATTTCTGAAAGCTCCCAGGTGATGCTGATAATTGGGATCAGACCTGGCCTAACAGGGCTCTAGGCCAGTGCGGTCCAATAGAAATATCATATGACCTGTATATGCCGTTCTCAATTCTCTAGTAGCAACATTAAGAAAGAAACAGATGTCACTCATTTTCATACAATCAGTATAAACATTATTAATGAGATATTTTACATTTTTTCATACAAAATCTTCAAAACTCAGGGTGCGTTTTACCCTTAGAGCACATCTCCATTCAGATTTGCTGTATTTTAAGCATGAGGTTGCCATGTGTAGCTATTGGCTACAGGGAAGTTATATGTAATCCCTCTGTGAGTCTAGCCCTTTGCACCAGCTGATAGTAACCATCTTCTTGGATCTTCCTCTGGCTTTTCCCACTTTGGTAGGCCCACCTAGCCCACTCTTTTACCTTTTTTGTGGGTGAGGACAGCCCTAAGCCTTGAAGAATAGCAGCTGAGGGCTCCACCAGCCCAGCTTCCTGTGAATACAGTAGCCTGTGCATGCTAAGTTGCTTCAGTCGTATCCAACTCTTTGTGACCCTATGGACTGTAGCCCATCTGTCCATGGGATTCTCCAGGCAAGAATACTGGAGTGGGTTGCCATGCCTTCCTCCAGAGGATCTTCCCAAATTAAAGGAATTAAACCCATGCCTATGTCTCCTGCATTGGCAGGAAGGTTCTTTACGACTAGTGCCACCTGGGAAGCTCTGCATAGGGTCTAAGTGCATGCATGCACAGTCAGATGCTTCACTCGTGTCCGACTCTTTGCAGCCCTATAGACTGTAGCCCATCAGGAACCTCTGTCCGTGGGATCCTCCAGGCAAGAATACTGGACTAGGTTGCATGCCTTCCTCCAGAGGATCTTCCCAACCCAGGGATCGAACTCGTGTCTGCCTGTGTCTTCTGCTTTGGCAGGTGGATTCTTTACCCACTGAGTCACCTGGGAAGCCAAGTAAGGAAGGCCAAAACTCACCTTCCCTTCTTCATCTGTGGGTAACCCTGGGTTTATCTGGACCCAAAGACCTCTGTGTGACTGGCACAGTGGTGTCGGAATATACAATTAAATGCTTGAGAGTCTGTGTGCTCTGTTCTCAATTAGAAGAGCTCAACTGAGAATACTTTCTGTACGGCTCAGGCCCTGCCACTGTCTGGCCTGGTGGTTGGAAGGTTTTTCCGTGGGGCCAACCATGACAGTGAGAGACACAGGCCGTGATTCCATGGCAGAGCTCCAGCGTGACATCTGTGGGCCCTCTGTGACTTCGGGCGCGGTTCTCCTCCTGCCAAAGAGACATCAATGGATCATCCGACAGCTCTGACTGTGCTCACACACTGGTTGGGAGGAATCCCCACACCAGGCTGGAGCCTCACTGGGGGCAGTTTCGGGTCTTGTCTGAGCCAGAAGGAAAGCTACAAGAGTCTTCCCCAATTTGTGACTTACAGGTGACTCACCAGACCCTTCTGTTCACAGGTACCCCCCTGGAAGCCCATGTCTGAGAAGCTGGGGCATTTGGCTCCTTGATCAAATGTTTGAATTCCCTTGCTTTTGTCTAAGAAAGCTGATAGTTTGGTGCTATCTAATACTAAACATATGAATATCTGGGAACATCTAAATATGCTGTGCTCTACAGACAAAACATCTACGCAGGGATGTTCTGATGAATGGAGTTTTCCAATAAAGCAGCAACTCTTCCTTGTTTCATTCCTTATGGTTGCAAAGCCTTCTAAACCTGGGTTGACTTTTCCTCTGCCTCAGAAAGTAGAGTGTAATGAGCAAAATCCGATTTTATCTAATCGTTGGCTGTCATTGTTGCCTCCACAGGCATTTTTGTGTCTTGACTGGATAGGCCATTTTATTTCATTCATTCAGTCGACAAATACATATAGAGTACCTGCCAGTGTTCTGGGTTCTGGGGATACGTCAGAAAGAAATCCCCCTCTTTTGGAACTTGAATCCAAGTGTGTGCCTGTGTGTTGAGGTGAGGGGATGAAGGACAGGGATGAACAAGAAATGAGCAAATGACATATAAGTTTGGTAGTAAGTATTCTTGGTGCTGGTGTGCACTTGATGGGCCCCACGCTGAGGGCATTGGGCAGCTGAAACTCCCCAACAGTGAGCTGACCCCCACTCAGGACAGGTTTTGTTCCCTGCCCAGGGTCCCTGCTGCCTGGGGACCTGACCAATACCTTCTCTCCAAGCTCAACAGCTCCCTGGTTACTTATGGCTGAGATTTGCCAATTAAGCAGATCATTTGGGGCTGCCTGCTCTGATATTTTCAGGTTCATTTTCTCTGTCACTAATCTGCCACCAGCCCATCTCTGCCTAGCTCTTGGTTTCCTCTGTGATTGAAGCCATGACTGTGTGTGATGCTCAGCCTCCATAGGGTCCCCTCGTGACGGGAGGGGAGGCTGTGTTTGGGGTGAGATAGCAGATGGATTATTTGTACCGTAAACTTTCCCCATTGTCATGAGGTAGGAGCAGTGATAGCTAGAGGAAATATAAACAACAATTTTCCCTGCACTTTTCATGCCTGTCAGTCAGGTGCGCCACGCTGACATGAACACAGGAGTCATTTGTTCTGTGTTTGAAGCTGAAATGTGCCATAAATACACCATGGCCCTTCAAAGAGTTGGTTCACAACAGCCTGCTCTAAGAGGCCACCAAAGTCATCTTTTCAGGAAAATAAAATAAAAATATGTTTACAAAACATTGCCCTTGGGAAAAGTTGAAAGCATTTTTCCTATTTATGATCTAGTCTTTTTCCACTTGACAAATATTGATTGCTGTCTCCCAGCCACACCCCTGCCCTTCCTCCTGTTTTAGGTGGGGTCCCAATTCACATGGGCTTCTGGTGAAATAACAAGTGTATTTGTACCCAGCCCAGGAGAGTCCAAAAAGCCAGCAACTGAGGGGACATTCAAGGCCAATCCTATTCTAGGAAGGGGACAGTACAGGGAGAAAAGACAGTCTTGGGAACCCACCAGAATTGGCTGTGGTCTTCATTAGAAAAAGTTTGTCATTGTAGCTGGTGAGAGATTGTTAGGAGACTGGATCTATCATTAAATATCATTAGGTCAATCCATATGAAAGTACCATTTGGGAGTCACAAATAGTCATTATTGGTGATTTCCAATAATGGTTCCATCTGAAAATGAACAATAGCTACTAGTTATTGATTCCTGCTTGTGTGCCAGGCATTGAGCTAAGCACTTTCCAGCAATGATGTCATTTCATATTCACAGTAACCCCAAAGCATGGTGTCTTCTCCAGAGGCAGACTCAGAGATGAGGATTTGTGATTTCTTTAAAGAAGTACTTCCAGGAAAAAAAGCAGGACAGGGACAGGGATGAAGCCAAGTGAGGGTATGTGTTTTGGGCAAAGTCTCAGCTCATCCTATGAAGAGCTGCGGAGCTTCAGTTACCTCTCAGTTTGTCCCATCTCAAGACGAGAGCTGGGCTTTTGTGTGCCCACAGGCCGTCACTGGTAACGAGTGCCCCAGGAGCCCATGCTCAGGCCCACCGGACTCTCTTGCACACCTAGGTGAAGGGGCTCCAGTAACCCACTGGCAGCCTGTGAGCAAGGTCAGAGGTACCGCCTGTAGAGGCAAAGCACATGGAATCCGAGGGAGGGGAGGGCCACAGAAACAGTAAGGGGTCCCTGGCCTCCAGGCAGAGCACCTTCAGAGTCCCTGGAGGTGGGAGTTCATTTTATTGCCCTTTCACATGTGAAGCAGTTGAGGTTTAGAAGGATAAAAGTAACTCTGCTCTGGCCATGAAGACGTAGGGCCAGAACTCTGCTGTCCTGAATTGGCCACTGTCTCCTCTCAGGGGCAGTTCCAATGTCACGGGGATCAAGCTGGTGGCACCTGGCTCGTCCTTCCCTTAGACTGAGATTTCAGAATCTACTTGCCTCATTCGGATAGATTTGGATAGCAGGGGTAGGGCACGCAGGGCTCACCCCAGTGTCTGATAGCCATGGCCCGTCGAAGTCCCTTAGGTAGGGAGCTGGACTTCTCATCACATTAGCTCTCCCGTGTGCCTCTCCAGGTGGATAAAGGGGCTCTGTGAGATCTGCTCTCATATCTTCTTCCAGAGGCCCTAGAGGCTGTCGTCCCACTCAAGGGTGCCCTGGCACAGGCACGGGTGACCTGCAGCTCTCCACGCCATGGCTGATGGCAAAGTGCTCTGCAGGGTCACTGCCTGAGAAGGCGATCGCTGCTGTAATCAAGAGTTCACTCCAAGCTGAGCCAGATCAAGGGACGCATGGGCACCAGAGCACCTGGTGAAGGGATCTCCTCCAGCTGTTGCCTCCGCCCACCCTCCCCCAGCCAGGTGTGGTCACTTGCCCTCGGTGGCCTTCCCCCAGGGAGCTGAGTCAGAGCTTTCCAGCCCAAAAGTGGGAGGACACAGAGTCTGGAGGCTGGGTTGGAGTTCATAACCCCTGTTCATCCACTTACTAACTGGAGTGGTTTTTTGACTTTGTACCTCCATGCTATCATCTGTGAACAGGAAATGGCAATATTCTACCCTGCAAAGAATAAATAAGATGTTATCAGGCAGTGCCTAGCACGGAGTGGACATTTGAGAAATGTTTGGTCCCAGCCTTTTTTCCTTGGTTTTGCTGGCACTGCTTCCTGTCCCATCACCTGTCTTCACTTTGGGTCCTTGTGTGCATTTTAATTCAGTCCAGCTGCCCTGGTCTTGCTTGCGTGCAGGGTACAAGCCAGAGAAATGTGTCCTTTCTTGTCATGTGTTTTGAAAGGTTTTGTTCCTTCTGGGTTACTGTCTGAGTGCTGTCCAAGAACACAAATGACCTGCTTTTTTTTCCTCCATTGATCTTGACAAATGCCGAGCTAGCACCTGGCCCTCTCCATTGAATTCCATTATACTCCATATGCTGATAGCTCCTCAGATGAGCCCTCTCGGATGGCACACCGCAAGAGAAAAAGCAAAACACTGCAAGACACTGAGATGCTGGGTCCTGCCCCACTCCAACCTTCTCCCCCATACATAGAAATGCTGTCCTAGTTTTCAGCAGCCTAATTGAACATCCATCACATAAGAAAAAAAAAAACAAAAACCCTGGCTTGCCACCCACACCATTGTGCTAAGAATAACTTCTCTCCCAGCAGTAGAGCTGGTCAGAGTCACTTCCTAGTGGTTCCATCTGGAATTAGGTGTGAGGATTCAGAAAGCGCATTTGTCCATTTTGAGTCTGAAGCTGGCATGGGCCGTGAAACTTGGAAGTCTGACAAAAAACCAAGAAACCTAGAGTAAACATCCAAACACTTAAATACCCAAAAATCTGTCTCCTGTTGAAAGTCTTTTTTCCCTTTTGTGTGTTGTTTGGATCTCATTGAGTCTGTTCTTCCTAGTTTGTCCAGGAGTCAGTTTTAAATATTGACTTTATTTACTGAGACAGGGCTCAGTTGAGCTCAGCATCTCACAGCCGAGTTCCCAAGCAGGATGTCTCGATGACCAGGAGCATGGGTTTACTGGTTTCAGGTTGAAATTGGCTTTTTGGAGTGATTGCACGCCTGGCTTTGGGGAAAGGATCATTTGTCCTTTAATCTTCCAAATAAATAGAATCATCCATTCATCCAAAATCTATTCCCAGAAGGCCAGCTTTGTGCCAGACACTGTGTTACTTAAGCACCGAGGCCATGAAGTAGACACAGTAAGATATCCTTCTCTACTCTGTTGGAGATTAGAGTCTGATACCAGAGATTCCCTAACTCTGGCAGCATGGTGGAATCATCCGGAAGCTTTTAAATATTTATTTATTTATTTATTTGGGGCTGTGATGGGTCTTTGTTGCTGCACGGGTTTTTCTCTAGTTGCGAAGAGCAGGGGCTACTCTTCGTTGAGGAGCATAGGCTCTAGAGCACTGTGGTTTCAGTAGCTGCTGCTCACGGGCTCAGGGACTGTGGTTCCCGGACTCCAGAGTGCAGACTCAGTAATCTGGTGCACGGGCTGAATTGCTTGAGGCATGTGGGATCTTCCCGGAGCCTGGATCAAACCCTTGTCTCCTGCCTTGGCAGGCAGATTCTTCGCCACTGACAGCCACCAGGGAAACCCTGGGAGCTTTTAGAAAAAAAAGCCTACTTTGTGTGTGTGTTTTCTCAGTCCTTACGATAATCTTCCAAAATACTGCTACAGTCGTCATCTTGAAGATGTGGAAACTGAGGCACAGTAGCGGGAGTCACTTGCCCAAGGATAATTAGCATCTCAGAAATGGCATAGGACCCCAGGCGCTCTGCCTCTGGAGAGCTGCGCTTACCACTGAACCGTCCTGCCTCTTCATGTGTGGAAGCCTAAGAGGGACTGGCAGGCCTGGATGGCGGGAGCAAGTGGCAAAAGAGAAACTAGCAAGGGGAAGCTGGAGAGGTGGGTGAGGGCAGGGCAGGAAGGGCCTCAGGCACCCAGACTAGAAGACGGGATTTTATCCAATGAATGAGCGGAAGAGCTGCCACCTATACCAATGAGAGCAAGAAGCCATTAGCTAGGGGGCTTTGGGTACATTTCTACATGACAGAAAGTAGGTCAGTGTTTTGGAAGGGAGCGCGGAGGTGCAGGCGCTCGGTGATGACAATCAGCTCTGACAGCAGCTCCGTGCTGAGTGGGGAGGAATGTGAGAAGGACCTCCCGCTCCTTCTCCCCACTGAACTCTTGCTTCGACATGTTATCTGGACCTCACAGGTCAGCCCCAGAGCAGCTGGCTCTGTGCCTCCTTCCCTGGAAGCTGCATGACCTCCCCAGCACCGGTGCCCACCACAGCCTTCCCACGCAGTTGCCGATGCCAGCTCATCAGAGCACATGGGTGAGTGCAGTGGGATGGCCACGGAAGAACCAGAAACCCGCGTCCCTGCCCTTGATGTAAGCCAGGACGGAGGCTGCCTAGGTCCTCAGAAGCAGTAGGTGGTAACAGTGAAACATGTGATCCTGTGTTTGAATCCCAGCTCCGGTGCTTAACTGAGTGGTTTGGGGGCAAGTCCCTTAACTGCTGCGAAGATCAGTTTTCCCGTCTGTAAAATGGGGTCGCCATTCCTACCTTGCAAGTGTGTTTTAAAAATTGGAGCTATCAGTCATAACACCCCTGGTAATAGTGTCTAAGGCTCTGAGCAAATGACAGCTCTTATTATGCCTGGTTAATGGCCATGACTGTATCCCAAGCCCCTGTGGGTCTTGATAGCCCAGAATAAGAGCCCCTTATTTTACAGCTGAGGAAACGGAGGCCTGAAAGGGATCCATGGCTTTTCCAGGGTCACCTGGAATCTGAACAGCAGAACCGGGAGCAGGAGATACCTTTGAGAGGCCTCACTGAGCAGAGGTGAGAAGTTCAACTCAGGCTTGGCCTCGGCCACTCCTAGCCTTTGCTCTTTCTCCCTCCATGATGGCACAGATACAACCTTTCTGGAAGGGTTTTGTGGACGAATAAGCTGTCATTCCAAAGTGCTGAAAAGCGCTCCACAGGTGCCAAACCATGACTCTCCACGGATTTCAACACCTCGGCTGGCATGCCTTTCTGCCAGATGTACGCTGCACGAGGACTGCGTGTGTGTGTGTGTGTGTGTCTGTGTGTTTGTGCATGTCTGTGTGTGTGTCTGTGTGTGTAGAGGATAAGGAGAGGGACAAGGAAGGAGAAGAGCACACAGAAGAGTCCAGATTGCCCAGAACCTCTTTTTATGCTTGAACCCCAGTACGCTCTGACTTAGCCCCTTGCCCTGTCACTCAGACAGAAGTGCCCTCGTCTGCCCAGGTTCTTTGCAGCCTACTTTCAGTCAGTCACCTGCTGCGGGAAGGTGTGAGCCACTTTTCTCTGCAGCAATGATTTGCCCAGCCTTCAGTCAACAGAGTCAGGGACTCAGTGCCGGGTGGCTCTTGTCAAATAGGGTGTCACGGTAAAGCATGGCATTTGGGATCAGACAATACAGTTTTGAATCCCAGTTCTGCTGCTTCTTGTGTGACCTTGAACAAATTACTATTGCACCTTAGTTTCTTCATCTGTAAAAAGGGAGACATTTTGGATTATTTGAAGACATTAAATGAGAGGACTACTCTGGCATATAACTGTTTCATTCCCACCCCCAACCCTGCTCCCATCTCAGTGGCTTTCTGCACCTGGATTACCGAGGTGCCCTGGGCTGATACTATGTGTTGATTTGAACTGTGGATTGGGAAGTCAGAGAGATACTAGGATGAAGAGGTGGTTGTTGAAAGCAAAACCTGCCTCCCTCAAAGAGGTATCTTTGTGGAGAGGACGGCCTCGGCACCCCAGGTGTTTGGGAGGAAAGCAGCCATGTCGGGAACACCCACATTTGGCACCCTGTGGCAGAAGAATGGCGCAGTGCCCTAAATAGATGTCTTGGGTAGAGCATACATGCCCATAGTCTGATTGTGTGCCTCTCAACCCACGGAGTCTGGCAGGAGGCCAGGTGGGGAGGGGGCAGATGTGAACTAGGGCTGCAATGAGACGCGCTAGACCCCGCTGTGCTTCTCCCGGTGAGCAGAACTGCAAAGCAGATGTTTGCAGACAGGTTCCATGACCTCTCTCTTTTCCCTACCTGGCCCATTGTGTGTGCCCCAGATCTGGGGATACGGATCCCTCTCCTGGTGACGGTGGATGGTGTCCATGAACCCCTCTCAGAGAGGTAGGGGGTCCCTACTGAACCCTAGCCTCAGGTTCTGGGTCTTCACTCAGTATGTTAGCAATGGAAATGTCCACATACTCAGGTAGAACCACAACAAGGTGTCATGTGGTGACTCCAGGGTAGGTGGGAAAGAACTGTGGCTTGAATTTACTGTATACCAGGAAAAACCATCATCATAATGGTGTCCATGAGCACTGATTAGTGCTTTACACATATCAATTCATTTAATCCTTCTAGCAACTGTAGGAGGGAGGTACTGTTATAAACCCCATTTTACAGATGAGAAAGCTGAGGCATTACGTGGTTAAATAACTCATCAAAGGTTACATGGTTGGTAAGTGGCAGAGCTCAAGGCCATGTGGTCAAACGCAGGCAGTCTAATTCCAAGTTATCCTCTTTTCAACCACTGTACCCACCTCTACTGCCTCTCTTACTTAATCTTGCTCCAGAGTCCCAGGTGGTAGGTGTAACCTCCTGTCATAGGTGGCATATTGTTGCTGTTGTTCAGTCGCTGAGTCATGTTTGACTCTTTCTGACCCTATGGCCTGTAGCACTCCAGGCTCCCCTGTCCATCACCAACTCCCAGAGTTTACTCAAACCCATGTCCATTGAGTTGGTGATGCCATCCAACCATCTCATCCTTTGTCATCCCCTTCTCCTCCTGCCCTCAATCTTTCCCAGCATCAGGGTCTTCTCAAATGAGTCAGTTCTTCGCATCAGGTGGCCAAACGTATTGGAGTTTCAGCTTCAGCTTCAATCTTTCCAATGAATATTCAGGACTGGTTTCCTTTAGGATTGACTGGTTTGATATTCTTGCAGTCCAAGGGACTCTCAAGAGTCTTTTCCAGCACCAAAATTAGAAAGCATCCATTCTGTGGCACTCAGCCTTCTTTATGGTCCACCTCTCAGACTCAGAGAGGTGCGGTGACGAGCCCAGGTCACACAACCGGTTAAGTGTCTATGCTCATCTGTGGGACTCTTCACTTCACTGAAGGACTTCCAGGAGAGCAACTGAAACCTTGACATCGCCTCTTACCTTATGGCTAAGAAGGAGGAGAATGCGTTGGGGGCACCAGGTCTTTGCCCACTGCCCAGCCCTCCACCTCAAGCACACTGGCAGGCAGGAGTGAAAGCCCTAACCCCGCCCCTTTGCCTTTCAGACCTCACCCCAGCATCACCTCCACATCACTTCTCCAGGAGCCGTGACGGCCTCGACAGTCTAGGTTCTTTCCTGCTAACATAGCACTTGCCTCACCTAGTGATTATACCTCTATGTGATTGGGTAACTATTGTCCATTTTCCTCACATTGGAAGTTCTACGACAAAAAAACAAAAACAAAAAAACAAACCCTTGGTTCTTATCAACATTTTATCACTAGTGATTAGCATGCTGCCTGGCATTCAGTGGCACTGAACTATGATTTAAGTAAATGAATGAATGAATAGAGCACCTACAAGATTCTAGACTCACACCAGGCCCTCTACTCCCATTATCCCACATCCTTGCAACAACCCAGTGAGCTAGTTACCATCATTCCCATTTTCCTGATGAACAAACTGAGGGCTACAGATGGAGTGACCCTTGCTCAGTCAATGGGAAGTGAAATCAATATTCACCTATGGGTTTGCCTGACTCCACCCCAGTCTTCTCGCTCCTCCATGTCACTCAGAGAAGAACCTGGAAACAAGAAGCAGTGATAAGGGGGGAGTTCCCCCGCTGTCCAGAGGTTAGGACTTTTCACTAGGGCTTTCACTGCCAAGGGTGTGGTTTCAATCTCTGGTTGGGGAACCAAGATCCCACAAGCCACGTGGTGTGGGCAAAAAAAAAAAAAAAAAAAATTAGCCATGATAAATAGCCCAAGCTTCTGCTCTAGGGAAAGCAGAAGAAAATGGGTTTGTGGGTACCAGACAGGATTGAAAGTCAAGAATAAAGGACCAAAGTCAAAGAAAGAGCTAAAATGGTCATGGGAGGAGATTCTAGAAATCTGTGTTTGATAATTCAGGAGGAAGTCCCAGCCACGAAGACCCAGGTGCCTTGGAAGACTGGATTCTCCATTCTCCAAACTCAGCTCTTCAGGGTCTCTCCTTCCACCCTGGGAAAGATAAAACCTTAAGAAGCAAAATGACTGTGAGTAGGAATTCATTTGCCATCCCCAAATCTGAAGACAGTCTGTGGAAACAAGGAGGCTAGGGTGATATGCTTGACAGTCTGCTTTGCAGCCTTAGGGAGTCTGAGTGTGTTAGATTCATATTTGATGCATGTCCAGACTGCCTTGAGGAAAAAATTTTGATAAATATATCAGTGCATGTCTAAAATTCTTGCACAATGTGGAGCTTCAAGAGAGATGCCAATTTTTTATAAAAGGCTGAATGGTGTCTTGCCCCATTGTTTGTAAAACCATCTTTCTAAGCCAAAAGAAAAAAATAATAAAATCCTTGTATATTTTATTCTTTTCCACCCTTCGAGCTCTGAGGTTTTATCTGCCTTGGGTTGGGAGATCTAGTGGAAATCAGCACAGCTGTTTATGTTTAGGGGCTTCCAATGACCTCAGGGTGCAAAAGATCCTCACGGGTGTCTCTGCTTTGTTGACAGTTCTGAGACCAGCTTTGAGCTCAGCCAAGGGGTAGTGTGAATGAGAATTCCTTTTCACATGTGCCCAGCAGGGTTCATTTCAAGCATACTGGGACCTCTCCATCTTCTCTCCTTCTGCGAGATCAGGATTCTGTCTTCAGGCTAGCATGATGGCTTATTGAGACAGTTTGGTAGGTCAGTCAGAAAAGGACGGATTTCCTAGTCTCTCTGCTCAGGGGTGGTCTTGGCACTTCTGCAGAGGAGGATTCTATTAGGAGCTGCTTCCCTGGAAGAGAAGGAAAACAGGGAGGGTGTCTGGAGTAACTGTTCCTGCCTGTCTTAGAAGGAGGGAACCCTGCTTGTCAGTGACTTTAGATAGACAGTCATCCCTCAGCAAATGCAGGGGATTAGTTCCAGGATGCTCTCGGATTCCCAAATCTGCAGGATGTTCAACACCCTTATATAAAATGGCGTAGTATTTGCATATAACCTACACACACCCTCCTAAGTAAGTCATCTCTGGGTTACTTACAATACCTAATACAATGTAAATGCTATGTAAATACTATGTAAATAGTTGCTAGGGCATGGTAAATTCAAGTTCTGCTTTTTGGAACTTTGTGGGTTTTTTTTTTTTTTTTCCATCTGCTGTTGCTTGTATCTGTGGATGCAGAACCCATGGATACAGATGGCCAACTGTATATAGATCTTTATATATATATATATAACTAAACTGGGTTTAATTGAACTAGATTTGAACTAAAATTGGATTTTAATCTTTCTTTGAGATCTAACAAAGTTTCTGTCTGTTTGGGAGATGACTCAACTCCTCTACCTGAAAAGGCAGAGGGCAGAGGTGGATATAAGCCAGCTAACTTCCCTATGACCAATATTTGGCACAAGGTTTGGCTCCCTATAGCTCAGTTGGTAAAGAATCCGCCTTCAGTGCAGGAGACCCCAATTCGATTCCTATGTCGGGAAAATCTGCTGGAGAAGGGATAGGCTACCCACTCCAATATTCTTGGGCTTCCCTTGTGGCTCAGCTAGTAAAGAATCTGCCTGCAATGTGGGAGATCTGGGTTGGGAAGATCCCCTGGAGAAGGGAAAGGCTACCCACTCCAGTATTCTGGCCTGGAGAATTCCATGGACTGCATAGACCATGGGGTCACAAAGAGTCAGACAGGACTGAACGACTTTCACTTCACTTTGGTTCTCTGTAGAGGATAATGAGCTTTCCTTGAATAAATAAAAGATTCAAACAAGTAAAGATGTTTATTTGAAAAAATGCAGAAAAATCCCATGGAAAAGTAAGTTGAAATCAATTATAATTCCAACCCTTTAAAGCAGAGATAGAAAAATAAGAAATGACCAGTCCCCTAACTTGCTCCTCAAAAAATAACTACTATTAGTAGTGTGATGTGATGCCTTCCTTGTCTTTTCTCTTAATAAACATATGTATTTATACACTATAAACACACAAATACATTAGCAAATTTTAATTGTAGCCAAAGTGAAGTCCAGTTCTTTGTGACCCCATGGACTGTAGCCTACCAGGCTCCTCCGCCCATGTGATTTTCCAGGCAAGAATACTGGAGTGGGTTACCATTTCCTTCTTTCCGACCCAGGGACTGAACCCGGGTCTCCTGCATTGTAGCCAAATGCTTTACTGTCTGAGCCACCAGGGAAGTCAAACATGTATGTAAATAGTAGTCAAACATGTATGTAAATAATAAGGTAAATATCACCATGACATATGCATTTTAAATGAAGGAGAAAGAATGACAAATTACATACTGAAGGGCTACATGATTTCTTTTTTAGTATCCACTGGTGAGATTTTTTTCATGCCAGCATATGATTTTCTGAGCACAGACCATAAAGAGTTAACTGTGCTCCAAGCTCTCCTCTGACAGCTCTGAACCCTGGGCACCACCACCCACCTCACCCGGGGCCAGGAGCTCCTCTGCCGCAGATGCTCACCAGGCTGTGAGTCTGGGGCAGAGGGAGGCAGGAAGGCTCACAGGAGAAACAGTAACGAAAAGAGGAAACGTGGGCAGGAAGCAGCCAGAGCATCCTCGCTTCTCGCCTGGGGGCCCACACTGACCAGGGGTCAGGCTGCTTGATGCCATCTGCATGGCTGACTCTCAGGCAGCATTTGGGCAATTACCCGGCTGCTCTGGGGCTGCACGGGCAGCTAGACTGGCTGTGTGTGTCTCTCTCAAAAAACAAACCTGGCACAGAAAGTGACAGAAGGCCTGGGTTTTTCCAGATTGGCCGTTCCCATTGATTGAAACGGGCCCGGTTTTTGCCTGTCACCCCCCACTGTAAAACATTGAGGGAGCAGTCTTTGTAGCATTTCTTACAGCGGCACTTTCCCATTCGCCTGTACCCAGAAGCTGTGCGTGTGTGTGCCCATTGTCGCTTCAGTTGTGTCCAGCTCTTTGCGACTCCATGAACTGTAGCTTGTTGGGCTCCTCTGTCCTTGCGATTCTCCAGGCAAGAATACTGGAGTGGGTTTCCATACCTTCCTCCAGGGAATCTTCCTGACCCAGAGATCAAACCCACACCTCCTGCGTCTCCTGCATTGTAGGCAGGTTCTTTACCCACTGAGTCACCTGGGAAGCACCACCAGGAGCTTTACTAACAGAAAAATGCTTGGGCCCCATCCCCAGAGTCTGATTGTATCGGTCTAGTGTGGGACCTGGGCAGCCCTGTTTTTTCCAGTTCTGCAGGTGGTTCTCATGGACAGCCAAGGCTGCGAAGTCAAGTGTGAGAACCCACAGATTCAAAGTCATCCGAGTTCTTGCTTAAAAGACAGATACACAGAATCAGAATTCTAGGTCTGTTGCGGGTGTGTGATCAGGGTTCTGTTCCTTTAACCCTCAGTGATTCTTAGGCTTTTATTGGAGCGTAAGCTCCACTATTGGTCATTTATTTCCCTGTTTGCTAGCCCTGTTCTGTCAATTTTTCAGCTGTTGAAAAGGGCAACCCTCAGGCTAGAAACAGTGGTTGCATCATCCTTTGAATCTTGAGAGTCGGGGCTAAGCACTTAAGTTTTATTTGTTCCCTGTCAGAAGGCCTGGTATATAGATGTCTCTCAACAATGTATTCACTGAGTTAATGATTGAGGCATACCATAGCCGATAATGAAAGTGCGTGTGGTTCAGTCATGTCTGGCTCTTTGCGACCAGGGGGTCTCCAGGCCAGAATACTGGATCAAACCCAGGTCTCCCACATTGCAGGCGGATTCTTTACCAGCTGAGCCACAGGGAAGCCCATAGCCAACAAACCAATAGTTTACTAAATATTTGTTTGACATTTAGTCAGGGCTATTGCCTTGGGCTTCCCAGGTGCTCAGTGGTAAAGAATGTGCCTGCCAACACAGGAGATGCAGGTTCGATCCCTGGTTTGGGAAGATCCCCTGGAGAAGGAAATGGCAACCCACTCCAGTAGTCTTGCCTGAGAAATCCCATGGACAGAGGAGCCTTGTGGGTTATAGTTCATGGGGTCACAAAAGACTTGGACACAACTTAGCGACTAAAACAACAATTGTCTCAAACTCTTGTAAACATGCACACATTCACACACACTCCTTACACACCAGCCTTGCAAGTGGGAAAACCCACAGTCATCAGTTCTCAAAATACAATGCAGGGATCACCGCTGGGCATACAGATCTTCACACGTCCATCTGTGGAAGAAGGCAGATTAGAAGCAAGTGCAGGGAGAGGTGAGCAGACTTTCTAAACAGCCGTTCTAAGGTTCTTACCCCAGTTTCCCTGAAGTCTGAGATGGGTGGGCTCTCAATTCAGCCATTACCAATAAGCATTTGATAAGCATGCCTTATGACAGGGAACAAATAAAACTTAAGTGCTTAGCCCCTACTCTCAAGATTCAAAGGATGATAAGCATTTTGGGCCAGCAAGAGATATTACTGGAAGTTGCCAACCCATGTCATAAAAAACTAAGGAAAAGTGCATATTTGAGAATAAGGCTTTCTAAGATTTTTCTAACTCCCCGATAAACTCAAGAATATTTTGCTTTTTATATTATTCTGGAGACTTGTAATATGTCCCTTCATAATTTATAGCAGGGGTCTCCAAGAGCCTGTTGATTCTTTCCCCAGGTCCCTGCATTTTTTTTTTTTTTTTGTGGTAGGCTGTGGTTTAGATGTTTCAGTCTCTCTTAGGACTGCCTTCTTGGGAGGTAAGCGCAGCTAGGGGTCTTTAACACAGATAAAGGGTGGGTTGATGGGGTTGGTCACTTGCAGATCAGCCCTAAAGACCAATTTACACTCAACTAATCACCAGTGGCTGTTGTATAGGATCAGAAAGCAGTGTAGCTGGCACATCCTGACCTAGGATGGTTCTTACAGCCAGGGAGGTGCCAGACTCCTCAGATTCTGATTCAGTGGTCCTGGGAGCTTTGGCAATATGTTTCAAATTGGGTGGTTTTGAAAGTTGAGAGTCTGACAGAAGAAAAAGAGAAGGGTTGTCAAAGCTGGGATTTAAAATAGTGGGCTATCCATGATATATATAATTAAAAAAAATAGCAATAAAAAGAAACTTGGACAGTGTGTTCTTTCCAAAGCAGTTTACTGTATCCTAAACCAATGACTCCTTTAGCAACCAATGCTTGCCAAACTTATTGATTTCAAGTGACTTCATTCATGTTAACACAGCATCTATGTGGAAGGAGTAACTTTATAGGACATTTTTATAATTTGAGATGATCTTATTTAAGGAGGAATCTTGCAATTATCTCTTGCCTCAGGGAAAAAAGAGCTTTTCCTCCCATGTCTTGCTATAATGACAAAATTATTTTGCTGTAAAGAAAGAAAATGAAAAAAAAAAAAAAAAGAAAGAAAATGAGGGGAAGACAGGAAAAAATATAAAGGGAGATGAAAACTGTTCCAGGAAAGAGCAAATAAAATTATTAAAGGGATATGGAGGCTGGGAAAGAATTTGGAAATAGACTAAAAGATTCACTTGTTTTCCATCAAGAAAGATGAGAAGTCACTGGACTTTAGGTTAAATAAATCACACAAGTTAAGGTGCACAGTCATATATTCACCAAATCCTAGAGTATCAGGAAGAGGCACCTTTTAAAAAAGAATGCACTGTTTTTCAAATTAGTACATATTTGAGGGTCTCAGAACCCAAAAAATGACCTTGGTGCAAATATGATTTAAATGGGAAACCCAAGATGGCAAACATATAGTATATACATCACTATGTCCATACATTTCTGTACCCATGACAGACATTATTAATTGACTAGGCTGCTGTTTCCAACTTAACTAGGTATAGTCACCTTTGGAATTCCATTTAGCACACGGTGACAGAAAGTCAGTTAGCTAGAGATGGTCCTTGAGATGAACCCATTTTGCTACCTATGATTTAGTTTACTACACAAAGTGTGAGCTCCAGACAACCAGCATGGGTGTCACATGGGAGCTTATTCTGAAATCAGAATCTCAGTCCCAGTCCAGAACTACTGAATGGAATCTGTATTTTAGCAAGATCTCCAGTAATTCTTATGTATATTAAGGTATATTACATATACTAAGCAGAGACATCACTTTGCCAACAAAGGTCCTATAGTCAAAGCTACGGGTTTTCCAGTAGTCATATGGATGTGGAAGCTGGACCATAAAGAAGGCTGAGTGCCGAAAAATTGATGCTTTCAAATTGTGGTGCTGGAGAAGACCCTTGAGTGTTCCCTGGACTGCGGGGAGATCAAACCAGTCAATCCTAAAGGAAATCAACCCTGAATATTCACTAGAAGGACTGATGCTGAAACTGAAACTCCAATACTTTGGCTACCTGATGTGAAGAGCCAACTCATTGGAAAAGACCCTGATGCTGGGAAAGACTGAAGGCAAGAGGAGAAGGGGGTGACAGAGGATGATATTGTTGGATGGTATCACTGACTCAATGGACATGAGTTTGAGCAAACTCTGGGAGATGGTGAAGGACAGGGAAGCCTGAGAAGCTGCAATCCATGCGGTCACAAAGAGTTTGACTCAACTTAGTGACTGAACAACAGCAACATATCAAAATTTAAGCAGCCCTGAAAGAGCACTGAATGCCTGATGCATTCATCAGAATCATTTGGTTAAACACTTGGCAAACCTAGATGCTTGGGCCCCAACTTTGGGAATTTTGGTTTATCAGATCTGGGGTGGGGCTTATCAAACAAGCTTCCAGGTGTTGATGCTGCTGGTGGTGATTTGGGGGCCACATTTTGAGAAAAACTACATTAAGGCCATGGAAATACTTTGGAATATCTCCATAATCTTTAAAGTCAAAGACTGCAATATATTTCCATAACTCTTGCTACATCTGGCAGAACCAGAATTCTGGATAGGAGAGGCTCCAAGTTTTAACAGAGCATAGCATCTCTTATGATTTTATGTACCTGGATCTAAAAGGCTCTCCCTCTGGTTAATTGCCGCTGGCATCATTCACTCATCTATCTGATAACAATCTGGGTAGCTATTCTGTCCGCAGCATTATACTCAATGCTGAGAGAATCTAATGCAGGTTAAAAACACATTCCTGACTTCAAGAGGCCTTCTCTTTAAGAAGAAAATAAACATGAAACAATAAATAACAAGGTAGCATCAGATAGAAAAGGGCTGAGTGCTAAGTAAGTGACATGGCAGACCATGTGTAATTTAGAGGGAGGAATACCCGGAATCGCGTACAAGACTGTGTGCAGTTCAGCCCAAGTTGCTGCATAGGATGGATGGAGGTAAGATGGGAGAGGGAGCAGGCCAGGGTAAGAGGCACCTTCTTATTTCTTAATACTGTTTTAAGAGACTATCTTAAAACTTTGAAGTTTCCTACTATCAGGATAATAACAAATCAATGCTATCAACATTGAAAATTAGGCTACAGGGTGGACATAACTGTGAAAAAACTGTATCTCAGAGACAGAGAAGTGAAACAACTTTACATAGATGACTGGAGGGTGGAGTGGGGGATACCAGTAACAGTAATTTAATAACAGGGATAATAATACCTAACTTCTACCGGTCTTTCATATTGCCAAGTACCCATGCTACATGACTGTAATTAACTATCTCATTTATCCAAACAATAGCATAATGTCTTCAACCCCCCCCCTCCTTACTCCCAGTAAGAACCGAAGCTTTGTAAAGATGTATCTAAGTCAAAGAACTTGCCCGATTTAAATCCAGGAAGTTCTACGGGACGGGGGGTGCGGGGCTGGTAATCCTCATCTATGAATCGCGAGGGGTCTGGCCTGCCTGTGTCATCCCTTCCAGCTCTCTGCGAGGAACCCACAGAGCGCCTGGGACAGGAGAGAAATCCTCGAGCGGACTGAAGTCGAGGAACCTGTGGGGTCAGTGCGTCCGAGGCGCAGACAGGGAGGGGTTCCTATCCAAAATGCAGCAAGATTTTAGCCCAAGCCCGGCCGGGGTCCTGGAGATTCTCCGGGCTTCCTCTGGCCACTCTAATTACAGAATGTGGTAGGTTGCGAGGAGGAAACGTCTCGGGTCGGCAGGCTTCGCGGGGGTATTGTATTTGCCTATAAATACTTCACATAGTTAAGTGAAATGTGCAGCCTTTGAAAGCTGGAGAGGAAGCCATTCGGAGGCCCCCCGGCCCGCCTGGAGGAGCTGGCAGAAAAGAGAAGAAATGGCTGGCGCGTCCTTCACGCGGGAGCCTCAGGAACCGCCCTGCCCAGACCAGATGGGGGGCCGCGGGGCTGCAGGCGCGACTCCGGAAGCTTCAGACCGTTAAGGTGACCAGAACAATTTAAAAAAGGAAACAAACTTTCCCGGAGCCTTCCCCGCGGGGCCCCGAGGCGGGCGCTTGCGTTCGAAAGGGCATTTTTCAAAAGGGTTTCAGGACGCGGTGGGTGTGGACCCGCGGGGGAGCGCGCGGCCAGAGCCGCGCTGCAGAGCGGCCACCAGCCCGCTTTGTACTTGCGGCCAAAGCGCGGCCCCAGAGTTTCGGCGGCGGCCCGGGGAGTTGAGGCCACGCCCCCTTTGCAGGGAGAGCCGCGGCCGCCGATTGGCCCGCCGCGGACCAATCGGCGCATTGAGGCGGCCCGGGCTGTCAGCGCGCGCCGCAGCCGCGCGGGTCGCAGCCTGTCCTCCCCTTCGCGGAGCCCCGCATCCAGCGCAGCCTTCCCGGGAAGCGCGGCTGCCGCTCGCGAGCGCTGCCTTGCCCTGCCCTGCCCAGCCCAGCCCGCCAGCCGCGCGTCCGGGTGCCCGCGGCCCGCGGCCACAGCCTTGCTGCGCTATAGCGCACGGAGCATGTGCAGACCCTCAGGCGCCGAAGTGCTCTCTGCCCCGGGGGGCTTCTGGCAGTGGTGACTGACTGTCACACCTAAAGAGACCTTTCGGGGGCTCTCGCCGCGCCTCTGCGTCGCGGGGGGACACTGCGGTGCTTGCGACCAGAGCGACAGCTGCCTCTCGCTGAAGACGTCTTGGGCTGCGTGCGCCCTCCCTCTCTTCCTCGTATCTCTCCTTCCCTCCCCTCCGCGGTTGCTAGCCCCTTAGCTCGCCGGCTCACACCCGCAGCCTCCCCGGAGCGGGAGGCGTGGGTCCCCGCCACCCCTCTTCGAGCGGGGCCTCCTCACTTCGGAGATGCAATGACAAGTTAATATGGGCGTCCAAGCCTCGGGGTCCCAGGAGGAGAATCGCGAGAGGCAACAGCTCCTGAGCACTCAGAGCCCTTGAACAGGCCACCCAGGAGGGGCGTGAAACCCGGCGGCAGCATCCGTCCAGGTGGGACCCGCTGAGCGCCGCGCGATCAGTCCTCCGCCGGGTTCCCGCACCGCCAAGGCCAGCTCGACCGATTGCTCCGAGATCCCCGAACCCGGGGATTTTTTTCTTTTTTTCTCTTTCCCTCGGCTGGTGGTGGGCGCCTCTCGGGCCGAAGCCCGGCGCCTGCTCTGCTGCCCGCGCTGCCTTTAGCGGTCGCCTCCGCCGCCGCTTCCAGGGACGTGCTGGGAAAGCCGAAGCCCCGGGAGAAGATGCCGGCCATCCTGGTGGCCTCCAAAATGAAGTCGGGACTGCCCAAACCCGTGCACAGCGCCGCGCCCATCCTGCACGTGCCCCCAGCCCGGGCGGGCCCCCAGCCTTGCTATCTCAAGTTGGGAAGCAAGGTGGAGGTGAGCAAGACAGCCTACCCTAGCCAGATCCCCTTGAAATCGCAGGGGCTGCAGGAGCTGGCGGGGGAGGGGCTCCCGCTGCGGATGAGCGGCTCCGTGGAGAACGGGTTCGATACCCAGGTGAGAGGTGCTGTGTGCCTGGGGCACTGTTCTGCGGGGAAGGGTGAATATTTTTTTGAGGGTGGAAGTTGACACGGCTGGAGAGGGGAAAGGGGTACCCTGTGGGCTG
The DNA here is from genome assembly GCF_016772045.2 of Ovis aries. NCBI lineage: Eukaryota > Metazoa > Chordata > Mammalia > Artiodactyla > Bovidae > Ovis > Ovis aries. The sequence goes on along the minus strand of NC_056074.1, from coordinate 22,768,353 downwards.
AGAAGGGGACCGTGCCACTCAGGCCAGCAGATTGGGGGTTGCGCTCGGAGAGTGAGCTGGTCAGTGGGTGTGGCCCGGGTGACTGAGGTTTGCCTTAAGGAGCTCTGCGAGATCGGGATGCTGGCTGCCTGCGGCTTCCTTCTGGGGGCGCGGTGGGGTGGGGCACGATCAGGGTGTCCTCAAAAAACCATGTGCCACACTGGAAATGTCAAGTTCTGCATGTCGAGGGGCTTGGCCCCAAGAAGACAGTGTCTGCTGCAGCGGCTGTGTGTCTGTCGGTTCTGCAGAGATTCTGTCCCTGCCGAGGAATGGTCCGAGACCTCGTTGGGCTCCACTCCCCCCTGGCCTGGCTGCAAGATCCAGGAAAAGAGGTCTAGGGGTGGCAGTGTACTGGCCCCCCTCGGCTTGGAGATACTCGGGCCTGCCCCATCCTTCGGGCTGACAGCATTCCAGGCACGGTGCTAGGACTGCAGTAGGAGTGCCCGGTGCACCGGCGGAGGCAAGCAACTGGAGACTCCTAGCGTCTCGGCTGGCTGTAGCGATGGGGCGGGGGTGGCTGCCTCGGAATGGCGGCCCGAAGCTAAGCCCCTCCTTCCTGGGTAGTAGATCCCGGTGCCGGTAGCCCGGGTGACTGGAGGGAGTGCGGGTGTGGGGGTAGCTTGAACAGAATTGATGACTTCTACCTTTCCAGACCGAGCTCGCATCACCCAATTCGGCTGGGTGACAGGCCCTAGCCATGCAATCTCTTTTAAGGAAATCAGCAAGGGCCAATCCGGTTCTCCTGGCTTCCTGCCCTCACTGCTCCTTTTTTCCCCCCTCCCTCTCCTGGTAGGAGGGAGCAGGGGCACGCTGTATTTTCTTGGCAGTTAGTCAGCAGGGACTTTTGGGGACAGGCCGACCTGACGGATGTGACTGTCCCAGTCAGGAGAGGCGGAAAGCCAGCGGGGGAGGTAGTGTGGGGCTGGTGTCAGGGAAGTGGCAACAGACCAGCTGACCTTTTTGGCACTTAATCTCTGCTGACCCTGTCTCCACCTTCTCCTAGAGCTTTCTCTGATCAGAGGCTAGAACTCAACACATTCCTAGCCTTTCTGATGGAGGAACTGAAGCTGGAAGCTAATTGTAAGCAGACTTTTGGAACTCTGGGCTGGAGAAGGCCCTCAAAGCAGATTACGCTCCCACACCAGGCTGATAAGCATGCCCCTTGCTGCTGCACTTGCTAAACATTTTTGGAAGCTGACAGGTTTGAGTGATGGCGTGTGGGAGGAAGGCAAGATTTACCCCCAATGCTACTGGGCCTGTCTCTGCTATAGGGTTTTGTGCTCTGAGCTCTTTTTCTGCTGTTCCTCACAGGATTTGTTCAGTGGTCTCTGAAACCGGAGTGAGCCTGGGGGTGCGCTCTTGTGAGGGTGTCCCCTCCATCCTTGGAGGCAGGGCTGATGGGGTGTGGTGGGGTGTGATGGAGTGGATGCGGGAGGCCAGAGCGGTGACACACACCCTCCATCCTGATGAAGAGGGCCTGAGGAATGAGGGCAAAGTGGACTCTCTGATCATTGTGGCCAGGCAGCTGTTCTACCGCTGTCCATTTGACCTTTCACTTAACACACAGGGTTGGAGGGCTTTCGATGGGCAGGCTCTGAAAAGGTGATTCATCTCCCTGTTTCCTGGAAAAATGATCTTTAGCTGCTGCCAGAGGGGCTCATGTGGTCCGGTTCCCTCAAGGCTTTCCTTCTGTCCCCTGCCCAGGGCCCACAGTCCCTTGTCTGCCCCCACCCCACCTCCCTTGCCCTCAAGGGGGCCCTGTGTACTGACCACGAGGGTGGTTTGGGTGGACTTTCCAGTGGGCCGCCTGGTTTTGACAGCCTGCCTCCCCCTTTGTTTTCATTCACGGTCGGGCTTCCTGGCAGTTCTTCTTTGTGCAGATGCAGATCCTTGTTCTCATGGCCTCGCCCTGGCATCAGAGAATCAGTGGCAAAAGGGGTTTTCCTCTTTGGACAAGTCTTCTCCCTCTGAGCCTGACATATTGCCTGTGCACCATCCAGAAAGGCCTCTCCATGCAGCCCGAGGACAGGGTCAGGCTTGGTAGTCCCGAATTCAAAACCTGATGTTTGTCACTAGAAGATCCTCCGGAGATGAGGAGTTAAGTGGCGAATGATATCTTGGGGCATTTGACGCCCTTTGTTACTCAGAGGCTTTAACTAGGCTGGGCTGTGCAGTGGTCAGTAGCACAGGCTTTAAAGTCAGATGGATATCCCAGGTGTCCTGCCTTTACCATGTACAAGCTGGTGACCTAGTCCATTAACCTCTCTGGGCCTCAGTGTTCCCATCTGTAACAATGGGCATTTAACAACCACACAGATTGTGAGAGGCTTAAGAAAAATAACATTTGCAAAGTGCCATATACACCTGTCTATATATATGCATATACATACATCATAGATACATATTTATATATGTATATAAGTAAGATATGTAAAGCCCAGTGTCTGGCAAATAGGAAACACTTAATAAAATGAGCCATTTATATTGCTAAACCAAGAGATGGGGCATTGTTGAATGTAGATCTAATAGCCTCTCAGTGAGAAAAGGCATAGCTTATTCTGTCAAGCCCTTGAGAAGGTATCATTCAGTTCACAAGGGTTTACAGAACATCTGTTACATACCTAATATAGTACCAGGAATGGTGGGAAGGCGAGGGAAGTGCCTGACGTGCCAGGCTCTCTTCGTAGGATCTCATTTCATCCTCACGGTAACACTTAAAGCAGATATGACTTCCTATGACAATTATTTCGTGTAACATCTTCTTCAACGACAGTAATATAACAATGGCAAGTCATCACATAGCACTTCCGATGTGCCAGGAATTGTTCTAAAAGACCTCATTTGATTCTTACAACAATCCAATGAGACATGTGTTATCATTCTCATTTTACACTTGGGAAACTGAGGCAAAGGCTGGGTTAGTGACCCCATGAATAGCAGGAGTAGAATTAGAACTTGGACAGCCTGGTTCTGGACTCCCTGTTCTTAATCAGCATGCTACAGAGAGAAGATCATAGGGACTTTCCGGTTACTCACAGGCCCTGACTTATAAGACCACCGCTCTAGCCACTGAGCTGGAGGAGTAAACAGGGCTCAGCAAGGTTGAGTGACTCTCTCCAGGTCATCCTGCTCCAGGGTGGCAAGCAGGGAGTCCAGCTGTGGGTGGTCTGGATTGCAGGCTGGTGGTCTTCCCCATCTTCATAGCTGCCTCCTTCTTTCATGTTCTGGTGGAGGTAGAGGGTATATTAGACATGGTCTGGGCCTTGGAGGTCTTATAGTCTAGATGGGAGGTATAACTGATGTACTGAAGACATCAGGGCACAACACCAAGAGGGCTGAGAGGGCTGTTTGGGGCTGAAAGGAAGGAAAAGGCCACGATGGCTGGAGAAGTCCAGAGAGCCTCACGATGGGGCTGGAGATGGTGGGTTCCAGAGATGGGCAGGAATAGCTGGGAGGGGAGGAGAGGGGGTGTGATGAACGTGTGGGGAAGGAGGAGGGCATGCAGTGGTGCAGAGCAGGAGGGGGTGTAGCCACAGGGAAGCCACACCTTCACGTAACAGGTGATGACTTCATATTTAGTATCTTCCTTTCAAAAGGTGAGCATGAGCAAAGAACAAAGGCTTCTCGCAGTTGAAAAATTGGAATTGCCTGTTGGCTTCCTGGTTGATAGTGATCCTGAACATGTGGGTAGTTATGGAAAGATGGTGTCCATAAAACACCTGGTTCATAGCAGACCCTTGGGGAATGACAGTGATCATTATTAGTTTAAGGTTCAGAATCTCTAACATGGTGTGATATGGAGAAAGGAGACAGTTCTCATGGCTTATATTAGGCAACAACTTATTTCAGCCAGTGATGGCCCATTCTCCCGCAAGCCTGCTCTCCATCTCCATCAAGTGTGAAAAGACCTGATGTAGCCAGCAACTAGCTTTTAGGTGGAGCGCCACTGTCAGCTCGCCAAGCCCCTCACCTTGAATCTCACCCGCAAATCTATAGCTGGGGCTCGACCCCCAGAGAGAGGAGCTGTTCTGCAGCCGCAACATCCCTCCCAAGTCCCCCTCCTGGTGCTGGGATACCTGGGCCTCCCCTCAAGAATGAACATTTATAGCATCTGCTCTGTTAACATGGCGTATAAATTATGACCATGTGCAAAGAATTGTTTTAGAGACCTGCTCTGTGTTAGTTCAGAAACCCTGTCCGACCGACCTTCAGATAAGGAATGCTCATGAGCTATTTGAGGAGAGGTTAGCCTATTTTTAAGAAGCAGTTGCAGAGGGAAAAAAAATATATTTTTATATATATATAATACTTTGATATTTCCTGTTTTTAGGAGCCTGGTGTTCAACTTGCAGCTCACTTCTTTAAAAAAGTAATTAGAAGTGATGGAAATCCTCTGTGGGTGTTTTAGATGTTTAAAAAAAAAAACACAGACAAAGCCCCCCAGGAAGAGAATGCAGCTCCAGGCTTGCAACCTGTTGCAACTTTGCCCCATTGTGTTTTGATTAGAATCCTTGCTCCATCATCAAAGTTGATTATGGATTTGATTAGTGCATTTTTCTGCTATTGTGTTATTCCCTTTCTTCTCTTCCTCAGTTCTTGGAGGAGAATGCGTAGTATGGTTATCTGCCAACATGCAAGAATGTTTATAGTTCACGTATTATTGCTTATTTCATGGGTTAATTTTCTGAAAACACTTTAAGGGTGGGACTGGTGGCTCATTTAGAGTATCATTACATGTGTATATATGTGTGTGTATAAATACATCAACTTCTGGATATGTGTATATACACAAATACACACACATATACAAATATATACACATGGAACAGCTTAAAGTAATAAGCACATGTAAGCACACACACATCAAAGGCCAGACTGGAGGAATTACAGCCCAATTTCCAGCTTTCAGAATAGCTTGATTTGCTCCCCACTTCTCATACTCCCTTCATCTGTGACCGAGATCGAAGAACCAAGTCTTGGTGTTCTACTTTATTTATTTATAAGAGGTAAGAGATGTAGCCTTGAGAGAGGTGTTTTAATTAGGCCGTAGTGAAACTCCTGAAGCCAGTCTGCAAAAGCCGAAACACCTGGTGAGATTTTGGACATTTGGCTTAAGAGATTCTTATTTCTTAAAATCAGTCTCAGCAGCAAGGAAGGGAACAGTTATGAGGCATCTGCTATAAGCCAGGTAGTACTCTGCAGGGATTTTATGTGTGTGTGTGTATATATATATGTATAGGTATATATATGTATACATATTATGTATATATATGTATATATACATGTGTGTGTGTAATGTATATAATATGTATATATTCATATGTGTGTGTGTATAATGTATATAATATATATATTATGTATATAAAATGTAGTATGAGGCATAAGAAACTGGGTAAAATGTAAAGTGACCCATGAATTTCATAGGAGGAAGATGAAACCCAGACAAGTTACCACTTGGAGGCAGTTTTTGTTCATATTTATTGCTTTATTAATATTTGGCTGCTCCAGGACTTAGTTGTGGCGTGTGAGATCTTTAGTTATGGCGCACACACTCTTAGCTGTGGCATGTGAACTCTTAGTTGTGGCATGTGGGATATAGTTTGCTGACTGGGGATTGAACTTGTGCCCCCTGCATTGGGAGCATGGAGTCTTAGCCACTGGAACACCAGAGGAGTCCCTGGAAGGCAGTTTTAAAATGGTTGATTAGGCTTAATTGAGAGACAGACCTAGGTTCAAATCTAGGCTTTGGGCAAGTTAACATCTCTAAATGTAAGCATCTTTATCTATGAAGCAGAAACAATGATTCTTAAACATTGTCCGTAAGAATCCAATGAGATAATACTGGGAGGATGCTAACACAGAGCCTGGTATGGGATAAGCAAAAAGTATGTGATATTGCCTAATTTTATTACCCAAGGAAAGAGCCAAGTTTGGAAACCAGATCTGCCTCATTGCAAGCTCATGTTCTTTCTGCCCTACCTTTCTGCCTCTCAAGTGCATGGTTAACTATATGGAGAACAGGTGGTTTGCACTGTGGAAGCAGAGAGCATTGCGGAGCTTTTGTTAGATGAATGGGGAGCAAGAGTAAGTTCAGAACAGTGTCCTCTAAATGAGTCACGTCCAGAGTTGTGAAGTGAAATCTTCACATTTCGGTTCCAAACATGCCATTTCTATAGCACTAACCAAGCTGAGGGATCTGCTGCAAACCAAACTTATGGGAAGCCTCCTTTGAACACCCAGTCTGAACTGGTACCATCAAGGTGATTGAATGGAACTGGCCAATCTGATTGTGCTGCCCGGGACCAAGAATGGAACAATCCCATTGATTTGGCTTCTGAATGGCTTCTCATTGTTCTGAAGGCAGAAGGAAAGCCCTCTTCCCTTAGGGCTGGCATGATTGTGGTGGGAGCTAAACCTTGTGATCAGGTTGGTCATTAAGGTGCCCCAAGGCATGGCTGGGTGCCCAGTGGTGTTTTACTAATAGCCACAGGGCCACATTCAATGGTGACTCTGTCTCTTGGTCACATTGTTCAAAGAGATGGACAATGTGTTCCTGGAATGTCTCAGGCAGAATGGTTCATGTGATTTTGGGAACAAAACTGGGTCAGGCTTTTGTGCTTCAGTCCACACAAGTCAGTAGTGAGTGACAGCTAAAAGTTTTGCAGGAACCCCAAGTCGCCCACACAGAACCTAAAGAGTGATTCATGACTTAGTGCTCCATTTCCCAAGGAAAACAGACCCTCTCTTGTGTTTTGCAAACAATGGCCCCACAGCCTCAGAATATTTTCTCTCTCCAAGTGAAACTTCAGTACCTCCAGTGAATTTTGGTTTGTAGGTGTGGGGGCTGGGTCACGATAATGGCGAGGTTCTTTTGGAGCCTTGGAACCAAATCAAATACTCACAAGAACATGATTATAATAATGGGAACCGACACTGACAGAGCATGGCACTGGACACGCATCATTTCATTTAATCCTCACAACACCCCATTAGATAGACGCTACTTCCCCAAGAGAACAGAAATGACAGTTCTTGGAATCAGCAACTTTGGTTCTTCAGATACTTTGCTGCATGACCTTCGGTAAGTTACATTTTCTTTTGAGCCTCAGTCGCCTCATCTATAAAATGGGTAGAATGATACTTGTTCTACTCTTTTTTCTGAAGAGTTTTTGTGACACTTAATAGAGGTGATTATTAAGCATGACACTGACCTCATCATCTCCCACTGTTAATACCCTTCAAGGAAACCAAGGGTGAGAGGGGTTAAACTACTTTTCCAAGTAGCACAGCTGGTTAAGTGGTGGACCAGAATTTGAACCCTTAACTATTTGATCTCAGAGTCAAGGCTCTGAAATAGCAAGTGTGAAAGCACTTCAAAAAAAAAAAAACCTGAAAAGGCGTTGTTAATATGGAATCAAAGCAAACTGCTATAAAGTTTCTTTGGGCATGGTATATATGATATCCGGCTCCTCCCCTCTGCCCCAGAGTTTAGAAATATTGAAAATACTCATTCAATATTAAATAAATATTAGCTACTTCATCATATCATTTAACCTCCCTGGGGTTTGTAAAATTCCAAGTGCTCTCATGCCCCAAGGTCCAGTAAGGTGTGATCACTGTGTTACTGGCAGGGCTGATTCTAGACAGAAGGAGGAAAAATGGGGTATTTGATAAATCGTTGGCCTGCAGAAGCAATCAGATACATTCAGATTATGGGTCATTCTTTAGGACAGTGAGCCTGGGATCTTCCAAACTGGCAATGCCATGAAAAACAAACAAGAAGAAGATTAAAAGGTAGATGGAGAACTACTCTAGAAAAGGAGACGAAAGAGACGTGATAACCAAATCCAATAGGAGATCCCTGACAAGCAAAGCCACAAATGCTAGAAAGGCCATTTTGGAAACAATGGGAGATGCTTGAATGCAGATTGTATATCAGATAGTATTACTTCACTGGGCCTTCCCTGGTGGCTCAGGGGTAAAGAATCCACCTACAACGTGGGAAGATGTGGGAGACATGGGTTTGATCCCTGGGTTGGAAAGATCCCCTGGAGTAGGAAATGGCCACCCACTCCAGTATTATTGCCTGGACAATTGCATGGACAGAAGAGCATGGTGGGCTACAGTCTGTGGGGTCACGAAGAGTTGGACACAACTGAGTGACTGAGCATGATTACTCCATTGTTGTTAATGGTTTGGAAATAATGTAAGAAAATGTCCATTTTCTTGGAAGATACATGCTGTATTTAGAGGTGAGGTGTCTGGGTGTCAGCAACTAAGTCCCAGATGGGTTCAGGACCAAAAAAAAAAAAAGTGAGTATATGTGCAGATAGAAGGAGAAAGCAAATGTTATAAAATGTTTAAAACTGGTGAGTCTAGATACATGTGCAACTCTTTCAACTTTTGTTTGAAATTTTTCAAAATAAAATGTTGGGAAACAAAAAGAAAGCCTTGGCAAAAGAGTGTACATGTGCAATTCCGTTGACATCTGTGGTATATCCACGAGAACATATACAAGGTAGGATGTGTGAAGTAAGAGTGTGTGTGTGTGTGTGTGTGTGTATGTGTGTGCACTCACAATAAAGAGCCTGGCCAAGTTTGTTTCACCGGGATCTGGACTTCTTATCTTCATTCTGGTATAGCGTGAGAATCTTGGCTTAATTCCTCTTCTTTTATGAGGATGGTTGTGGAAATTTTATGGAAATCATAAGATCCAAGTTTATTTGATAATCTCTTGTAAAAATCTAAGATGTTTCCAAGGTTGAAAGTACAAAAGAGATTCTTTTTAATGAAGAAGTTTTTAAAAATATGAAAATACCAGGTTGAATTTTACTTATCAAGGCATAGAGAAGGCAAGGAGTCTGAACAGAAGCAAGGCCCTTTCTCTGCTTTAACCCTCTTTCTCTCCTCACTACTTAGAATTCCTTTGCCTGGCTCAACCCTTCTCATCCGTTAACCCATTCAAGGTCAGGCTTAGTGTCGCCTCCTCCAGGAAGCCCTTTGCCACCACCGTGGTCTGAAGGTAGCCTGTCTCCTGTGTGCTCCCATAGCTTGCTCTGAGCTCCTGTAACTTGAACTATGATTGTTATTTAGCCAGACCGCGACTTCCGTAAGGTTGAGGGTGTGCCTCTCATGATCTCTGCTAGTACTACATCAGCAGGACTGCACCAACACATATTAAGTTCTTGGTTCATATTCCAGAAGGAAAGAAGGAAGGGAGGGGGAAGATAAAAGGAAGAATTGAAAAACAGGATTGAGTGGCTGTTGAGCACCAGCTGTGTTCACGAAGCTGTGGTTCAGCCATATGGCTCCTGTAGAACTGGCTGTCGGTGTACGAGCTGAAACGAGCCCATGGCGGTGGGTGGCCAAGCATGGAAGACAGAGGGTGAAGCCAGTGTCAAAGCTCTCCAACCAGGTCTTGGGGAAACTTACCTGGCTGGGCAGTGGGAAGAGGCAGATTCCTTTACACAAGTTTCCTTTACACGAGGATATCTACAGCATCCGCACTGTCTGGTTGCTCCACTGGAAGGTCTATCTGGATGTGATCACGGTGGTTCAGCAGGCTGGAAAGTTTGCATGGGGAGGACACTGTGGGCTCTGGAGGGCTTTGGCACATCCCTCCACCAACAGCTTTGAAAGGGGGACTGAGAAGTGTTCTAAAGGGTTTTAGTTGGTTAAGAAAAGAGGATAGGACCAGCCTTCCAGGAATAAGGGTGACAGCAACCACTCATGTGCCATTTCCGCACAATCTTCACACTCAATCTCAATCTTCACACTCACTTTCTGAGCCTGATTTATCAGGAAGGAGGAAAGCGAGGGGTCAGTGGGGAGATGCCTGAGAGGGGTCTTTTTTAGGTCACCCAGCTGGTTTGAACAGTAGCAGGATTCCTACCTGGTGTTTCTGAGTCCAAAATCTGTGCTCTTAACCCACTCCACTGTTCCTGCCTGGAGAATCCCAGGGACGGGAGAGCCTGGTGGGCTGCCATCTCTGGGGTCGTAGAGTCGGACATGACTGAAGCGACTTAGCAGCAACCCCTGTCTTCTGTCAGTTACTGGAAGAGGCCTGAGTCCCATACTGGGGTGCTGCTTTAAAAAAAATCAAATCTCCAAGCCCTCTGCTCCTTGGAGCCTGCTCCCCGTTTCCCTGGCCATGGCCTCCCCGCTGTCTCCTTCTTATCAGGGCCTCTGTGCCTGTCCCAGCCTGTTGCTGGAGGTTCTGCGTTTACCAAGTGAGGAGCTCCACCAGCTTTGGCTCGCATCTTGCTGCAGTCTGGGCACAGTCTCCTCTCACTGCCTGCTGTCCCCCAAGTCACCCCCGTGCTGCTCGACCCAGCAGGTCCATGTGCCTGACAGCTGGCAGGACCTCTTTCCTGTCCTCCTGTGGCAGCTCTGCAGACAGTTCCCATTGCATGCTGATTTGCTTTGATTATTTTCAGACCTGGGAGTGACGCATGTTGACGTCAAAGTATGTGGGCCACAAAGCATCCCCGAACTGTCAGACCTTCCAGTGTGTGAACTTTGCTTGTTAACTATCTCTGGACAGAGGAAACCCTGGAGGGAAAAATACCATTTAGGCGACGAAACCAGATTTATAAGAATCAGGCTCACTCGGGATGTCTGCTTACTGATTTGTGCCTCTATGAACTAGATATTTGGGATGTCTGAGCCAGTGCGGACCTTGGAGGCCATCTATTCCCATAGCTCCATTGCCAATGGTGAAACAGCCTAGAGAGGGGTGTGAGTTGCCCGTGGTCACCCAGATCCAAGGGCAGAGCAGAAACCTGGGATCCAGGCCCCCTGTCTTCTGGCCCAGTGTTCTCCTCGCCTCACTCACGGCAGTCAGATGTTCTGCTCTGAAGGGCCTGATGGCCTAAAGAATTGGAACCAGCCCTAAGCTATGTTCTTTCCTTCTCCATCTACTGAGTAGTTAAGATACATATTCTTTTCCTAAAAAATTACTTTATTGAAGTATAGCTGATTTACAATCTTGTGCTAATTTCTGCTGTACAGCAAAGTGATACAGTTATATATATATACATATATATATACCTTTTTCATATTCTTTTCTGTTATGGTTTATTGCCATATATATATAAATATATATTTATTAGATACAGTTCCTTGTGCTTGTTGGATCTTGTTGTTTATCCACTCTATGTATAATAATTTGCACTGCTAATCCCAAACTCCCAGTCCATTTTTCTCCCAGCCCCATCCCGCTTGGCAACCACAAGTCTGTTCTTTTCATTCTCTCATATTCGAAAGCATTTGCGTTTGGCTCAGTGGATCAAAACTAGGAGTTCTTTGTGGATGGTATGATTGTGGCAGCAGACCACCATTCAACACCTCCCATGGGCCAGACACTCTCCATACATCATCTCATTTAAGCCTCACCATAATGAGATAAGGCTGGTGGCATTTCATCCTTTTCATGTTTGAGGCTCATAGAAGGTCAGTAACGTGACTGAGACCACATGGAGTCAGCTTTGAAACTCTCTGCTTTCACATCTGTGCTTTTTCTGCCCAGCATCTTAGACCCTGCTCCCCTAGGCTGGAAGTTAGAGAAACCCAGGTTAAGAGCCTACTTCCCCATTTATTTACCAAGCATCTAACTTCCCCGTGCTGGTGTAGGGCCCGGGACACTGTAAGTTCTCAGTAAATAGTTGTTGAACTGTAACTTGGACAAGTCAGTCCCACTAAGCCTCAGTTGCCCAAGGGAAAGTATAGCACTTCAGTGTGCTGTGCAGATCAAAGCAATACTGTGTGTGAAACTGTCTGGTATGGGGTAGATAAGATCTAGTGTTACTTACTGAGCTCTTGCTATGTGCTGGTCATTCTTCTAAGCACTCTCTATGGATTTTCCCATTTAATTATTATAAAAGCAATAATCTCTGAGGTAGGCACTTTGGTTATTATCTCCATTTTACAGGTGAACCAGGGCAGGTAGAGCATAAGCAACTTGCCCAAGGTCACCTGCCTACAAGTGGAGGAAACAGGCCTGAAACTCAGCAATGCTAGCAGAGCCTGCGTCCTCCCCCATGGCACGGTCCTCTCTCTGTGCCTCTCCTAACTCTAGTTGAGGGTGGGGAGGAGAGACGAAAGCACAGGGATGGAAAACAATTTGTGTAAGGTTCTTTAGCATGAGAGGTAGTAAAACCCAGCTAAGACTGCCTTCCTAAAGTAGCCTGGGGCTTTATTCTTTAAAAGGTGCTGGCTTCCCTGGTGGCTCAGTAGGTGAAGAGAATGCTTGCAATGCAGGAGACCTGGGTTCAATCCCTGGGTGGAAAATGCCCTGGAGGAGGGCATGGCCACCCTACTGCAGTATTCTAGCCTGGAGACTTCTATGGACAGAGGAGCCTGGCAGGCTACAGTCCATGGGGTTGCAAAGAGTAGGACAAAACTGAAGTGACTTAGCTAGCACACACACAACTCTAGTGAAAGGACAAACTATTTTGTCCTGGGAAGCTCTCACAAACTGGAGATGGTCACTAGGAGTCAGTGAGTCCCAATTGCCTGGGGGTGGCTTTCCCCTTGGGTCCCTGCTTGTCACTCATTTGGAATCATTTCTTCTCTGGATTGCAGAACAGAAACCAGTATAAATTTGACCTAGTCCCTAGAAATGTTTACCTGGCTAAAAATATGCCGGCTTTGTTACATTTTTAGCCAAATTTAGATTTGAAGTATATGCATTGCCCACACCCATGTATTAGGCATGAACTGTTGGTACATTTTGTAACAGGAAGCTGCTGGTTTTCCATTCCGGAGAACTGGAATTTGGTCAGAAATTTGTCATTTGCAAATGCCAGCTCTCACCACATTCCATTGCTGTTTTTAAGAATGTCTCGTCACCTGGAGTTGGAGGAAGCAGGCCATGGGTGAGGCCAGGCTGGCCAGGCTGTCTTGGTGTCTTTTCTCTAGGTCTGGTGCCTTCCAAGCGACCTCCGCCTGGCTCTCCCCAGGCCCACGCCATCTGCACTGTGTTGCCTTTGGATTAGTGCATGGGCAGACAGGGTGCTTATTTTAGAACTGGAAGGAGAGGAGATGTATCAATAAAAAATAAAAGCTGGGAAGGAAAAAATCCATTCAGTGGTTTTAAAATATCTCTCCCTTAACAGGACAGATTATTTTTGTTTCTTAAAAACAACTAGGTGATTTGCTCCTAGAAACAGAGTTGGAAAGACTGTAAAAAAGGAGGCGGCTGTTGAGATGGCCTGGAGGTTTCACCACCCTGGCCCATTTGCACAGCACAGGTCATTTTCCCCCGCCTCCAAAGCCCCTGACTGGAAGACTCTGGAACCTCAGAACTATGTCACAAAGACCCTGTTGTCTTACCTCTTTATTTTATAGATAATGAAGCCGAGCCTCAGGGCCCTTGCACCTGCTGCCTGGAATGTCTTCCCCAGATATTGACATAGCTCCTTCCCGCCTCTGCTCAGATGCCCCTTTATCAAAGGCACTTTTTCTGGCCATCCTATATAAAAGAACAATCCATTCTTTTATATCTCCTTGCTCTGCTTTATTTTTCTCCAGAACCAGAGCAATCTACCGTAGACACGCTATATATTTATTATCTTGTCTTCCTCTATTAGAGTTTCAGCTCTTAAGAAATAGGGCTTCACCTCTTTTGTTCACAGCTATCTCCCCCACACCTAGAACAATATCCAGCACTTAGTAGGTGATTACTATTTAGTAAATAAACAATAGGGACTTGTGCAAGATTTCAGGCAGAGCTGGGACTAGCCTCTAGGTCTGACTCCAAATCCAAGATTCTTACTTACACCTATTTCTCTAGATGCTACTAAGAAATCTACAGTGTGTCTCTTAAGATGAGAATGGGTTAAAATGTTCTGCCTTTGACAATTTTGCACCTTTTGTAGGGACTCTTACTGCAAAGGATGGACTAGTATCTTAGCACAAAGATCATTGTCTTAACATCAAGATGTAGGTGAGTTAGGTTGGCTGGGAAAAGGTAATATTTTTGATCAGGTTGGGGAAATCTTACCCTGTGAGCAGACTCTTACGTGGTCCAAGTTTAGGGCTGGATCCCCAGTAGGAGAGAGAGCTGAGAACTGGATTTGCCAAGATGCACTGCTTCCATTTTGCCTTCCGTTTTGCTTTTTTCTCTTCTCCTCTCCCCCACCCCTTCTTCCCCTCTCCCTCCCTCTTTCCTGCTTTCCTTTCTTTGTTCTGGCTCCTTTCTGTACTTTAACCCTTGTTAATAAAAACCATGATCTCTGAACTAGCTATCATAGCATCACCTGGAGGCTTGGTAGAAACACCAAACCTTGGGCTTAGCCTCTGACCTTCTGAATCACAATTTGCATTTGAACCAGAACTCAAGATATTTCATAGGCAAATTAAAGTTTAAGGAGCAGAAAAGCAATTATGCCCTTACCTCGTCAGAAGTGCTGAAGAGAAACTTCCCTCCTGAAAATACTCAGTTTCCTCTTCTGTATGGAGGCATGGACCCTGTTGCCTCTAATAACCCCTCTGAGTAGGGATGGGAGGGATGGACAGGACACCCCCTGAAAGAGGATATCAGAAAAGAGACTTCTAGAATCTGCAGCCGATGCATATCTTACATTGCTGTGTCTTATGGAATTCTCCAGGCAAGAATACTGGTGTGGGTAGCCATTCCCTTCTCCAGGGGATCTTCCCGACCCAGGGATTGAACCTGGGTCTCCTGCATTGCAGGTGGATTCTTTACCATCTGGGCCACCAGGGAAGCCCTTATTCACTGGGCTTTGTGGCTAATGCTTGGTCAGCGTGATGGAAGGCTGGCATCTGTCTGGTAGCTGCAGAAGGAAGGGAAGTCCTGTCTTTGACCTGGGCATTAAAGATTAGAGGACCTCAGCTCTCCTCTTTGCAGTGAGCTCTGGGCTGGTTGAGATAGCATCTGGCAGCAACTGGAGGCAGTCCCATCGCAGCCCTTCTTACTGTCGGCTGGGAAGTCCGCTCTAGCCCCTTCAGCAAAGAGAGAACAGCCCCTCCCTCAGTCTGAATAGAGCCCAGCTCCCAGGATCCTTTGCTGTTTGGAAGTCTCCTTCTAGCTCTCCTTGAATTGCAGTGGGAAGTTGCATTGCACGGTGCCAGCATGTTGTGAAGGAGTGCGCCCCAGAGTACCAAGGGGAGGGGCTGGCTCTGGTGGTCATGCTGGGCTCTCTAGCCCCGCTTAGAGAAGCCCTGTCAATGGGCAGGTGGCGTGCAAATGTAATCTGTCTCCCTGCTGAGGCGTTTCTTTCAGTCATGCTGCGGTTGGGTCCTGATTTGCAGAAAGCCCATTGATAAGAGCAGAGCAGATTAATTGAGCCCCTGAATCAGGCTGTTTGGTGAAATTATTGTCTAATGCTTTTAGAGGTGGCAGCTTTTTTTTTTTTTTTCCAGCTCGTTCTGTGTAAATCAGAGCTACTTAAAAGCTGCTTACACGGTCACTGGTACCATAGAAACCAGCCATCCCTGCGCACGCTCCTAGCCCAATTGGGCAGGGGCCACTGTATGTGTAGGAAGGGGATTTAGTGGGCTTGCTCCAGCATCCACAGGAGGGAGGAGGCCCTGGAGGAGGTCAAGCAGGGCTTTCTATTCCTTCCTTAGCTCCCCTAGACTTGTCTCATTTAACCCCATCCAAGTCGCCTGGAGGAGGGACATCCCCCGCCCCCTCAAGTCCACACTGAGCCCTGATGGGAACAGAGAATCTGTCCAGTGACTGAAAGGTAATGAGTCTGACGCTGAGATGTTTGTAGATATGTGCATGTATGTATGGGCATGCGTGTGTGCGTGTGTCCAGATGTTCCTCGAGGGGCTGGAGAAAGTCCATTCCGACCACTGGCCACACCATATCATGTGAACAGTGTGAGGAGGCTGCAAGCGCACTGTTCTGAGAGTCGAAAAGCTTGAGTTTTCTCTCTTAGACCCTCCTGAACAAGCCACGTGACCTGGGCACATGGCCAGTCATTCTTTGCCAGGACCACGTGGAGCTGTCAAAAAGAGAACAGATGTCCAGACATCTCCCTTCCAGACACAGGCTTGGGGTGAAGCTTCTGCACCTGTATTTATTAGGGCTCTGCAGGGGATTCTGATGCATGGTCTGGGGTCGGAGCTCTTGGATTTGAGACCGGCATTCAGAGAAGTCAGGATCACGAAGTAGGTAAGAGAAAGTGGTCATGACCACACAGACCGGGGCGTAGACCCCAGCTCTGCCCAGGTAAGGTGAATGGCTGACTCACTTGTTCGTTCTTTCTCATCTGCTCTAGAGGCATGAATGTCTCAGCCTCACAGAGCTGCTCTGAACGTTCCAGTGCAGGAAGCGTGCAGCCAATGCCTGGCATGTGTGAAGCAAAGTCGCTCAGTCGTGTCCAACTCTTTGTGACCCCATGGACTGTAGCCTACCAGGCTCCTCTGTCCATGGGATTTTCCAGGCAAGGTTACTGGAGTGGGGTGCCATTTCCTATGAGTTCTCGTACATGTTGGTCTCAGGTACGTGCGTGCATGCGTGTGTGTGCGTGTGTGTGCGTGTGCATTTTCTGCTGTGCTCTCATATATGGATAGAAACCTCTCAAGGAAGTCCAAGGAGAATGCAATTGGGAAATGAGATGGCAGAGCTCAATTATATTAATGTAATTTGGCAATAAGGAAACCAATTAATTCATTCTTTCAGTCAGTTATTAACAGGAAACGAGAGTGTGCAAAGAAAGGTCCTGTGGGACCAGAGAGAGGTGCCAAGCGTGCCTTTCTCCCTTCGTGACAGTGGTTCTTAAACTTCGCTGTGCATCCTTACGACCCAGGTACTTGTTAAAAATGCGGAATCCTGGGCCTTACCTCAGAGATGCTGATTTTGCAGATCTGGGTGAGGCCTGAGAATTTATATTTTGGGCAAGTATGATTAAGTGAACTTGCCGAAGGTGGCCCACAGCCACTGCTCTCTGACAAAGGCTGGTCCAGAGGGAAATATCAACTTGGATGATTAAAGGGAAGGGGGAGATTAGGTGAGTTGGGGCAGGCAAGGATGTGAGCCCAGATAAGGTGAGAGGAGCTAGGCTTGAATGTATGCATGCGAGATGCAGAGAAAACAGGGCAGCTTCTTCAGGATTTGGTGTGCTGAGCACAGGGGGATGGGCTCTGGGTGGATGGGGAGTCCTGGCTCCTGTTCTTGCAGCTGGGGGCTGGAGTTGCTGTGGAGGGTGGGCGTCACACTGGATGTCAGCCCCTGGAAAGCTCTCACCAGGACTCCTGGTAAAGGACCGTGAACCCAGAGTATGTGTCCCTTCATCCTCTGCTTAAGGCCCAGGCTGGCTGCCTGTAGGTTGCCTGGCAGTGCCCATAGAGTTCAGCATCTGTTGGCTCATTCAGAAATCAGAGCTCAGGAGCAACCTGGAGCAGGGACACCTGGAAGGTAAAGTAGGCTTGAGATCCTCGGGACCCCAGAGCGGGGTAGCAGAAAGAGCTCCAGCACTGTATTTGAGCGTCAGTGTGAGCAGACAGGGGCCTTAGTCAGCGTCCCAGGCCTCCAAGGTGCCTGGTGTCCCCTTGTTAAAGCCTGAACCTAGATAGCCCCCAGCAGTGGCCTTTGTGTCTTGTGTCACCGAAGAGCACGTTTCCTGAGTCGCCAGTGGCTTAGAAAGAGCTAGAACTAAGAAGGGATGGAGGGGAAGCCCCTGCTTGTGTGCCAGGTTCCTGCTACCTGCTCACATGTTTTGCCTCCTTTAGTCCCCACCGTGGACGTAGATACCAGGAGTCTCGTTTGAGAGATGGAGAAAGGCTCAGAGAGGTAAGGCAACTTGCCTAATCCCACACAGCTAGGACTGGGCAAAGCTGGGGCTGGGACTCGCTCTGTCTGCGTCCAGTTAATCGCCCCGAGAGCCTCTGCGAACGGGGGGGAGGCCGTGCTGCTCTGCCCTAGGTGCGGGCCCCTCGCAAGCCCCGCTGCCCCGGCTGGGGGCGGGGGGCGCAGGGAGGGCAGGGCCCCCCGGAGTCCCGTGACGTGTGGGACATTTCTATGCCCTCCATCAACAATCCAGTCTTCAGTAACGTTGCCCCTGGCTGCCAACTGCTTTCGCCATAGCCAGACGCCCCCCTCCCCATACCCACCCACACAGGCGAAGGCTGCGGCCAAGGGCACCCCGGAGGGGGAGGGGGATGTGCCCTCCCGAGAGGCCTCTGCAGAGTCCCTGAATGGCCCCATTGAGGCCCAGGCAGGATGACAATGGCCGGCTGGGACCCCCGGTCTGGGTCCGCTGAGGTGAGAGGGCTGGGGCTGGGCAAGCGGTGCTGGCTCAGAGGCCAGATGCTGACTTCCAGGGCAGGGAGCCAGCGCCTCTGACGCGCTCTGAAATGCCAGCTCCGCTTAACGGGGAGCAGCCGGGTCGGGCCCCACGCCCCTCCCTGTGCTGGGAGGACTGGGAACCCGGCTCCCAGCCTCCACAGGCCAGCTCTCAGCCTCCTTCCGTGCCCGTGCCCGGGGTTGGGCCCTGCTCCTTCCACACTGGGGACTGTGGGGGGCCTTTCCGGGTTCCCCTTGGTCCTCACAGTCATCATTCTCAGATTGTTTGAAGAAATAAGCCCTCTCCAACAACTTAGCTGGGGTGGCCAGGTAAAACACAAGGCACCCAGTCCTATTTGAATTTCAGATAAATAATGAATAATTTAAAAATTGTGTTTAAGTATATGTGCGTGCTCAGCTGCTCAATCACGTCCAACTCTCTGTGAACTTACAGACTGTAACCCACCAGGCCCCTCTGTCCACGGGGATTCTCCAGCCAAGAATACTGGAGTGGGTTGCCATGCCCTCCCCTAGGGGATCTTCGCAACCCAGGGATCGAACCCAGATCTCCCGCAGTGCAGGCAGATTCTTTACCAGCTGAGCCAGCAGGGAAGCCCATTTTAAGTACATATCAAATATTAACAATCAATAAAGATGGAACCAAGATTTGGGTCCATCTGTTGTGTCATGGGACACACTTAAACTGGAAAATTATTGGTTGTTTATCTGAAATTCACATTTAACAGTGTGCCCTCTGTTTTCAGTTGTTAAGTCTGACAATCCTATCTCAGGGAGCCGTGATGGGCACATGTGTGGGGGTACCAGGGCTCGGCTATATTTCCCTCTGTGCTACTGAGGGGGCCACGTAGAGGAGGCCTCTCCTCCACACACTCTCCACCTCCTGCTCCCACACCTGCGGTGCTAGAGGCTGCACATAGTAGGTGCTTTACTGAAAGGCGGCCACTGCCCAGTTCTCTTCCTCACCCCTACTTCCACGAGCTGTGTCTTTCTCCCTCAAATCCCGCAGTGGAAAAGGAAGCTTTGGGGTGCATTTTGAGTGGGAGACTATTTACTGAGCACCTCCCTGTCACATTGGGCTGAACCCTGGAGACTCAATGGTGAACAAGCCAGATGTGGTCTCTGCCCTCAAAGGAGCTTATAGGCTAGAAGGGGAAGTGTGCAGTGGACAAAAGGCAACCGTGAATCAGCAAACCATGAACACTGAGGGTGGTGGGGGGAGGCACAGATGGGCTCTCGACCCCAGGAGGGCATCTCACCCACACCTGCATGACCAGGCTGACATGAAGACTAGGGGCCTTGGAGTTAGAAATCCTGACTAGCTATGTGGCCCTGAATAAGTCACTGAACCTCGCTGAGCCTCAGTTTTCCTCATCTGTTAAATGGGAACAACATACATCGCCTCTAGGACTGGTGTGAGATTCCAAGTAAAATGGTGAATGCGTGTGTGTGTGTGTGTGTGTTGGGGTGTGGAGTGTAGGAGTGGCAGGAGAGGGGAAATAAAGAGGGGCCAGGAATGCCTGGCCCCCTGCCTGCTCCATGCCCCTCTGTCCTTACCCCCTCAGCATGCTGGTTCTCTATCTGGCATTGTTATTGTCAGTCTTTTATCTGATTCTCCTTCTGTCGCAGAGAAATAGCAGTGATACCAGATGTTTATACGGTATTTTACAGTTTGCGAAGCATAATGATGAAGAGCCTGAGCTGAGGATTCAGACAGGCCTGGGTTCAAGTCTTGTCTCCACTCTGTGACCTCACAGAAGTACTTAAGCTCGCTGGGCTTAGTCTTTGTCAAATGGAGCCTCACAGGCATTGAGATGATGGAAAGAGACCAGTCACATAAAGCACTTAGTATGGAGCCTGGCACCCTGCAAGTCCCCTGGAGGTGAGCGGCTCCAACAGGCTCTTGTCTGAGTATTGAAACATCCTTGCAAGGTGGTATTGTTAGGTGGAGAAATGATGGTCAGGGACGTTGGGTAACCAGCCTAAAGAGGCGGAGCTGGAGGAATGGCTGTAGAGGCTACACTCCTGCCTTCTCTGGAGGCCTTTCTGTCACCTGGTCAAGGGCTCTGCTTCTAGCTCTCATCCAGGTGCCTCTCTGGGGACTAGCCTCCTCTCTGACTTCAGGCCCTCCTTGCCTGTTGTGGTCTGGTCCAGATACCTGGCTACCTCCTTAAGATCTTGGCATGCCCACTTGTGCTGGACTCTGCGCTGCCCAGCCTTCTGTGAAGTAGAGAGAAAGAGCATCCTCTAGGAATCTGAGGGTTTATGTGCCTCACGACATCCATTTTTCCTTTGCCAGGCTCGAAGTCTGAGATGTGGGCGTTTTTATTGTCCTCTTAAACCTTTTGTCAGCTGATACCCGCACAATTATGCTGTTGGCAGGGATGCTGCTTTTATTGTCTTGAACACAAAAGCAGCTTTGAAAAGAGGGGGCACTTCCGGGGAGCAGGTGGGGGTGGGCTCTCACAGGAGAGGCCTCTCCACTGACTGCGTCACCCTCCCGTGGGAGCAGACGGGTGGCATTGCTCTTGTAGGTGGTACTCTGGTTCCTAATAGAATAATGATCTATAGCCCATAGGTGTTGAGGGGAGGAGGGGAGAACTTCCTGTGTGCACAGCACTGGGGTGCACTTCTGGCCAGCATTGTGTTTGGTCCCCCGACCCATTTTGCAGGGTCAGGCCTTAGACCCATTTTGCAGATGAGCAAAATGAGCTGGAGAGGCTAGCTGATTTGGTCTAGGTCAAGTGACTGGTAAATGGTGGCACCGGCTTTCGAGCTCAGGCGTGTTTGGCTCTGGTGCCCATGACTGGCTTTCTCTTAGCTACACATGGGTCTGCGTGCGGCATCTTGGAGGTGCCAGTTGGGGACCTGGGGTGCTCCTCCTAGCTCACCTCTGTGGGCATTAAGGTACTTGGTACCATGCAGTGCCCAGCCTCAGGACAGAGGACCAGGCTTCTAAGGGAGGTAGGACAAGAGCTGGTTTCTGATCTCTCCCTCTTTCCTTAAAGAAGTAAAGGAATTTGGATACATGGAGGGAGGAAGGAGAGTTTTCCAAAGGCCGGAAAAGCCTGTGCAAGGTCTAGAGGCAGCAATGACCATGTCTGCTGTGCCTGACAGATGACGTTGAAGAGGCCTGCTTTGAACAGATATTTATATGGGAAGGTGGTGCTCAAGGCAGTCTGGAGAATGAGGGCTTTGGAGGCCAGTCAGGGACATTTGGTCTCAGTCCCAGAGAATGGGGAGCCATACTGGGATTCTCTGTAAGGGAGGGCAGGCTGAAAATAGTGTCTAAGGGGGTTCATCTCAGGACACCAAGATGAAAAAGATGGAGACTAGAGGCCTGTCAGCAGTCTCGGTACTACTGTTGATGATGGCAATGGTGATAGTGAACACAGCTCACATTTGTTGCGTGCTTGCTGTGCGCTAGATGCTATTCCAAGAATTTTACCTGTATTCACTTGTTAAAAGATTGCAGTGGACTTACAGGGAAGGCACTATTATTAGCCCCATTTTACAGATGAGGAAGCTGGCACAGAGAGGCAACAGAGGCCTGGACTAGGGCCGGAGAGGAGCAAGTAGATTTAAGAGTCATCCGAGGAAAAACAAGCTCAGGACTTGGCACCCCGTGTTGAGGAATGAATCAAGGAGGGCAGGCTGTGTAATGACTCCAAGGAAAGCTGTTGCGTTTTGATAGGAGACAGTTTGCCGGTTGGTAGTTATGGGTGAGGTGACCACCCAGCCAGCTGAAGCAAGGTAGTAGTTTCCTAAGTGCATGAGATAAAACGTAAATGCAGTATTTGAAAGGCAGAATATAATACTCCAATGCCAGACACGGATGTCTCAGCATGGATGACGTCAGTTGGGGACGATGGCATAAGAGAAGGGCACCTGGGACGGAGGCTTGTGCCAGCCTCCATTTCCTTCCATGAGGACAGCGTGCTGCCTCAAAACGTGACTTCCTGGGCCCCTTCTTGAACCCTTTGCCCTTCCTTCCTACTCACACCCAGTCTGATGCAAAGCAATTCATGCTCAAGCATTTCTTCCAGCTGAGTGAAGTATCCCTCCTTCTAGGTCTCATGATGCCATTTTAACAGATCTTCAGAAGCTAGGCTGATGGAGGTGGGGAAGCGAGGAAACCCCTGTGGGCTGGGCAGGGCCGGATGGGCTCACATATCCTCCCACCCCCAAAAAATGTACAGTGAGCGGGCTGGAGTCTCTGATTGTGCCTGGAATCCACAGGGCTTCCCTGGTGGCTCAGACGGTAAAAAAATCCGCCTGCAATGTGGGAGACCTGGTTTCGATCCCTGGGTGGGGAAGATACCCTGGAGGAGGGCGTGGCAGTACAGGCACGAACCCGCATGCTCTCCAGGTCTGCTATGGAGGCCTGGGCCAGGCCCGCGAGCCTTTTCTTGGGCTGGCAGTGCGGGAAACCGCCCTCAGCCCTCCAGCCCCATCTCGGTGGTATGTAGTCATTGTAAGCATGGAATTTCCCGTTAACTGGGCCAGAGTTGGGTTCTGACCTCATGCTTCCTTCTGTGTGATCTTACTTTTCTCATTTGTAACATGTAGATAATAATAGTATCTTACTCGTTGCATTGATGAGGGACTAAATCAGAGAAGGCCTGTAACATGTTCATCCCAGGACCCAGCACATAGTAAGTGCTCACTAAACGTAAGCTGCAGTTGTCGTCCCAGCCCACCCTGAACCTCTCCAGGAGACTGAAGACTTCTTCATGGGTGCTGCGACTAAGCCGGGTAACCTGGCAGCTCGGTGCCCCTGGTGTCAGTGAGCTCAGCCTGGGCCCCTGCCCACTCTCCCCAGCTCTCCAGGCCAAACACATGGGTGGTTTGGGGGTGAGCGTTGCTCTGGGAGCAGCCCTGTTCCTGGCATCCTAAACAGGGTCTTATAGAGCCTGGGTCTTTCCAGCCCTGCAGAGGTTTCCATCAGAGGTAATAATAGTTCTAGGGGCTTCCTTGGTAGCTTCGTGGTAAAGAATCTGCTTTCCAAGCAGGAGAGTGGTGAAGTGGTAAAGAATCTGCTTTCCAAGTGGGTTTGGTCCCTGGGTCGAGAAGATCTCCTGGAGAAGGAAATGGCAACCCACTCCAGTATTCTTGCCTGGAGAATCCCCATAGACCAAGGAGCCTGGCGGGCTACAGGCCACGGGATCTCAGAGAGTCAGACACGACTAAGCAGGTAAACAGCAATGATAGTTCTAGCCAATACTTACAGACCACATAGGGTGTGCCAGGCATTGGGCTGATTAATTTAATCATCACAGCTATTCGCAAAAGCTATTCACAAAACACTGCTGCTACCCATGTTTTACACGGGAGGAGACAGAGGCATAGCAGGCCAAGGTCAGGTGCTTGTGCCGGGACTCATATAGCCAAAGTCAGAGGCAGGACTCGAACGCCTCACTTCCGTGCCTTCTGAACAAAGGAGTCTGAAGCCTTTTCCTCTACACTATGCATGAGATTTTAATCACCTCCCAGCAGCCCGGGAAGTTTTGCTATTTCTCTGAGCGCAAGGGACCAGAGCCATCTGTTGGGTGCTTTTTTGAGGGAGCTGGTGTGACTTGTTTCAGGGTAAAATGCAGAGAAATAGCATCACTTTTTTTTTCCCCCTGCATGATAAAAATAAGCTGCAGGGATGGGAAGAACAAACTGAGGTTGGGAGGCTGACACTGTGGGGAGGAGGAAGCTTGAGTGCTAGGCGCTGCCCACTTGGGTGCCATCTGCCGCCATCTGCCCAATTTGGGGTCTGCATCAGCCTGACCTGCCAGCACCTGTCTGGCCGCCAGCATCAGCCATCAGAAGCGGAGCACCTTTCCAAAGAGCTTTTGGCTCAAAGCAGTTCAAGGGGCAGAGAGAGGTCCATGGGAGGTGGTGACAGTTCAAAACACATTGTCCCTTAGATGTAGCAGTGTCCCTGTCTCAGCCTCTCTGTATCAATCAGCTCCAAACAAACTGGGCATGGCTTTTGATCATGAAACACTTTTTTTTTTTTAATGAAAAACTAGAAGTCGTTGGTGAGGTTGAGATTATGTTAATGCATGCAGTTTCCACTGCTGCAAAGATTAAAAATAGCTTCCTCTTAGGAAACTGGAGCTACTCACTGTCAGTCTGCCTTCTAGGCCACCTCTTGTTGGGTTGCAGGGCTGCTGGGCACAATTCTGAGGACCTTCTTGGCTGTCCCAGGCCCCGGAGATTTGCTGAAGCAGAAGATAAAGAGACAAGAGCAGTCTTTCCCAGTATGTTAAATAGAATGTGATCTGAGCTTCAGTGAGACCTCTTATCAGCATTAAACACCCAGGGAACATTCTAGTCCTTCTCAGGAATGCCCTGAGGCACCTAGCATCTGTGCTAGGTTTGTGCTAAGCAAACATACTGATTGATTTGGAGGTTGGTTTCAAATTCAATAACCATCATTTGTTGAACGCCTACCATGGGCTAAGTGATTTTTATACATAAGATTTCTCATGTCTGCTCATAATACACTTACACATAAATTACAGTTGTTGGTATATCCATTTCACAGAAGGGATACCTGGGGGTTACTCTGTATATTTGACTTGATCAGAGAACTAATTGGTGGCAGAACCAGACTTTGGACTAGGTGTCTACACTCATCTTCAGTTTGCCGGCCTGCCTTCCCCAGCCACCTGGATTCAGGCTACAAAATGCAGGTGCACTTTTGACCCTTGAACTGCATGGTTCTACTTACATGCAGATGTTTTTCAATAGTATTGATAAATACTACAGTACTCCACAATCCATGGGTGGTTGAATTCCCAGATCCAGAGGAACTGCGTGTGCAGAGGGTCGACTACAAGTGATACTAGGATTTCCCACTCTGTGGAGGGTCAATGCCCCTAACTCTGCCTTGTTGAAGGGTCAACTATAATTTGGGAAGATTTGGGGACCTTTACAGAAACTTACAAAGCTCCTATCCAAATTGCTTACACTCACGAGAAAGAGGAAGGGAACTTGCCCCGGGCTGCTCAGCCAGCAAACTGGCAGAGCCAGATACAAACTCACACCTGCCACCTCCAAAGCCCAGGTCCAGTGACGTCCTCTCCCCCAACTCTGCTGACCTGGGTGTTGATCACAGCCACCCTTGGCGTTCACTTTAGTCAGATTTCATCAATAAATACACTGGAGATAGCTTAGGCAAAGCCTCCCCTAGGCTTTAGAGGGCCCGACAAATATTTTTTGAGGGGGTCTTGTCTAATATATAAAGAAAATTTATTGCCAGAAGCCAACGTGCCAGCGCCATTTGGACAGGCCAACCTCACATAATTCCATGAAAGAACTTCGACCCCAGCTAGGAGGATCCACACTCTTGCTTTCCTGGAATTGGGGCCCAGCTATGGAGCCCAAGCTATCATTGGGGTAACTGCTGGAGCTCCTTGGGATATTTGGTTGTCACTGTGAGTAGGTAGAAGTTCAGAGGGCTCCCTGAAAGGAGAACTGGGAATAGGGAGCCCCCCGATTTCAGGTGCTAGTTGGGGTATACTGGCTGGTATCAGGCCCTGGATGGAGTCTTTGACAATTTCTAGGAAGACACTCAAAAGCCTACTTTAAAGGACATTAGTGAGCACAGAGATAAGCAGTTATGGGGGAAAGAAAGAAAGGAGTCTGTTTATGAAACTTCTGTGTGCCAGGTATAGTGTTCGGTAGGGTGGGGAAGGGGAGATCAGAGTAAGGTGAACAAGGACAGAATCCATGCTTTCTGGGATCTTATAGCCTGGTGAGGAAAACAGGCGTGACTCGCATCATTACAAGGAGGAGGGCAGGGAACGAGGAAGGAGGCAAGGGGCCATCTGTCTAGCAGATAATTCCAAAGCACAGTAACATGGTGGAAGGTGCAATATCATGATCATAGACTTTGGAGTCCAAAAGGCTGAACTCAAGAACCTCCCTTGCTCCTTCCTATCTCTGTGCAGCTGTATGAGACACTTCAACTCCCAGCTTAGTTTGCTCTTCTGAAAAATGGGGATAAGAGTTCCTGCCTCCCAGAGTGCTTAAGAAGGTTCAGTGAAATCGTGCACAGAGGGAAAGCCCTTGGGAGGAAATCTGACCCACATATAGCGCTCACTGAGTGGTGGCTCTTACCAGTTATTATCTGACGTCTTAGACTTAAGTCGATCCAAAGCAAGTGGTAGGAGGTCTGGGATAAGTGGATGCTCTGAACGTCCATTCAGCAGCTGGCAGTAAAATTGCACAGGAAGAGGGGACTGAAAAATCCACTGTTTTCTCAGCCCTTAGAGAAATTAATGATGATTGTGATGCTCCTTGAGCCAGGAGGAAAGGTTAACTTCTCTCTGATGTTTTCTGACTTTTGCGAAGGTGAGGATATATAACACAGAACTTCCGAGGGGGATAAAAGGGACTAAAATAGGAGTTTACCCAGGCAAAGCAGGGGCCCTAGGTGTGTGTATGCTGAGGCTCTGTCTGGAGCCTGTCAGCCTTGTCCGGGCTGGATTTCCAGTTTGGGAGCTGTAGATCTTAAATATGGGTGACAGCTGTCGGAGAGGCATATCCAGGAGATGAAAAGACAGCTCCATCTGCTTGGTTCTGGAGAAAGTAGGGAGACTGTGATCAGTGGGTGGTGGCTTTTCCTAGTGAGGAACTTGTGGCTGAGTTCTCAGCGGGGAGGCGGTGTTTACAGCCAACACAGACACCTAAACTGGATAGCCTGACCCCTGGCGTGGTGGCTACCATTGGCAGATGGGGCTTGTTTGTAAGGAGAGACCAGGGAGGACAGTTCCTGGCCACTGAGAGGGAACATCCCAGCCTCGCCCCATAGAGGAGGTCACATGGGTTTTTGTGCGTAGGCTCTTGACAGCAGCTCTCCGAAGGTGTCTTAACTACTGCCAATGGGAAACTTCTGCTGCTATGCTGTTTGGCTGCCTCTAGCAACGCAGGGCTCTATGCTAGAGCCCAGAGTCACCCTTGGAGCACAAGAAGTTAGGTTCTGTCCCCTGGGCCACACATTGTACCGGTTGGAGAAGAGACAGCAGCTCAGTAGCTAGAGAGAACACACAGCTTATACCACAAGGTAAAATGTAATTAGAAACATAAACACATCTTCCCCTCTCCCTGTACAGTCCTCTCGGTCAGAAACATTTCAAATCATCTACATATATTGGACTTCCCTGGTGGTCTAGTGGTTTAGAATCCACCCGCCAATGCAAGGGACACTGGTTCAATCCCTGGTCAGGGAAGATCCCACATGCCACAGGGCGACTCAGCCCATGCACAGCTACTGAGCCCACACCCCCACAGCCTGTGCTCGGCAGCGGGAGAAGCCGCTGCCGTGAGAAGCCGAGCACCGCAGCTAGAGAGCAGCCTCCACTCGCTGCAACTAGAGAAAGCCCGTGCGCAGCAACGAAGACTCAGCACAGCCAAAAACAGACAAGAAGTGGTTTAAAAATAGTTCTCGTGTATCGGGTTCTACGTTAGTCTGTTCATGCGTGTCTTCTCATTTAATCATAGCAGCCCCATGAGACAGATTCTCACTTTATTCCCATGTTAATGTCGAGAAAATGGGTAAAGAGAGGGTACGGTGTTCAAGGTCACAGATAGGAAATGCCAGAGTAGGAATTCAAACTCTTGTCTGCCCATCTTTGAAGAATTACGTCAGAGGTCATACTGAGGACCCCGAATCCATCTGTTCTGAGGATCGATGGCAAATTTTTAAGGTAAAGTTTGCAAGCTGATGGCCCTTAGGCTGCATTAGGCCTGGGGATACATTTGCTTATTTGGCAAAACTTTTGGGAATAACTAACTATAAGTAGTGGTCTCAGTTTACCACAGTCCCTGCCACTCCCAGCTGTCTCACACCCAGCCGGCTGCATGGCCCCTTTAGTAATGTGAGTTTACTCTTCTTGACTAAAGTTTTCTTTTGCTTAAGTAAGTGTTGGAGTCAGAAGGATTGATAGTGTCCTGAGAGGGGAGATGCCCTCTTTTCCCCTCTTAGTAGGAAAGAAGGGCTGGCAGCTCCAGACTTGGCCAAGTTGGGCTGAGGAATTTCTCAAAGCCTTGGGTTTTCAGCTCGAAATTCAGCTTGTGGGAATTTAGGTTTCACAGGGTATCTGAAGAGGAACATGGGTAGGGAAATACTTTATCCAGTCCTTGCAGAAGAAAAGGAAGATTCTTCTGTGCTTATCAGTGCTCCAAGCAGACACACCTGGGAGATGGCCATTCGGTCCATGGTGGGGGCATTTGTGCTGTGCCCTTTGGGGACACCCCGCTATGAACAAAGTGCTGCGGGAAGTGCTGGGCGGGATGACTGCCCACAAGCATTGAGGAACAATAAAACTTATTTACAAATTCATTAAAGCAAACTGTACTAATTGTTGGTGGCTCTTGACAATTGGAGGGTATTTTCTCAAAAGAAATATGGTACATGGTGATCCATGTCCAGGGAACATCACGAGCAGAGGCGTGGAGATCGGAAAACACAGGAGACTCAGGGAAAGAGACATACTGATGTTCGAAAGATGCAGAAGAAAGAAGGTCATGCCAGGAGAACTGAACCACGGCAATCTTTGCTTTGGTAGCTCAGTCAGTGATGTTAATAAACATTTATTGAGTACCTACTGTATATCCAGGACAGGTTAAAAGCACATTATATCAGCTTCTCTGATGCTCACAATAAGCCTGTGAGGGAGATACTGTTTCTGTCATTGGAATCATGTTTGCAGAGCAGGAAACTGATGCAAAGAGCTCAGGGTCACCTTCAAGGTCATCTACCTAGGAAACCCAGGTGTCTGACTTCAGAGCCGACACCCCTGACCTTTGTCCCTTGCTGTTCCCAGTAGCAGCCAGCAGGGATGTGACACGTTGGCAAGAGGCGAAGACAGTGATTTGGATCCACAATAGCGCCATTTTCAAAGACTGGAGTCAGGACCCTTTCCAGAATGGCTTCAGACCCCTTGAACTTTAGCCCACCAAGTTCCTGGGTCCATGGGATCTTCCTGGCAAAAATACTGGAGTGGGTAGCCATTCCTTTCTCCAGGGGATCTTCCCAACTGAGGGATTGAGACCACTTCTCCCGCATGGCAGGCGGATTCTTTACCATCTGAGCCACCAGGGAAGCCTAAGCATGCTGGAGAGGGCGGCCTATCCCTCCTCCAGCGGATCTTCCCAACCCAGGAATCGAACCGGAGTCTGCTGCGTTGCAGGTGGATCCTTCACCAGCTGAGCTCCCAGGGAATCTGAATGGCCTCAGCCTCCCCTAACAGTTTGGCTTCTACTTAGCCCTCCCAAGGCCCTTATACTCCAGTCCAGCCAAACCCTTTTGGAAGAACATGAGCTGGGGAGTTACATGGGCTTAGGGCAGACTCTGGATTACCACTGCCTGCCTCTGGTGATTCTAGGCAAGTTACTTTACCTCCTCTAGCCTCATTTCCCTCATCCGTAAAACATAGGTGATAATAGCTCCTGCCCTCCCGGCCTGTCGTGAGAATTGAAGGAGGTAAGTACAAGGCATTTAACACAGGGTCTGGCCCATAGTTGGTACCCAATAAACAGCTGCTTTGAAGACAGAATTAATTTCACATGTGGTCACCGCCTAGGTCCAGGACTGGCAAGGGTGTGTGTGTGCTTTGCAGCGTGGACTCACAGACTCTGTGCTGCCCTCCACCTGGGATGCTCCAGGTGGGACCTGGCGGCTAACAGCGGATGCGTTCTTGTTCTGCCCAATGCCTGTATCCTGGGGCACGGGTGCCAGGAAGGTTTCCGGAGCTGGTTCTCCTCCACTGGGGCCTGGCCTGGTGTCAGTCCTGCCTGTCTCTAGATAGTGGGAGTAATGATACTTCAGTCCTGGTGTCCAGACAGCAGAGAATCAAGAGGCACCAGTGCCCTGATCCAGACAAATTCACCACGGGCAGGCCACACCCCTGCCCTGATCCAGACCAGTTTCCCCACGGGCAGCCCAAGAGCCCTAGTTCCCCACCAGGGCGTGGGAAGCCGTGGCTGCTATTGCCATCTGGTGGTAGTTTGCGTTAATGCAGGTGTTGAGACCAACAATACCATATAGGCAACAGCAAGCAAAGCAAAGTCGCTTAGTAGTGTCCGACTCTTTGCGACCCCGTGGACTGTAACCCACCAGGCTCCTCCGTCCATGGGGTTCTCCAGGCAAGAATACTGGAGTGGATTGCCATTTCCTTCTCCAGGAGATCTTCACAACCCAGGGATTGAACCCAGGTCTCCCGCATTGCAGGCAGATGCTTTTAACCTCTGAGCCACCAGGGAACAGAGCTCCTAGCATTCTAGGGAGTGAAGGTCCGCTTCAGCGTGCTCATAGTACTGGGGGCAAAACTGAGACCCAGAGAGGGAAAACAGGAGAAGGTTAGGAGAAACAGCACACTGAGAGGAGTCCTGTGGCCTGGTTCAAATTCCACTCCCCTCATTGGGATTTCAGACCCATGACTGAACTTCTGTGAGTCTGTGTCTTATCTAAGATGTAGTGAAAACCCTTCCCTTCATCTGCTCACAAAACCATGAGGCTCCGAAGAAAGGCTTTATAAACTGCAGAGGGTTCTGTAAGTGGGAGAGGTAGTGGTTATGAGGTTGCAGCAGCAAAGAGAGGTCGGTGCTTCTGAACTTGCGTGTCTTCCCCCAGTTGGAGTCTCCCCGTATACACACCCCGCTCCAGAGCTCTTTCTCCCCTTACCCTCTCTTGACACAGAGATCAAATGCTCTCTCTTACTGCTTTATTGCAGGCTATCCAATGGCTATTGATGCTACACAGTTGATTGGCTATGGCCCTCCTGGTGAACATTTCGGCTTGTTCTTTTTAAAAAACAACAAACCATCTTAAACAGTGTGCTCATTATACCTTTATTTTTGCACGGTTGCACAGGAAGAACTGTAAGATGGATTCCGAAAGCAGGATTGCTGGGTCAGAGTACATACTGTTTAGATTCTTGCTAAATTTGTATTGCCAGATGGCTCTCCGGAAAGTTTGTGCCAGGTTATACTCCCACCAATAGTGGGAGGAGAGAGTATCTCCACCTGGAGAATGAGTCCAGGGATCAGGCTGGACAGCAGCTTAGAAGACATGATTCCAGAGGCAGCCAAGAACTCTCCTCCCTGCCCCCACTCAGGACTCTCCCCTTCTGTCCAGCCATGGTGTCAGGAATTCCCACTCATTCCTTGACCTGGGCATTGTCTCTGGAAGATTTCGAGGTCTAGGAACAGACATCAGGCCCAGAGGAACAAGTCTGGGCTCTGGAAAAGGTAAGACGGGAAGCCCATTTGCATTTGTTAGCAGCTTGGTTGGGGCTGTGTTATGACTCGAAGGGGCTCTCAGCACTCTTGCCTTTGTGGACCCTTCCTCCATCAAAAAGAGATATTAAAAAAGTGGACTTTAGGACCTCACTGGTATAAAACAAGTATAATCCAGGCAAGATTGTATGCATTTTTTTCTTCTGATTGCAAAATATATATATATATATATATATATATATATATATATATATACTTCCGTGGTCCTAAGCACGATGCCTGCTGGGTAAGTTGGCCCTGGAAGAGCCCCCAAGTGAGTCCTCCACACACCTGCTTCGCTCTTGTTGTCCTTCTCCCTGACCCTGGCTTTTGACACTGGAAAGGTATGAAACTCAGGCCATCTGAATACAGCTGACCATCACATAAAGCACCAGGGTACTTTTGTGCAAACACTAAGAACAGTGGAAATTTGCAGTTCCCAGAGTGTTTTCACCAACATGGTCATCCTAAAATATTATGCCCATTTTACAGATGAAGAAATAGAGACATTGACACAGAAAGAAGAGAAATGACTTGTCTAAAACCTATGTCCAGGGAATTCCCTGGTGGTCCAGTGGCTAAGACTCTGAGCTCCCAGTGCAGGGGGCCCAGGTTCGATCCCTGGTCAGGGAGCTAGATCCCACATGCTACAACTAAGACCCAGAGCAGCCAAATAAATAAATAAAAATTAAAAATAAAATAAAATAAAATAAAACCTATGTCCAGTAGAAATAGAACTGTAGAGTCGGCTGCTCCCAGCTCCCTTTAAGCACTCCTGTAGGGCCAGCTCTGCTGCCAGCTTCAGTCCAGATCTCACGATACGCTCTGGTTCTCTGAACATAGGCAAGAGCGCGACTCTACAGAAGGCAAGGCAGTGACTGCCATAGCCTGTCAGGCGCGCCAGCAGAGCTCTGCATATTTGGATGACATACGGAAGCCAAGTGCTTCTCAAATCTCTCCCTAAATAACTGACTTTAGTTTGTGATTGTGTTTTTTTTAGCTAGAGTAAAATTGATTGTTGTACATGCCTGGAATCTCATTTTAATGTAAGTAGAACATGATTAGAAATTTGGAATTAGATGGCTCAGCATTAATTACCTCTCTACTATATATTTTTTTTATTTATGGAGTGTGTTTACTGTCATTAAGTAGGAGAATGCTGGAAAAGCATGAAAGGAGAGTTGTTCAAGAGAAGGCAGATTTACTAGGAGCTGCAGATGGCAAAATTAGAATTTTTTAATTTAAATTTTGTCTGATTTCCACATTCTTTTCATTCATCGAACCTCTTTGCCACACGTCCCCTCCATTTCTCTTTTAGGAATCCTGCTCTTAGTCCCTTCTTGTTGCTCTGTGCACAGCGTCAGTCAGTCATATCTACCTTCTAGAACATTCTCCAGCCCTGAGAAGAGCCACAGGACTAAACTTTATAAAGCTAGACTTTCATTATGTCCCTCTTAAAAAAGCGGTGATGATTGTTATCATTATCGTCTACCTTTTATTGAATACTTATTATGTCCTCACTCACATTATTTTACCTGTCAGTGATACTTTAGGGTAGAGCTAATTATACCCAGCTTATAGATGTGAGACTTGAGACTCAAGAGAGGTGGAGTCAGTAATTTGAAGTCACGCAGCACAGATGAAGGGCTCAGATTTACCACCTTCCATCACACTGTGCCCTTCTCACGCAGGATGCCAGTCAGAAATAGCTGAGCCAGGCCAGCTCACTAGAAAGCCAGGAGTGGACAGGACCTGGGACACGGGCTAACTGCATGCTCAGATCACCCAGTGTCTGAGCTGCCCCGGGGAGGAGGCAAGTCAACGCTTGTCCCCTTCCCAGCTTCCTTTGCTTCTCCCCGACTCTCTCCAGGCAGTGGTATTGATCTGGTTTCAAGTTGTTTGGTTTTTTTTAAGACAAACTCAAGTAGCTTTGGGGTAGGCTATTCACTTAATGCATCGCCTCAGCAGTTATTTCCCTTCCAGGAAATAGCTGGTGTCGCTTTCCCTCCTGACAGTGATCCCATCTGGAAACCGAGAACTCTCTGCCCAGGTGGAGACCTGGGAGGGCCTGGAAGACTCGGCCGGCCTGCCAGGGCCCCTGCCCACTGCCCCCCGCGGCCCCCCTGACCGGGTGGCAGGAAGCTCACACACAGCCCAGGAAACCCGAGCGCATGGGCTACTGAGCGCAGCGTTTGCGGGATGTGCTGGGCATGTAATGAGACCTTCTGGAGGCTTTGTGGGAAGGCGCCAATGTGCACTGAGGCTTGGGGCAGGGCTGACCAGTGCAGTGGTGGAGCCAGGGAGATTGAATTTCCTGGGGAGGGTATGGCCTCCAAGTTACATTTGGCCCCAACTTGTTCAGAGGCCCTTCCAGATGCCCACGTGTGCCCTGGGGTCTTCACATCTGCCCCAAGAGAGGGCGATGCAGACCTGTTTCTGTGCATTTTACAGAGTAGGTCACCAGGGGTCGTGGAGTTCAGCTAAGCCAGCCTTGGTTATTGAGCAACTCAGAGAAAGACAGGGAGGCGGCCACTGAAGACCCAGAGCCCACCTCCAAGGAGTCTGGGAGAGGGGGAAAAGAAAGGACCGTGACAATGGGAGTGAAACAGCATAGGCTGGGGCTGCATCCCTCTGCCGCGTCCCACTATTTAGCCTTTTCTGAGTCTCCGTCTCCTCACCTGTAACCTGGGTGTGACGTTGCTTGTGCCATGAGCTCCTTGAAGGCAGGAGCTGTGCTTACCCTGTTGTCCATTTACCCCAAGCACCGGGAAGGTGCCCGATGCAGAGTGAGTGCTGGGTAAACGCCTGTGCAGTGAGCGAACGTTGTGCGTATTCAGCGTAAGGATGTGGGCGAAACGCTTCGAGGATCACGGGAAGCCCTCGTGGATGGGGGCTTTAAAACTCCCCGGCGGGCTGAGCTGTAGAAAACTGCAGACCAAGGAGACGCAGCCTCAGAGGAGAACAGGGCATCTCAGCTGGGCTCCCAAGGCAGATCACAACGCTGAAAACACAAAGATGTGGGTCAACACGATCGAGGATACTGACAGGCAGAGATGGGGGAAGGAGTGGCCACACAGCAAGGCTGGTACCTGGCAAAAGACAGGATCGGAACCCAGAGATTCTAACCCTCAGACTGTCGTTCCTAGACTCTTCCGAGGTCTTCTTTTACTCTTTTAAGTTTCACCGACAGATCGTTTAGGCATCCGCTTTAAGATGCTCTTAGAATTTCAAATAGACTTTTATTTTTAGCAGCATCTCACTGAGCATCTGACAATGATTGATTCATTTCTCAATTTATTTTTAATAAGCTTACAGGCTACAGTTGATAATCATTTATGGACACAGTTAATGCAGCATTTATAGTTCCTGACGCCACAGGCCTGGAACTCATTGTGTCATCATTAAAATGATGAAACCGAGAGGTGAGAGGAGGTGGGGGCTCATCCTCGCCTCTTTAAACATCTCCTTCTCCACTCCAGTCACTGGCTGCCGCCACTGAGTTCCCGGTTTGACTAAGCTGTCATTACGTTTTATTACAACTTTATTCTTTCTGTCCTAAGCTGGTTGATGAGGACCGGGAGGCAACCAGTAATTAAGCTCACCTGTCAAGAGTTTGGCTCCAATCAGAATGAAGTACATTCTGCAACTTCGCCCTTTCAATTCCCTGAATGTCAAGGTATTGGAATTAAGCTCCTTAGGGGAACAATACCTGACCCCAAATGTTAGAACGGGGAGTACCGAGATGGAAATTCAGTTAAGTTACCTACTTGTCACGACTTAGAAGAGCGGCGAGTTCTCAGGGCTGCTTGAGAAAACTATTCGTTTGTGAGGAAAATTGAGTTCCAAACCATAATAGCCAGTGGAAAGCAATTTCTGGGATCACAGCATTCAGACTTGATATTCATTTGTCCCCCAGAGAAGAAATTCAGGCGAGTCCAGAGACTTTGATGAAGAAAAGTGCAAAGTCCGCAAAATATTTCAGGGCGGCTTGTCGTCTGCGGGGAGGCCTGCCTCATGTCTGTGGCTTCGGGGGAGCCATGTCAGAGACTTCGTTCCTTCTGCTGGGCCATGCGAGCCAAAGGCAAGATGCAGCTTTGTTCTTGACTCTTGAAAATTACAGTCTGATGTACTTCAAAGGGATTCTAATGAGGACATTGGAGGCCCAAAGAACTCCGCTCTGCAGACTCCGTCTTCAGGGCGATGAAGTTTGGCACTGCTGATGTCTGCAGCTAACCTCTTGCTCTTTCTGCCTTGCTCGTGCCTGATGGGGACCATCTTAAAGAGCATTGCCATTCTCACCTTCCTTTTTAAATTTATTTGGCTGTGCCTAGTCTTAGTTTCAACACTTGGGGTCTTCGCTGACACCTCGGGGGTCTTCATTGCCGTCTGCGGGCTCTGTTGCGGCATGCGGGATCTAGTTCCCTGACCAGGGGTTGAACCTGCACCCCTTGCATTGGGGGTGTGAAGTCTTAACCACCGGACCACCAGGGAAGTCCCTGTTCTCACCTTCCTTCTTCCCTCTTTGCTTCTGATTCGCTCATCTCACCCAAGTGTTTCCTCAACAGCTCCTTTCTGAATTCTCTCTTTACAGATAAGGTCTGGCAGAAATAGCCTTCCTTTTAACATGTCTATTAAAAATGTTTTCTGAAAGCCCATCAACCCCGACGTTACTTATACAAATGTTCCTTTTCTCTCACCATGGTTGTAGGTCTTGTTGTTGGTTTTTTTTTTTCTCATATATTTTTCTCTCACTTCCACTGATCTTTTGAACAATTCTTTAGTCTTTGCCAGGAAAGAACTTGCTATCCAAGGCTCTGCACACACTTGCCACCTCTGTCCCGGTAGCTTGCAACACTGATGAGAATCTAGCAAACTTCCCCACGCCGTCTTGGTAGCCATCGGCCACTCGTTCTTTCAATGCTGTTTCCAGAATAGTCCCCGAAGTAGGAAGCTCCAGAATGTCCAGTCTGGAAGGGACTCAAACAAGAGCTCTATCCCTCGCTTCAGGTAGAATGACTGGAAGCCCAGAAAGGGAAGCCAATTGCCCAAAGCCACACAAGAGGCAGAGACAGTCACAAGAGGGTCCCAGTCTTCTTCTTGGCCCTTTTTACCTTCAAGAGTCATTTCTACATACAAGTGCTGGGCCAGAATCAATATCCTCACTGAGTACAAACTGTACTTCTCATTTATAGAGTATCAACTATGCGCCATGCTTTCTGGTAAGTGCTTTTAACATGTGTGTGTGTGTGAGTGTGTGTGTGTGTGTGTGTGCTCAGTCATGTCTGACCCTTTGCAACCCTACGGACTGTAGCCCACCAGGCTCCTCTGTCCATGGGATTTTCCAGGCGAGAATACTGGAGTGGGTTGCCATTTCCTTCTCCAGGGGATCTTCCCATCCCAGGGATTGAACCCACCTCTCCTGTGTCTCCTGCATTGGCAGGTGGATTCTTTACCACTGTGCTACCTGGGAGTCCCTGCTTTTAACATATACCTCGTCTAATTCTCAGCAAGTACTCTGTGAGGTGAGATCCATTTTACAGATGGAGGGACTGAGGCGATGGTATGCTGGACCTGGCAGGCACTGGCTCTTGAGAGCCAAATGTGTGTCTCTTCCCAATTCCGTGTTCAGTGATTCCATGCTGCTAACTGAAACGGGAGTATATACACCTCAGAAATGGGTGAATGCTACAAATGAGGGCTTTTCTCCATCCCCTGCGCCCTTTCCCCCAGGAGATCCTGTGTACTAGTGTGCTCCTGGGCTTCGTAAAAGCTAAGCAGCTTGCCCAAGGGTACACAGGGAGGCTGTGACAGCAGCTCAGCCATTACTCCGTAACAGCAAATTTTCAGACTCGTCCTCCTGGGCGGAGGTGGAGCGAGACACCTCCTGTGTCTGGTCCACAGGATGGAGGCGGGGTGTGAGGTGCCCCTGTGCAGAGGTGTGTATCTAATTGGCTGGATCTGGCGGTCCTGGGAGCATTGCCCAGATTCACTAGCTCCAGCCACCCTGGCTTCCTTGTCTTGGGGTTTTTCCAAACTCGTTCCTGACTCAGGGCCTTCGTCATTACCATTCCCACCTCCTTATATGCTTTTCCACAGATCAACACAGAGCCTGCTCCCTCCCTTCCTTCTTGTCTGTGCTCTTCCCTAACCAGCTCATCAGAAACAGCGCCCCAGCAGTCTCTGTTCACTTCCTTTAGTTTATTTTCATGCTACTCATCACAGCCTGTCTTCGTAGCACACAAGCACGAGCCTTTTGTTTTTCCCTCCTGGGTCCAAGAAGGTGTGTCCTGTTCACCATCCTGGCTCTGGAGCACGTACTGAGGAGGGGTCAGATGGAGAGCTTAATGGTGAATCCATCCCGCTGCCACCGTTCTTAGAGTAGCCTCAGTCAACTGCTGGCTCAGATTCATTTGGAGAGGTGAAGGGCTTCTCCTCGCCTCTGTGATCACATGGGATCTTCGGGAGTCTACCACTATCATTATCCTCTCTCCACCCTGGAGCTGTTTCTTTAATTTTCCCACCTTCCCCCCTCAAATAGGCCAAGAGCCACATTTGTCAGTGCTGATTTGCTAACAAATAATTAATCAAACATTTTAAGAAGGAACCTTTGACCTCAAGAACTGATTACATTCCCATCTTAGAAAGTGAGTGTGTGGCTGTGTCCTTTAACTCTTTAAGAGGATGATTGGGGCTGATTGAGTGTGACCTTTACAGAAGTAAATATGAGGAGATTCAGGTAACAGCCAGCGATGGAGCAGCTCCAGGGATCCTGAGCTGGGGGCCTGTTCATCCATTCTGACCCAAGGGTCACACTGAAGATGTCTCCCACTTTTCCTGGGTCATGCCTGGCAGTAAACACATTTTCTCTCTCTCACATACACACACACACCCCCCTTCCTTTCTGATTTCAAACATTTTACAAGTCTATTGCAGAAAATTTAGAACACGTGTACAGAGTAAAAGACTAGTTAAAAAACTACTTCACCGCTGAGACAACAACTGTGAATATTTTGGTCAGTTTCCTTTCAGTCTTTTTTTCCCCCTAGTAATTAGCATCTATGTATTTTCTGACCTACATTTTAAGACACTTAGTCTGTCACGGACATCTCTCCATATGACTAAATATATGCCTATGCAGAGTCACTTTTATTAGCTGGAGAGTATTTAGTATATACAGGTACCATTCTTCATTCATCACGTTTGGACACTCTGTTTTGTCTCCATCTCTAGATTATCACAGAAGTGATGGAGTTTCTCATTGGTATATCTTAGACCAACAGGGATTATCCTCATGGTTATTAACTTCAGTTACTACAACTGAACACTGCAGTCTGAATGTTCATGTTGTTCTCAGCAGCCCCACCCCCAGCCCTGCCAAATTCATATGTTGATTCCCTAATCCCCTAGGTTAGGGATTAGGAGAGGGGGCTTTGGGGAGCTTATTTTGATTAGATGAGGTCACAAGGGTAACCCTCTATGATAGCATCAGTGTCCTTACAAGGAGATGAAGGAACCAGAGAGCCTGCCTGCCCCCACCCCTTCCCCGTGTGAGAAGACCACTCTCTGTGAACCAGGAGCGCCCTCACCGTGAACCCCACCATGCTGGCACCCAGCCTCCAGAGCTATGAGGGATAAATGTCGTCTAAGTTGCCGAGTCTTTGGTGCTTTGCTATGGCAGCCGCCTCAGTGAGACCCCCTTACTCACTCGAACGGTTCCTGCGTGGCAACCTCTGGGCCTCTGCATGTTCTGTTACCGCAGCTGTGATAGCCCTTTGCCAACTTTCCCCTCAGGCTTTTCCACCTGCTTGTCATAGGGTTTTTGTTTTTTTTTTTTTTTCCTTCCAAGTCAGACATTTCCTTACCTTTTAATATTTCTGAAATGACAATGACTGTAACAGCCAGTGCGTGCATTTGTGATGGGAGTGAGCCGAGGACTCTGAGAAATATCATCATTCTTCGTCATCCCTCAAGGCTCAGCTGAGCAGTAATTCCCTGGGTTGAGGTGGTCATAACCCCTCGGGCTGTCACTCCCGTACTCACACTGCCCTGCACTTCTGCTGGTTTGTTTCCCTTGCTCAGGGACCTCCTTGAGGACAGCAAGAATGTATTTTTCATTCCTGTGCCTCCACCTCCCGGCGGTTCAGCAGCCTGGGCTTCAGGACAGGTGCTGAGGGCCAGAGTGGGAGGGTGGGAAGGCTGAATAGATAAACGGAATGATTTCCTTGTTCCAGGCCATTGTGAGCTTCGTTATTGAGCCCTTTGGGGGTGGATCAGACTGCTTCACCTTTGTGGTTAATGCCCATTGCAGGCCATGGAGGATATATTTATTTACTTTGGGTAAGGGCAGGGAGAAAACTCAGCAGATGGAGGTTTTGATAATTCGTGTCCATGTGGCTATAGAGAGCTTCCAAGAAACCACCTTACCAGCAGAGCCATTGTTTTCACTGTGCGTCAGAATGACACTCCAGAATCAGGGAACATGCTTGAATTTCAGCTTTACAAAAGGCTCGGCCTGTGATATCACCTTTCGGCTCTGTCCCTCTCACCTAGCCCAGGTACAGGGGCCGTGAATGAAGTTGGCCGTCTGAGCTCTTCAGGGCCCCTTCCTCCCAATTTCTTCCCCTCCCCCACTCCCTTCTCTAAGGAGTTCATCTTCCCTTACCTGCCTCCATACGACTTTTTGTCTCGTTCTGCATTGATTAACTCCAGAAAGAATACAGTACCTGTTATGTGGGAACACAGGCTGCGCAAAGATGGGATGAGAGGGGTGGTCCCTTTCCAGCTGGGAAGGTGAGTGGAGGTGTCATGGGAAGGCAGCTGATCCTTGAATGGGGAGGATTTGGGTGGGTGAGGAAGAGGCAGGGGTCAGGCATGGGCAGGCAGGTGAGGACTGAGGCAGAAGCAGACGTCCTGTGTAATGCTCATGGAGTGCCTGCTGCGTGCATGTGTGGGTGAACTGGGCGTGCCCGGGTCTCTAGCTCACGTGTCAGTATGTGCTTCCCTCATTTTCCCTTGTGACCCCCCAACCTTCCGACTTGGTACCTCTCCAAGTTCAAACAGAAAAATGCTCCATGAGCGTGACAATGTTGGTACCCAGTATTAGTCTTTACTGGGTATTTTGTCAGGAAAGTAGGGGCATGAGTTTATCTTGTGTTCACTTCAGTTCGGTTCAGTGGCTCAGTTGTGTCCGACTCTTTGCGACCCCATGGACTGCAGCACATCAAGCTTCCCTGTCCGTCACCAACTCCCAGAAGTTCTCAAACTCATGCTCACTCCATCGAGTCAGTGATGCCATCCAACCATCTCATCCTCTGTCGTCTGCTTCTCCTCCTGCCTTCAGTCTTTCCCAGCATCAGGGTCTTTTCCAGTGAGTCAGTTCTTCCCATCAGGTGCCCAAAGTATTGGAGCTTCGGCTTCAGCATCAGTCATTCCAATGTCACAAACAACTGAAAATCCCCAGTAGACATTTCTGTTTGCTCCAGAAGTCCTCCTTAGCCGCACCATGATATAGAAGGGAGGGGGAGGGTTGCTCCCTCCTGCCCCCGCTGTTGCTGGCCATTTTTATCTCTTGAATTCTTCTTTTCCCTTTACATTCCTCTCCCTTTATCAGTCAGTTCTTACCACATGCTACAAATCCCTCATGTTAATCAACAGCCCTCCCCCCCCCCCCCCCCCCACCCCACCCCCAATCTCTTGACCCAAGCCCTTGAGATCCACCCTCCTGCTTTGTTTTCCAAACAAATGTATTACCTTCCCCATAGTATTCCTCCTCTTATATGTCTGTTTTCTCATTCAAACTCCCATGACAGCCCTTCTGTTGGATAAATTAGACAACTGAAAATAAGAGAAGTGAATCGCTTTGCCCAAAGTCGCATAGCAGCCAGAATGGCAGAGGTGAGACCTGAATTCTGGTATTTAAAGGAAAATGTATAATAACAATCTCCTGTACGTGAAGTGTGAGGAGGATGGGAGGACTAAACATGTACATAGGGACCTGTATTAGCTTCCTAGAACTGGCATAAAAAACACCCCATGGCAGGATGGCTTGAGAGGCCACAAATGGCTTCTGTCCCCGTTCCATAAGCTGGAAGTCAGAAAGCAAGATGCCATCAGGGTTGGCTCCTTCTGGCAGACCTAAGGGATAATCTGCTTTACCTGGCTTCCGGCTTCTGGTGGTTGCTGGCAATTCTGGGCATTCTTCTTTGTCTTTGTTTCCACGTGGTGTTCTTCTCCATGGGTGTCTCTTTGTCTTCATGATCTTGTGATAAGGACACCAGTCTCTGGATGTAAGGCCCACCCTAATGCAGTACTTCCTGGTGGGGCTTCCCTGGTGGCTCAGTTGGTAAAGAATCCACCTGCAATGCAGGAGATCTGGGTTCAATCCCTGGGTCAGGAGGAGCGCCTGGAGAAGGAAATGGCTACCCACATTTCTTGTCTGAGAAATCCCCTGGACAGAGGAGCCTGGCAGGCTACAGTCCATGGAGTCGCAAGAGTTGGACTTGACTTAGTGACTAAACTACCACCACCTAAGCCAGTAGTAACTACACCTGTGAAGACCCTATTTCCAAGTAAGGTCACATTCTGAGGTTCCAGGAGGACATGAAGCTTGGGTCAGACACCATTCAGCCCAATGCAG
The DNA here is from genome assembly GCF_016772045.2 of Ovis aries. NCBI lineage: Eukaryota > Metazoa > Chordata > Mammalia > Artiodactyla > Bovidae > Ovis > Ovis aries. The sequence continues at coordinate 22,726,129 of NC_056074.1, read as the reverse complement.
GACTAATTCATGAAATTCCCAGAAGGTAATGGCAGGGCTTCTGGACTGTGAGCAAGGAACAATCATGAAGGGCTTTTGATGAGGATGACAGGATCCAAGGAAATTTCCACCTATTAACACCCCTGCCCCCTGCCTACTTCACTTCTGACTGGTTCTGAGTAATTCTCTTCACAGCTCCCTGCTCCTTGTTGCTTTGTTAAAGAGTTTAAACAGGGTGGGCTGCCTGCCGCAGATGGGTGTTTACGAAATTTATTCCTTTATTTCCTTTCGGAGACTTTGCACTTTTGGAAACTGCCTTGCTGTGCCCCATGAAACTGACCAAAGCCTAATGCATTAGTCACAACAAAGCTGCTCCTAGTGGACACTGAAAAGACTGAACGGGACACCAGTTTCTCTCCAGGGAGTGTAGTATGGCTCCCTTTCTTCAGCCCCTTGAGTTCCTTGGACTTGTGCCCAGAGTCCCTTTCCTGAATTGTCCCCAGTGTAGGAAAAGCTGCCAGGGCCTGGTCAGGCCACCTCTGAAAATCTTTCCAAGGACAGGAGCCAGGGACCGAGTCAGGACAGGTCCCCCTGCCCCAACCACCGTCCCCCAGAGAGTCTGATCAGCCAGGCTGATGCTTGGGCAAGATCCTGCTGCCCAGTGAACTCACCTGCCAGCTGCAAACAGATGACAAAGCCCTGAGTGACCAGTCCAGCGCCCCGCTCTGACCCACCCCCAGCCAGTGCTGGGCTATTTTAAAGTTGCTTTGAAGCTGAGCGAGCGCTGGAACTTCGGGCCTGCTCTAGTGAGCAAAGCCACAGGCTCCATCTGCCTCTGTGGCTTTGCCAAGCCCTCAACTGGCCTAGGAGGGAACGGGCTTGGGAGAGACGTACCCGCCTCAGCGGGTGTGCAGGAGCCTAGGGCTTCTGCTTATTTGGACCAGGAACTCAAGCAGCACGGCAGGGCTTCTCCATGTTGCGCCCAGCATGATGTCTTCAGCTTCTGGGGCTGTAGGTGGGGTGGGGATGCAAACATAGTGTGGTGACCACAAGAGAATTTGAATTCCTGATTCAGAGGCTTTCCCCTGCTTCTGGCTAGCTGTGGGATCTCAGGCAAACTCCACGACCTCTCTGAGCATCGTTTTGTGCAGCTATGAAATAAAGTGGATAATTCCTAGTCCTCACAGGGTTTCAGAAGCAAGAGCTGCGAAAATTCACGTCAGTGCTAAAGGCTGTATAGTATATAAGGAGAGGGCATCATGAGAAATGTGTAGCCGTCTATGGCTTCCCAGGTGGTACTAAAGAACCCGCCTGCCAGTGCAGGAGATGTAAAAGACGCAGGCTCGATCCCTGGGTCAGGAAGATCCCCTGGAAAAGGGCATACCCACTCCAGTATTCTTGTCTAAAGAATCCCATGGACAGAGGAGCCTGATAGGCTACAGTCCATAGGGTCAAAAAGAATGGGACACAACTGAAGCAACTTTGCACATATGCATATCTGTACATAAGAATAGCTTACTTTTATTGAGGGTATAGTTCCTGCCAGACATTGTCCCGAATACTTTTCATGGATTGTTGTATTTAATCCCCATGGATTGTAGCCCGCCAGGCTTCTCTGTCTATGGAATTCTCCAGGCAAGGATACTGGAGTGGGTAGCCATTCCCTTTTCCAGGGGATCTTCCCCACCCAGGGGTCAAGCCCTGGTTGCCTGCATTGCAGGCAGATTGTTTATTGTCTGAACCACCAGGGAAGCCCAGTATTTGATGCACAGCGGCCCTCAGGGTTTGTGTTGTTGCTTTCTCTGTTTTACAGGTGAGAACACTTTGGCTTAGAAAAGTTAAGTAATTTGCTGGAAGTCAAATAGCTAGTTGTGAAGGCCAAATTCAGGCTCAGCAGCCTGTAGGCGCTTCTTCTCTTAGTGTGAATCATAGTGATTTTAAAACTGGCTATTGGGACTGATTCTTAGATAAAACCTGAAAATACACTGCCTCTAATTCTCACAGCAGCCCTGTGATACAAATATTATCACCTCCCCTTTAGAGATGAGGAAATTTGAGATGGAAGATTTTGTTCACTCCAGTTATTGCTTACCTTGTATTCTGTTTGAGCAACAATGAACAAAAGGGGGAGACTCCTGCCTTCATAGAATTTATATTTTTGTGCCAGGGGGACAGGGGATGAAATACATGGACAAAAGAATTTCAAATCATGGTGAGGGTGATGAAGAAGATAAACATGGTTAAGCGGCAGAGTGATCAGAAGTCTGGGAAGGCATGAGGCCCGAAGGTTAGAAAGAGGCAGCTGTGTGAACTGCATAGGGGAGGAGCTGTCTCAGGTGGGGAACAGCAGAAGTCTGTAGGGAACAGAGCGGAGGGAGCTCGAAGGAGTGGAGACAGGAACTCAGGGAGTAAGAGCAAGGGTGATGGGGGTCAGGAGAACAGGAGGCAGTGGACATGGTGGAAAGCCAGGTGACTCCTGTAAGAGGCAGCGTGGAGCAGGGACCCCTTCCTGCTGAAGCTGATTCTGAGGGCGATTGTGCTGCCATGTCTGGTCTTGTGTCTAGTGAGGGATGGTGGCCAGGCCTAGCCAGGGCAGGGTGGGCTGGTGGGCAACCTCCTCCGGGGGTAGGTAGGTGGGAGCCACAACCACCCCCGGGAGGCAGAGCAACTTCCTTTGCCCACCTTCACACAGGCCCCAGGAGACTGTGTATCTTCATTTACTGCAGATTTTCTAGGAACCCAGAATCCCATGGACAGAGGAGCCTGGCAGGCTACAGTCCATGGGGCCACAAAGAGTCGGACATGACTACAGCGACTTAGCACCCGCGCACCATCTACAGAGAATTGCTGGTGGGTGTTCTAAAGTGCCTAATGAGATTTTTTTTCCCCTGTTGAGACGAAGAAGATGCTTTGTGTGATTGATCAGAATGAAATCGTAGAACTTTGGGCCCAAAAGATACAATCTTGTTCAACACACTCACTTAGAAGAAGAGCCTAAGGCTCAGGTGTTATTTATTTAGTGTTATAAAAAATTGTTGGTGAGTCTTTCTAGGGGAAGCATTTAAAAAACAAATACACCTTCTCTGATTTAGTAAATAGAGTAAAATAGACCCTTTGATTGGAGAGAGACTGGCAGGAGAGCAGAGTAGGGCTGCTGGTATGAGATAAGGGGTTGGTTCCCACACCTGGCACTTACTGGCTGTGTGTTCTGGGGCAAAGTGATATAATGTCTCAGTTTCCTAGATTGTAAAATATGGATAATAATGGACACAGCTCATGTGGACTGAATAAAGTACCTTATATAAAGTGCCCTTCTCATAGTGAGTATTCAATGAATGGCTGCTGCTGTTAACCACTGGGGGTGGGGGCAGATGTACCCGTTGGAGATGATTTAGTGGTGCAGAGCATAGGAAAATGCTCAGGGATGGCAAGATGGTCTACAAATGTGATTGTCTTGAGCTCAGCCCTCCAGAGCATCCCTCACAGTTGATTTTGATTAATTCCCCTCCAAAAGGTTGTTGTCTTATCATTTGCCTCTACTTCCTGAAAGGCCATGTCTAAGAGAAATGGTGCCCATGAAGCAAGAGTTCTGGCATATGAGTCAGAGGTTTGGAACAGAGGTCAGGCTTTTTCCTTTCGCGTGCAGCCCCAGGGACTTCCCTGGCAGTCCAGTGGCTAATGCTTCGCCTTCCAGCGCAAGGGGTCCAATGCATGGTAAGGTGCTGGTTTAATTCCTGGTTGGGGAGCTAAGATTCCACATGCTTCATGCCCCCAAAACCAAAACCATAAAACAGAAGTGATATTGTAACAGATTAAATACTTTTAAAATGGCCCACATTAAAAAAAAAAAAAGAAAGAAAAGAGTGACCACAATACCTAATGCCAGTGTGTAAGCCTTGACGTGGCTCCATAGAGAGACAGGCTGAAGAAAGAGGTGTCCAGCCTAACCCAGCTTTAATAGAGCCCATCCTCTGTCCCGTCGCAACTCAATCCTGGGGCAATGCAGTAAGGTGTATTGTACGGTGGTAAAAGTGAAAGTCGCTCAGTCATGTCCAGCTCTTTGCTACCCCATGGACTATACAGTCCATAGAATTCCCCAGGCCAGAATACTGGAGTGGGTAGCTTTTCACTCCTTCAGGGACATCTTCCCAACCCAGGGACCAAACCCAGGTCTCCCACATTGCAAGCAGATTCTTGTATGGTAAGGGGATGGTGTCTTTTATCTCACCAGATTGGTGCTATGGTTTTAGCTGAAATCATCATTTAACAGGGATGTCTGTTTTTAGTCATTTCCCTCCTGGCTTCAGAGAAACTATAGGATCAGAAGATCCGTGCACAACAGCCTTTGACGCACAGGCTCTGATAACCGACCATCCACTGGTGGCTTAGCACCAGTTCCTTCCTTTGATGGGCTCTGCAGGGGCTGGGCTGGGGCTTGCCATGCTGTTTCTTTCTCCTCTGCAGAATGCAGTCCCCGTCTTTCTGTTATGAAAACAGCATCTTTTCAAAATAAAATTTGAAGAGTGAGAAGAATTGAGAGCTCTTTGCCAGATAGAGTTTAGCTGAGAGGACCAAATCCTGTCCAATATCTGGGTTAAAAGGAACCAGTTACGAAGCACGAATGCAGTTGACTTTGGCTCTGAGATCTATAGGGAGAACTAGGGGAGAAAAGCCACGAATCAGCCCATGCGCAGTATTGTGTGTGCTCTCCCAGTCATGGGCGTGAGGAAGTATTTCTGTCCCAGGATCCTATTGAGTTTGGTTTGTGCCTTGAGGTATGGAGTTTGGAAAGGTACCAACGCTGGTGGTTCTTCTGCTTTGGAAAAGAAATCAAAGGAAATCCCCATGAGAGTTCTGTTTCTTGGAAACCCGCTGCTTACCTGAGCCCTGGGTTCAGGAGGCCAGAGTGAAGTCTGAAGGACCTTGTGCAGAATCTGCCCACGGGCTGCTGCTCGTCTGAGCTATGGCCCATAGCCAGAGCCAGCGTGATGTCAAAGGTCACCCAGGTGGGGGTGGTTTGGTCTTTGTTGTTGTTCAGTTGCTCAGTCGTGTCCGACTCTTTGTGACCCCATGAACTGCAGCACACCATGCTTCCCTGTCCTTCACTATCACCCAGAATTTGTTCAAACTCATGTCCATTGAGTCGGTGATGCCATCCAGCCATCCCATCCCCTGTCATCCCCTTCTCCTCTTGCCCTCAGTCTTTCCCAGCATCAAGGTCTTTTCCAACGAGTCAGCTCTTCGAGTCAGGTGGCCAAAGTACTGGAGCTTCAGCTTCAGCATCAGTCCTTCCAGTGAATATTCATTGTTGATTTCCTTTAGGATTGACTGGTTTGATCTCTTTGCTGTCCAAGGCACTCTCTAGAGTCTTCTCCAACACCATAGTTCAAAAGCATCAGTTCTTCAGTGCTCAGCCTTCTTTATGGTCCATCTCTCACATCCATAGATGACTACTGGAAAACCCATAGCTTTGACTAGATGGACCTTTGTTGGCAAAGTGATGTCTCTGCTTTTTGTCTTGTGGAGAGATACAGACAGAACACAAGTAAACGCATGTATTAATACGTTTATTAGTAAGAGGGCGATAAATTCTGTGAAGAAACTAGAAAGGGTGATGTGTTCAAGAGTTGTTCAGTGCAGACCAGTCTGGGGAGGCAGCTTTAGAATTGAAGTGCTAACATTACGAAGAGCCAGGAGCCTGGTTCAGGCAGTAGAATCCCCAACACAGAGGCTCCAAACAGGGACAGGCTTGCCTTGTTCAGTGAACTTAACAGTGGCCAGGGTCCCTGGAGCATCTGGAATTAGTGGCTTGTTTCAGCTTTATACCTGGCAGACTATAACCCCAACTGGAGTATCCAGGAGTATCTCGAACTACTTTGGGGACAAGCAGAAATGACTGGTCAGAGGACCAATCCTTCCGTCCTTCCCACCTCCGCATTTAACCTACCATCAAGTTCTGTTGGTTCATGCTCCCTATTTTCTGTTAGGTGGGTCTGCTTCTCTTCATGTCCATGACCTTCACCCTCATCCAAACCACCATCCCGTCTCCCCACACCTACTGAAGAAACTCCTAAAGCAGATTCCTCACATGCAATCTTGCCCAGATCTAATCCACACATCATGTTCAGAATATTTTAAAACCTCAAATCTGATCATGGGTCTCACACACACACGCATCCCTCCTTGGTACTTGTTCCTGGCGCCTCTTGCTCTCCTGTAATGATTTACAAAGCCCTATCTATGCAGCTCCCCTATTTCTTCCCCTAGACTTGTTTCTAGCCATGCTTCACTTTCCACGTTCTGGCTGCACAGTCTCTCATCCAGTTCCACCATTATGCTGTACTAGTTCTGACCTCAGGGCCTTTGCACAAGCCTCAATGATTCCTGATGTGTTCTCCTTCCATGCATCTTGGCCTCAGCAACTCTTCAGGTCTTTCAGCATAGCTGGTCCTTCGGCAGGGATGGCTCCCTCATTCTTCCACACTGTGATACTACATCAGCTCTTTTAGTTTCCTGGTCCCACTAGCACTTCACATTTTTTTTTTCTTATACCTCTTAGCACACTTGTATTTACTTGTGATGTCTCTTTCCTGTAGTAGTTTGTACTAGTCCAGGAGCTCCAGGAGGGCAGGAACCATGCCTGTCTTGTTCACTGTTGTGTCCTCCACACTTAGGAAGTGTCTGGAGCCCAGTAGGCACTTTAGATGTATTCGTTGAAGTGATAAAGCGATGGATGCTTACAAAGACCTTGAATCTGAAATGTTCTGCTTGAACGTGCTACTTGCTTTCAACAGAACGAAATAACAGGAGAATGTATTTTCTGTTCCCTTTCTCTACCCTATAGCGGTGGTGATTGATACCTGGAGTTGAAGAATAAGCACAGCGAGCAGGAATTCTGGCAGATGCACAACCTGCTTAGGAAGCCTGTTCTTGCCTTCAACTATCAGAACAGTGTTATTTTCTTTGGCTGGAAGGAGTCTAAGACTGTGTGTACTCAGGGAAACGGTGTAGACCCACGGTGTGGAGTCAGAGCCAGGGGTGAGACTCCAATAATAATCAAGTGAAAGGGGGTTGTGTGAAGCCTGGTGGGGACGTTGCCTTTCTCAGCGGCTGAGGAATTGGAACGTTCCCTGTTGTGTCAATGTGGAAGTGAATGAATTAAGCTCCGGGTTGGTTTTTTTTTTTTTTTTTTTTTTTTTTGCCTCGCCTGGAAAAATACCAGTGCTGTACTTACAGAGTTCCTGAAAGCAGAGCCCACGTGCCACTCAGTCTCAGCTCTGTGAGAGACTGTTATAGGAAAAGAGGCAACATTCACAGACCATGGGAAGTATCACTGAAGTGGAAAAAGATTAGAGCCACGGATTGCGACACTTTTGAGGTTACACACCCTTTTGAAAATCTGACAAAAGCAGTGGGCCTCCCCTCCAGGCCCCTTCTTTCTCTGTAAAATGTATATTCATATAACATTCTCCCATCCATGTAGACCAAGGAGGGCCATAGCCTCAGGTTAAAAATTCCAGTTAGTGGATCTCGTTGGAAATTGAGCAGAAATAGAGCTAATAAGAGATGACAACGGAGCACAACTTAGGCAGTGTTTGGTCTGAAGAATAAAATAGAAATGCTCCATAATTAGATTTTCCATTCCTGAAGTTCTTTACTTTTTAGAAGTTGGTTGATGCAAGGTGACTCTGTATCAGAGTGAAACAAGATAGACTTCTAGGACCTGAGGACAAGCCACGCTGGGTGGCTTCCAGGTTTAACCACCCGCAGTGATCCAACTATGAAAAAGTGAGCACCTTGAGCTCAGGATTTGGGTTTGTTACCTTCACGGCTGGCCCCTGGTGTCTGACTCAGTGCCTAGCACTTACAGATCTCAGGAAATATTTATTGAATGCATGAATCAGTCTATCCTAGGTTTCCCCCATTTACGCTATCTTCCTCTCCTTTAGTTTCATTCTGAATTTACCAGATGCCTTAGTTTTGATTTATTTGTTTAAGAACTATTTACTGAGCACCCACTAGCCTCATGGTGGACCAGCACTGTTCTTAGAATAGAATAACATGAGACTGAAGAGCTTCTGCTTTGGGTTAAAGTCTCAGTTCTGCTGCTTAAGAGAGATGGAAACCTCAGTTTCCTCTACTGTAAAATGGTGTGAGAATTAGCCAGGGTCGTGCACCTCAAGCACTTAGCACAATTCTTGACACACATCTTTGTGTTGTGTTAAAAAATGTCAGTCGTTTTATCAGTTATTACCTGGAGCCTTTACCATCTACTTTATTGACTCCTTTCAGGCCCTCTTTACTTTCTGAGCCCACATTTCTGAACCCCAGAAGCTAATTGTTATCTATAGAGCAGATACGGAGAAGGCAATGGCACCCCACTCCAGTACTCTTGCCTGGAAAATCCCATGGATGAAGGGGCCTGGTGGGCTGCAATCCATGGGGTCGCTAAGGGTCAGACACGACTGAGCGACTTCACTTTCACTTTTCACTTTCATGCATTGGAGAAGGAAATGGCAACCCACTCCAGTGTTCTTGTCTGGAGAATCCCAGGGATGAAGGAGCCTGGTGGGCTGCTGTCTATGGGGTCGCACAGAGTCAGACATGACTGAAGTGACTTAGCAATAGCAGTAATAGAGCAGATAATGTGTTCAGTTCAATTCAGTTCAGTCTCTCAGTCGTGTCCGACTCTTTGCGACCCCATGAATCGCAGCACGCCAGGCCTCCCTGTCCATCACCAACTCCCGGAGTTCACCCAGACTCACGTCCATCGAGTCCGTGATGCCATCCAGCCATCTCATCCTGGGTCGTCCCCTTCTCCTCCTGCCCCCAATCCCTCCCAGCATCAGAGTCTTTTCCAATGAGTCAACTCTTCGCATGAGGTGGCCAAAGTACTGGAGTTTCAGCTTTAGCATCCTTCCTTCCAAAGAAATCCCAGGGTTGATCTCCTTCAGAATGGACTGGTTGGATCTCCTTGCAGTCCAAGGGACCCTCAAGAGTCTTCTCCAACACCACAGTTCAAACGCATCAATTCTTCGGCGCTAAGCCTTCTTCACAGTCCAACTCTCACATCCATACGTGACCACAGGAAAAACCATAGCCTTGACTAGGCGGACCTTAGTCGGCAAAGTAATGTCTCTGCTTTTGAATATGCTATCTAGGTTGGTCATAACTTTTCTTCCAAGGAGCAAGCGTCTTTTAAATTTCATGGCTGCAGTCACCATCTGCAGTGATTTTGGAGCCCAGAAAAATAAAGTCTGACACTGTTTCTACTGATTCCCCATCTATTTCCCATGAGGTGATGGGACCAGATGCCATGATCTTCGTTTTCTGAATGTTGAGCTTTAAGCCAACTTTTTCACTCTCCACTTTCACTTTCATCAAGAGGCTTTTTGGCTCTTTTTTTTTTTTTTTTTTTTAGCTCCTCTTATGCAACCTTTAAAAAGCTCTAGAATATTCAATCATGAGTATATTTAAATGTTGGGCACTCTTCTCTATTTTTCCCCTTCTCTACTTTTCTCTATTTTCAATTTTAATTAATAAGCATGTATCATTTTCATCAGTTAGAAAGTATAAGAAAAAGTATTATAATGAAAAATATACATTTTCAATTTTAATGAATTCAGAGGTAGAAAACAAGAATATTTTATTAGATCTGGACTAGAGAATCGAATCAGGAGGTCAGTTTGTCCTTTATGTCATCTGAATGAAAATGCCCAGACACAAATTCCAGAAAAGGAAGAGTGCCCTCCTGAGCAGTCATGGCTGTGTTCAGTTTACTGGATGTGGGGTGAAGAACTTGGACTCCTGACTTTGTGTCCCAGCTCTACCACCGCTGAACTCCACGTACAACTAACTCCAGAAACTGTTCATTTATTTATTTATTTATTTTTATCGTATGACATCCTTTACTTGTAGAAACTAAAAAGAAATTATACAAATGAACTTCCTTACAAAATAGAAACAGATTCACAGAAAATGAACTTACGGTTGCTGGGGGAAGGATGGGGGAAGGGATAGTTAGGGACAGAAACCCTTTAATTCTTTAAGCCTCAGTTTTCTCAATCAATTAGGGATTCCCTGGTGGCTCACATGGTAAAGAGGCTGCCTGCAATTCAGAAGACCTGGATTTGATTCCTGGGTTGGGAAGATCCCCTGGAAGAGGGTTACTGATGTTACATCAGTAACATCGTCATTCTTCACATTTGATGTGACTGTCACAACGGGCGTTCCAGAACTGAGTCATTTGAGGTGGCGGATGCTAAATGATCATCTGGATCAATATTGCCTTAATAGGACCCTTGCACGTTCTTACAGTTGTAAAGTCTCCTTCCCCTTCATTTTGGTGATCAGCAATACTACTGTAAGTGTATTTGGCTTTTTGAAGTTCGCAGGGTGTTAATATGCTGTAGCACTATGTAAATTTAAAGAAGCCATACATAGCATTTATTATCTTGGTATAAGAAAATGACGTTATATATATTTTGTCCATGTATGACTTCCCCAGTGGCTCAGTGGTAAAGAATCTGCCTGTCAATGCGTGAGACTCAGGTTTGATCCCTGGGTCAGGAAGATGCCCTGGGGAAGGAACCGGCAACCTGCTCCAGTATTCCTGCCTGGAGAATCCCATGGACAGAGGAGCCCGGCAGGCTATATATAGTCCATGGGGTCGCAAAGAGTCAGACACGATTTAGCAACTAGACAATGTTTATATGTATCTCCACTTTGATGTCTGATCATTCTCTTAAACTGATCATGGCCAAACCTGAACTTCGTATTTCTCACGCCTGTCTTACCTGTCTTACCATGCTTTCCTTCTGCATGTCAGTAAATGAAACCAACATTTGCCCAGTTGCTCAAGCTAGAAGCCCGAGTCATCCTTCATTCCCCCCTTCATTCCCTCACATCCCATATTCAATTGATGCCACAAACTATGTTTCCAAACTGAACCCTTCTCCTACACTGTTGGTGGGAATGTAAATTGATATAGTCATTATGGAGAACGGTATGGAGAGTCCTTTAAAAATTAAAAATAAAGCTGCCATATGATCCAGTGATCCCACTCCTGGGCATACCCTGGGAGAAAACCATAATTCAAAAAGATGCGTGCATCCCAGTGTTCTTTGCAGCACTATTTACAATAGCTAGGACATGGAAGCAACCTAAATGCCCATCAACAGAGAAGTGCATGTACACAATGGAATATTCCTCAGCCATAAAAAGAATGAAATAATGCCATTTGCAGCAACGTGGATGAACCCAGAGATTGCCACACTGAGCGGGGTAAGTCAAACAAATATCACGTGATATTGCTCATATGCAAAATCTAAAAAAAGGAGGGGGTACAGATGAACTTACCTACAAAGTGGAAAGAGAGTTACAGATGTAGAAAATAACTTACAGTTACCAGGGAGTAAGGTGCTGTGCTGTGCTGAGTTGCTTCAGTCGTGTCCGATTCTTTGTGATGCCATGTACTACAGCCTGGCAGGCTCCTCTGTCCATGAAGACTCTCCAGGCAAGAAAACTGGAGTGGGTTGCCATGCCTTCCTCCAGGGGGTCTTCCCAACCCAGGAATCGAACCTAGGTCTCCCGCATTGCAGATGGATTCTTTACCATCTGAACCACCAGGGAAGCCCACGAATACTGCAGTGGGTAGCCTATCCCTTCTCCAGGCCCCAGGAAGTAAGATGAGGAGGGATAAACTGGGCAATTGGTACTGACATATACACACTACTATACACAAAATAGGTAACTGGTAGGAACCTGCTGTAGAGCACAGGGAACTCTACTCAGTGCTCTGTAATGACCTACATGGGAAAAGAATCTGAGGAAGAGTAGATATATTTATATGTACAAATATAGATATATTCACTTTGCTGAATATACAGATTGACTTTGCTGTACACCTGAAAGTAGCGAGACACTGCAAGTCAACAATATTCCAATAAAAATAAAACAAACAAAAGCTGCCCCCAAAGTGAATCCTCACCACAGCCACCACTCGCATCGCAGACAGAGCCACCGTCCTCTCATTCCGGGTGAGTGTGGCATCAGCACCCTGAGCCCTTACAGCCGGTTTCCTGTGGTGGGGCCAGAGGAAGCCCTGACCAGGAGACCTCAGGTTGTGCCATTGGCTTGCGCAGGGCCCCCGGCAACCCCCTGCCCAGTGACTCCCTACAGTACTGGAAATGAAGCCCAAACAGCTTAATGTCCTTCAGATCTCAGTGTTAGGGGAGAACTAAACGTCTAGTCAAGGCTATGGTTTTTCCTGGGGTCATGCATGGGTGTGAGAGTTGAACTGTGAAGACGGCTGAGCGCCGGAGAATTGATGCTTTTGAACTGTGGTGTTGGAGAAGACTCTTGAGAGTCCCTTGGACTGCAAGGAGATCCAACCAGTCCATTCGGAAGGAGATCAACCTTGGGATTTCTTTGCAAGGAATGATGCAAACAGCTGAAACTCCAGTACTTTGGCCACCTCATGCGAAGAGTTGATTCATTGGAAAAGACTCTGATGCTGGGATGGATTGGGGGCAGGAGGAGAAGGGGACGACCCAGGATGAGATGGCTGGATGGCATCACGGACTCGATGGACGTGAGTCTGGGTGAACTCCAGGAGTTGGTGATGGACAGGGAGGCCTGGCATGCTGCGATTCATGAGGTTGCGAAGAGTCGGACATGACAGAGCGGCTGAACTGACCTGACTGAGACTTCTGTAAAGCACCAGACAGAAACCGTTTTAGGCTTTGTGGGCCACATCGGCTCTGTCGCAAAACCACCCCCTTCTTCTTTGCCTTCATCTTTGCGTCTGTTTCTTTCTCCATCTGTCTCCTCCTCCTCCTAACTCTTTACAAATGTTGTAACAGTTTCCTATGTTTTGGACCCTATTTCTGTTTTGTAAATGAATTCCTTTGGGCCATTTTCTTTTTTTTTTTAGATTCTGCATATGTGATATCATATGATATGTGTCTTGTCTGACTTACTTTACTTACTATGATACTCTGTAGGCCCACCCATGTTGCTGCAAATGGTATTATTTTATTTTATTTTTTTAAATGGCTGAGTTGTAGTCCATTGTATATGCATACCACATTGTCAGTTATGGTTACCAAAAGAGAAAGGCGAGGGAGGGTAATAAATTAGGCGTTTGGGGTTAACAGATGAACAGTACTATACGTAAAATAGATAAACAAGGACCCACTGTATAGCATAGGAATCTATATTCAGTATCTTGTAATAATGTATAATGGGAAGGAATCTGAGAAAGACTATGTGTGTGCGTGTGTGTAATTGAATCACTTTGCTGTACACCTGAAACTAACACACCATTGTATATCAACCCATACTTCAGCTTTTAAAAGTGTAATAACTGGTCTTAGCTCATGGGCTGACATAAACAGGCCAGGGGCTATAGTTGGCTGCTGACACTGTTCTCCGCGAGCTGGCCTGGACCTGTCTCTCCAGCCCACCTCTCACCCTCTGCCTTGCTCACTCTGCTGTAGCCTCGGTGGCCTGCAGGCTGTCCATGAGCCCCTCCGCCACCTTCTGCTAAGGGCCCAGGCACGCTCCAACCCCGTTTCCTCAAGTCACTTCGCGGCTCACTTCCTTCCTTTGTGCAAGTCCCCGCGGGCAGGTGTCTCCTTGGCGCTTGGCCCTCCCCTGCAGGCCCACTGCCCCTCAACCCGCTGCACCCTTTTTTGTATCACATCCTATACATTTACCTCTTTGTCAGTTCTGCCACTGTAGAATGTCAGGCCCTCGATGGCAGGCTGTCTGTCTCGCTCCACACTCTCTCGCCAACACCCAGAATGGAACCTGGCACTTAGTGGTCATTCAGGAATTATTTGTTGGATAAGTTAATAAATGTAAAAAAAAAAGTTCTGTTGCTGGATAGTTTTCAGCCCCTGTAATATCCTTCATGTGCAGTGAGGTGGCCCTTCTTTATAACCACTCAGCCCTACGGGCTCTGGCTAGTGAAGACAGATCAGGGGAAGACACCACGCTGTGCTCTGGGTGACAGCGAGGAGTGTGAGAAGCCAGTTCTATGTGCTGTGGGGTCTGAAGGTGAATCCAAGTGGGAACAGGGGCAGAGCAGAAGGAGGAGGGGAGCAAAGCCAGGCTTTGAAGTGAGGGGAACTGTCCAGCTCTCAGGAAGCTGATGTCACTGGAGCATCCCTGGCTGATAAGTGCTCAGTGGAGCCAATTCCTGATGTCTCCTGAGGATGGAGAGAAGCATCTTTTGGAACATAGGAAGAGCACTGAGATAAACTGTCCCTCCCTGGAATATACAGCTAAGCCAGCCTACCGATCCAGTTTGTAGAGACATTGAAGAGATGGTGCTTATCAGGCCCAGATGGGACATGGTGGAAAGGTCTGGTATTTCTGGAGCCACTGAATAGAATATAGTGACTTCCAGCCCCAGCCACAAACACCCCAAAATCTCCTGCGAGGGGTCCCTTTGGATTGGCAAGTGAGAGGGGTACATCGAGAGTGGGCAGGTATACCCTTCTCCCACCCTACATTCCCACCCGGCCTTGTTCCAGTCCAGAAGTCATTGCAAAAGAGAGGCTGGGCTCCTTCCACCCAGGGGGTGGATGGGATGCTGCATAAGTGGTCCTGTGGAGGACTCCAAGGCAACTTGGTGCCAACATCCTCAAGTTCTGGCTCAGGGTCAGACAATGAGCCTTGGATCAAGCAGTGAGGTTGGCTGTAAACTGACTCATGCACCAGTCAAACCCACCCCTGCCCCAGGAGCCAAGTTGGGAAGTGAAAAGATATAGCCATCTCTTCCTTGGATGCCTCTTAGGATAGAAACTAGGGAGTGTAGGACAGGGGAGCCTGTTTACTGTTGAGATTGTAGAATTTTATGTCCAAGATCAAGAGTCTAGCTCTTGATTTTAGAAAGTAAGACAGGTATAGAACATGGGGGAAATTGCAATGGTATTAGAAATCAGACTGTCCATCACAGCCGTGCCCCAGGAGCTGGAAGCAGGGGGTCAGATGGTTTGGGATCTGATGACCAGTCTGCTGTGTGACTTTGGATTAGTTACTTGGCCTTTCTGGCTTTGGTGTTTCCACTTGTACAATGGTAACGGTAGGCCTTGACATCGTCATCTCATTGAGTTATTAGGATCACCAGGGAATTAAGAAAGTCTTTGCAAAGTTAGAAAGGCTGTAGTTATGTGTAACTTGATCCCTAATCAAGTTGTGTGAAATAGTAATACCAATAGAAACAAGAAGCATCCAGTGAGCACTGACCATGTGCCAGGCACTGTGCCCAGTGTTCATATGCGTGTCACATGTGGTCCTCAATAGCGATCTTGAAAGTGGGCACTCCATATATATGTCCCCGTGAGCAGCTGAGATCATAAGCCTCACAAGAAGCTAAATAACTTGCCCCAGGTCACACAACTAGCCACGGTGGACCAAAGTCTGAATTTAAGCAGTTTGTTTCCAGAGGATGCCCTGGGACCATGGGGGCCTAGAGCCCCAGTCTCCAGGCTGCCAGTCCAGCCTCTGCCTTGGCTTTCTTGGAGAAGATAACCACAGAGAAGACAGATTCATCACTATCTTATCTCTGCAGAAGGGTTCAATCCCTGCCAACTGCAGAGAGGCTGTGGGGCCTTGACATAGCCTGATGTCTACCAACTCTGAGAGCCAAGGGTTCCGACAGGCTCCTGTATCCCCACAGTCCTGGGACACTGGAGAGATGCAGGAAACAGGAGCTCCTCCAGGTGATGGGGCGGGGGGGTGTGGGGGGGGGGCGCGGGCAGGTGAGTAGGGCAGAACTTTCTCACTGGTGGGCCTCCCTCCTTGCACATGGAGTGAGTCTCAGAGAAACATTTCCTTGAGAAAGCAGAATGGAGGCAATCTCTGAAGGGCAGGGCTGTCGTTTTCCATGTTCTCATCAGGAAGAAGAAAAGGAAAAGCAGTCAGCACTCCCTCGCCTCAGCCCCTCTTTCAGGAAGGGGACTGGGCAGCCCCACTGCAGGACAGCAGGACAGCGCAGCACGGGGAGGCGCCGCTGGGGGGCAGGGCTCTTTGCTCAGTGAGCCTGGTATTATTCCGCCTGGTGGAGGTTGGTGACTTCGGCCAACAGGAAGTGGCAGATAAGAGCTTCCGGATGCAAGCCTTTTCAGGTGGCGCAGGGTGGCGAAAGGACATGAAAATAGGTAGAAGTGGAATTCTTAAAAGAGCCATGACCTTAGTCCTGGACCAGAGAGGACCTAGGAAGCCTGGGCTTGTCAAACATCTGAGGGGCTGCCCAGAGGCAGGTGAGTTTGGAATGGCCCCCATGGAGTGGAGGAAGGAGAGGCAGGGAACAGTGTAAGGAAACACGCAGGAATTTCATAGACGGCAAGCGTAATGTAACAAGCAGATGCTTCCAGAAAGGAGAAGAACCACCCTGCGGGCAGTGAGCTCTCCGTCACTGCAGAGGTCCAAGCAGAGGCTCTGGTAGAAAGGGAACCCAGGAATCCTTGAGGACTGCACTGCCTTGAGAGTCTGTGGTTATGAGAGGAGGGAAGGTGGGAAATGGGATGGAATGGGATGGGAGTGGTGGCATATTCACAGGTCTGGCTGCCCTGGCCTTTTCCTGCCCTCAAGCTGGACCTCGGCTCTCCCTCCCCATTCTGTCTTGGCCTTAGTGCCCTGGGACCACCAAGCTCACTGTTACTTTTCTTTCCCACCATAACTACTAACCCCCTGGCCCTGGCCTAATGCACCCTGCTTGTTGCTGGGTGACATTACTAGATAATGACTCATTCTGGCTGGCTGTGTTACCTTTCTCAGGTAATATCATGCCATCACCTAGTGCAAAGCCCTTGCCCTAAAGCAGTGGTTCTCAATCATTAGTGGGCCTCAGAGTGAACTGCAGGGCTTGTAAAAACCACAAATTACTGTCATTGGAGGGACTGATGCTGAAGCTGAAGCTCCAATACTTTGGCCACCTGATGCAAAGAGCCGACTCATTGGAAAAGACCCTGATGCTGGGAAGGATTGAAGGCAGGAGATGAACGGGATGACAGAGGATGAGATGGCTGGATGGCATCACCAACTTAATGGACATGAGTTTGAGCAAGCTCCAGGAGATGATGAAGGACAAGGAAGCCTGGCATGCTGCAGTCCATGGGGTTGCAAAGAGTCAGACATGACTGAGCAGTTAAACAACAGCAACAAGCAGAGTTTTTCATTCAGTAGGCCTGGCATGGTACCCAGAAATGGGCATATTTAAAAACTATCCAGGTATTGGTGATGCTGCTTGTCTGAAGACCACTCTTTGAGGATCACTGCTCTAGACAACCTAAAACCTTAAGTCCAAGGCTATGGATTCAGGCAAACCCATGTTGGAATCCCAGCTACACTATTTATGAGCTATTATGACTGGCAATTTACCTAACATCTCTGTGCTTCCGTTACCTGCTCTGTAAAATGTTGATGGTACCACTTTCGAAGAGTTACTGTGAGGTTGGAAGATGGAGATTAGCTTACACAGTCTTGGGGACATGCTAAGTAGGCAAGTCCTCCATAAATGTTAGCAACTTTTATTTTTAGGATAAAACAATGGGGATTTTAGACCTCTCATGTCCACCTCCATGGGACAGTGGTGTCAGAGCAGAGAAAGGCATATATTCTCCTCCAACTACACCCCCATGTTTTGGGCCAGTCCCATGTTATTCTTTCCCCATATACTCTGTGTGTGCTGGAAAGATGGGGATTCATCAGCAGTGGGGCCAGCCTTCAAATCTTGGTTTTATGTCAGGGGCCAGCCACACATTCTGAGTGACTAGTCCTTGGGGTGATTCTGCAGGAGGAGCCAGCTTGCATGTAGGACACAAGAATTAGAATGGGATCATCTAAGGTCTCTTGTCCCTTTTCTGTTAAAGTCCCAGAGCCCCTCTCACTTGTAACTCGTATCCTGTTATGAAGATATAACTGATAGTTATAATAATTGAAGTGCAGACTTCAGTCTGTTGCTGCAAAGTCTCAAAATAAAGTGGGAGAATCTAGGGGTGACTTCAGATGGCCTGGAGCTGTTCTGAATGTTGCTGAAGAAAGGGATCCTCTGGGAAAACACATGCCAGATTCCACTCTGTGGGAGACAAATCGTGAAGTGGGTTACTTGGAATTATAGCTGGAGAAATGCTTCTTCCAAAGAGTTCTGTAGTCAGCTTTGGAAAGTACTCCATTTCTGGTTTCCTATTTGAGCTCCAGGATGCTCACTAGCATATTTAAGCCTCCCAGGAGTCCTGTAGTTAAGAGACATATGCAAACTATTGAACAAAGTAAACTTTGCTTACTATCAATTTCGGGAAACTAGTTCTAGGAATTTACAGCTTCTGGGTGCCTTCACACATAGTATCCCACCTGATTTTCAGAACAACTCTGTGAAGTAAATATAATCATACCCATTTTGTAGAAGAGGAGACAGAGAGATTTATAACTTGCCCCAGGTCACAGAGCTATTGAAAAACAACCTACCATTGCATGATCTGAGAAAGAATTTGGTGCATTTGATGGAATTTTATTTGTAGTAACAACAATCATAAAAACCAAGCAAAAACAATCCAAAAAACCAAAACAAAACCCCGCTAAATGGAAATGGTAACTATTTTATCAAAACCCTTTCAGTGGACTACATTTATAGTATTTTTTCATGTTAGGCTCACATTATATTATGATGTTACCACAAAGAGAGATGGAACAGCCCAGGTTAAGAGTGTAGATTCTGCATCTCAACAGAGTTTAATTCCAGGAGATGTCCGTGGCCAGTTTTGTGACTGTGGGTGAGTTATTTCACTTTTCTGTCCTGATTCCCCCTCTGTAATTTTCAAATCTATTTCGTAAGGTTTCACATGAGGTTTTACATGCAGAGTCCTCAGAATGGTACCCGACGCATAGAAATTCACCAGTGAAAGCATCAATGATTATTACTGCTATTGCTTTTGTTAATAATACTCTTATTATGTAAAGTCCACTTGTCTTGAGAACCCATGAGAGTGGATTTGGATAGCAGCCAATAAGAGCGAAGTCCTAGCTTGGCCCTCTCATTGAACAGCTGTGTAACTTTGGACGGTTGACTTCCCTTTCTGTGCCTCAGTGTCCCCTTGGAAAATCATGCCAGCCATCCAACATAGTTCATAAATAGTTCTAAAAGTAGTTACCTGGGTAACTGATGAGAACGTGCTTTGATAAACATAATGCCAGGTCATCTTGTGTTGTCGATGCTCACATTTGACTGCAAAGACGAAGCTGTGAAAGGGGGCTGGCTTGAAAGTACCTCTCTACTCTTAGTCTAGGATCTGAGAAATGGCCTCAATTGCTGAGGCCCTTTGATCAACAGCAGCAGTAATTAAGGCCAGAGTAATTTCATGGGGCTACACGGAAGCCAGAAGTGAGTTAGTGGTGCAGGGAGTTTTCCTTTGCTAAACAATAGCGCCCTCATTCTGGGATTTCCCGGGCTGTCCTCTGTTGACGTTGGAATAGAGGGCGATTGTGTACACACATTCTCTCAGCTGGTGCATCTCAGACATCTGTTTCCTCCTGTTTTTCCTCATCTCAGACCCTGTATACTGGATCCAGAGTGCCAGCCCCGATCCTGTCCTCAGGGGCACTCATCATGGTCACCCTTTTCTGGGGGTGGAGGTGGGGGAGGGAGGAACCCTGTTGGTGGATTGTGTACACGGCTGTGTGTGTGTGTGACCATCTCCTGTGAGATCAGGATGCCTAACAAGAGTGGAATCAATTTACCTACCATTTTTGTTCTAAGGGGGAAAAAAAAACCCACTGGGGAATAATTTTTAGCCCACTTGTAGGATATTTGTGTCCCTTTAATTGTTCCATCATGTAACTTCTCCATGAAAATCAATTGCACTCCCAAAAGCAGAGTTATTAGCAAGGCGCTCGGTTCCTCAACAGTCCCCAGGAAGTGTAGACCACGGCCCCTTGGGAAAAATACTGCCTCTTAAATTGCTAACCTTAATCCCCGGTGACCAGCACTGGCCCAGAATGAAAGGGCTGATCCCACAGGGAAAATAAAATAAACAAAACCACACCACCCTCTCCCCCACCAAACCACAACCACCGAAAACCAAACAAAGCAAAACCCAGCAACCCAGCACACCCCAGTGAGTCTGAGGGCAGATTTGTTCCAAACTGTTTCTCTGAATCACTCAGATGCAAAACCAGAACAGAGGACAAAAATTAGAAGCCCTTGAACTTTCTTAAGTGCTTTGACAATAGCTATCCATATTTCTGGGCCCACAGTTTTGTGGCAGAATTTTTTTTTTTATTTTTTTCTTTTTTTTTTGCTTAAGTCATTTATTTCACCTTATATGAACCCATAGCCCAACTGAGTAGGCTAGATAAGCCCTAAACAAGTCTTTAAGTCACTTCCCAAAACATCTTCGGGTCCCCACGCCCTGACAGCTCCTTCGGGTCAGAGCTGGAGATGGTGCTCTTCAGAGGGTGGGAGTTAGAGGGAGGATGGGCTGGGTGGAGGCCCTTCAAAAGAGGGTCAGAGGTCACCCAAAGATTGTGCAGTTTCCACCCTTTATCAGCTTCATTGAGGCGGTGGGAGGGGAAGGGGCTGGAGGAGGAGCCCCAGGCCTGGGGTGTTGTGTAGAGTAAATAAATACCAGGGGCACCTGGCAACCCTCGGATACGAGGGATAAACAAGCTCACTCTTCAGAGAGGTGTCCTCTGTTGTTTGGGACCAGTTCGGCTGCCCTGTAGAAGTCAAAACCTCTTGCCCTGGAGCTTTGAAGTTAGCCTTTACTTCCTTATTTGTTCACCCTTATTTTTTTACCCGTGCCCCTCACATGTTCGGCAGTGTTTAGGTTGACTATAGGGAAATATAAGGCAGAATTTTGAAAGCTCTCCTTCTAGTAACCTTTAAAAGGAAATAGCAGATATCCAAATTCTCAGCAAACAAGTGACTCTTTAGTCTGAGCAACCGTGGATTTCTGATTTCTTCCCTTCTTGGGGTCTGCCCAAGATGCCGTCGTGTCTGATGCTTCCAGCCTCCCAATTCAGTTGGGTTTATTTTTCATACGTTTTGCATGTTCTAGTGGAAGGAGTTATACACAGGGATTCTTCTGGAAGATGGGGGGAAGGGGAACTGGATGATCTTTATGCCCCCTATAGCCCTGACATTCTGAATTTGTCAATTGTGTTTCATTACACCAATGATAAGCCAAGCACTATTTTGCATGTACAAAGATGAATAAAATAAAACATGTGTTTCTAAGCAATTTATAATCTAGTGGTAACTATTAATATCAATACTAATATCCATAACAGCAAATAAGATATACCAATCCTAAGTTCAAAAGAGGATGGGCTATTTTTATAAAGACTGTCAAGAAGATAGAAACAGACTGCTGGGGACCACAGAGGAGGGTGTGTTCTGATGGGGGAGGGATTTAAGAGAAGTTCACCCACTGCGCTAGTTTTGTTCAGGGTCCTGAAAGAACAGCATTATTTCAGGTTATCATCCAGCAGAGAATGGAGGGACAAGCACTTGCAACCTGAGGGAACAGCCCAGGCAAGGGTGTGGTGGTGTGCCAGTGGGTAGCCTAGTCCAGCGGGGTGGACAAACCACCAGGACATTGGGAGGAATGACTGAGAACCCTGTTCCACCCAGAAATCCTCTATCACCACCTGACCCCTGTTGCCGGAAGGAAGAAAGAAAATTGTGTGCCAGGAAGCAACCAATTAAAGCCTGTTCATGGAACACATGACAGGCAGTGGCACTTTGTACGCTGGGAGATGCCTTTACATAATTCTCTATCTTAAGAAAAAAGGGAAGAGGCAAGAGTGGAGAGAAGTCCTTTGCTAGCCCAGCCAGCCCAGCCCTTTCTAGGGGCATGTTCATTCATTCATTTGTAGATTGTCACTGTGACAAGGTGTCTGCCCCCTTGAAAGCCATACAGCTTACTCTCAAACCCTCCAATCACTTCTGCAAGACCCCCTGCAGACCTCAGTGTTCCCAGGCTGACCTTCAGGTTACTCAGGCTGGCAGAGGGGAGACGGCACCTCCCGTGCTCAGACCTTCCTTGTCCCTGGCTTTCGGCAAGAATTTGTTTCTTCAGGAAGGATCAGTGCTTTTCTAAACTTGGGTGCTCAAGTCTGGAAAGCCTGCCAGCTGAGTACTTCCTCAAACCTTTTAATTTTTATACACCTCTTTCCCCATAGCCAAGATCATAGGGCCCTTCCAGACTGGAACAGAGACTTCAAATAAGCCTGAGAGCCCCTGGCAAAAATTTCTGCTCACAAGTCCTCTTCATTATCCCGGGGATGGCATTTCTGGGCTTTCATTTCCTGTATGTAGTTTGACAATGACACAGACATTGCAGACATAGGGGGTCAGGCAAACTGACCTGTCAGGGGGTGTCTGAGCTGGTTGAATAGAGTCAATCACTCTCCCTCTCTGACCTTTCTTAGCAAGGCTGTGATGAATAAGTAAGTGGAAGTTGATCTGTGCCATGCTTAATAAATAGCTGCTAATATGGCTAGGATTTTCATTTGACAGGTGATGCTAAACTTTTTTGTGGTCCTTTCCTATTCAATGTTGGTTATTTGTGGGGGGTGGGTGTGGGGAGGAACAGCGGACTCCCCATGGCTAGCTAACTAGTTTATCCTTCACTCTGTGGTGGCACACTGCTTCTGGTCGAAACTTTGTCAGCCTTGGGCCAACCACGTAAAAGCTGGCACCTCCCCACAATCCGCCTCATGTGTGGGTGGAAGGGCCCCAGCCCACATTCAGGCCTGTCTGGAGAGCCCGTGTTGTCTGCTGCTGCCCGAGTCAGCCTCCACGGCGTCTGAGCTTTCCCCTGTTAGTCACTGCTCTGGCAGGGAGAGTGGAAGACCCCTGTTAAACTGAAATCCGTTATCTGGGAAACGCATTAAGCCATTAACAGCTGGACACAAATTAGTTTATCAGACAGGAGCTCGACTTGCAGGAGTCAGGAGTGAGGAGCTTGAGAGATCATCAGGTTATGAGCGAGGCAAAGAAAGTTCATGGAGGAGCCAGTCTCTGAGATTCTAAGCCTCAAACTGTGCTTCCTGGCTTGACTCTTCTTTCCTCTTCATTCTGCCTTGAGGAGCAAGATGGACACCCCTGCTTTCATTCATGAGATTCGTATTACATGTCCACCAAAGCTTGGGCTGCAGTTCTGAGTAGAGAGGAGGGAAGACAGACATGGGGATGAGCCGGTGCTGGATGGTATGAGATGCATCTCTTGGATGCTGGGGATGGAAAGATCTAGAACACAGGACACTGTTAGCAAAGGGCAGAACTCAGCCTCTGGGGCTTCAGCACCACCAGGGGCTGCCCGGACTCTAGGAGGTGGAGTCTTGCCTCATGGCTATGCTGAGAGCGGAAGAGAGGCCACCCTCAGGGAACTGGGCTAAGATGAGGGTGTCACCTCCTGTGAGGGTCAGCGCTGAATTGTCAGGCCCAGGGGAGAGGTCAGAAGACCACAGCCTGAAAAGAGAGGCCAGCAGCTGGGAGGAAGCAGACCCCACTTCAGGGGAGACCCTCACAAACCTTGTTCCCACTAGCTTAGTCTTAAGTGATTCACATGTAGAGAGGCTGATCTCGTTCTCTGAATTCACAGCAAAGGCCTGTGGGAGAAGACAGAAATGGGAGGAAGAAGAAAAGTTCTGCAAGAGGCACCTGGTGAATGAGAAGCAGCTCTCCAAGGGATAGGAGGTTTAGGGTGCCATGTCTGTCTCTGAAAATCTGCAGGGTCCTGACACAGGGTCCTGACACCGGGTGAACGCACAGCTATTACCCCTTGGAGTCACTCAGGGCGTCTGTGGATTGCTGTGATGTCAGTCTCCTTTTCCACACACCACTCCTCATTCAGGTCCTTATTCTGTCTCCCCTCTGTGATTTCAACAGCCTTCCAACTGGTCTCCTTCCCTCCAGCCTCTACTTTGTCAAAGTCATCCTCTTCCTATTTAATAGAGAGGTCCACCTAAAACGGGAACTTGGTCAAATCACTCTCAGTTCATAAGAATTAAAGGCAGAGTCCCCTTCATAAGGACCTAGCCCGCTCCAGCCTGACACATCACCCCACTTCGGGCCACTGCATCTTCACATTCTGACCACACAGAACCTGCCATGCTTTTTCAGTCCTCTTGAAACGTGCTATGCTATCTTCTTGGGATGCGTGCCTCCTCTCTTCCAGGCTGCCTTCATCCTTCCAGATGGAGGTCAGTGTCACCTCCCTGAATTTCTTCGTCTTGCTCATAACTTTTTTCTTTCTGGCCCAGCTGTATACAGCTGTGTGCAGCCCTCTTTTGGAGCACTTGTTACATGGCCCTGCAACTAGTAGTATATGTGTCCATCTTCCAGTAGAATGTATGTGTGCATGGTAGGGGTGTGTACACACACACCCTCTGTTGATGCCCAATACCCAGCACAGAGCTGGGCGAGTGAATCATGATAGGTGATCAAGGAGTGTTTGCTAAAGAAGCTAGCATACCTGTGGTCTGATGGGTGTGAGATCTGAAAGCGAAGGCCATGGGATTTATTCTCTTTAACTAAAGTTGGGGCAGGTACCCTCTCAAAAGTCACCCCCACCAGTTCCTCCCTGCAGCAGGAGTGGTATTTTCCATCTTTGACCAGCCAGATTTTGACTGGGAACCAAATGCTCATTCGTTGGCTTCCTGGAGACGTGTTTTTTTTTTTTTTTTTCAATGTTCTAAGTATCCTAGAGAATGTGATAAACCTGTAGATGCTTCCCCAGAAAATGTACAAACACCCAGTCTCATAACATTTTCTTACAACCAGAAGGTCTGTGGACTCCAAGAAACCCCAACTTACAGCAGCTACAATAGAGAGCTTGTGTTTTGCTCTCTCAGCCAATAAGATTTTGTCCAGATTTATTTTCAGGGGAAAAAAAAGGTTATTTTAGAATCTTGTTTTCCAAATACATAAGTATACTTTAATGTGGAATATGCTTTTTTAAATGACACCCGTTCTCCCCTTTCTATGTTTCCCTAGGATGTGCCCCTTCCCTGGAGGAGCAAAGATGACTCTGTGTTTCACTCTCTAGAAATATATGTGGAGATATACATTAAAGGGTCCCTTGCAGACGTTTGGTCCAGGCCAGGGCCTCCAGCAGGATGTAGGATGTGGGCTGTGCTGCTGGGGTCTGGCTTAGTCCTCACTGCAGAGGAAGTTGCATGAACTTAGAGAAGGTCAGTTGCCAACAGTTTTCATTTCCTTCAGCTCCCACTCTGCACCAAACACAGTTCCAGGTACTTTGGGGGAACAAAACAGACAAGGTCTCTGCTTTTGTGGAATTTCTAATCTAATGGGATGAGGCAGAAAACAGACAAGAATACAGGTGGGTTAAACTCACAAAGTGAGTAGAACGTGGAAGGAAAGATGACAGTCCTGGGGTAGAAGAGTGTGGGAAGGAGAAGGTCACTACGTGAAAAGTCAAAAGTACCTTTGAGAAGGTGATGTGCAGATGAGACCCTGGGTGGGTCTAGGGGAAGCCAAGGCTAGGCAGAGGAACTATCCGGTGTGAAGGTTCTGAGCTTGGAACGATTTCCACATGTGTGAGAAAAAGAAAGAAGGCCAGTGTTGCTGGAGCACAGAAGTCGGGGAAATAAAGCTGAAAGTCACAGAAACAGAGTTGGGATTTTTCAACCGTGAAGGGAAAGCAAATCCTGAAAAATGTAGTGAGGTAAGGCCGCATTGTGATCTAGTTGGATGTTTTAAAGATCACTTTGAGAAGACCAGTACCCATTTTATCACCTCCCCTCATCGGGAACGGTGTTGACTTCCTGAAATGAATGCGTAATCAGGCAATCGCATGAGTTCTATATCAGCAGGACAGAACCAGAATTTCCATCCCAAGATGTCAGTGCAGCCCAAATCCGATACAGCCCTGAGGTCTGGATGGCACGTGCCACCTTGCCATGGAGAATAGAAGGATTCCTGAGCCTTTTCAGGGTACTCAAAATTGCTAGGGAGCCTTGAAGAGTCAGTGCTAGATTAAGGGACCCAAGCCAAGGGTTGAGCAGGAAGGTGAAGAGATGCCAGCCCCCTAACCTCTCAGAGGAAGGCACAGGGTGGGGGGGACCGGTCCCCAGTCTGCGGCAGGTGGAGGAGGCAGAAACCGAAACAAAGGCCACGTCGCCTTTTCCTCGGCCAGCCTGTCCTCGTCTGCCCCCACCCTCTCCACGGGTGTCCTTTCTTTGGCAGCAGCAGCCGGGTGTGTTTGAAAACACGCCGCGTCCTTCACGCAGCAGGAAATAAACGTCGCTGGCGGAGCGGCGTGTGGGCTGGGGTGGGGAGTGTGTGTGTGTGTGTGGGGGGGGGGGGTGACAGGGGGCGGAGAGGGTAGCGATGGTATGTCCACCTCCAGTTGCTCTTGAGAAGCGTGTGTGTGTGTGTGTGTGTGTGTGTGTGTGTGTGGTGGGCGTTGGGGGGTGGCAGAGAGCGGAGAGGGTAGCGATGGTATATCCACCTCCAGTTGCTTTTGGGGGGCGGCGGCCCCAGAGTGACCGGACAACTTGAGTGAGTTCCGCGCAGAAACAAAATGCAGGAGGAGCTGAGCGCACGTGGAGAGGGGCGCGGGCCGAGTCGGGGCTCAGGACCCGCGAGGACCCGGTAGCCACCGCCTGCGCTCGGGCAACCCCCTGGGTTCCCGCCCCCGCGCCCCCGCGCCCCTCGGACCTTCCCAAGTGCTGCCCGGCTGGCCCGCCCACCCACAGCCTCCGGGAGCGGCTGAGCCTCTCCTCCGCAACCACCTCTGCCCCCTCCCCTCCCCGGAGCCCCCGTGCCCTGTCCCGCAGCTCCCGCGGCGGGGGTCCGCCCGCAGACGCGCCGGGGGCCGCGCGGGGCAGCCCGCGGGCCGGCGAGGAGGCGGAGAGCCCGCCGGCCCCGGCCCCCCTCCGCCGCGGCCCCAGCGGCCCCCGCGCTGCGAGGCGCGGGCGCTCGGACGCAGGGGGAGCTGTTTGATTTGGCGGAGGCGGGGAGGCCGGCGGGGAGCGAGCGAGGGAGGCCCGAGAGCCGGGCAGCGCGGGCGCCGGGCTCCGGGGGAGGGTCCCAGCGCGCGGCGGCGGCCCCGGGCGCCGGGGATGCCCGGAGCGGCCGGGGGCGCAGAGAACGACTCCGGACCGGGCGGCCCAACCTGCCGGGCGCGCGGGCAGGTGCTTCGGCCCCCTCCCCCTCTTTTTTTGCTTTTTCTTCTTTTCCTTCCCTCCTTGCCTTGAAGTAAGATGAGCGTGATGCTGTGGCGCTGGGACCAGAATAACACCACCATGAAGCTGGTAAGGGTGGCTTGCAGCCCTCGCTCCCAGGGCACTGCTCTGCTTTTTATTCCCCACCAACGCCCACCTCCGCCGCCCGCCCCCCCTCACCCCGCCGCCCCGCATCCCCATCAGGGCTGTCTCCCACGATGGAAAGTCCCCGAAGTGCGTCCGGTTCTTGGTATTTCCCTTATTGTTTTGAAAATAGATTTCAGGTGGTGTTTCCTTTTAAACCAGAAAGGTCTGTGTGCATGCGTGTGTGTGAGCAATTGAAGGCGGGTGGGATGGGCTGTATTATCTCCCAGACCCTTCTACCCAGGAATTCCTGGTGCTCTCTGGGGTTGCCCGAGCCAGGGGTTGTCTCCTGCGCGTAGGTCTGTGCTCTCAAGGCGGTCCCGGCTCAGCGTGGTCTGTCCCCCTCTCTCCACCCCGCCCTCATTGTGTTTTGATAGTTCGGGGTGCTCGCCGGTGTTGGGTCTCTATTGAGGGTTGGCTTGTTTGGGCAAATAAACGTTGAACCCAGCTTGAATATGCACCGCGACCTCTTCTCCCGCCTCTCACAAAGCCTTCGTTTTCTTTCAAGTTTGTGAGAACCATCTAGGCTGCAGGTACTTTTTCCCTCCTCCTATTTCAAAAATAACCGCCCATCACTCTGGGGACGACTGCGGAGAGCGGCGTTTTTCTCTCTGCTCCAGGAAGCCTGAATGGTTTCTCCATAACAAGGATAAAAAGTGATCGGAAGGCTCTTCATTGGGTTTTGCTTTTGTGACTTCTTTATCTGATGGTTTCAGCTGGCGGGGACCTTAATTCCTCGTGAAAGTTAGCCAGTACTGAGGCCAAGTCAGTTACCCCCTTGAATGTCAATCTCGTCCTCACTAAATTGGGGCAAGTTTTCACCTTGTTGAGCGGACTGCGAGGATAAGAAATCATATTTGTAAGTTTCTCACCGAAGCTAAGGGCTCAGTAGGGAATAGGTATTATTAATAAACTGGAATTAATACTTTAGGGATGAACTCTTTAAAGATGCTACCCCCCCCAAAAAAAAAAAAATCACAGCAGCTGCATTGGATACTAAGACGCTAAGTCAGCCTAAGCTGGTTCTTCATATAATGAACTTATTTGTTGGAAAAGGGCACCTTGCTGTTCATACTTCTTGTGTTATGTTTGGCCTGTCTCACTTTGAGCTACTATTTTACAACTTCGTTTAATGTGCTGAAACATGAGCGGACATTATGCACCTTCACTGCACTGTGTCAGGACTCCAGCTCCCTAATCCTTGCCTGGAATCTTTCTCCAACCAGACTGCTGTGGGCGAGCCCAGAGCTTCACACATTTTCCCTCCAAGTTACACCTGAGCTGCTGCTCTAAGATCCAGCGCAGGAAGTTTGGGTCATGGTCTGGGCTGGCTAGGGACGGACAACCAGACCTAAAAGTTCTCAAGAAAAAAAGAAGTTATTTCCCAGGCAGAGAAAATGTGGTGCATCGCAGGGGACGGTTTCTACAGCTTTGGTGGCAGGTGGCTATGGTAAGAACCGGCATGTCCTCATGGCTCCAAAACAGCTGCCCCTTTTTAGCTTGTGGAGGGAGCGGTCCCTCACATAGGTCAAAGGTCAGCCTTTATTGGGTCTGTCTTGGGTCTTCAGATCTGAGGCTCACTTTTCAAGTGAATTGTGAGGACCACCCAAGGTAGCTGTGGCCCAACCCAAGTACCCCTGTACCAGGTGGGGGTGGGGCTGGAGGAGCTCAAACTGCCTGGGAGCACTGAATGAGGCAACAGCTACTGTCCCAGGCTGCACCTTGACATTCAGAGAGCCTCTGCTACCCTCAAGGATGGGCCCTCAGCATTTCTGCAGAATCCTCGAAGCCACGGCCACGTCATTAGCTGACACCTCGTTAGTTTGTTTTCTGTTCCATCGTTTGCTGATTTACCCGTTTGTTGTGTGTTGACACCGTGCAGAGTCCTTTCATGGTGCGAGGCTGTGCTCCTTGGGAAAGACTTTGCTCTCAGGTGATTCTTGGTTCGAATTCTAGCCTTGTCACTTACTAATCTCCGAATCAGTTTTCTTCTATAAAAGAGTTTTATAGCCCTTCCCCCAGGTGTGAACAGATGAAATGAGAATACAGAAACAGGATCAGGCACCGAGGTCTGATATGTGCTGTGTGCCTTGTCGCTTAGTCGAGTCTGACTCTTTGCGACCCCATGGACTATAGTCCACCAGGCTGCTCTGTCCACGGGGATTCTCCAGGCAAGAATACTGGAGTGGATTGCCATGCCCTCCTCCAGGGGATCTTCCCAACCTAGGGGTTGAACCCAGGTCTCCCACACTGCAGGCAGATTCTTTACCATCTGAGTCATCGAGGAAGCCCAAGAATACTGGAGTGGGTAGCCTGTCCCTTCTCCAGGGGATCTTCTCAACCCAGGAATCGAACTGGGGTCTCCTTCATTGCCTGTGGATTCTTTACCAGCTGAGCTACCAGGGAAGCCCCAAGTCTGATATTTGGGTGTCTGAAAATGGGAACAATGGTGGTTGTTATTGTTATTTTCTTCAAAGGTAAATGTTCTGCTCTTCATTGTGTTGTTGGGTGAATGGTTTTTTTCTCCTAATGAGCTTGAAGAAAACAAACCTTTTTTTTTTTTTTTTTTTTTAACCTTTGAGTCATTAGTGGTCCTCTGTAGGAGGGAACTCTAAGAAGTCAATTGTGTGTGAATAAGCATCCCAGAATGGGGCCTGGGGCCAGAGGTGGGTGCCTGAACTTTTATCACTGGTGCAGTTCAATAAACATGAAGTCAGTTAACCCTTAGCTTGCAAACTCACCATTCTGATTGAGTAGTGGAACCAAAGGTTTTGCTTCATGTTCTATTTTAAGGTTAATTGGATCAAAATAAGGCTAAGAGTAATTAGAGGCAAAGCTTGCATCTTTATGTATTATCTCCGCAGGGGGATGTCAGAAAGGCACCTGCCCACCTCGGGTAGAAGCCAGTAGCTGGTAGAGTCTTCTCTGTCCAAATCCCATCTGACAGGGTCATGGAGCCTTTGATGAAAGTGAGAGGAGGTGACTGCTCAGGCCTGAAGCATCCCCTGGGAGGGGTAAGCACAGGCCTAGAGCATGATGTGGGTGGTTCTGACATCCTTATCACTGCCCTCCCCACCCTGCTTATTTTCTTTGAGATTCTTTCAACTTGGGCAGGGCAGGGAGAAGAAAACGATGCCACTTCTGGAGCAGTTTGTGTCCTCTGAGAAGCAGCAGAGTCAAAGAATGAAGAGAGGAAAAGCGCAAGGAGGTGGGGGAGCGCCCTTGCTGCCTGTCCTCAGGCAGAGAGGTAGGCGCTCCAGCTAGAGCTGTGTGGCGCCACAGCCACAGCTGTGTTCAGGAACCGCTGGCCTTGGGACCTGGTTGCATAGCCTCTGTAGCCTTGCTCTGCTCATCTGTAAATGGGTATCACATTTGCCAACAGAGGTCCGTCTAGTAAAAGCTATGGTTTTTCCAGTAGTCATGTATGGATGTGAGAGTTGGACTATAAAGAAAGCTGAGTGCTGAAGAATTGATGCTTTTGAACTGTGGTGTTGGAGAAGACTCTTGAGAGTCCCTTGGACTGCAAGGAGTTCCATCCTAAAGGAAATCAGTCCTGAATATTCATTGGAAGGGCTGACACTGAAGCTGAAATACCAATACTTTGGCCACCTGATGCGAAGAACTGACTCATTTGAAAAGACCCTGATGCTGGACAAGATTGAAGGCAGAAGGAGAAGGGGACAACAGAGGATGAGATGGTTAGATGGCATCACTGACTCAATGGACATGAGTTTGGGTAAACTCCAGGAGTTGGTGGTGGACAGGGAGGCCTGGCATGCTGTAGTCCATGGGATCGCAAAGAGTTGGACACGACTGAGCGATTGAACTGAACTGGGTATCACAGTGCCTCACAGAGTTACAATGAGAATTAGAAAGAAATGTGTGTCAGACTTTGAACTCAGGGCCCAGTGAGTTGACACGCGGTTGTTTCTGCAATTACAAGGTGATCCCGTAGTGTGTGTGTGTCTTTCTGCAGAGAGGAAACACTGAACAGTGCTGAGTTCTGGGGGTAGATTATCAAGGATTTTTTTTTGGGGGGGGGTCTATGCTTTTCCTTACATTTCAGTTTTTGTGCAATGACCATTATTTACATTTATCATCAAGGAAATACAGAAAATCATACTGCTAAACTAATCATAAAATTAACATTCAGCATATTAGTAGCTAACATGCATTGATCCTTTACTTTGAGCTTTAGTCCATTTCATCCTTGCCATAGCGCTATGCAAGAGAAACTGTTATCCCCGTTGTTGAGATGAGGAAATTAAAGTTCAGTTGGGTAAGTGACTTGCCTAAGATTCCAAGGTTAATTACACCCGTGGCTGATTCATGTCAATGTATGGCAAAAACCACCACAATATTGTAAAGTCATTAGCCTCCAATTAAAATAAATTAATAAAAAATATTCCAAGGTTAGTAACTCATAGAACCTCTGTCTTGTCTGATGGCAAAGGCCTTGCCTTGAACTGCTCTGTCATAAAACTGTGAGTGGGTCCTGGGGAGCAGCAAGGCCTTCTGCTGAGCTGGGCATGTGTGAGCGTGCTGTGTACAGACCTGTGCTCACTGCTGCGGTTTCTTCCTGCGGGGGCACTCTGGGGGCTTCTGCCCACTGTTATCCTCTTTGGTCAGGGAGATGCAGTGAGCAACGTAGGGAGGAAAGGAAGCGCAGTGTGCAGGGCTGGGTTGGGTCATCACCCTTCAGTGTCCTGGAAAATGCTTACAGGGCCTTCCCTGGAAAGTGGGGAGAAAGTGGCTCTAAATGAAGAATAATTGAGAATAATGATGATGAGGGACTGTGCCTCCGACCTCTGACCTTTCCCCACAGAGGCATTGATCACAGGGCCCCTGGTCCTGCCCACAGCCAGGCTAACAAGCAGATTAAAAGAGGTCAGTGGGTTAAAGGGCCCTGTCTGCTTTTCTGCAGTTACACTGCTCCCTCCCAAAGGCAAGGATGCCGTGGACGCTGCAGAGCAGCCAGGTTCTGTGTTTAAAACGCAATGATCCTTCAGCTCTTATTCATCTTTCTGTGCCTGGACTGACTCTCGTAGTGACAACTTTTGCTTCTTCCCTGGATAGAGCTCGTTGACCACTAATCTGAAGGTATTCCCCTCTTCTGCTGGAAAATACCAGCAATTTCAGCTCTCAGAAACTTTTAGAACTTTCTCCTGCTTTCCACTAATTATAACTGGCATAGATTTTACCATTTCCCAGGTACTGAAATCATTATGTCTATTTTCTGCTAATTTCAAAAATCTCTAGAACAAGAAATTCTATCCTTTCCTGGAGAAACCAGGAATATTTTCATGTGTATTTCTGCTGTGAATAATGAGCCATCATAACCTTGATATGCTTTTTGGAATTGAAACCAATGCATGTAAGGAGGGTTTTGACTCTACTGGGAAAATAAAGAAATGAATATCAGGAGAGGAGGAAAGAAAACACTTGAAATTAGTAAGTGACTTCCTTAGGGTAACTTTTTTTTCCTTAAGGTAACTTTTTAAGGTAACACATTTTCCTTCATTTTTGTGTTGATATGGTTGTTGAGATTTATAATTGGTCCCTCTGGTGACCCCACAGTGCTCACATTACTTCTGCAATTATTTTTGTGTGGAGCCAGCAAAAAAATACACATCAGTTCAGTTGCTCAGTCGTGTCCAACTCTTTGCGCCCTCGTGGTCTGCAGTACTCCAGGCCTCCTTGTCCATCGCCAACTCCTGGAATTTATCCAAACTAATGCCCATCGAGTCAGTGATGCCATCCAACCATCTCATCCTCTGTCATCCCCTTTTCCCCTTGCTCTCAATTTTTCCCAGCACCAGGGTCTTTTCCAATGAGTCAGTTCTTTGCATATGTGTGTATATATACGTGTGTGTGTGTGTTTGTGTGTATGTGTAGAAGATATGCAAAGTTCTTCGTGTATATGTATGTGTATATATATATATAGAGAGAGAGAGAGAGAGAGGATATATGATGCAAAGAGCTCACACATTGGAAAAGACCCTGGTGCTGGGAAAAATTGAGGACAAGGGGGGAAGGGGACAACAGAGGATGAGATGGTTGGATGGCATCACCGACTTGATGGGCATGAGCTTGAGCAAGCTCTGGGAGTTGGTGATGGACAGGGAAGCCTGGTGTGCTGCAGTCCATGGGGTCGAAAAGAGTTGGGCACAACTTAGCGACTGAACAACAGCAACAGCAACGTATGTGTTTTGTTTCTGGCTTCTGTCATAAAATGCCAGTCACCCAGAAAGCATGTGGCTAAGCTTCAGGGTGTGTTCAGGGTGTCTAGGCTGTCCAGGATATATGGACCAGATTGCCGTCATCCATCTAGCTACGAGCCTAGGGCTATTGGCTAGGTGACACAAGGGCTGTTCCCAGGGGTTGTTCATTTTGATCCAGATGTTGCAGATGTGTTGGCTCATGTTATGAAGTAGCAGCCAAGGAGGTGGAGAGGCTATGAAGAGAGAGGATAGAATGAGTAGATAGATATTGTTTAAACAGTGTAATAAGAAGGTGTTACGGGGATGTATGGGATGGCTGGGAGGATAGGCGAGGATGGTCCTTGCCACTACCGACACTAACTGCATCCATTCGGAACCCTGTGGAGTGGGACAAGCACTATATGTTATCTTTGTCGTAGCCGAGAAGGGATGGGTGCTCATAGGAATATGTTAAGACCCAAAACACAAACAAATCTATGGGAAGGAAGGTGCTTTAATCAGAGATTTACCAGCTCACATATGTGCCCTGGGTGTGTATCTGCAGAGGGTCCAGGGGGTGTCCTGGCTCACCGCTGAGGCTCGTGCCAACTTCTCTGGCCTTGTTACCGTGGTGAAGTTTCAGGAATCCAGACTGCCCACTGCAGCATTCCTGGTAGGAAAGCTCTTGTGTGATAGGATCCTGTTTACTAGTAGAGGAAACTCAACTCCTCCATGGCACTCAAGGCCCTCTAGGTGACAGCAGTGTGTTAAACCTTGCTCTGTAGGGCCTCCAGATAGAAGCTGTTTGTCCTAATCAGCATGGTCCTGTGATCTTCCGCTTTCACCGCTCCCTGGGACTAAACGCTTCTTCCGTCTGTCCATATTCTATTGTCTTCCAAAGCTCAAATCAAGTCTCCTTTCTTCTAAGAAGCCCTGTCTGACCACACGCCCGCTGGGATCTCTGACAGGCAGTAGTGCTAACCTTCCTTTGCACACTGCCCTGAGTGCGTGTGCTGCTTGTGTGTGCATCCTCTGTCTCTGCTCCCAGACTAAGAGTGGCGTTGGGGTGTAGGTGGTCAGTATCACTTCCCTCCCAGCTCTGCCACCAACGTCTGTGTGTCCTTGGAGACTATTACTTCAGCTCTCTGAGGCTCCTTTTCTTCTCTATAAAGTGATAAAACTTCCAAACTTGAGTGGTTTGATTTTTTTGAGCAAGGGACTTCCCAGGTGGCACTAATGGTAAAGAATCTGCCTGCCACTGCAGAACACAGGAGATGCAGGTTCAGGCCCTGGGTCAGGAAGGCACCCTAAAGTAGGAAACGGCAACCTCCTCCAGTATTCTTGCCTGGATAATTCCATGGACAGAGGAGCCTGGCAGGCTACAGTCCATGAAGTCGCAAAGAGTCGGACTTGGCAGCACGCGCGCGCACACACACACACACACACACACACACACACACGGTTATGAGCAGAACAAAGCACTTAGTAACTGCTTGAGAAATGTCTGCTTTTGTCCCAGTGACAATAATGTGTTTCTTTACTCAGCAGGTATTTATGAAATGTCTACTACAAGCTGGGGGATATGCTAGTAAACGAAAAGCTATTTTGCCTGTGTGGAGCTTATATTGTAGTGGAGATGATAAACAAAATATATTTTTTTATGTTGATGAATGCTATGGAGAAAAGTACGGCAAAGTAAGCAGAAGGATAGGGAGGCTGGGAGAGGTTTCTCTCTTTAGAGTGGTTAAGCAGTGGTTTACCGCAAATGTGACCTGGTTGTGTAATAATAACAATTATCATTATCACCCCTCATTGAAATAGGCGTTGTAAGTAGGTGACTGGATAATTTATTATCCAAGCTAAGACATTTCTGAGAGTAAAAAGGGTACTGTGAAGACTTGTACAGGGATACAGATGTAAATCAAGTCGTGGGCAAAGTGAGATGCTTTCCTGTGTATACTTGGTTATTCCAAGTATCAAGGTTGGCTGAAGCATAGTATCATGTCGGGCAGGCCTAGTTTAAATCCTGGGCTCTGCCGCCTTCTAGCTGTGAGGTCTTGGGCCAAATCATTCAATCTCTTTGCATCTCAGTTCCCTCCTATGTTATGTATACCCAAGAGGGGTTTTGTGAGAATTAAATGAGATGATGCAAGTAAAGTGTTCCGTGCAGGACACCTGAAACAGTTGAATAATGAATAACAGTTCATTACCGTGATCATCACCAGATCGAGGGCCCAGATTGTTCTTTTTCATATCGCTACCTGTGCCTGGGAAGCAGTTGAGGATATGTAAGGTGGATGAATGTCAGGATCGACTATTTGGCTGAGCAGTGGACTTGGGAGATAAACTCAGTCAATCTGCTGGGTAATTGTTTCCATCCCTCCTCAGAGAATGGAAGACTCACACATGTTTGGGTGCTGGATTCGAAGGCTGGTTGGGAGACATTGTGCCAAGGCAACAACAGGAAGAGCTGGACAGTGGAGTCCAGGACTATCTTGGGATGTTAGCTCAGGAAAGGGTCCCCTGACTAGTAGCCCCCAACCATCCACTTCACAAAGGCAGAAGCGGGGACCCAGACAGATGAAACGAACCGCCCCAAGGCCTCATAGCTTATCGCCGGTTTTAATGCATCTGCTAATATTCATCATGCAAACTGGTGCAACAAAGATTACAAAGAGAAGAGAGAGCACTTAGAATTCCACCTGGGAAAGCCACGTTCCTTTGGAAATGGGCCGCAGATGACGTAACCCTGCCATATCCCATTACCTGGTACTTGGCGAATCTCTGTATGAAACTTGTTTTGGTGAAACTTGAGCCTGGAGAAACCAGCTAAAGTATATTACTTTCTCACTGTTGAATGCCTCCTAGACTTGGGCTAACATTTAATCTAAAGAGTAAGGTGATATTTCCTGAGATAACAATGAGTTCATGTTTTGAAATGAAGTGAACTGGGTTTATTACGTTGATTGGCTGTTTTTTCAAGTTCTAACTGCAGTAGTAAATGGTCTCTCCACAAAGTAACGTCTGGCTGCCGTATGGGGAAAAGTGAGGAGCTATAGGCATGGTAGAGTCCAGTCTTCAGAAGGTGTCCCATTGCCTCTCTAGTTAGGGGACTATTCCAGATTGAACTAGGTTTTGGTTTAAAGAGGCCCGTATTTGAATACACAGATTTCTGACCCAGGACAACGTGGGGACAGCTAGGTTTGTGTTACTTTGTATTTCCTGAATCCATGCTGCATGCCCTCTGCCCTCTCACCTTCTTAAGTTGCTTCTCACTCAGTGAAGGCTGGCTGCACATCTTTACACAAGGTAAAGAAGAGAAGAGTTCTCCAACAGCAAACTAGTCAAAAAAGAGAAAGCATGTATATAATCAGATAATGCTAGGAATCTGGAGGTTGGTGTGTGTGTGTGTGTGTGTGTGTGTGTGTGTGTGTGTGTGTGTGTGTATTCGTATTCAGTTGCATCCAACTCTTTGTGACCCCAATGACTGTAGCCGTCGAGATGTCTCTGTCCATGGGATTCTCTAGGAATGAATACTGGAGCAAGCTGCCATTTCCTACTCCAGAGGGTCTTACTGACCCAGGGACCCAACCTGCATCTCTTGCGTGTCCTGCATTGGCAGGTGGGTTCTTTACCATGGCATCACCTGGGAAGTTTGGTGCATTATCCTTTAACTTAGTTCCTGGAAGTGTTCTATATTACAAGAATGTACAGACTGATACACAGCTATAGAGTTTTTCAAGGAGAAAATTGAGGTTTCAAGGCTGTATATGGTACAGTTCCAAGATGTTTCAGATGCTGAGCGCTATTGATTATATCTCCAGAGTAGCCACTGTGGATGAAGACACTGTGGATAAAGAATCCCTTTTTCATGCCCCCACCTTGCTTTTGGCTTGCCTGGACTCTGCAGATGCTTGCAGGTGCCTGCAGTTGAGGCTTCAACATCTTTGCCTTTCCCACAACCAGCATAGCACCCAGCACACATACCTGCTCAATCAACGGAGCAACTATGAAGTCACCAGGTTTTTTTTTTTTTTTATGATAATGCAATGGCTTTATTTTTTTAGTTTAAAAATTCTGTTATAGTGGATTTACAATGTTGTATTCATTTCTTCTGTACAGCAGAGTGATTCAGTTATACATATATACATTCTTTTTCCTATCCTTTTTCATTATGGTTTATTATAAGATGTTGAATGTGGTTCCCTTGCTATACAGTAGGACCTTGTTGTTTATCTGTTCTATATGTAACAGTTTGCATCTTCTAATCCCAAACTCCCAGTCCTTCCCTACCCCTGTAAAGCAATGTTGAATCACGTGAAATGTGGTGTTATGTGCTGTAAGGTTAGTGAAATAACTGGAGGGAATCCGACCGAGCTGCAGGGGTTCCTGGGTTCTCTCTGGTGGTTCCCAGTGAGTCTGGGTCCTGGCTGCAGTTCCATTTCCTGCCACTTGAGGTCCCCTCCAGGTTCAGTGTGGGTTGAATGTTTTGGGGCGCTGTAGCTGCTTAGGAGGACCAAGAGAGTGGCCGTTATTCCAGGAGGTTTCTGATGATGTGGCTCCCAGTGGCTCCCCACGCGTATTGGGCCTGGGGAAGCATGAGCGGTGTGGATACGGGGCTCTCCCTTGGCCTCCCCAGAGGGTGGTCCTTTCCCCATCTCCTTCCTTCCTCTCCATCTTCCTCCTTATACACGTGCACAAAAGATGAGACCTTTACCTACCTTGGTGGAGAATAGAGTTCTGGACTGAAGCCGGGAGCAAATCACCAGGCCCTTTAAATGGGAATTCAAGTCATCCTGAGGTTCAGTTATCTTCGTGGTTTTACTGTGTGTCCCGGCTGGGAGTTGGTGGTTTGGGGGCTCAGCTCTTTGGAGTTCATTCACCTTGTGCTGTATGTGGGGTATAGTTTGGCTCTGGGAGTAGAGGGGGTGTAGGTTTGGAAGAGGCCCTTTTGATTCTGCTCCTTGGTGTCCCCTGTGTAAGAAGACAAGCTGCAGGTCGTGCTGCCTGGCCCTCTGAATTTCCCTGGCCCAAGACTGTCAGCTGGAACCATGGTCTTACTTGCTCCAGGTCGTGAACATGCTCTCTGTCCCAGGGGCCATGCTCTGTGAAGACAAAGATGATGGCAACGTCAGGCTTTGGTCCCAGGGTTTATGTTTTGGTGAAATCTCAGTAGAGTGAGTGAAAGCTCAAGTAGTGGCCTGGGAAAGGCGTTCTTTGGGTGGGAGCATTATTCCGGATCAAGATTGACAGGGCTGGCCAGCTGGTTGTCAAAGGGGAGTTTAAAGACTTCTGAGGCTTTTATCCTGGGAAAGCCAGGCTGTTGCCCTGTCACTGAGCAAAATTAGGATCTCAGGAAGGGGAGCAGGTCAGAGAGGGAGGGGAACGGGATGTGATGGATTGGCTTGGCTGCACCATATTGGAGTTATTTATATCATTTTTCAAATTTTTATTGAATTCGTATGTAAACTGTGGCCCAAATTATGCAAGGGGGATGGATGTGAAGGCAACATAAATCAACCCTCCCTAGGGACAAAGACGGGTGACCTTTATTAACCTGGACAAAGATAGGTAGCCTTCACTAACCAGAGTAAGCACTTTCTGGTATGCCCCCACTTTTAAAAAATTTATTTTTATTTATTTTTTGGTCAGGCTGGGCAGCAAGCTCGATCTTAGTTCCTTGACCAGGGATTAAACTGTTGCTCCCCTGAAATGGCAGCACCGAGTCTTAACCACTGGAGCACCAGGGAAGTCCCTGGTGTGCCCCATTTAACTCCCCAAATGCAAGGTTTCTGATAAATTGTGAAGACCATGACATAGACCTGAGACCAAAGGAAGGCTTCCTGCCTTACCTTCTGTGAACTGGCCGCAGAGTGGACCTAACTGGACTCCCAGGGGGAGACACTGAGCAGAGAAAATGGGCCAGAGGTGCCTGTACTCCAAAAGTAAAAGAGGCGGCATGGACTAAACTCCTGCCTTTAAACACCGTTCCTCACCCCCCACCCACCAGTAACCTGGGGCCCTGAAGAGTGCCAGTCTCTGCCAGGCCAGCTTGGACACAGCGTGGCCCGTGGGTATGCAGATGGCAGCCAGAAGTACTACTAGTGCTTCCTTCTTTGGGGGATCAGGTGGGATCTTGGGAAAGAGAGAAAAGGGGAGCATTTCTGTTCCTCCCCAACATGCTTCCCTGCTGTCAAGCTCTCAGTCGACCACCTGGAAAGGCCAGGCTCACACAGGGCTAACGTGCTTCTACAAAGGCTCAGGCATGAGCTGAGTGCCAGCCACTCATAGGAGAGCTGTGGTCTAAAACAGGACTCTGTCATCATCCTGAGGCTATAGACTAAGTGCTGTGGGAGATGAGAGGGAGGCAGCCTGTCTGGTGCATTGATGCAGGCAGCAGGTATCGCACACTTGGTGCCTGTCGCCATCAACTTGGTCCAGAAGTTACTTGTCTGAGCCTCAGTTTCTCTTTCTGGAAGATGGGTAGAATCCTTTCCTCCAAGGGGTGTGAAAAATCTTGAGGAGAAACGTGGGTAGTGGCAGGATGGCATACATGCAGCTGCTGCTGCTAAGTCGCTTCAGTCGTGTCTGACTCTGTGCGACCCCATAGACGGCAGCCCACCAGGCTCCCCCGTCCCTGGGATTCTCCAGGCAAGAACACTGGAGTGGGTTGCCGTTTCCTTCTCCAGTGCATGAAAGTGAAAAGTGAAAGTGAAGTCACTCAGTCGTGTCTGACGCTCAGTGACCCCATGGACTGCAGCCCTCCAGGCTCCTCCGTCCACGGGATTTGCCAGGCAGGAGTGCTGGAGTGGGTGCCACTGCCTTCTCCGGGGTGGCATACATGGAGAGGTGCAATTCACAGCAGTTGCTAGAGAAGTCAGACCCCGCTGAACTCAGACACACCAGGGATGGGTACCTCAGGGAAACCTTGGAAACCTAGGTGCTGGCACTGAGCTGGCAGAGTAGGCAGAACTGGGGGCGAGAGAAAGGAAGGTGAGTGCAAACAGGGTGAGTGGCAAGTCTAAAGAGACTCCCATTTTTTAAAGTTCTTTTCCAAATTACAGAATATTGAGCAGAGTTTCCTGTGCTATTCAGTAGGTTCTTGTTGGGTATCTATTTTAAATATAGCAGTGCATGCATGTCCGCCCCAAACTCCCAATCTGAACTTCTGAGGCTCTCGTGTTTTGATTTTATGAAATTTCTTTCATAATTTAGCAGCAGAGTGGATCATGAGGAGGACCACTGGGTTTTGGGAGACCAGAGAGAGAGGACTCACGTTCTCTCCTCCTCCAAGGAGCCTGCTTGCCAGTCTTGCTTTTTCCTTTCTTCATTGCTAAGCAGTGTGGTTCCAAGGACAATTTAACACGACTATTTCCCATTTAATATGTCCCAGATGTGGCACTGAGTAACCCCTCACACCATCTCCTCTCCTCACTTCTGAAAGTTGGCCTTCCTCACCCTTGGCACGATAGACATTTGGGGCCAGACAATTACTTAACTCTAATTTATAGCAGCATCCCTGGCTTCGACCTATGCTAGAATACTGAGTAGCGGACCCCTCCCCCTGACCAAGTCATGACAGTCAAAAACGTCTCTGTAAATTTCCAGATGTGCTCTAGGGAGCACAATCGCCACTGTTTGAGAACCACTGCAGCAAATGGTCCTCCATTTACCAGAGGCTCCAGCCACTGAGGAGTCATCTGTTGCCCTCCTCCCTTGCACGCCTTCATCCCAAGAGCAGGTGCTTCTGCTTGAGCCTTGCCAACAGATCTGAAATCTAACCACTTCTCATTTCCTCGCGTGGCACCGTCGTCTTTCATTCAGAGAACTGCAGTGGTCTCCTAACTAGTCTCCCCAGGGTCACCATTGCCTACTTACAGTCCATCCTCTATACAGCAGCAGAGTGGTACCCCTTCCTTCTCTTGCTTCAAGCACATTTCAGTGGCTTCCCTTTGCACAAAGAATAAAATCCAAATGTATCACCTTGGCCTAGAGGCGCCTGCACCGAGCGCTCTGCCTGCATCCCCATCTCTTGTCTCTCCCTCCTTCAACTGCTCACGGGGCTCCTGCACCATCCTGCCTTGAACTCACCACATCTTTCTCACCTGAGGGTGGAGGGGGCTGTTCACCTATGGTTCCCTGGACCCGGAATGCTCTTCTCCCCACTTTTTACACGACTGACTCTTTTCTCATCATTCAGGACTCAACCTAAGTGGAGACCTGACCTTCCCTGATCTATCTATCTTATGCAGGTGCTCCCTTCAAAATCTCAGTCCCTTGTTTTTTTTCCCTCCATCACATCTATTGCGGTTAGTAATTGGCTGCCTCCTTAATTAGATGGCTGGTCTCCATGAAGGCAAGAATCATGCCTGACTGCTTCTTAGCCTATCTCTAGTACCAGGCACCAAATAGATGCCCAGTGTGAGTTGACTGAATGAATGAATGAATCTTATCATCTTCAAGGAAGAGAGACACCATTACTCTAGTTAAACA
Organism: Ovis aries; assembly: GCF_016772045.2. Taxonomy (NCBI): domain Eukaryota; kingdom Metazoa; phylum Chordata; class Mammalia; order Artiodactyla; family Bovidae; genus Ovis; species Ovis aries. The sequence goes on along the minus strand of NC_056074.1, from coordinate 22,684,112 downwards.
TTGGTAGCCACGGACCTCTGAAATTAGACTTCCAATAAAGTAAGTAATATACCAATTTTCTTCTTTGAACCTCTCAGGACTGTTAGCACATTGCCTAACAAAGAGCAGCTGCCCCAGGAATAATTGTTGAATGGATGAATGACTCAATTTTCTGTAGTAAGAATTTATATAATACATATTATATGAATACCTAATGAATAAAATAAGCAGACTTTAACCGAGTAGTTGAAATTCCAAAACCATTTTTTGATCTCCTCAAATAGGGATGGTTTGATTATTCCCCCACCCCCAACTCCAGCCTTGAGACACTGATGTTATTTTCAGCTGTTATTGTTACGTAGTTTTTCAAAGTAGTTGGAGTGTAATACAAATGACAAGCTGCCTGGTCCATAGTAGCATTCAGAACATGTTTGTTGACTTGTGTTCAGTCAGGTCACTTGGAAAAAGAGAAGTAGGAAGGTCAGGGTACAGGGAAGTGAATTTGGGTATCGTCTTGGGAATGTTTCAGCAAATCTACAGGTTATGATTAGAGAGACAGATTTCATAGCCTTTAAGAATTTACTATCCGATGGGAGAGATGAAGACTTTGAAGAACTGGATAGCATATAATTATGCTAAACAGCATAGTACTGTTTTTAATATCTTCTGGGTTGCTTTGATTTAGTATTGGGGCATTTTTTCTCCTCTTTCTGGACCAGACTCAGCTGTAAGAAGCATGGAGAAGTAATGAAGATTCTTGACATTCTCAGACTGCTTTCTGGGAATCCTGCAAAGTCCCGACTTCTCTGATGACTCTTCTCATGGCTGAGTTCAAGAGCATTTTGCAAACCCGGGCTTTGAATCTGGGAAAATGCTTTATGACCATTTTTATGACCTCAAAGCAACCCTCGAAGGCGAGTTATTTCCCTGTCTTTGCCAAAGGGGAAAAACCAAGGGCCTGGTAAATTGCCCAGGATCTCCCAGACTCAGATGCTCGCTCGTGGGCGGCTCTTGCGCTCCGGCCTGATGCCATCTCCTCCATTTGATGGGCCTTGGCTGCCCTGAGGAGGGCCTGTCAGCAAGCTCAGCTCCCAGCTCTGTGGACTTCATGGTCTTCCCCAGGAAGGAGGAAGGCCCATTTCAGAGAACCATATTCTGTTAGAGCTGTGACATTTTGGTACAAACTACTCGTCCACTCCAGTCCTTTTATACTTGGGCCAGCTGACATCCACAGAAGCAAAGTGCTTTGCCTCCACTCACACCCTAACATCTCCAAGCTCCAGCCCATTGTATTTTTTTGATTCCAACACAGTTGTCTCTGATTTAAAAAGTGTCCTCAGCACTTATGAGATTTCATTTTTTTAGAGGCAGGGTAGTTCTGTGGGCAGAGTAAGGAGGTTTTTTGTTTTTTTTTTCTTTTGATAGGGCAATGGTTAAAGTAAGGCCTCTAGAGCCAACCTACCTTGGTTCTTGTTCCAGCCCAGCTGTCCACTGTATGACCTTGTTTAACTTGTTGGGGCCTCAGTTATTCTCATCTGTGAAGTGGGGATAATCACAGTACCTGGGGTGTATTGAGGATTACATCAGTCAATATGTGTAAAGATCTCAGAATAATACCTGGAACAGCATAAGGACTATGAAAATGTTGCTCTAGTTTTTATTATGTGATTCCAGCTTCTCCCCAGCAGTGTGATTGTGGGCGAGTTGTTTGACATCTCTGAGCCTCGGCTTCCTCCTCTATGGGAATAATTCTGGCCTCGCAAGATTGTTGAATAGATCAGAAGACATGCATATAAGGCACCTGCCTATAAGTAGGTGCTGAGTGAATGGCCAGATCGTTTACCGCTTCCGAAGATTTGAGAATGTTGTGTTTGGGAGGCAGTCAGACACAGCATCTACCATCAGGCTGATGCTTAAGTTGTTCTTTTCTCTTTCCGTTTCCAGAAGGCAGGACTCTCAGGGCTGGATCTGCTGCCCCTTCCAGGGAAGAACTGCAGTTGCAATGACTTACTTTAAAAGAACATTGCTTTTATTTTTTATTAAGCATCTATTGAGTACTTGTTGGGTGGCAAGCCCTGTTTGCACACATTGTCTCATTTAATCTGCACAATAGGCCTATGACATAAGTGCTATGCTTATCCCCTTTATGCCTAAGGAAACTAAGTCTCAGAGGATAACTTACCTTGAGCCACATAGTTAGAGACAGAAGGAGCCTCACTATTGAATCCAAATCAAGATGGCTTGAAAAGTCTGTGCCCTTAACCAGTCACTGCTGGGGACTGTGCCAGGCCCCAGCTGCAGGTGAGTCCTGCGGGGGTGGTGACGTCACTCACACCAAGGACACCACAGGAAGATGGGGCACTCTCCCAGGTTAACCATTACCACCTCCCCAGCTGCCAGGTGACAAGCGGGCAGAGCAGAGGAGTCCAGGACTCCTCCCCTTGCCCTCCTGCCCAGCCCAGGCACCGTGTGCACCAATCTGCTGTAGCCTGGGAGCGTACCCGGCCCGCCAAGTTACCCTTCCCGCCCAGGTGGGGAGCCTGTGGGGAGTGATCTGCAGGCCTGGGGCTGGGCAGGAAGAAACTGAGCCTGAGAGCTGTTCCAAGACACATCTTAACCTGCCGAGGAGAGAGACCCTGTCCCACAGCTGCGGGTGAATACCACCAGTAGGAGAGTTGGGGCGCTTTGAGTGCTTGCCTCGAGAAGCTCACAGGTGAGAACGTCTGGGACTGGTCACCTTCCCTAAGCTAGGTAAGCCAGGGGCAAGCTGCATGCTTGGGATGCAAGCCCAGGCTGTAGTCCTCCGAAGGGCAGGCAGGCACTCAGTCGTCCAGGGGAGAGTGTGGCTGGGCTGAGGGTGCCGGCTGGCAGGGATGGAAAGCACATGGGACTTGGGATTGACTCTTTCCGACTTCAGCCCTGCTGCCCACTGGTTACATGACTGCCAGCCTTATTGACTCCCCTCTCGTACAGAGGTGGTCATGCCTCCCCATTGAAGAGGATTTCCAGCGGGGTTGTGTGGTGCGCCGATGTGAGTAGAGGTGCCAGGCACCCAGGAGATGGCTTGCAGATGTTCCCCTTCTTCTGCCAACTCTGTGCAGCCCCGCTCCTGGGCCCCCAGGAGGGAGCAACCACTCTGGGCCTGCCGGAGTACTCGTTCTTCACACGCACCGCTCACTTATACCCCTAAGTGGTAGGGCTGTGTGCTTAGTTGCTCAGTTGTGCCCAACTCTGTGCAACCCCATGGACTGTAGCCTTCCAGGCTCCTCTGTCCATGGGGGTTCTCCAGGCAAGAATACTGGAGTGGATTGCCATGCTCTCCTCCAGGGGATCTTCCCGACCCAGGGGCCGAACCCAGGTCTCCTGCATTGCAGGTGGATTCTTTACCGTCTGAGCCACCAGAGAGTGGGAGGTGATTGAATTCAGAACCTGAAAGGAGAACCTTACTTTTGCTTGTTTCCATAACAAATACATATCTAAGTCCAGGTCACTGACTTTACGAACTCCTGTGCCAGTGATCTTCATGGGTCCTTTAGCCTCTGGACGTTCCCTCATAAGGTTTGCTGGAAGTCAAAGCCCTTACTACCAGGGGGATTTGATTCTAAGTGGTGGAAAGCATGGCCCCTTCTTGGTGTCCGGCCCAGCTCTGTGGTCTCATCCCAGGGCGAGCACTCCTTGGGAACAAGCACTGTTCTCTAGGACTACTGGTGACCCACGTTCTAACTGGCATGCTCATTAGGCTTCCAGAGGGATGAAGGAAAAAACTCTTCCTCCCTACTGCCACCCCCCTGCTGCTCTTTGAGGAAGCCTGCAGGCAGAGGTCCTCTCTGCAAACTTGCCAGCAGTGATGGAACTCAGCCTCTGGCCGGGTGCAGGCTCTTCTTTCTTCGGGACTTCCGGCTCCCTTAATAGGTACCCTTAATTCTCTTATCTCTGCCTGCCTTCTGGGTTTACTGAAGCATAATGCTAAACCACATTCTTCCTTGGAATTTACAGTTCGTTCTGGGGAGGTTTCGGGCTCTTAACTTTGAAACTGCAGAGAATTGGCTGGGATCGTGGGGGCAGGTAGGAGGCAGTGGAAGACAGACAGGGAGCTCCTGACAGCCCAGTTTCCAGTGAGCCGTTTTTTCTTTACTCCAGATGGAAACGCTGCCCTGAGCTTGTGTTGATGCCTCCGTTATAGAATAGCAGTTGATTGTTGTTCAATTTGAAGAGGTTTGCCTCCCATCTCTGACTTAGAACTGGTGCCTGGGTATATGGTTAGTTTTACTTTTATGATGGACAATTTTAGAAAAGCCAATCAAATCAGGTAAAACTTCAGCCAAGTCATCATTTATCCATCCAGGAAGCTTTGATTTGGGGCCGAAGTCTGCCGAATCTTTTTCAGTTATTTTTTCTGCACTTCCTTCAGTCTCTGCTCCCGGCCCCTGGCCTAAGCCTCTTGCCCAAGCCTCTTGCCCCTGGACCGTCCCAGCAGCCAGGTAGCCAGACCCCCTGCTTCCAGTCCTGACCCCAGCTCTCTGTCCATTCCTCTCACGAGGGCCAGAGTGACCTTTTGAAAACTTAGATCCTTTTGCTCCCTGTTTAAAGCGTCCTATGACTGCCGGTTGAGTGTCGAGTAAAATCCCCTCCGCCTATTCTTGTGGCTTGTGGGGTCTTGTGCCATTCTCCCCTGCCTGCTTCCTGAAATCACCCCCACGTTACCCTTTTCTATTTGAGAGCAGGCACTAGGGATAATTTCCTGTTCTCATAATTTCCAGCTCTTTCCCACCTCTAGGCCTTTGTCTTGGCTGTTCCCTTGCCCAGAATATTCTTTTATTTTTTCCATACAGACAAGATTTATAGAGTACTGTTTCCATGATTTTACCTTCTGGAATATGAAAAGTGTTCATTACAGTGCCTTTTCCCCCTTATTTATTTTTCCAAACTTATTTTTTTAATTTTTAAAAAATTTATTTACTTCTAATTGAAGGATAATTGCTTTACAGTATTGTGCTGGTTTCTGCCATATATCAACATGAACCAGCCATAGGTATACATACGTCCCCTCCCTCCCACCTCCCACCCCCCACCCCTCTCAGTGGTTACACAGCCCCGGTTTGAGTTTCCTGATCCATACAGCAAATCCCCGCTGGCCTTCTACATTTCCTGTGACAGTATATATGCTCCCATGTTACTCTCTCCATTTGTCCCATACCTCCTTCCTCCCACTGCCCGTGTCCATACGTCTGCTCTATGTCTGTGTCTCCACTGCTGCTGCTGCTAAGTCGCTTCAGTCGTGTCCGACTCTGTGCGACCCCATAGACGGCAGCCCACCAGGCTCCCCCGTCCCTGGGATTCTCCAGGCAAGAACACTGGAGTGGGTTGCCATTTCCTGCTCCAATGCACGAAAGTGAAAAGTGAAAGTGAACTCGCTCAGTCATGTCCGACTCTAGCGACCCCATGGACTGCAGCCCACCAGGCTCCTCCGTCCATGGGATTTTCCAGGCAAAAGTACTGAAGTGTCTCCACTGTAGCCCTGTAAATAGGTTCATCCATACCATCTTCCTAGATTCCATGTGTATGTGTTAATATACAATATTTGTTTTTCTCTTTCTGACTTACTTCACTCTGTATAATAGGCTCTAGGTTCATCTACCTCATTAGAACTGACTCAAATGTGTTCCTTTTTATGGCCGAGTGATATTCTATTGTATATATGTACCATGGTTTCTTTATTCATTCATCAGATGATGGACCTCTGGGTTGCCTCTTTGTCCTAGCTATTATAAATAGTGTTGCAGTGAACATTCGGATACATGTGCCTTTTCCAATTTTGGTTTCCTCAAGGTATATGCCTAGGAGTGGGACTGCTGGGTCATATGGTAGTTCTACTCCCAGTTTTTTTAGGAATCTCCGTACTGTCTTCCATAGTGGCTGTACCAGTTTACATTCCCAGCAGCAGTGCAAAAGTGTTCCCTTTTCTCCACACCCTCTCCAGCATTTATTGTTTGTGGATTTTTCGATGATAGCCATTCTGACTGGTGTGAGGTGATATCCCAATATACTTTTGATTTGCATTTCTCTAATAATGAGCCATGTTGAGCATCTTTTCATGTGTTTATTAGTCATTTGCATGTCTTCTTTGGAGAAATGTCTACTTAGGTCTTTTGCCCACTTGATTGGGTTGCTTGTTTTTCTGGTATGCAGAAAACTGCACGAGCTGCTTGTATATTTTGAAAATTAATCCTTTGTCAGTTGTTTCACTTGCTATCATTTTCTCCCATTCTGGGCGTTGTCTTTTTATCTTGTTTCTAGTTTCCTTTGCTATGCAAAAACCTTTAAGTTTAATTAGATCCACTTGTTAATTTTTATTTCCATTACTATTCCCTTGCCTAGAATATTCCTACCTGGCTGTTCACATGACGCTTGCTTCTCCTTTTATTCTCAAAAGTCTGCTGCGCTCCCCGCCACACTCCATCATAGCAATGCCCTCTGCAGTCACTACCCCGCCGCTCTCTTTCCTTCCCTTGTGACACACCACGTGCACAGGCACATCTTGCTTATTAATGTATTAACTTACCGTCCATCTCACCCAATTTATAGGTAAGTTTCATGAGTTCAGGGACATATCTTTCTGGTTTTCTGCTGAGTTTCTGATACCTAGCACAATATCTGGCTCAACGGTGGAAGCCAATAAATATTTATTAAATGAACAAATGGCCAAACGAATGTGCAAAGTACTTCGCAGGGTCCTCTGAAAAGGAACATCTGTACTTGGAGTTGTAAGGAGGCTTCCTTTCACCTCACCTGGGCCAGCCAGTGGTCCTCTTCCCCCTAGCTACGTTAGCATCCCACGTCAAGTATACAGTTGTCGTGTGTGTGTGTGTGTGTGTGTGTGCGCGCGCGCGCGTGTGCTCAGTTGCTCAGTTGTGTCCAACTATTTGCGACCGTAGGAACCATAGCCTGCCAGGCTCCTCTGTCCATGGGATTCTCTAGGCAAGAATACTGGAGTGGGTTGCCATGCCTTCCTCCAGGGGATCTTTCTGATCCAGGGATCGAACCCATGTCTCTTGCCTCTCCTGCATTGGCAGGCAGATTCTTTACCACTGAGCCACCTGGGAAGCCCTGTGTACTATTGTTACAAGGGTTACTTGGCATGTGGAGTCTTACATTGCATTTCTCATGTCCTCTCTGAGGTCCTAGTCTTGTGGACAAGCTGAAGCTGCCAAAGAACCCAACCTAGCTGCCTTATGCAGTGAATATGACCTCAGTCCCCCTAAACTGTTACGGGCCAGTGTGTTGGTTACAGTGACTATCACAAACATTTTCCCAGAAAACTTTTTCCCTTATCAGATGTGTTCTAGGATGTGCTTTGTGGCATCTCGGCTAAAAATGACCATGGTAGGTCCACAGGGAATTTGGACTTATCCTGCCCAGTTAGTGGTGAGTTACTTCCTTGGCCTTATTCTCAATCTTTCCTCCTATGTCCTCTTACAGTGGGTTTTGGGGAACTCTTTAAGTGTCAGCAGCATTTCTGTGGGATGGCTAGGGAGAAAATCACCCACCTCCTTTGCCTGTCTTCATAGTGAATATGCATCCTAGGGTTATCTGAGACTTCAGCCATAGGTCTATGGCTGAGGGAATCAGCCACAGCCAAGTGCTGCTTTTATTTGGCACCAACTGTATGCCAACACATTGTCTCTTGACTGTTTTAGAAGCCGACTTCTCGGAGGAGGGCTGGTGTGTTTGTGTCCCCTGAGGGCGTGTGACCCTTTGTGACCACATCTGCTCCACTTTCAGGAAAGGGGCATCCAGTCGGAAGGGAGGAAACCCATGAGTCTGAGTATTGCTTCGAAGCCCTTATCTCCCTCTTTACACTGGCTGCAAAGGAGGGGAGGTAGACTGTTCATTCTAGCTTCAGGATCATTTATGTTCATGAATATTCACAAGGACTCAAAGTAAACAAGTAGTTTTCAAAAGGGTATATCCAGATAACCAACCTTTCCCTCCATTAACATTCATTTCCTGGAATAATTTACTACAAACCTTCCTCCTCCAACCCTAGGATCATATGTATTGAAAATTGTATTTAGATAAATCAGTTCAACTGAAAACAATCATTAAAATTAATGATTTCATTTAGTAAGTGTAGCTGCATCTTTCTGTCTTCCTCAGCACCCCGTGGAGTGAAGAGGCACCTTCACTGGCTTCCCTTCCCAGGCACAGGAGTGAGGCAAATGGGATTGAATAACCTGCCCAGGACCACAGTCTGCAAAAAGACTGTTGACATTCCTGATGTTATCAGTCAGTCTTCCTGGAAGACCAGATTATTTCCAAGGCCCTGAGAAGTGGGACAGAAAGTTATGTAAAATGAATTATGAACATTCTCAGAGTCATTTCATATTATCCTGATAAGATCATTTGAAATTCCCCAGAAAAGTTATTTGTAAGATTGGATTTAAGTCAATGTCGCCCAAGCTTAGTCATTCTGATGCCATCTTTATAGTTTTGCCATATTTGTCTACCACTTGTCTTGCTTATTTACTTACCATCTTTCTTCACGGTGACTACTTGATTTAAAGCAATTTGTTTAAAGAGCAAATGATATATTCCATCTACAAATGCAAAAGCAGAAACACTGGGCATAATAGAAAGTAATCAGAAAAATAAATACATGGCTTAAAATAAGGGATTCACCAGTGTGCAGTCTAAAATTTTACAAAGCATACCCCCAGGGGTTCATCTACCGCACTTGTGAAATACAGACTTATAAAGCAAATCTAACTCTTATTGACCAGGAAGAAAGGAAGACAGGCCAGGGGAAGAAGGAGGAACTATTAAAGCTCACAGAATGGCCAGAAGGCTTTCATCTCTTAGTGCTGAGTTTGCCTACTTAGGCTGAGTCAATTATAGGGATGAAAATAAATCTGGATCTCTGGACTCATGTAGTGAGTAGCTCCTACAACCAGAGCTAAGCGTTAAACTACATATAGATAATGTGATAATAACTGAGCTTGGGAAGCTGAAGAGCTCGAATTGGGAACTTAATAACTTGGTATCAGTCCAGGAACTAGGAACCGTACTAGGTAACGCAAGCAGGAAGAGATTTAATATAGGGAATTGGTAACATACAAAATTGTTAGGAAGGACAGGAGTTCAGTTCAGTTCAGTCGCTCAGTTGTGTCCGACTGTTTGCGACCCCATGAATCACAGCACGCCAGGCCTCCCTGTCCATCACCAACTCCTGGAGTTCACTCAAACTCATGTCCATCAAGTCAGTGATGGCATCCAGCCATCTCATCCTCTGTCGTCTGCTTCTCCTCCTGCCCCTAATCCCTCCCAGCATCAGGGTCTTTTCCAATAAGTCAACTCTTCGCATGAGGTGGCCAAAGTATTGGAGTTTCAGCTTCAGCATCAGTCCTTCCAGTGAACACCCAGGACTGGTCTCCTTTAGGATGGACTGGTTGGATCTCCTTGCCGTCCAAGAGACTCTCAAGAGTCTTCTCCAACACCACAGTTCAAAAGCATCAGTTCTTTGGCACTCAGCTTTCTTCACAGTCCAACTCTCACATCCATACATGACCACTGGAAAACCATAGCCTTGACTAGACAGACCTTTGTTGGCAAAGTAATATCTCTGCTTTTCAGTATGCTATCTAGGTTGGTCATAACTTTCCTTCCAGGGAATAAGCGTCTTTTAATTTCATGGCTGCAGTCACCATCTGCAGTGATTTTGGAGCCCCCAAAAATAAAGTCTGACACTGTTTCCACTGTTTCCCCATCTATTTGCCATGAAGTGATGGGATCAGATGCCATGATCTTAGTTTTCTGAATGTTGAGCTTTAGGAGGGTACAGTTGGGCTCATCAAGACCAAACCATCACAACTGTGACTTAAAGTGCTTGTTATCCTAGAGCTGTTATACTCCACCTGCCTACCTCTGATTCCCACAAAACTGCTGACCAGATACGGAAACCTGGAGTCTGACTCCACAGTCACTCCCATTCGTTGTAATTTGCCTGCTAGCCAGCTCTGCCTCACGCCTGCCTTCCAGACCTCATGCAGGTACAGATCACTGGGAAGAACTTAAATCACACCTAGAACCCCAGCTGCAAGGGAGTCTGAGTGATGCTTTCAAACTCTGCAGTATGGAGGTGGAAGAGAATGTAGCAGGGGCAGAAATGAACGCCAGTAAGCAACATAACCATGGGAGAGTAAGGGAGGTAACTAGCCAGGGTACGTGTGCAAATCCCAGTAACATAGTGACAAGCAACACCAGCAAGATCACAAGTAAGAGAGTCCGGTGTTGACCTGACCTGGACCTTGCAGAATTCTGGTCAGGGTGTGTAGGCGGGTGTGGTAGAGAGGTTCTAGCTCAAGGGAAGTCGGAGGTGGGGCCGTGCATTGCTCCCAACCTATCTCCTGGCATGAAGGCTTAAAAATCTACAGTATCTTTCTTTCTTGAATGGGCCCTAGGTTCCATGCATTACACTGGATACATTTTACATGGAGTATTTCTGTTTTTCCTTTGTTATTTTTCTCCGGTTAGCCTTAGAGATCCTTCATAACTCACCATTAGACATTGCACATCCACTGGACAGCTGAGCCCTGATGCTATACCCAGGTAGACTGACACTGAGACCCGTGTGCCCGGTGACCAAGCTGCACTGCCTCTCTCAAGCAGGAGGGAAGGGAGGCTGAAGCAGAGACTGAGGCCAGGTTACCACGAGCCACAAATGCCAGGCTTCAGACTCTGGACTTGATCTTAAAGGATAAGCATGGTCACTAACAGGCAGTTTGGGAGGGAGCCGGATGTGGTGGGCTTGCCCGTGGATCTAGCAGAAGAAGGTGGTCTTGATCCGTGTGAGAAAAGGCCAGAGGCGGCCGCAGATGAGCTTTGTTCCTCCAGGTTTTTCCCTTCTTCATCACTGGTTTTTCAAAGAGGGTGAACTCTTTACCTAACCGCTCCTGCACCCCAGGTGATTGTAGGTTTTTATTTTGATTGGTGAAGCAGATTCCTTCTGAAAAGCATTCTCCCTTCACTCACTGATGGTTCTGATCTTAGACTATGGCCCAGGATCAACATTCCAATACAAGCCATTCTCTCTTTCTCTTGTTCTTTTTTTTTTTTTTTTTTTTAATGCTCTGACAATGACATTGATGATTTGATTTAACTTCCTACCTGAGCTTCTGTGATCATGGTAGTCAGTGGGAGTGGGCCAGCTTCTGTGGAAATGGGCCGTGAGGTGTGACGATTCTAGTTGAATGGAGCTAGTGCTGGGACAGTGGATGTATTTTCAGTTCAGAAATACTTGGTTTAAATTCCTGCTCTGCTCCTCTGTTTGGGAGTTATAGGACTATGGGCCCCTTCAGCTCCCCTGAGCACCAGGCTCCTCTACAGAGTAGGGATACAGTGCAGCCCCCCATCCAGTGGTCGGAAGGACTCAGTGAAGTCATGTGTGTGGTTAGCATACATATGGTAGGAGTTCTGGAAAGCAGGCCTCACCTTCCCTTTTCTGCTTTTTGGGAGTGGTGGGAGGTGGTGATGACCAGCTGTAGTCAGTTGGTGTGAACCTGGTCCAAATGACTTAGCCTTCTAGGGTTTTCTCTCCTAGTGGCCCTGGTCTGACCCCCTCCCTCTGGTCCCCAACAGCCTCAGGATAGACAGACACACATTCCAAACCCTACCCAGGAGAAGGGCCAGTAAGCCAACCCTGGGTCACGGTTGCCTCCCAGTGAATAAAAGCCCTCGCCGAACACTGCATGTTGCTGTTTGAGTTCGTCTCACAGCTGCAGTGCCCCCACCAATCCTGCAGACACGTCTCTCCTTGGCCGTCATAGGTGGGAGTGCACTCCTTCTCAATCAGTGGAACCCTCTGACGTGAGCTCCTCCACAACTCCCACTTCTCTGCTGGTGCAGGGAAGCTCGAGGCTTTTGCAATTCTCCAAGCATCTGGCCCATCTTATCCAGATGACATTTGGAATTTTAATCTTCTAGTTATGAGTTTTCATAAATCTGGTTTGAAATCTCACTGCCAGTCTCCTCTGCTGTGGGAAAATGGTTTTAGAGAGATGTGGGCAGACGGTGGTTCGTGCATGTGTAGGGGTAACTAGAAAGTGAAGAGGACTTCTTGCAAGGGGCTTTGGGGTCCAGAACTCATTCTGTCCAAGCACTATGTTAGGTGCTTTAAAGGTTATCCTGAAGCTCCTTTCACATGATGCCCATTGCACATATAGAAGACAAACTGAGGTTCAGATATGTTAAGCAACTTGCCTGAGGTTACCAAGTGAATGGTGGAAGTGGATTTTTAAGTCTAGGTTTAACTGACTTAAAAGCCTGTAGCTTTTCCAGTACACCTAACTGCCTCCCATTTACCTATGGGTTCCTGGATCTGAAGTCCTTGGGACTACCCTTGCTGATGTTCTTTTAACCCCTTCAGCACTCACTCATCTCCTCCAGACTGGAGAGGTGAGCACAGACTTGGGCCCTTGAAAGATTTGGCCAAGGTCACACAAGAGTTGGGACTTCCTGTTCGGGTCATGCGATGAGATTGAACGTCTAAGAAGGGGAATGACATGGATCAACTTGAGCAGTTATTGAAGGCCCACCCTGTGGCAAATGGGACAGTCTTATCCTCTTTCTCTTGGTTTATTGGAAGCACTCTTATGCTCTTGTGAACTCTCAGAGACCCTACTGTTACACCTTCAAGAACCTCGGGGATCCTTGGCCCCTAGATTTGGGGAAACCAGAGGAGAACATTTTTATAGGACTTAGAGGTGAGGGGGAGAGTAAAGAGAGGCCTCTGGATTACATATCTTCACTGAATCCATTCTACAAAACTCTGCTAAGAAGCAGCAATCCCAGGTGAGTAGAGCAAATCCTACGAGGGGTCCCAGAGTGGGCAGAAGCTTATGATTTGGCATCAGTTGCCCTGCCCAGTCTCTAAAGACCAGCCTACCTGGGTGGCGCGCTGCAGCTGCCCGGACATCTGAACTGGTATGAGGGACACGGGGACCTGGGGATCCCCTGGAGCTTCAGCAGGTCTGGCCCGTGCCTTTGCCAGGATAGCCCAGCATTTGCTTTTTCCTCCTGCAGAGCATCCGAAAACTGTTGAGGGAGCACAGTCCTAGACACACCAGTAGCAGGAAGAGAGCAGATTGTGGGGGCCTTTCAGATCCTTTCTTTGTCTCCTCCTTGCCTTGGTCCACATATATTGACGAGGGCCCCAGAGCCCTGAGAGACTTGACTTCATGTGGACGGAGCAGTCAAGAGAAGGCTGGAACACGCGTCTTTTCAGGAGAGTAACTTGATGGAGAAATTGTTTTAACTCCTTGCCCCTAGGTTTCTGCCCAGGGCCTCAGATTTGGATAGAAGAGAGTATCCTGGCAGCTTTTCGGAGCACAGGGGAGACCCTCGTCTTGCACTGAATTGACACACTTTGATTGATGCAGAAGTGACACAGGTGATGGTTTTATAGTGTCCCCACCCCAGCACCCTCCCCTCCACCCTGCTGCTCCTCTGTCCTCCCCACAGCCGGACCCAAGTTCCCCTCGGCCGGAATTGAGTGTGTTGTGTTCGCTGGCAGTTCTGTATAAGCAGTGGCGCCAGGCCCACTTCGGATAAGACCAGGGGGGTTTTGTGGGGGTGGATGGCCCACAGCCTCACAAAAGGAAAGAGAGCTCCGGCTTGCTGCCCCCTCCTAGACACATCTTGGGGATCTTTGCTATTGTTAAATCCCCAGGGTTTGAGAAGCAAGGAACGTCCCTGTTTTCTCCATCATATAAAGGTAAATGAATTCTTTTCATTTCTAGGTAGATACCCTGTGACTGGCATAGTAAATTCCTCTCCTGACCAAATGGTTTTACTCTGAAAATCCAGGCCCTGAACTGATCTCAAGCTTGCTTGTTGTGGTCTTTAGTTGCTAAAGTGAAAGTTAGTCGCTCAGGTGTGTCCGATTTTTGCGACCCCATGGACTGTAGCCCACTAGGCTCCTCTGTCCTTGGAATTCTCCAGGCAAGAACACTGGAGTGATTTTCTGTGCCCTTCTCATGTCCAGCTGTCTTGGGACCCCATGGACTGTAGTCTGCCAGGCTCCTCTTTCCATGAGATTTCTGGGGTAAGAACACTGGCATGAATTGCCACTTCTTTCTCCAGGGGATCTTCCTGACCCAGGGATCAAACCCATGTCTTCTGCATCAGCAGGTGGATGTTCTTTACCAACTAAGCTCTGAGGGAAGAAGCCCCAGGTTTAACTTTAGGCAAGGCATTCTGCCCTTGACATGTCTAAATCCATAGTCTATCCATGGATGTTTCAAAATTCAGTTCTACCACTGAGCCATCAGGGAAGCCCGATCTTAACCTTAGTGTAGGTTTGTGTGTCGGTGCATGCATAGGTAGGTATATATGTGTATGTGTTTTCTTTGGAACTTCTTTGTGCTTCCATTGTACTGTGATTAAAACGTAAGGCTGTGTGGAAGCAGAGTTGGAATCTCCAAACATGTGGGATCCCAGCCTGAACTCTAGCCTTGGGTCATTTCTGTAAGCTTGTAGCTGCAAAATATTCCCCCATCCTGGACAAAGCTTGAGGCCAGATGAACACTGGGATCATATTTCAGGACCCAAAGTATTCTTTAGTTAGTGACCAACACGTTTTTTCATGGAGTTCTTGGATCTGGGAATTTCAGAAGCACAAGTGAGAACTTTATTTTTTCAGGGAGGCTTTGAGTTTTAACCCCTGAAGTAAGATTCCAATTTATTTTTCCTTTTCCGATTGCAATCTCCCAGGTTGCTGACAGTTCGCCTTTGAAATGAGTCGGCTTTGATCAGGGATACGGCAGCCAGATGGGTCATCTTTGCTGCCTGTGGTTTAGTCCAACCAGTTTGGCAACTGCAGAGTCCCATCCAGCGTGGAGGGTAGAGCAAGGCAGACACAAAGGCGGCTGTGATGAGGGACCCTGCCCCTGACTCTGGTCAGGACACTGGCCCTCTGCTCCCTGTACCTGCTGGGTCCCTCAACAAGCAGCTTTCCAGCCAGCCTCCCCCTGCTGTGGGGAGAAGGCTTTTGCTCCCACCCTCTCTCTTCGCTGAGAACTTTGCTGAGTCTCCTCCAAGCATCCCGCCAGACTGTTAAATGGTAAACGGGTTGTCTTCACCGCCTCCCACTTTCCTGTTCCTCTCCACCCTTTAAGGCTTCCCTCTCCCCAGGTAGGGTGCCAACAGGGCTGCTCGGGGTCCTTGTCTTTCCCAGCAGAGAAAACTGGCTTCAGGCTCCACTCATGGCAGTATGACTTCAGTAGCCCATATCGTGGACCACTGGAAGGATGTGGCTGGGCTGGCGCCCTCTCTGGACATGACGACAGAGGGCAGCGAGTCTGTCTGAATTTGAATCCTGACCCCATTCCTTACGTAACTGTATGGCCTTGGGCAAGTTATGTCACCTGTTGAGTTTCAATTTCTTCAAAATGTAAAATGGACAGAATAATAGTCCCAAACTATTGCCAGTGTGAGGATTTCAGCCCAAGTGCCTGTCAAGTGCATCTTATAGTGTTACGTCACATAGTAGGGCTGAGTAGATGAGAGTTAGGATAATTGTTTTCCTTTTAGTAATCGTCATCATTATCCATCATCACTGTCTGTCTGGAGAACAGCCAAGTGGGAAAGGACTGCAGCCTTGTTCTACAGACTGTTTATGGGAAGTTGAAACACTTTCATTATATGTAGACTCATGGAAGACTTATTATGCCACCTTTTCTTGAAGGGCTGGAAGGATTCATCTCTGGGCTTCTACCCCAGCAAGCAAAACCAAAATTTAACCAAAGGAAGAGCTCTCTAAGATAGTGTCAAATAGCCTCCTTAGGAGTTGAGAGTTTGGGGAAACTTGGTAGTGGCTTGATTAGGGGATTTTTGTATCAAGGCAGAGGGAGCTTAGGCAAGAGGGCTTCCAATGCTGTGACTGTCTGATTCTACTTCCAGTTCCGGGAGGCTGTGTGCTGTTTGTGTTTTGAGAAAGGCCACCTAACACAGAAGATGTCACACTTTTACAGCAACTTTATGGCATTGCTGAGGCCTCCCCTGACCCCCGTGATCTGTAGACTGATTTCTTATTGTTATATCTTTTAAACTAAGGGTATGTCCATGCTTTAATTTTGGCTTGGATGAATGATTTATTCAGGATACTTAACAAAGGAGTTAGGCCTCCTTGAGTCAGCCTAGTCAGTGTGTGTTCATCCTGGGAAATGGTTTTGTGGGGACAAGAGAGGGTCGGTGGGGATGGGCAGTTTGCAGGACTTTTGCTCTCCCACACTAATAAGCCTGCTGGGAAAGCCTGGGTTGCTTAAATTTAGTATATGTCTTCATCTGATAGAAGCTAGCAAGCCTGACTTGGGAACATAGAGATGAGCAGGCCTGTCCTCTGTTGGTTCTAAACAGTCATTTTGATTGCAGAGAATGGCATCCTTTCCATTTCTCTCCAGGTCTGTCGTGTCCTTGTTGCAAAGACAGTTGTGCATTCCAGACTGGGGTTTATTTTAACCAGCAATACAGATGTTTCTGCTCTGGTGCGCGATTTCATTAAAGCTCAGCCAGTGGTTTACTGCGGCAGGAGACTGCCAAGGTTAATATTTCTGCAGTACATTCCCTTCTGTTGGTTCTTGGCAACAGCCAGCTCCCAGGTGGGCATCTATCGAAGCTCTACTGTGGGATCACGAGTATATCTATTGACCTCGGATGGAGCCTCTGACTACACAGAGTGCCTTATGTAGGGGGCGCCCTGTCCCAAGCAGGGCCCATGTCCTCTGGTGAGTATCCGCTCACCCTTTCATGCCCCTCCCTAGTTGTAGAGGTTGCCACAGCAGCTCAGTTTGGGATGGGGGCAGAGGACAAGGGAGGACTTGCCAGTGAGAAACAATGGGAGCTTAGCTTTCTGATGAGGACAGATGCGGATTCAAATCCTGTGCAGCTCAGGTGAATCTCTTACCTCTTAGCATCTGTGTCCTTCTCTGTACCAGGGGTAGTAATCTCCGACTCAGAAGATTCAGTGAGGACTCACTGAGGTGCTGTCTATAATTAATTGGGAGGAAGCAGACTGCCCTGGCTTCCCAGATGGCTCATGGTAAAGAACCCGCCTGCCAATGCAGGAGACTCAAGAGACGCAGGTTCAATCCCTGGGTCAGGAAGATCCCCTGGAGGAGGAAATGGCAGCCCACTCCAGTATCCTTGCCAGGAAGATCCCATGGACCCAGGAACCTGGTGGACTCCAGTCCATGGGGTCACAAAAAGTCGGACCCAACTGAGCACACACACAGAGTGCCCTGGCTCGGGAAAGCATCTGATGTGAGCGAGAGCTGCCCGATGACTGCTTGGGAACACCCTAGTGGTGGAGGCTCGCAGGCCCAGGAAGCCCAGAGTGCTTCTCCTGGCTTTGGCAGTGGAGAAACTGTGTACAGCAGAACCGGTTCTTCTGCCTGCGAGCGCCCAGGAGCCAAGATAAAAAGGGTAGCAGCCTGACTGGTTTGGCGTGTGTTTCCTCTGCCTCTCCCCATCTGTGGCTGGTGGAATTGGGAAATGGTCAGACAAGCATGGGCCTCGTCTAGGAACATTTGGCAAAGGTCAGAAGAACTTGGAGGAGGGGCGGGTGGGATGTTTTAGTGTCATCTGTGGCCAAGTGCTTAATGACTTTCACTGTTGATGTTCTGAATTCAGGACTGCTGGTTGGGTCTGAGGGGAGGAGCCAGACATGCACTTCAGGGTGATGTGGGTGGGTGGATTTCTTCACCTCTCTGCTGCTTTGTAGGGTTATCTGGTGGAGAGTTTGTAATGGTCATCCTAGCTTTGTAAGACTCTAGTGAAGAAGGGGTTGTCGAAAAAACGCTTATTTTCAATTATGGTTTCAGCCAACTTATGTCTAATTGTCTAGGATTCTTTTTTTAATCAGTGCTGTGCAAACCGTCTCTCTCACACCCCAGCGCAGTGGCCATTGAGATTCCCAAGCCTGAGTCTTGCAAGATATCCAGGTGCTTCGTGAGTCATCAAAAAATGACAGTCTTGTTTATTCCATTTGAAATGCAAGGTAGATTTTATGCCCATCTTGAGGTAATCAATTGATGCTTTTGAACTATGGTGTTGGAGAAGACTCTTGAGAGTCCCTTGGACTGCAAGGAGATCCAACCTGTCCATGCTAAAGGAAATCAGTCCTGAATATTTATTGGAAGGACTGATGATGAAGCTGAAACTCCAATACTTTGGCCGCCTGATGTGAAGAACTGACTCATTGGAAAAGACCCTGATGCTGGGAAAGATTGAGGGTGGGAAGAGAAGGGGACAATGGAGGATGAGATGGTTGGATGGCATCACTGACTCAATGAATGTGAGTTTGAGTAAACTCCTGGAGTTGGTGATGGACAGGGAGGCCTGGAGTGCTGCAGTTCATGGGATTCCAAAGAGTCAGGTACGACTGAGCAACTGAACTGAACTGAGGTAGTCAGTTACCAGTGGTCAAATCTATGAATAGTATTCAGGGAGGGAAGCACTTCCTTAATCAGAATATTGTGATAATCAGGACATTCCATTTCTTGGCAAACGACTGAATGACCGATGACACTGTGGACAAATGGCCACCACGTCCCCTGCTATTCTAAGTCATGCTCCCGTCCATGTTCTTCGCCCATCAGGTCCATTCTTCCTTCTCTCCTTTCATCCACCCACTCGTCTATCCAACAAAAACTTACTGGCCCTCAACTTGCAGAGAACCATGGAAATAAAGATCATGACTCCTGCCCTCAGAGAGCTCCAAATGTGAAATAGGAGTCAAGACCCTTTAGAACCGAGATGGAAAGCCTAAGGAAAATTTTTAGGGGGAAGAGTGGTATTGGAACCAACTGGTCTTTGAGAAGTGCACGGGATTCCAGTGTGTGAAGCCTGTGCATTCCTGCTGCAGGATCAAGGAGCCAGAGGCTGGAAAGAGGTAGTTCTCTATAAGAAACTGCCAGTGGTGGGGAAGTCTGGAAGTCAAGGGGAAGACTGGAAAATCAGGAGCAGAGGCTTAAGTCACACTTCTTGACTTTGAGAGTTGGCTCTGTAGGCACCAGAAAGGGCTTGCAATGGCAGGTGTGGCCCAGGGCAGACTTTCTGGCCCTCCTTGAACATGCTGATAGATTTTGAGAGGGCTTCCACTTTTTGACAGTTAGGTGTTGGCCGAGAGATTGGGGGGCAAGTCTTACGAAGGGTCGTGGCTGACTTAGCGGCCCCAGGCTTACGTAGCATCACCCGCGATTCCCCCTCTCATGGCTGCTGCTTTCTTTCCAAACCTCTCCTTCCTTTTCAGTTTTTCTCACTCTTATGGATAATTTCCCACTGTGTTCAGACTTTCCTGTAAGACCTGCTCTCCAGCCTCACCTCTCAGTCCTCTAGGAATTTGGGAGTTCGGAGAAGGGGTTTCAGCCTCCGTGACCTCTTCTATCTTTGGAATCTGTCCCTTGGCTATAAATAAGGCTGTTGCTTAGTGCCAGTATTGATGGTATTTGCAGCTGTCCTCTGGGAGATGGACTCAGACGAATAACCCATTTTCAAGGGGACATGGCCATTAGGTGACAGCTATTTATGGTTCCTATTGACTAGACCCAAACCTGAACTGTCACTGACATTAAAATTTCATGTGCTGGGAGCCGCCTTTCCTTATCTGGTTGTCTCTGTCCGTTTATTTGAAACATCTAACTGTGTTTAGCTAGGTTCTTCAGAAAGAGGAGCTGCGGAATGTTGAGGGAGTTCTGTGTTCTGGTGGTTGTGACTTTCCCCCGGGGACCTCTCATTTCCCCAGCAGCCCTCTAAACTGGGGTATTCGCACCTCCATTTCACAGAAGAGAACGCTGAGTGTCTCAAGGTAAATTGCTTGCCCAGAGCCACTAGGTCCGTCGGTAAGCGACAGAGCCAGAATTCAAACCAACTTCTGCCTGGCTTCAAAGCCTGGATAATTTCCATGAAGCCATGCATGTCTGATTTCTGAACCAGGAGTGTCACTCTGGAGGCTTTTATTTATTTATTTTGTCCCCTGATAGTTCAGTCACTTGGAGTTAAGTACTTGATTGAACATGCGATTTTTAAAAGCACGTTCATGCTGAATTTGCCTGGGTAGTCACAGCGTTCCATCTTCATGGAGTTTCTTTCCCACACCCTTAGATGAAAATAAACAAGGCCCTAAAATGTCAGGCGAGATTCCTTCTGGCTTTATAACCTAGTGTGTTCTGTAGATGGCTGAATTCTCCAGTGAACTTGTCATTGGAAAATATTCCTTTCCTGAATTCTGTTTCTCCATCAAAGGGATATTACATGGTTTCTGATAACTCTTTCTTCGTGGCTGTGACATTGAAGTGCTCTGGAGGAAATGGTCCTGCACCAGTCACCTCTGCATCATATCTCTTTCATCCCAGGTACCTGTACGTCTTCACCCTAAACACTGAAACATGATCAGGCCTGGGACCAGGGGAAAAGAACATCTTGACTGCTATAACATATTAATGGTGACTCTTAGAAGAAGGAAGGTATAGTGGTTAAGTACCTGGTCTTTGAAAGTGGAAGACCTGAGTCGAGTTTCAGCCTTGCTTCTTGTTAACTGCTGGACCTTAAGCAAATAACATATCTGTATCTCCGTTCTCTGATCTTTAAAGAGAAGAGTCATTTCTGGGGAGGAGACAGAGAATTGATTATAATAATTTCATATCTTTTCTTTTTTCTGGGAACAGTGAATTCTATTTGTGTCATTTGAAGTAAACTTAATTAGCAGAGGGCATTCTGTCCTTGAAAAAGCCATTCAGGTTATCAAAGAAAAGTGCAGTTGTTTATCTGTGGAGGTAGAAGTTAGGATGGCTCAGCGGGTAAAAAATCTGCCTGAGATACAGGAGACTTGGGTTCAATCCCTAGGTCGGGAAAATCCCCTGGAAGAGGAAATGGCAACCTAATCCAGTATTGTGGCCTCAAAAATCCCATGGACCAAGGAGCCTGGCCGGCTGCAGTCCATGGGATAACAAAGAGTTGGATACAACTGAGCGATCAAGCCCACAGAAGTTAGGGTAAGGGGTGAGGGTGGTCAGTAACAGAGGGGAAAGGAAGGAGCTTCAGGGACCCTTCATCTGTTGTGATTCTTATTCTGGGGATAGCCCTCAAGCATGTTCATCTTATAAAAATGTGTTCCAGAGCTTAAAACTTGCTTTGATTGCTTTTCTCCATATGTTATATATGACAATATGTTTTTAAAAATAGAAGTCAGTAACCCCAGGCTCCCAGTCCTTCCCTCCCCTACCTCCTTCGTATTGTTTTTGTATGCCATCACTTGCTAATATTTTGATATGAGAAAGAGCAGTGACATACTTAATAACCATGTTGTCCTGCTCACTGAATAATGCAGGTTTTCTAAATATTAAGAAGTAACTTGGATGTTGATGAAATGCTCTTCTTTCTTCCTTTCAGAGGTAATCTGTATGTAAAGCATGGTCTGATAGTTCTCAGTCCTGCCAGGGCATCAGAATTCTCTGGAGAGCTTTGAAAAGAAAGGCAGGTGTTTGGGTCATTCAAACCTACTGAATCATTCTCTGGAGGTGGGACATGGGCATCTGTGTTTTTTTAAAAACTCCCCAGGGGACTCTGCACTGCTCATGTAACCAGCATATTGGATAAATATCATGCGTGGATTGTGGACAGAGCCTGTGAGCTTTCTTTTTTTTTTTTCCTGCCATGGGACGAAGGCTGTCATAGCCCGTGACCATTCTGTTCGTTTTTACAGACAGCCCTGTGGTCAAATAATTTGCAAAGATGGTCTCAGATGAGAAATTAGAATACCCCGTCTAATATTTTTTAATGTATTTATTTTTAACTGGAGGATAATTAATTTACAATATTGTGTTGGTTTCTGCCATACATCAACATAAATCAGCCATAGTTATACATATGTCCCCTCCCTCTTAAACCTCCCTCCCACCCCATCTTACCCCTCTAGTTGTCTTAGAGCACTGGGTTTGAGCCCCCTGCATCACACAGCAGATTCCCACTGGCTATCTATTTTCCATCTGGTAATGTCTATGTTTTGGTGTTACTCTCTCGATTCATCCCACCCTCTCCTTTCCCCACTGTGCCCACAAGTCTGTTCTCTGTGTCTGCGTCTCCATTGCTACCCAGCAAACAGGTTCATCAGTACCATCTTTCTAGATTCCATATATATGCATTAGTATACCATATTTGTTTTTCTCTTTCTGACTTACTTCACACTGAACACTAGGCTCTAGGTTCATTTACCTCATTGGAACTGACTCAAATGTGTTCCTTTTTATGGCTGAGTAATATTCCATTGTATATGGATACCACAACTTCTGTATCCCAATATTAATCAAAGCCTGAACTTGAATTCAGGCCCCTGCAGAGGAAGAGTGAAAGCAGCCCACCCTCCTCCACCCCCCAGGAGGTAGGCAGAGAAGAAAGGTCCTTACTGCATGGGTCCTTTGGTCCTTTCTGAGCTCACTTCCTGCTCTTGAAAGCTTTGTCTTTCTTTTGTGGAGCACTTCAAGGGCCATTTTGTAGGACCCCAGATAAACCCTCATGTGTACTTCCTCCAAGAAAACACCAAATCTCTTGTCCCAGCAGTGGGTGAAAGTGAGAAGTGTTAATTGCTCAGTCACGTTCTATGATTTGCAACCCCACGGACACTCTGTGGAATTCTCCAGGCAAGAATGCTAGAGTGGGTAGCCATTCCCTTCTACAGGGGATCTTCCTGACCCAGGGATTGAACCAAGGTCTCCTGCATTCCAGGCAGATCCTTTTCCATCTGAGCCACCAGGGAAGCTCCTAGCAGTGGGGGCTGCAGGCTAATATCAGCCTGTAATCATCTCCTGACTCCGTCACTGAAACCGTCAGGCATACCCTCACTCCCTCTGGATTCTCAGGACAAGAGCTGGATCTCAGATTACAACATCCTAAACTGCAGGCACGTTCATCTCGGGCTCCCCAGGAACCCCACTTAAGCACCCCTAACCCAGATTTGAGTAGTGGGTACAACATGTGCTTATAACACAGAGTTCTGAAGCTATAGCCTCCTCCTCCAGATCCTGTTTGTCTGCTTTTTCATCTCTTTATATTCTCAATCCAGTGGATCAGGAAAGTCTTGCAGCTGGCTCTCCAGGATTTCTCTGAAATCCTGCATTTTGCACATTGTCCCAGGCTTGCTTTGGTGCCTCTGGCTTAGAGGCAGACCACTTTGTCATGCTGAAGTGAACTGAAGTCGCTCAGTCGTGTCCGACTCTTTGCGACCCCCTGAACTGCAGCCTACCAGGCTCCTCCATCCATGGGCTTTTCCAGGTAAGAGTTCTGGAGTGTGTTGCCATTTCCTTCTCCAGAGGATCTTTCCAAGCCAGGGATTGAACCCAGGTCTCCCAAATAGTAGGCAGATACTTTATCATCTGAGCCATCAGGGAGGTCCCCTGTCATGCTGAGCGACCTGCATAGTAGCCTGTGGAATGGGCTGTCAGATCTCACAGGCTCTGTTTTGAGACCTTAAGTAAGTGTGTTAACCTCTTCAAACCGCAGGTGCCGTGTGAATTACTAACTCAGATTGTGAGGATTAAATGACAGATACCTGTCAAGGTCTTAGTGCCTGGCATATAGGAAGTGCTCCCTGGTACCCGTTATCCAGTTTAGTGCAGCTGAAACTCTGTCCGTCTTGGCTGCCCTGTTTAAAGCTTCATTTGCTGATGGGTAGCCAGCTGGAGGTTGGGGGGGGGGGGGCTCCGTCACTGCTGCTTCTTGGAGAAACATTTCTCTGGCTCAGCCAATTCCTTGTCTAGAAGCTTCCACGGACGGTCCCATTAAGAAATGCTCACAAAAGCAGGGTCACCAGAGCTAACAGAATTAAGCAAGTTATCAGGCAGTAGAAAATGCAGTTAGATTTGCATCTGTGAAGCAGATGGCCGGCACAACATGATTGAATTAGTTGTATTATGTTGGGGGAAATTAATTTGTCACTTTATGTTTTTTTCTTTTGTTTTTTTTAAAAAAGAGAGAGATGTGATTTTGTTATCTCTGGCAGAAGTGATTTGTAGAAAGAGTTTATCCTTTAATGGAAAACATGGGATATGCAGTAGGACCTTGAAAAACCCTTGTCTTGTAATTGTCTGTTAGTTGGTACAATTATGTAGAATGTAGCCCAGAAAAACAGAAATGCTGCCACCTACTGCTGGTGAAAGCTGGCGTGTGTTTCCAATCATAGGAAGGATGGTTCTTTCCCCTCTTAAAAATCTCAAATCATGGGACCACTGTGAATTAAATGCACTTTGGAGACTTTTTTACTTACTGAAGATCTTAGGATATGGTGTATCCTAATTTATGTTGTTTATTACAATGTCTCACATCATATTTTGATCTGGTAAACTTGAGAGAACCTCAGGCATTTTGATTCCTCCTTTTAAAGGTGAGGAAGAATCAAATGCAAAATCTTTTTTTTTTTTTAAGAACAAATGGGATCCTTTGAGTTGGGGCCCAGGGTTGTTAACTGGGAGATTCCCAACGCATTCTTTGGGCACAAATAGTTCTTTCATGGCCCCTTTGAAAGGATCAAAGTAAAACCTGGAGTTTTGAATGGCTCCCTTTTTTTGTTAAGTCCTTTTATCCTTAACAGTTACTAATGAGCATTCTAGGAAATTCACCCTTGCGGGAAGTTTCTTGTATATAATAAGGAGAGTATAGATTTTCTATACATGGCATACATGTATAGTGCGTGAGTGTGTATAAATTATGTTTCTGAAATTTTGTGATCCAAAGTTTCACTTTATCGTTCAGTCGCTAAGTTGTGTCTGACTCTTGCGAACCCATGGACTGTAGCCTGTTAGGCTCCTCTGCCCATGGGATTCTCCAGGCAGAATACTGGAGTGGGTTACCATTTCCTTCTCCAGAGGGTCTTCCTGATCCAGGCATCAAACCCAGGTCTACCAGCACTGCAGGCAGATTCTTTACCCACTGAGCTATGAGGGAAGAAGCCCCAGGCTTAACTTTAGGCAAGGCATTCTGCCCTTGACACGGCTAAATCCATAGTCTATCCATGGGTATTTCAAAGTTCAGTTTTCAAACCTGGCTGCATACTATAGTCAGTTGTGGAGCCTTGAATTTTATCTTCTTACATAAACTTTTAAAGTAGATTTTAATTTTCAGAAAAGCTGGGAAGATAGTACAGAGGCTTGCCACATACTCCACACCCAGTTTCTCCTGCTTTTAACAATATATCACTATAGTACGTTTGCCGCAATTAATGAACCAACATTAAAACATTATCATTAAAGTCTGTATTTTATTCAGATTTCTTAAGGTTTTTTCTTTTTCTTTTTTTTTTTAATTTGATGTCTTTTATTTGTTCCAGGACCCCATCCAGGACACGTTATTACATTTAGTTGCCATGTCTCCTTAGGCTTTTCTTGGCTATGACACTTTCTCAAACTTTCCTTGTTTTGGGTGACCCTGACAGTTTTGAGGGGTACTGGTGAAATATTTGGTAAAGGGGCCCCTCCCAGTTGAGATCATTCTGATGCTTTTCTCATGGTGAGACCCAAACTGTGGGTTTTGGGGAGAAAGATCACAGAGGTCAAGGGCCACTCTCACCACCCTGTATCAGGGTACCTGCTGTCAACATGACTGACAGGTGTAGATGTTGCCTTTGCTCATCCTTCTGGGTGGGTCTTTGTCGGGTTTTCCAAAAAGTTACTCTTCCCCACCCTTTCCATATTGTTCTCTTTGTGCAGCCCACACTTAAAAGGAGGGCCAGTTCATGTTGCACCCCCTTGAGAGCAGAATATTGACATAAGTTATTTGTAATTCTCTTTGCATGGGAGATTTTTCTCTTCTCTCCATTCATTTATTTATTTATTCAGTCTTTTATTTCTCAGGCTTCCTTGGAGCCTCAGATGGTAAAGAATCTGCCTGCAATGTGAGAGGCCTGAGTTCAATCCCTGGGTCTAGAAGATCCCCTGGAGAAGGGAATGGCTACCCACTCCAGTATTCTTCCCTGGAGAATTCCACGGACACACGCAGGTGGACTCATGGCTATTTGTTTATTACTTTGTGTTTTAATCCAATACTTCCTTACTCTTGTTGGTCAGTTGTTCCAGCATTGGCCGATAGGTGCTTTCATTTAGCTCCTGTGTCCTGGTGACAAACCCCGTCGATGTGTTTTTGGTGCAGGGACATATCCTTCCTTTCTGGCACTATAATATACTCCAGGCCTATCCTGAATATTTTCTGTTGCATTCCGAGATAATCAGCCATTTCTCCAAGGAACCCTGGCTCCTTATATTGTAGGTAAACGGTATGAGAAACCAGGATATGGACACTATGTGCTTGTTGCTATTGGGATATCTTTGGTTTTAGATCCTTTAGAAACAAGGAAATCAATGTGTGCCTACTAACCCATGTGTCTATAGATACTGTATCTAAGTTAAGATAAACATTCGTTTATAACAAGGAGAAGGCAATGGCAACCCACTCCAGTACTCTTGCCTGGAGAATCCCATAGGCAGCGGAGCCTGGTAGGCTGCAGTCCATGGGGTCGCTAAGAGTCAGACACGACTGAGCGACTTCACTTTCACTTTTCACTTTCATGCATTGGCGAAGGAAATGGCAACCCACTCCACTGTTCTTGCCTGGAGAATCCCAGGGATGGGGGAGCCTGGTGGGCTGCCATCTACGGGGTCGCACAGAGTTGGACACGACTGAATCGACTTAGCAGCAGCAGCAGCGGCAGTTTATAGCAATATAATATTGATATATAGGTCAGTATGTAGTTGTGTTTTTTAATTTAAATTAATTTATTTATTTAAATTCGGTGCTAATTACTTTATAATATTGTAGTGGTTTTTGGCATACATTGACATGAATCAGCTGTGAGGGTACATGTGTCCCCCATCCTGAACCCCCCTCCCACCTCCCTCCCAATCCCATCCCTCTGGGTCATCCCAATACACTGGCCCTGAGCACCCTGTCTCATGCATCATACCTGGGCTGGCAATCTGTTTCACATATGATAATATACATGTTTCAATGCTATTCTCTCAGATCATCCCACCCTTGGCCTTCTCCCACAGAGTCCAAAAGACTGTTTTTTACATCCGTGTCTCTTTTGACGTCTCGCATATAGGATCATCATTACCATCTTTCTAAATTCCACATATATGTGTTAGTATACTGTATTGGTGTTTTTCTTTCTGATTTACTTCGCTCTGTGTAATAGGCTCCAGTTTCATCCACCTCATTAGAACTGATTCAAATGCATTCTTCTTAATGGCTGAGTAATACTCCATTGTGTATATGTACCACAGTTTTCTCATCCATTCGTCTGCTGATGGACATCTAGGTTGCTTCCATGTCCTGGCTATTGTAAACAGATGCAGTTGTACTGAAACTCTAAACTGTTATTTAGTTTATAAACTAAAAATAGTTTATAATTTATATAGAGCTTCCAATTCAAATCAATTACCACATGGATCATTTTAGCCTTCCTCCCTTGCTTATCTGAAACCTCCCACTCCAGCAGTGAGAAATCCCTGTGAAACTTATTAAACACACTTGTGCCTGGGCCCCATGTCCTGAGATTGATTTAGATGCCTACCTGGGATCCAGGCATCTGTATTTTAATAAACTCTAGACGGGTCCAATTTTTCCATTATAGGCTCATGTGCCATGCACTCATCTTTATAGCATTTGCCCTCTGAATCTTTTTTTAAATTTTTTGTTGACATCTTTATTTGATTAATGCCTGTCACTCCCTCAAGACAAGAAGCTCCAATGTCTGTTTTGATCTTCATTCTATCCCCAATAAGTGTGAGTGTGTGTGTATATATAATACATTATATATATATATATATAAGTGACATGTTAAGTCACTTCAGTCATGTCTGACTCTTTCCGACCCTATGGAGTGTAGCCTGCCAGATTCCTCTGTCCATGGGATTCTCCAGGCAAGGGTACTATAGTGGGTCTTTGATAAATATTTGTTGAATGAATGAGTAAAATTACATACAGCATGATTGAGGAGAAAAAGAAGTGATTTATTGAACCCTTCCTGCATGCCAAACGCCCTTCTAGATGCTTTAGAAATATAGCTCATTTTGGAGACTTGAACTGGGTCCGACTGAATGGGAATCGCACCCTTTCTGTCAAGGAACCATAGGAGGTGCCTGGTCTGCTTTGCATGTCACTGGAGCTCCCACTGGCCTGCGTGCAGCTGTGTGGGTGGCCCAGGAGCAGGCCAGAGGGGGAGAAACGGCAGCACCCATTTAGAGCCTCACCAGTTCTCCATTAGGAAATTGACTCCTATTTGGTTTGGGGAGGGGGTGTTTTTTCCTGCCTTTTCATGCTTACAATGAAGGTGACATTGATTTACAATTCAGTGGGTTGAAGCAGGGAAGGGAGACTTCCATGGGTGGAAAAGATCAATTAAATGATTATCCCAGCTGCCACACACTAATGCCTTTCTTACTGAAATTTAGAATCCAGGAAGCAGAAGGCTGCCGCATTTAGCCTTTTACAGGAAATCTAATTGCCAACTTTGTGATGCCAAGGTTTATTAAATTGGGAAGAGTTGATCTTAGCAACTGGCATTTCAGGCATTACGGAAAGCTTCCCACTGGCCACTTGGAATTCTAAATGACTTCCTCTATTTCTTTTTAAGTGCTTTTGCTGAAGTTTTAGGAATTTAACACTTTTGTGACTCATATCTTTCTGTTATTTGGGAGTGGGGGGTGTTCCAGGGTGCTGGGGCTTAAAACTCAGCATGAAGTCAAAAATAGTGTTCCTACTATGTGCTAGGCACTGGGCCGGTGGCTGGGGATTCCAGCCAGGGGCAAAACCACAGATTTCTGACTTTTTAAAGTTCTCCACCTGGAATGCTCGTCCTCTAGATCAGTGGGTCCCAAACCGCAGTTGCATGAGAACCGCTGGGACCCAACCTCAGCGTCTCTGACTCAGGAGGCCTGGAGTGGGCCCTGAGAAGCTGCATTTCTGACTGGTTCCCAGGTGATGCTGATACTGCTGGTCTGGGACAACTGCTGCCCTGAGTCTTTGCAGGATCGCTGCCGTTTTGCCGTTATGTCTTTATTCAATGTCAGTTCCTTAGGGAGGCCGTTCGTGAGTTCCCTGCCGTAGCGTCACTCTATCTGTCACCATTCAGGCTCTATTGCTTTTTTTTTTTTTTTGGCTGCGCCTTGAGGCTTGCTGGATCTTAGTTCTCAGACCAGAGATTGAACACATGCCCCTAGCAGTGGAAGCACAAAGTCCTCCCCACTGGACTCTCAGGGAATTCCCATCTCTGTGTTTTCTTTATAGCATTCTTTATAGCATTGTTCTCTGATATTAACTTGCTGATTAGTTTATTGTCGTATGTCTCTTCCCAGTTCTTGCCCTCCGTAGAAAAAAGCCCCATAGAGTATTCTTACTGCTGCCTCCTCCCAACCTAGAGGGGGTACCTGCTGCAGAGTATGTGCTCGGTAAGTACTTGAATGAATGAAGTAATTATCCAATACAAGCTAGTGAGTCTTTGGAAAGCGGGGCATAGGATGCCATGGGAGTGTAACAGATAGCCCTCAGGTGGGGAAAGACATTTCATTGCATCCTACACAGAGCAGTTTCTGCACATGGCCTTAATATTTGCTTCAGACACCGCACACCAACATTTTGCTGCAAAGTTGTAGGCTGTGGGGTCAGTTGGGAGACTGGTAGGCCACTTTAGATTTGCTTAATTTTTCCATAGCCTTTTTATGGTTGTGTCCCCACTGAAAACAGGTGATCTGAAGAGCAGGTCAGGACTGAGTCTAATAGGGAATCTGAGCACAGAAGGTTTGGTGAGCTCCCAGGTCTCAGTTGCTGAACTTAGCAGGAAGTGAGCTGTGCCTGAAAACCTTGTAGGGACCTTCCTCCTGAAGCCTCCGCTTATTGAAATCTGGAATCTGAGGGCTCTGTGCATGCCCAGTAGCCTTTTCAAAAACCTCTGCAAAGTTAAATGAAGGCTCACGCTTTTCCTTTGCAGGAGCAAGATCTCTGGGTAGAAACATGCAGATTTCTGTCTATCAGCCTTTTAGAAGAGATGGAAAGGCAGGCATGCTTGTGCCTCCTTTGACAAAAACAATGTCAGGAAGAAGACGACACACCCAACGGTACAACGCAACTAATGGTTTAGATAAAGGTTTTCGAACCCCCTCTGCAAAAGCTGAAGCATCAGGCTTCTTCCCTTGTGCTGCCCAGTTCAAGTGAGGTTTGTTCAACCCTCGGCCTTTGCCAGGCCTTTGCCAGGCCTGGGGCAAGTCCCCAGGTTCGTGTGTCTGGGGCAGCAAAAGGAACTGTGATCTCTTTCCCTTGAGTGTGTCATGAAAATAGAAACACAGTCTGATTATTTTGGAGGGCAAAGTGCATGCTGTGGGGGAACAGGAGGGGGGGACGAATGGCCGCAGGATGGGGCTGAGGGCCAGCGGGCCGCCCAGAGCGTTGGGGTAACACAAGTGGCCGCTATTCAGGAGGTGGCCTGTGTAAGAAAATCTGACCACAGCAGGAGCGTGACTTCAGCTAAAATTAACCTTCGCGGCTTCACGCGCCTCCGCAGTGCTTTGAACTAGACACCCTGGGCGGGCGCAGGACCTGGACTGCAGGGACTGTGGGCTGTGGGTCGAGCCATGCCTATAAGCATCAACTTGTGGGTTCCTGCCCGGGGCCAGAGTCGGGAGTCCTGCGACCATTATAAAGTGGTAAGGCACCTGGAGGGCCACTGGCGGGGGCCCTGGGGAGAGGTGATGAAGTCTGTTTGCATCTGGGCTTGTGTTTAGAGACAGTTCTAGTTTGTTTTTTGTGCCAGCTGGGACCAGGAGCACTTTCATCTGCAGAACGCTTCGCTAAGCGAGCTGTCACCTTGCTGTCGTCTTGCACTTCCTGTGTCCTCACGGGGTGAGGACCCGTGGTGTATTTTTAGAGCAGGTGGGGAAGAATCTGTCTAGAGGTTGTTGATGGCCTGAAAAAGATAACAGTTGCCTAAACCAAATGGAACAGCCCCGGGGCTGGGATTGGCGGGGGCGGCCCGGGGAGGTTGAATATGCAAACAGGTGTGGCAGGCCTAGGTCTGTTTTCTCACTTGTGGGTCTCAGCAGGTGCAAACCAGGAGTGAGACTGACCTCTGTTAAGTGGCTGAAGAGTTATAAGGGAGTACTCAGGGGCTTCCCTGTAGAAAGGATCTGTCTGGGAAGCGTTCACTCCTTCTGTAAGAGTGGGAATGGCCTGGGCAGGATACCGCTGACCTCCGCCAGCCCTGGTCGGGCAACCCGGACAGGCTCTTTCAAGCCAGATGGCACTTGCCTTCTGTGACTTTCCACCGATCCTGGGGACTCCGTTTGGGAGCTTGCAACACAAAGCGAAAAGGCAAAATGTACTTCTTTTCCTTTCTGCCTCCTTCACCCTTAGACCATTAATGTGACCTTCAGGCTGATGGCCACCCTGATGCTTGTGGCCAAGGGGTTCTTGGGTAGATAATCAGACTGGTCACTTGGCTATGTTTCCCTTAGTCTGCAAATGATGGTGTAGTTTATTGTCCTCTCCTCCAACCCAGCTTTGTGGGCAACATTATGTTATAATATAGTAAGGACTTATTTTCTGGGACTGTGTTTTCCTTATTTGTTTCATGATTACCGTGTGTACCTGACCTTGGAATGCCTGATTGTAAAATGTGTAAGTCCGCAACATGTTTGCTTAGATCAGCAAGTAGTCTGTACCTTCCTTTACGTGCAAGGGTATGAATGAAGTTGGCATGAACGATGGAGGAAAAATCTCCCTGCGTGAAGCTATCTTCTGATGCAACTTGGAGGCCATTTTTGGTATGAGCTGCTCTGTGGAGCCTTCCAGGTATTTTTTAGCTCCTTCCGCGGCCTCCCTCCTCCGGGCGTGTTGGCTCATTAGAGGCCGAGCCCTGCTGGTACATTGGAAACCATTGTGTCTTTTGCTTTAGAGATCTAACCACACCCAGGCCAAGCGTGATTGATGGGAGTGTCTTTGGGTTATTATTTTTATAGTGACTTTTCAGCTCCAGGACCTAGGCCCACTGCCCCAGGGAAGAGATTTCTTTTGAGGTAGGATGTTAAAAATAGACATTTCAGTAGGAGGAAGCTGTGGTATGTGGTTCTGAGCATCAGTGACACTTCTCACATGTTGCATGGGGATTTCCATCCCCTGCTGAGTCTGGCAGGACAGATGCAGAATTCGAATCCCGACTTTCTTAGGAAGAGGATCCCCTCCCCTTCCATCCTAGAACTTCTTCCCATCACAGCCAGCCCATGACCTGGCCTGGTGTTTGTTCCTGCCGAGCCACATCTCGATGGCTGGGCTGAGTGAGGACACCTGGGCTGACGTGCTGGTGCTCTGATCGGCTCAGCTCTCCCGTTCCTCATCTATCAAGTGGGGAGAAGCAATGTGGCAGTCTCCCCTTTTCCCTAGAATTGGGGCGGGGGGGTGGCTCAGGTTAGACTGTCTCTACAGAAGAGCTTTCTGAACTGTAAGCACCGCAGGTGGGAGGCAGTGGCTGAGCTGTAGTTAGGACTTTATTCTTCTTCTTGAGATGAATCAATTGGGGCTTTCTTCTAGGACTTTGTAGAATAAATAGTATCTTTGTGCAAATCATTCTTTTGTGCTCTGGGCCAGGTTGGCCCCTTCTTTCCTGGGGGCCAGCTTGGTATCTGGTAGTCTTCCTAGTGAAAGCCTATTATAGAAATACAAAACAGAGAAACCCCAAGACTCCCCAGGCCTGAGAGCTCTGACATCTGGGCTGGAGAGGAGCCCAGGGCACAACGACCACTTCCACTGTGGCCAAGTCTCTTGGCCATGGAGTTGCTCAGAAAGGAAGGAGACTCCTACTAAATAGAGACTGAGCAGGGCAGCGTGTCCTGGGGCGGAGCAACGCCAGCCGCTGCTGGGAACTGCCTGCCTCCAGAGACTTTTAAAGCCTTTGTCACACAACTTTCCCACAAGTGGCACCACGCTGTCTTTGCCAGGCCTCTCTGCCCAATGGGATGCTGCTCTCTGATAGTTTTTGAGGATGCCAGACCTTCTAAGGTTCCCCTGTGAGCCCCTGGACCTTCTTTGATAAGCATTGTCATCCCTCCTTGGGTACTTGTGTGCATGGGCTCAGAGGGGCTGTACATTTTTCTCATCAATTCTTAATATAAGTTCAGGAGACCTGGGTTGGGAAGATCCCCTGGAGGAGGGCATGGCAACCCACTCCAGTATTCTTGCCTGGAGAATCCCCACGGACAGAGGAGCCTGGCGGGCTATAGTCCACAGGGTCGCAAAACTTTGGACATGACTGAGCGACTAAGCGTGCACACACGCGCTTGGTACCACTGTCTCCATTTTACTGGTGAAGAAACTGAACTTGCCTTTAAGTGACTTGCCTAGATTTGGGTACATGCAGAGGTGCAGCCAGGATTTGCTGTCAGATCTGGCCTCACCCTCGTAACCACAGCACATCATTTTCTCCTCGTCACTAACATAAAATTCAAAAAATTTGCGGATGTTGTCTTTATCCTGTGCCAACCATAAACCTGCTTGGAAGTGAGCAAGGAGCAAGGAGACGTGGTACCCCCTTTATTTTCCAGGGCCGCTCAGCTGTTACCCTGCTCCCTTTCTCTAGGTGGAACCAGAGGAGAACCCCATCACTTTCCTTTGTCCTCGCCTCCAGTCGCAGCCCCTGATGCAAGAAAGGAGCCTGCCCCCACCTCCGTGTATGGGGTCTTTTCTGGATCTGCTTTGCCCTGATGAATCAGTGTGCTTTGGCTCTTGAATCTCAAGAAACCTGACCTAGGGGAAATCCTTCAACTATCATCCACTGCTCAGGTTTCCTGGGTACAGGAGCATCCTTAAATAATTACCAAGAATGCGCACAGTTTGTCCTGCGGCTCGTGAGTTTTAATGAACAATGTATTGTTTATATAAGCTGCTCACCTGCAGTGATCTGATTGGCCCTGAAAAATCTTTTTTAACATTCAAAGAAAGCCTCTCTCCCAAATTTGCCAGTGTAATCGCCTTTCCCTGTATCCGTATCCTGACAGTAAAGCATTCATGACTCTGTTGGGAATGTAAATGTTAGCTGGGAACAGTGACTCACCAGGCCATCCCTGGCAGAGTTGCGTACCTGGGACCTCAGAAGCCTTGTGAAATGGAGTGGAACACTAGTCAGGTGAGTTTTGATCGCCAGGGTCAGGCTGAGACAGGGCCAGGGCCCAGTGCCTAGGCACTGGGAGCTTTGTGAGCTGAGCCAGCTGGGACACCTTGGTGGGTGGTAAAGTCAGTGTGGGGAGCAGGAAGGGGCAGGGCAGCTTGTGGACCATAAATATTTGGGAGACCAAAGCCAGAATCCAAGAGACTGTTGTTCAGGAGAGGATGAGGCAGCCAAGAGGGCCTGTCAGCCAGCATTCCTGGAGTGAGTGCCTGTCCACGAACACCCTGTTCCATGCCGCACAGGGCTACGGAGAGCTGGCCGTCCACCCACTTGGCCCTGTGGACAAAGCTCTTCACTCTTGAATACGAGTCACCTAATCGCGGCTCTCTCCTGTCCTGTCACCCACTGAGACAGAGAACTTGGCACCTCTAGGCCTCCCTAAGAAGGATTCCACTTGCCCTAGAAAGCCCTGGTAAGAATACAGATTTTTATTGAAGATTTCAAAGGGGAGAGTTTAGATCATGTACGACTTTGTCAAATGCCCCCTTGATCTTGTTTCCAGGGTTTCTTCCCTCCTCCCACCCATGCAGCTTCTCTGCTTCCCCGTCTGTCCAGCTGCAAACCTCTTCTCTCTCTCCCCCTGGATTCTTTCTTTCTGATGCTAAGCTTTTTAGCACTCACCTAAATTTGCACACTCATACCCACTATTTTACGTAACAAAAAACCCTCCACCTTCTTGTGGGGTAAAGGGGAGAAGGAAAAATAACGAATATCCCTCCCTACCTGTGTGTGCCTACTGGTGGTCAACAGGGCTCACGATTGAGCGGTAGCTCTTGCTGCTTTTCAAGGTCAGTCCTTCTACCGAGGCTGACCTCAGACTACCAAACAGAGCATCTCTGAATTGAGTTCGCAAGTTGTTTGCAGTTGTGTCCGACTCTGCAGCACACCAGGCTCCCGTCTTTCATTATCTCCTGGAGTTTGCTCAAACACATGTCCATTGAGTCCGTGGTGCCGTCCAATCATGTCATCCTCTCTTGCTGCCTTCTCTTCCTGCTCTCAATATTTCCCAGCAAGAAATGTGCATAATACTATTTTCCCTCATACAGATAGCAAGAGTCCTGGAGTGGGTTGTAATAGGGATATAATAGATGTAAATCACTTTAAGCATAAACAATAGTAAAATGTAGAAAGATAAATGGAAAGTGATGAGTTTTGAGTCTGACCACCTTTAAAAATTTAATTGTAAGTTTATATAATTTAATTTTAAAGTAAATATAATACTATTTATGTACAGGTCAGAAAGCCTGAGTGAATCTGTAATGACATACAGCGGATCTGTGTTAGCCTTGCAGCAGTGTGGAGGGATGGATGGATTACAAAGGGTTGCAAGGAAGTTCTTGGGGTTGGTGGAAATGTTTGTTATCTTGATTGTAGTGGTGATTTCATGGGTCTATAATGATCAGAATGCGTCAAATTGTACAGTTTAGATATATGCAGGTCATTATATGTAAATTAAATCTCAGTAAAATTAGAAAAAATTTTAAATTAAACAATTTTAGATGAGATATTTTCTTTTTTAAGATGTTCCATTTTCTAAGTTCAGCTTCATCATACAAAAGAGTACATTTTTATTTGCTTCGTGTATATTTTATTGTGATCTCATGGCTGATTTGACTGTATATGTTTAGGTCCATACAGAGCCGTATATTTAAGTTTGGGGATAACATAAAAGGGATTTAACTTAAATTACCCTCACTTTCTTCAACTATAAATTTAAGAGTTAGATCACTGGAGGTTCTTCTGTCACTGAAATTCTGTAGTTGTGATTATGGATGAATTAATTGGTCTCTTGGGATTCAGAATAGCCTAAGACAGCACTGTAGCGGGATCAGGAATAGCTACTGATGGAGATCAGGAAGGTCGCATCATTTCCTATTCATCCTTTCAGAGGATGTTTCGAGTAAATTTCAAGCTAATCTGGTAATGCAAAGTTGGACAACCAGAAAACGGTGTGGCCCAAAGGTGAAATCTCAGTCTTTGGTATCTTGTTTTTGATGCAACTGTAAATGGGATTGTTTTCTTAAATTTCTCTTTCTGATAATTCCTTTATCACTAATGGCTGGTTAACAACCAACTCACAGATTTCCTGAAAGTTTAACCAGTCAACTCTCCTGAGCTGGTGCAAGCCTGCTGTAGCATATTGTGTGTGTGTGTGTGTGTGTGTGTGTGTGTGTGTGTGTGTGTGTTTGCGCGTGTGTCTTTTTAAATAGTGCTTTAATATCCATGGTCAAGTGGGTCCTGCTACTATGTTGCTGGAAGTTCTCCCAGGGAAGTGTTACTTACCAGTGCCCATTCTATGCCTTGTGCGAAGACTGGTCTGAAAGATACATGGGTCACCATCTTGACTTAAGGGGCTTTATGTTATCGGCAGTGAAGGGGAACAGATTCGTTCATCCATCCCGTTTCCATCCGCCTGTCCATCCGAACATTCACCAGTCTACCCCTTTTTCTCTTCCATCCATCCACCCATTGACCCTGCAGTAAATCAGTAAGTTCTTGTTTATTGAGCTCCTGTAGTGAGTCAGGCATTGTGCTAGAGTTTCAAAGGTGTGGAAAACTTGTTCTCGACCCTGGAGAAGACCCTGTTGGACATGTGAACGGTTATAGTAGCCATGAAGACATGTGCAGGGTGCTTTTGGAGCCAGAGAAGAGGGAACAAAGAATTTCCTGATAGGAGTGAGACAGTGAGTTGGGAATGGCTTTACAGGGATTGACACTTGACTGGGCTTGTAAGACACCAAGTAAGCATTTGCCAGGTGGTGGGGAAGAGATGGCTCTGCTGGAGAGAGGATGGTGTGGGCAGAGGCACAAGGGCTGGGAGCTGGTACACAGGCATATTTAATTGTAGGTGCATTAGGAGTTCAGAGGAAGGAGAGAAGCCTGGCAGTCAGAGCTGGTTTCGAGAAAAGAGAATCCTGCTAAACGGAGGGATGTGGAAGGACACACCAGACCAGAAAACCCACGAGTGGGGACTGAAGGTTAACATGGCACAGAGCCCATGTGTGAGTGGCGTAGCAGAGGGATCTATGGGTCGGGGACATGGGGACAAGGCAGGAAAGGAAGCTAACATTTAAATGTTCTACCTATGTGTCAGGCACTGTGCTAAGCCCTTTGCAAACATTTTCATTTAGTCCTCACAATAGTCCTCATAGTAGATAATTATCCCATATTACAGATGTGGAAATTGAGGCTCAGAAAGTGGATTGCTCAAGTCACAAAGCATTGGCATACTGCCCAAATATGTGGGGTCCCTTAGATCTAACGTTTCACTTTATGCACTCAGCAGTCCTATGAAGAGGACACTGAGACTCAGGTTAAGCAACCTGCCAGAAGTTACCTAGGACTCCAAGGTAACTGGGCCCAGTGGAGCCAAAATCCTGGGGAGCCTGTGCTTAGGGAGCTAAACGGAGGCATTCTGGCAGGACAGAGGGCGACGAGAAACAATGGTTGGCATCCCCTTACCCGCAGCCTGCAGGTGAGGGGAACTGTGCAGGCTTGGAGGACCGGAAGGAGGCTGATGTTTAGAAGGTCGTTTCATGACCAGACTGGAAGGAGGTCTGTATTGTTAGCCAGGTTGTCACCAGCCCCTCAGATATGGCCACCCTGCCAGCCAGCTCTCAAAAGCTCTTGTTGAGTTTGGGAACGTTTCCTCTCCAAGAGTGTGCTTACCAGCTCCCCCTACTGGCAGCCCCGTCTCCTCCTCCCCTCGTGCCGGGCCTGCCTAGAGGGGCCTGGTTCCCATCACAGCCATACTTTGGAGAGAAAGTATCTCTAATCAGTCAGTAACTAATGAACACAGGAAGGGAGAGAAAATACTCCAGAAATTTCAAGTGGGCTCTGACATTTGGCTCTCTTGGAGATGCTAGACATCCTGGTCACAAGTTACTCAGATCTTCTAAGGTTGGAGTGGTTGAGAGGGAGTACAGCGGGGGGTTTATTTTGAAGCCTTTGGTGATAGGTCTTCATCCTTGCCTTGTCTGACTTTCCAGGGAGGCCCTTGGGAGATCTGGGTGCACATTTGAGGTGAGAGCTGGTAGCCTTAGGACCAGGCGGCCTGGGTCAAATGGAGCATCGCCTTTTATTAGCTGTGTGACCCTGTGTACATTTCTTAGCCTTTTAGAGCCTCTGTTTCCAGCCTGTAAAATGGGGATGATTCATTTAGTCCACAGGTATTTAGTGAGTCCCTGCTGTGTGCCAGGCACCATATTGGATGTTTTGGAAAAATTCAGTGAGCAAAATAAAGAATTTCTGTTCTCCTGCCGCTGTCACTCTGGTGTGGGAAGACGTTGTATTTGACAGGTATACAACGCCTGGCACTCAGCAGGTTCTCAACAGCAGCCCAGCTCCCCTTGTGCATAAGTGGTGGCAGTCAGCTAGGACATGAACGAGAAAGGACTGTGTGTCCTGTCGAGAGTGGTGCAGAGCAGCGCTCAGCCCAGGAGCATAGGGCGCAACCACGCCAGGGGCATCCCAGGCATCAAAGGTGACTCAGCCTAAGGTGTGGGGTGAGCAGGCACCTGCGCGCTCCTCCCCGAGATCTCGCCAGTGCCTCCCAACACGGTCGCCAGCCTGGTGTATTTTTCTAGAGGCACAGTTTCAAAACCTCCGGAGTTGCTGTGCACGCCCACCTGTGACTGGTTGGTGTTCCCGCAAGACAATGCCACCATTGTGTGGCTGTGGGCCCTTCCCCCGCAGCCCTGGCTCACTGCAGGCTGGAGGAACTGGGCGAGCTTACTCCTGAACGTTTCCCGTCTGGATACAGCCCAGCGGTGGTAACCCCTGTTGTACTGGCCTTCTTATTTTTGTGATAGTGACCCTGCTATGATGTTGGCTTTGTGCTTTGGTGACGTGGGAAAGTGTCAGCACCACTCCCCCCTCTTGGGTCCATTAGGCGTGAGTGACAAGCGGCCAGCTCTGTTCCCAGGGGCAGGAGCCAGGGACACTGAGGTAGCTGTTGTGCAACGAGCCTTGCTCTCTCTGCCTGCTTTTTCCATGCAGCATGACACTCGCCCGTCTGTGGCCAGCGGTTCCCGCGTGGGCCTCTGAGGGAAGCCAGAATCTCTGCTTTCGAAGGCTGCATTCTTGTGTGTGAAATCGGGAGAGTCATTTCCCCTCTCAGCCTCTGTTTTCTCATCTGTAACATGAGGGAAATGATACCTGCCTCACAATGAGTTGGGAACGAAAGGAATCCATTGTTGGGCAAGTGCTCACAGTCCATGGCATCGTCCTCATGGTAGTACTGACTGGCACCAACATGCTGTATGCCCTTGCTATGCGCTGGGCATTAGTAGATGTCCTCTTTGCAGTCTCACAAGAACCTGAATAGGGAATTGATCCATTTTACAGATGAGGAAATGAAGGCCCAGATATAGTGTAAGGAACTTGCCCGTGATAACTCTTGCAGCAAGTGGTTGAGGCATGTCTGAAACAAAAGCAGTCTGACTCTAAAAGGCACTCTCCTTTTATCAGCTCACTGTAGAATTTGGCTGATGGTAGTTAGCGTCTTACATAAGAGCGAGATCTAGCATAGGCAGCTGCTCCG
Source organism: Ovis aries (assembly GCF_016772045.2). Classification (NCBI taxonomy): domain Eukaryota; kingdom Metazoa; phylum Chordata; class Mammalia; order Artiodactyla; family Bovidae; genus Ovis; species Ovis aries. The sequence goes on along the minus strand of NC_056074.1, from coordinate 22,644,342 downwards.
GCAGGGTTTGCTCAACGCACTGTGGCATGCGTGTGGCTCTGAGCACCTTATGTTGACTTGAGATCATTCAGGGTTAAGGTAGAAAGAAAGGTGTTGTGGAGGTGGGGGAGGGGACGGGTGGAAATTCAAGTTAGTGATAAGCCCTGCCCCTCCTCTACTTACCTGCTGTGTGTATCCCTTTGGAACAAGAGTCTACCTGTGGGCTGGTGTCAGGGTGCATCTGGTTATGCAGACAAGTAGGTTAGAGGTCTCTTTAAGAAAATTGAAGATATCAAGAGAACATCTCAGGCAAGGATGGGCACGATAAAAGACAGAAACAGTAAGGACCTAAGAGAAGCAAAAAGATGAAGACGTAGTAGAAAGAATACACAGAAGAACTATACAGGAAAGGTCATCAAGAGCCAGATAACCACTATGGTATGATCACTCACCTAGAGCCAGACAGACATCCTGGAGTGTGAAGTCAAGTGAGCCTTAGGGAGCATGCATCACGACGAACAAAGCTAGTGGAGGTGACAGAATTCCAGAGGAGCTATTTAAAATCCTTTAAAAAATGATGCTGTTAAAGTGTTGCACTCAGTATGTCAGCAAATTTGGAAAACGCAGCAGGGGCCAGAGGTTACTGCCAGTTAGAAGGGGAGAAAACCAGCAATGGGCACCTTCCTCAGCCTGCTGCTGTCTTCTGGGTCCAGACAGGGATATGTACTCCTTGGTATAAACACGTTCCTGTGAATCAGGTTCCAAAATGTATATTGAGCGTGGGGACTGGCAGTACCATTCTGCACATGCTCGGGTTGGAGATACAGACCCTGGTCACATCTTGGTACTCCGGGAGCCCAGCTTACTAGCAATCTCACTGTCTAGAAAGCAGCTAAGAGCCAAGAGGCCTTCCCTTATGACCTTCAGAGCATCAGACGGGTACCACGAAAGCCTGCACTCTTAGATGTATTCTCCTCAGAGGAAAAGTCCCATCAGGGACCTGGCTTAAATGGTACTTTTACTCTATACCCAACTATTAAAAGACTCTGGGGTCTTAAAGACAGTCCAGCCTTAAGGGCATCCTTGAATGCATCAAAATGCTATTCAGAGTGATATCCATGGGTCATCAAGAAAACATGGAATTGGGTTAATTTTAAAAGCACGAATCATGATAATCTTGGGAAAGAGTCCCAGTGACTTAGTTAAAAATGGTGGCTTTCAAAAGAGGAAGCTCTCAGCAATTCAGAATGACGTATTTCCCCTGAGACTTACATTAATTTGGATATGAATGCGTGCGTGCGTGCATGCTAAGTTGCTTCAGTCGTGTCCAACTCTTTGCGACCCCATGGACCATAGCCCATCAGGCTCCTCTCTCCATGGGATTCCCCAGTCAAGAATATTGGAGTGGGTAGCCATTCCCTTCTCCATGAATAACCACTATTTATCCAGTGTTGTGCTCCAGACACTGTGTTAATCACAGACATACATGCTCTCATTGTGTCTGTAAGGCAAACCTGCATATAACCACCATGTAAGTGAGGGCCCCCCTGCCTCACCATGGGCCGCCTGGCTGGATGGCAAAGATGTGGATGGAAGAGACATTGCTCTCCAGGGTGAGTATGTAGTAAGAATCAAAGACACCAAGCAGAAGTAGATTCTTCCTTTTAGAAAACAGGGAGCAGCCCCAGTGTTTGGGCTCAGCCCCTGCTGTACTCTGTGGCCTTGAGCAAAAGATTGGCTGCTCTGGGGTCCCTGTCTTTTTCCAGTGTTTAGGGCTGGGGCATCATTCGCCCATTTGAATGTTTATTTCAAGGGAGTGATTTTGATCAAGGCAGGGTCTACCTTAAGAGAGGATATCTTAGACTCTGATGGGGAGAGCGGAAACATGGGAAAAAGCCACCAGCTAATAACTTCAGGCCCCTCACTTCACCCCAGGTGGTTGAAATGATCTGTGGACCTGTGACCACACCTGTGGGGTAGGTGCCAGGCTTCTTGCTAGATGCCAGGGATGCAGAAGTGAATGTTAACTAGCTTTGTCCTTAATAACAAATGGTGTGTTTTGATTTTCTTGGAACTGTGACTGACTGAATAATTGCTCTTCGTGTATTCAGGTGCTGGGTGGCCACTGTACTATTGTTGCAGTATCATTTTGTACTTCGGGACAATCAGAACTAAGTCATTTTAACCACACACTGCACAGTCATGGAAGCGAAATGATGTTGACGATGTCCCTGAAGTCTACAGTGAGACCCTGAATGGAGGCCAGACAATAGGTTCTCTTTACAACTGATTGGCTGGAAACCACCTCAGATGCTATTAATAAATGACTAGTATATCTTGAATCTCCACTCTGGCATTTCCTGCTAAGAGATTCATTTGCGCCCCTTTCCTCCTGTAAGCACTGTGCTAATTCTATCTGCTGCCTTTTGGATCCATCAGGCAGCCCAACATGTTGGTCTGGACTTAAGGGTTGTTAGGGTAACGACTTTAGGTGCAGTTATTTTATGGATTTTGGGGAGGTTTCTTCCTTCCAATGCTACCATCCCCCTTCACTGGAGAGCTAATTGCAGTATAAACTTGGCACCTTCCCCATTGGTTTAACAACAGTGCAATTTTTATCAGTTTTCTTGTTACAACTAATAATCGGGTTCTTTACTTCACTTGATCTGTCAAGACTTTCCCTCTTTGATTTCAGCCTGTTTGATATGAAATGAGGTGGAGTTGTAAGCAAACAAATGACGCGCTCCTTGAAATCCTGTCAAGGCTCATAAAGTGAATCAAAACGAATTCGCTCTCAGCTGTCATTGTCTTCCTTCCCCTTTTTTCTTTTCGAGCTTTGACAGAACTCCTTTCCCTCGCCAAGTGCTTCTGGAGCACTGATGAGGTCTCCCGCCAGAGCCGGTGGGGAGAGTGGTGAACTCAGTGAGACGAGTCAGAGTGGGAAAGACTCCTGCGGATACTAGTGGGAAAAGATCCTAGAGCCTGTTCCTCTAGAATTTTTACTCTGGAATGATGTGATACTTTGGAGTTGGGTGTGGCGATGATGGTTTTACTCTTTCCCAAAACTGTGTGGTCTTTGCCTTGCCCATTTCTACAGAAAGTTCACCCATCAGGGAACGGTGGGCTCCAGGGAGCCCAGCTGGGGCAGCAGCAGTTCTAAGTCTCTAGAACCCTGGGGAAGGAGAGGTTCTGGGGAGGTTGATTCTGGATGCCTGAGGCTCAGAGAGGGTGCCCTGCCTGATGTAGCCCTTGCTTAAGATCTTTCAAACACACTCTGTTCCATTTTTTGTTGAGTTTCTGAACCTGATGAAGTCCTTAATGACGAAGGATGTGGTGAGCTTATTTTCCAAAGGTACTTCTAGGAAGAATGGTAGTTATTGCATGGGCTACTGAAACAGTAATAGAGGGGGAGGGCCCTGACCTGTGTCAGTGCTTAGCATGACCCATAAAAACTGTATTTCTTAAAATAAATCTAGGCATGTCCCTGTGACTCATTTCTTCAGAAAGTTGAGAGCTAGGGAGGGGAAACGCCAGACAAATTAATGATTCTTGTTTGGGTCCTGATTAGTGAGCCTCCATTATGGAGTGATTTATTTTCTCTATTCCTTCCTCTCTTCAATCAGTAAAGAGACTTGAGATCCTGGTTTGAGTATTTGCTGAGAGCTCACATTAAGGCACCAATGTAATCAGTTTCTCAAGGATTTGCCCTTTTGCTCTCTGTTCAGCTCAACTCCACAACCACTTACCAAACCCCTCCTGTGCCCCCTTCTTGAGAGGCATGTCTGGGCCCAATGATGGGCAGGACACCATCTTTGCCCCCAGTCTGTGAGTGGGGGTGAGGTGATGGTGCCAGCATACAGGTTCCCTGCTTTGTATGCAGCTCGGGATGCAATTGGGAAATCAATAGTGAACTTCATGGAGGACCAGCATAGGAATGGAGTTCTGCTGTGTGGTCCCAGTGGAGGCCCTCAGGTGGGTGGGGTGGCAGGAGTTCAGAGATGGGGGAAGTGTGAGGTCCAATTTTCCTGGGGTAATAATAATCATAATTATTCCTGAGCACTTGCTCAATGTAGGCACATTACATCATTCAGTCCCTATGACACAGACTGGCTACTTTTTTCTGTAAAGAACCGGACAGTAAATATTTGAGGGTTTGTGGGCCAAAAGTCTGTATCACAATTATTCAGCTGTGCCATTGTGGTATGAAAGCAGCTACAGATGGCAAATGGATGTGGCTGGGTTCCCATAGAGTTTTGTTCACAGAAGCAGGTGGCCCATTGGGTTTGGCCTGTGTACAGTTGGCCAGTCCCTGCCTTATTGTGTATTTGGTATGATCCCCATTTTATGGAGGATAAAACTGAGGTATGGAGAGGTGAATAGGCATTCACTTGCCAAGGCCAGTTTGACTTGGTCAGTGCCCAAGCCCATGCTCTTAACTTTCACACACACCACCTCCCCTGCAAGGCTGGACACTGGCTGGGGAAGAGTGGGTGGATGCGAAGACTGCCTTGAGCCACAGTGTGAACAGTCTGCCTTTAGTCCAGTGGGGAGACTTTCGGAGCAGGTGACAGGATTAGAGGTACGCTGTTGGAACATACAGTTTGCAGTGGTGTGTAGGTGGATTCAAGTGGGGAGAAGAGCTCTTGTTTTAAACAGCTTTGAGTAGAGAAGGTCACTTCTCTGGCAGAGCCATTGCTGACCTCTGTAGAATTAAGTTCTCCCTGGAATACCAGGTACCTGTGTGGCCTCACCAGGACTCTGCACCGTGTGTATAGGTGCCCCTGGACTTGCTGAAAGCTTGCTTAGCCTTGGTTTCCTGCTCATCTGCGCACACACATGGAGGGCTGGCTTTAGAGAGGGTATGTCTATTTAAAAATACCCTTAATCACCTAAGAAGGGAATAAGCAGAGGTACCTGGGTTGCTTCCCACTCAGCGGTGTCCTTGCCTGTGGCCTGTTCTCACCTCAGCTGGCGGTTGTGGGGCAGATGGCTTTAAGCTTTGGGATGTTCTCTTGGTCTCTGGCAGCTCACTCCAGAATTCTCGCCTGGAGAATCCCAGGGACAGAGGAGCCTGGTGGGCTGCCGTTTGTGGGGTCGCACAGCGTCGGACACAGCTGAAGCAACTTAGCCCCAGCAGCTTGGTCCCTCAGACCCTCAGCTGGTAGGATCCCTCCAGGGCCTGAGACATCCCTGGGCGTATATCTCCTACTTAGGGATGGATGCCTCACTCTCCATACCAGCCTGGCCGGTTTCTGGCCTGCTTGTCTTTTACCATCTACCCTGGTTTGTGATTGCAGAGAGAGTGCTCCAGACTCTTGAAATTGTACCTTGTGACAAAAGAGAAGGGGGGTGAGCCCTTGAGTCATTTGTGTCCTGGAGGTCCAGGGCAGAGGCTGTGGCTCGTTTTGTTCTGGCCCATTTTATAATGCTGGGAGTCACCTTTCTCGTTATTCCTTTTATTTACTGGGCACTTAGCATGTCTCAGATTCTGTGTTCTTTATGTATATGGACTTGTTTCACCCTCATAATCACCTGATGATGTGTAGGTGGTGTTGTTTCCCTTGTGAGCACACCCAGGCCAAAGGTCACAGATGTACTAGGCCTCCTGGCACCTAATGTTTAAAGCTGTCTGCTCATGCCTCCTCATAACCACCCACTACCTCTGCTTCCCGAGCCCCATGTGGGTCAGGCCAGGGGCTTCCAGGTGGCACTTTACTGAATTCTTCACAACTACCTTCTGAAGTAGGCCTGGCTGTGCCCATTTTACAGCTGGATAAACTGAGGCCCAGGAAGGTCAAGTGACTTGGTTAAGGAAAGTCACGTGACAGCAAGGGATTGATTCAGAGCTTTTATCTATGTAAACAATTCTTTCAGCGTGAACATAACTGAATAGAGGAATAAGTCTCGTCAGTAGGAGGGTGTCATGGAGGGGGTGAGTGATTTGAATAATTTATACTCATATTCAGAGAAGCAGTGTTGAGGATATCTAAAGGATTCTAGAACCAGTCAGCCTGGGTTCAAATCCTGGGCTCTGCCACTTCCTGGTGACCTTGGGTAAGTTCCTTTACCTCCCTGCACTTCAAGTTTCTCTTCCGAAGCATAGACGCAGTACTAGCATCTACCTCACAGAATGGGGAGGCAATGAGTTAATGTGTAAGTATTCGTACTAGTGTGGGGCATGTATTAGGCTCCGTGTTAGTTGTTACTCAGCTACTAACCTATACTTATACCTACTCTGTATAAGCCACTATTTTAAAAAAATATGTTGTATCAGTCCTCATAAGAACTGACGAGTACGCAGTATCGATCCCATATTGCAGATAGGAAAACCTCGGCTCAGAGAGTTAAGGTGCTCAGCTAAGGTCAGACACCCATTCCTCCACACCTACCTCCTGGGAAGTTCTAACGTGCCTCGTGCTATTGTAGGTCCTTGGACTACAGCATTGAACAAAACAACCCCAAACCCCGCCCTCCCCGTGCCCCCCCCCCCCCGCCCCGGGGAGCCTCTAGAGTTGGGGCTTGAACCCTGGTCTTTCTCTTTGCTTTTGAATGTTTTTCCCCTTCCCTCTCCCCCTCTTAACAGTTTCATCCAGGGGTCGCTGACCTTTCAGCCTGGCCTTTGCGGTGACCAACATGGCCCTCTGCTTCCTTAGGTTTCTCAGTGCTTGTGAAGCTGAAAAGTGATCTTGCTGTGCTAAATTTTTGATCTGACAACGTGGGAGTCTTGAGGGAAGAAAGTAACGGACAGGAGTTTTCTGTTCCCAGCACTTGATGAAGTAGACAGGGCACGTCCGCTTTGCCCACCCTTGAGATGAGCCCTCCTTCACTGTCGCAGCTGGAGTAGTCAGAGGCGCCCCTCCCTGGAAGGACCCTGCTTTGTAAGTCCAGGAGGCACTGGCCCTTGCCCACATTTTGGGAGTTTTGAAGGGCAGCGCCCCATTGTGTGAGATTCCCCTGATGAGCACAGTGTTGGGAAGAGCAGGACAGAGAGAGGGCTGGGGCTGGGGTAGGGCTTCCGCTGCTCTGTGAGTCCCTCGATATCTCAGAGCAGGCCGGCTGCTGGAGCTGCAACGATGGCTTTCATCGCTGCGGTGGAAACCTCACATGGGTTAGTACGTGAACTGCAGCCGCTGACATGGCCCAGCTGAGAGGGGACACTTCTCTTAATGAGCAGCCATATGGTCCTATCCCTCCTGGGGGAAAAGAAGAACAGGTTCTGATAAACACCTTGGTGTTCCCCAGCAAATTCACAAGTCCTCATAGGAAACTTAGCGCGCAAAACTGAGGAGGAGGTTTTCAGTTTTATTTTCAGTTTGTGTCACTGTGGGAGAAAGTTTTCAGGTGAGAGTCTTCCTGGTTCGTCGGCCTGTTGGAAGAAAATACTCTTTGTGCCGGTGGCTCTGTGACTGGGAGGGGCGGGTCTGTGTGTCCCCCAGAAGGGTCTGCTTTTCTGATCCCGTGGCGGCCCAGCCTCTGCCTTCCGGGTGCTGTGCTCGCCAATGCTGTGTTTAAATGTGTTGGAATTTGCTGGGGGATGTGTTGTTGTTGCCGTTCACAGAATCCCAACAGTGAAAATGATGCTGGGCTTTTAAATGAAGCTGATTAAATTTGAGATGATTGTGAGGCCATTAATAACTCCACTCACACAAGAGTAATTGAAGGGCTCTGTGTTTTGGTACTTGGCTCCCTTACAAGGGACCCAGGCTCCTGAGAACTCCTTTCCCTGAAATGGCCCATGAAAAGATTGCCTGTTGGGTGGTAACCTCCCCATACGTTTTCTCAATAAAGAGAAAAAGATGGGAAGGGGCCGGGTTGGGCGGTGGGGTGGGGGAGACCGCGCCTGCATTTAGAGCCTCAGCCTCTCAGAGCCGTCTGGTGCAGACTGCTTAGTTCCGTGTCCCCTGTCCCATTCAGACCCCTGCGCGTTTTGAGGCTTTCTTTAGCTTTCTCCTGAGCCTTTGACGACAGATCTCTCAATAGGTGAAAGCGCGGCTCTGGCCGGCTGAATGCCCCACGGGCACAATGCGCTGCATGTTAATGGCGAGGGCTGGCCCCAGACAGCTCGCCGGCGGGACAGTGGCTCCTACGCAGGCCCGCAGCTGCTCTGATCTGACGGGGTTCCTAAAGTTGCCCTGTGCTTTCTTGCAGATCTACACGGATTGGGCCAATCACTATCTAGCCAAATCAGGCCACAGGCGTCTCATTAAGGATCTCCAGCAAGACGTGACGGACGGTGTCCTCCTAGCCCAGATTATCCAGGTCGTAGGTAAGAGCAGATCTGACCTCAAGGGGATGGGGTTGAGGGGGGTTGGGTGGATGAGTTACCGTGGAGACCAGTCCAACAGGGGTCGAGTCTGGCAAGTGGGGATGGAACCCTGACATCATCTAAAAAAGCAGTGTTTGTGTCCCATGTGTTGACAGTTTAAATGACTCTGTTTTGTGTGGGAGGAGGCTGGGTACCAGCTCGTTTTGCCTGATAAGATCACCTACAGGGCAGTCTCATCTTGATTATTCCAGAAAGAGACTGGTCGTGGCTGGGGGGAAGTGCTTGTGGTTTATAGAGGGGCTGTCTGTCCCCCTTCTTCCCTCCTATCATCTTTCTGGCTCTCTTATTGCCCCCTCGATGATGTGCTTTTTTGTGGATTATTCTGGAAATATTTCCAAAAAAAGGAAAGGCAACATGAGGCTGGTTCTTCCTTGTGAACTTTTATTGGGTCTGAGAAATCAAAGGCTCAGTCTCTGCAGAGGTCTGGTTCTGGTTTTAATACTGGGGGAAGGGAATTGGAGCAGCGGGATTTTTAATGCCTTGGCGGTGTGCTGGAGGAGAAGAGTTATTCTGGGCAGGCACGTGGGTGGAGGCTGTGCACAGCTTTGCCTTGGGTCTTCAGGGAAGCACCCCAGTGGTCCTGCCTGAGAACTTGGAGCAGACCGTGGAGGCGGGAGGTCAATTAGATGGCATTAGGCTGATTGTTGTCGCTGGCAGCCTCGGCAGCCAACTCATGCCAAGGGAGAAGAAAGAAAAAAAAAGAAGCCCCAGCCCCTCGGGCGTGTTGTTATGGAAAAGTTGCTTATCCTTCAAGTATGCGAGGCAGCCGTGTATAGTTGCAGCTCTGCTCACGTCTATGGAGATCGTACCTAAAAATACAGGCAAGTAGGCCTAAGGTGAGACTTTCAGAGTGCCATTTAGAGAGAAAGATGCTTCCTTACTGTCCTGAGATTGACTGAAGACCAACTTCCATTGGTCCTTCTTTTTCGCTCCTTCCCTGTATTAGTTTGCTGTTGCTATCTAACAGATTGTCACAAACTTAATGACGTAAAAGAACGTCTGTTCACTACCTCACAATTTCTGTGCATTGGGGGTGCACACATGGCTTAGCTGGGTGACTCTGCAAGGCCAGAATCAAGGTGCTGGCCAGGGTGAAGTTTTCATCTGGAGTCGGCTAGGTAGGAGGGTCAAGCTTGCTCAGATTGTTGAGGCCACCCCATCTCCTAGGAGACCCTCTCAGTTCTTTGAGACATGGACTTTGCTACCTGTTTTCCCATCTTTAAAATGGACACACAGAATTCCCTTGTGGTCCAGTGGTTCGGACTCTGATTCCACTGCAGGGAGCAGGGGTGCAATCCCTGGTTGGGGAACTAAGATCCCGCATACTACATGGTGCGGCCAAAGGGAAAAAAAGGATTTTAAAAAAGCAATTAAAACAAGTGGAATAAAATAGGCACAGCCATACCTGTTTTTGGACTTCGCTGATAGCTCAGTTGGTAAAGAATCTGGAGACCCCGGTTCAATTCCTGGGTCGGGAAGATCCACTGGAGAAGGGATAGGCTACCCACTCCAGTATTCTTGGGCTTCCCTGGTGGCTCAGCTGGTAAAGAATCTGCCTGCCTTGTGGGAGACCTCGGTTTGATCCCTGGGTTGGGAAGATCCCCTGAAGAAGGGAAAGACTACCCACTCCTGTATTCTGGCCTGGAGAATTCCATGGACTGTATAGTCCATGAGGTTGCACAGAGTCGGACATGACTGGGTGACTTTCACTTTCATGCCTGCTTCGTCTGATCTTGTGGCAGTCTTGTGAAGTGTAAAGTAGGCATCAGATGTAAAACGTCTTGGATACCGTGAAGTGTTTCTGGATAGGACTTGGTAGCCACTGCCTCAAAAGATGTGTGCAGAAAGATGAAGAGGCCTTGGAATCGATGTCAGAGTGTGTCATGATACATCAGTTATGTCTGTCGGGGCCCAGAGTTGGTGAATGTGTATGGCGAACTTACTAAGCATAGCACTATAGAAATGTAAGCTAGCACAGTTTTCATCATTGCTCAGGAGGACGCTTCCCTGAATCTATTCTGATGAGATGAACTCCCAAGACAGTGATCTGTCTGAGCCTGAGCTACTAGACTGTGATTTCAAAGGCTCAAGTTAGTACTACTGATTTCCCAGAATTGGAGTTCTAGAGACTCCACCTTGTGCTGAACAGAAGTCCAGTGATTACAGTTGCTCTTTGGCTGGAGACCTCCTACTCGTTCTTGAAAAGTCAGTTTCCCTCTGATCCCCTACCTAGCTCTCTCCCAGGCAGAGCTGGAGGGGACCCTCCTCTGTCATCCCACTGACTGCTGTATTAGGCCTGGCTCTCCATAGGTGTGGCTCTGCCATCTTCCTTTCTGGGTTCACAGCATTGAGCATGGTGTCTGGTGTGCAGTGATGTTCACAAGAAGTTGACTTGATTAGTTGAGGGATGAGAGTGTCGCTCACTGCAGCCATGGCTTCCCTCAGCCTGCGTTGGGTTGTTTTCCCGCAGGCGGACCGAATGTGTCCCCTTCTCAGTGTGTAGTATTCTCCTGAGTATTCCTCTCACCGTTTGTCACCCTCCTCCTTTCCAGGATGGGCTGCACTCTAGGGTTTGGAAAGGACCTTTTAAAAGCCTCAACCTGATGTATGAATTGCTTCTAGGAAAAGTAGTCAGCAGACTCTATTAAATGCTCCCTAGGATGGGCAACTAACTACCTCCACAGCTAGTTCTAATGATGGAGAGTTAGAGTCTTTTGAAAGCTCTTCTTTCATTAAGTCAAAATCTGCCCCCTGGATGGTAGTATCTCCCTGCAAGTACTAGTTCTACAGTCCAGGGCTACAAAGAGCAATCTGATCTGAGACGACTAGAGCATCAATATAACTGAGGGCCACTGTGGATTATACCCGTGGAATAAAGTAGGAGTACACAGATCTGTGTGCTGCTAAATAAAGAAATGGACGATATATCAGTGGAAGAGAAGAGAGGACTCAACAGGAGAAGGCTGGCTGATGAGTGGGGAAGGAGTTGCAGCTGTGAGGGTAAACTGTCGTTAAGGCGAGAATCACCAGTGGGAGCTGAAATCAAGCGGAGAGCTTTGATGGAGAGCAGCCGGGTGCGTGGTCTCAAACGGGCTCTTCACTGCTGGTGTATTAGTTGCAAAGGGAAATACAGTTACCACATGGGAGAATCAGGTGTCATGACCAGGTGACCAGACTACATCCCTGATGAGAAGCAGCTGGGTGTCATGTGCTTCCTGATAGGATACCGCAGAAAAATTGCAACATCCCTTCACATTGTATTGCACTCAGGGGTTAGAAAGCCTGAAACCCATCACGAGGACTCTCAGATAAACCCAAATTGTGGAACATTCTATTGAAAAAGACACAAAAAAACAAAAAATGCCTGAATTGTTCCAAAATGTCAGTGCTGTGAAAGACAAAAAAATATATATATATATAGCTGAGAAATCGTTTAAGAAGAAAGGACACTAAAGAGACCCGACAGCTAAACGTACTGCATGACGCTGGACTGGATCCCATTCAGGGGGATAAAACGCAATAAAGGACATTTTTGAGTCAATTGACTAAATTGGAATATTGGAATTAGAGCAATGTTAACTTTTCTGAAACTTAGAATCGTACCATGAAAAAGTATCCTTGTCCTTTGGAAGTACGCACCAAGAATAAGGGACATGGCCCTTGGAGGCCACACTAGGGCTTCCCAGGTGTGTGTGCCAGCCGCTTCAGTTGTGTGTGACTCTCTGTGACCTCATGGACTGCAGCCCGCCAGGCTCCTCTGTCCATGGAGTTCTCCAGGCAAGAAAACTGGATTGGATAGCCATCCCCTTCTCCAGGGGATCTTTCCAACTTCTGCCTTGCAGGCAGGTTCTTTAGTGTCTGGGCCACCAGGCTTCCCAGGTGGCTCAGTGATAATGAGTCTGCCTGCCAGTGTGGGAGACACAAGGTTCACGGGTTTGGTCTCTGGGAAGATCTCCTGGAGTAGGAAATGGCAATCCACTCCAGTTTTCTTGCCTGGAAAATTCCACGGACAGAGGAGCTTGGTGAGCTTCAGTCCACAGGGTTGCAAAGGAGTCAAACACAACTGAGCCTACACTAACATGATTCAGGAAAAATAATGTCTACCTGTAGAGAGAAGGAGGGTGTGAGAGAGGAAGGGAGAAAATGAGAATGGAGGATGTTGTATGGAAATTCTCTGTACTGTTCCTGTAACTTTTCTGAAGGTTTGAAGTTATTTTAAAATAATTGAAAAGAACTCATCTAAATGAAGGTCCATCAAAACTTGGAGGCAGAGAGATTGTCCTTTTAAGTCACAACCTCTTCCTAGATCTAGGAGGGAGGAAGATTGTACATAATGATAAAGGGCTCATGTGCTGTGAGGCCTGACCCATGATTAGGGAAAGGAGACGCTGGGTTAGCAAGGAGGGACTCAAGGAACATTTCATCAAGGAATTTATCTATAAGCCAAGACCTCAAACTGGGAGTTAGCTGGGTGAAGTGGTCAGGGAGGGCTTTCCTGGTAGAGGGAATAGTGTGCAGAGATGCTGGAGGGTAGAGACCCAGAGACTCAACAAGGCAAATAAGGCAAGGTACAGGGCTAACCCAGGAACAAAGCCAGTGGTTGAAGACTTGACTTTCAGGTTGGGAAATCTAACCATCTCCTCAGCTAGTTCTAATGATGGAGAGTTGCAATCCTTTGAAAGCTAAGATGTTTGATGTGAAGGAAAGCCTTCAATGCTCTTCACAGATGCTATTCCTAAGTCAGTCTTCATCGAGCCCAGATAGGTCCTAGGCCCTAGCCTTCTATTTATCTATCCCCCCTCTTCCCAGAGAGTGGGATACCTTGGGGCCCACACTCTTGCATCACTGCCTTCTGCCCGTTGGGCAGAAAATGAACCTTGTGCTGCCGTCTCTTGCTGCCCTTGCTCTGGTGACTGAGGGTTGAGTGTCTGTGTTCAGCCTCTTATTAGTGTGATTATCTTCTTGAGTCCTGAGCTGCCCAAGGCCGGCAGTTGCCTGCCAGCCCATCAACGGTGCCATGTCCGTGAGTTATTAGAAAGGTTTATGAGGCCAGGATAAACAGCATGAATCAAGAGGGAGAGACAGGCCTCCCTCCCTCTGCTTACATTGCTGTCACTCAGGGAGGATGCCAGAAGGGGTTGGAGTGAGCGAAGGAGAGAAGGGGGGCGGGAGGAAGAGAGGACAGAGAGAGAGGGGGAGGGAAACAGGATAAACAAAAGAGGCTTGGAGAGAAGGAGGAAGCCAAGACAGAGGGGAAGAGATTCCCATTAGAGGTGACGAGGGCTGATAGCAGCTCATTCTCGACCACCATTTGGGCTGCCTCTGAGCACAGCCAGGAAGTTCACACAACCTGCGGGACTCTACTTTCTGTTGATGACCTGGTACTATGGCGTGACCTTGGGTAAGTCATATGCCTTTCAGTGAGGGCAGGCAGTTTCTCTTTCTGGACATTGGCAGGATGGCCAACTGCCCTGAACATACATAGGTGCCAAGCATAGATGCTTGGGCTCTTGAAATGCTCCGAACTCTTCCCAGGAGGTCTTTTGAGGAGTGACGAGCTTGATTTCATATTTCTTAAAGTGCACTGATGCTTTCCAATGACTAGATTGTCACCTTGTGTGCAGACAGGTCTGCACATTAGAGCTTGCTGGAATAAATACCACTGGCACTTCAGCATGCCAGTTTTAATGACTTTAATGAGGACTTTGGGGGACATGGCTTTGCTTCTTTGGTTTTCTACTTTGGGGCTGTAGCCAAAGAACCCCTACCCCGAGTTAGTAAATTCAGCTCTGAAGACCAAGCGCTTCTTCTTACCAGCACAATGAGAGCTTCTATTATTGCTTTAAGTATTTATGACCAGCACAGAAATTCTTGGTGGGCTTCCCTGGTGGCTCAGCTGGTAAAGAATCTACCAGCAATGCAGGAGAGCTGGGTTCGATCCCTGGGTTGGGAAGATCCCATGGGGAAGGGAAAGGCTACCTACTCCAGTATTCTGGCTTGGAGAATTACATGGACTGTATAGTCCATGGGGTCACAAAGATTCAGACTCGACTGAGCGACTTTCACACTTTCACAGAAATTCTTGAGAATTTAAGTTAAAGGAGAAGTATTTATACTACATGAAATTGGTAACTAGGAGGTCCAGGCTTTTGCATTTTTATTAAGCATTTATTTTGAGTTTGGTTTGAGTCATTTAACCTCTTCCCATGTCTTCTTTGCTGCTGCTAAGTCATTTCAGTCATGTCCGACTCTGTGCAACCCCATAGATAGCAGCCTACCAGGCTCTGCCATCCCTGGGATTCTCCAGGGAGGAATGCTGGAGTGGGTTGCCATTTCCTTCTCCAATGTATGAACATGAAAAGTGAGAGTGAAGTCGATTAGTTGTGTCCAACTCTTCGCGACCCCATGGACTACAGCCCACCATGCTCCTCCGCCCTTGGGATTTTCCAGGCAAGAGTACTGGAGTGGGTCTTCTTTAGGGGGTTATAAATAGGCTCCACCCCATTGGTTTATTTTGAATATTATAAAAGGGCAGCTTTAGCCTGATAGGAGCCCAAGGAACTCCATGAACACCTGACTGTGGTTTAAGTGACAGACTGAAAAGGAACTGCAGGAATAATTAGGCTCACTCCCTTGGCATCATTTATCCAGAAGGTATACAGTGAAGTGAGTGAAGTCGCTCAGTCGTGTCCGACTCTTTGCGACCCCATGGACTGTAGCCCACCAGGCTCCTCTGTCCATGGGATTCTCCAGGCAAGAATACTGGAGTGGGTTGCCATTTCCTTCTCCAGGGGATCTTCCCGACCCAGGGATCGAACCCAGGTCTCCTGCATTGCAGGCGGACACTTTAACCTCTGGGCCACCAGGGAAGCCCAAAATATTACTTTGAGCCCCTTTTTTGGCAGGGGGGCCAAGAATACTGGAGTGGGTTGCCATTCCCTTCTCCAGGAGACCTTCCCGACCCAGGGATTAAACCCTGGTCTCCCGTATTGTAGGCAGACGCTTTACCGTCTTAGCCACCAGGGAAGTCAAAGGTATGTAAATGATCTTTAAAATGACTTCTCAGGATCACAGTTATCCATCCTTCACTTTAATGAGCATCACTGAGCTGGGTATTGATCGGAACCCGATGACTTATGACTTTGGCCATCACGAGTATCTAACTGGAAGATACCTGGAGTGGCCTTGATTCTCAAAAGCCATATGTTTATTCTTCCAGTGGTGTATATCAAAATCCAAGGTCAGAGTGCTAGCCTGCCATAATTTCAAATGTATGAAGGAGTGCCAGGTGTCAAGGATCTTTCTTTTTTTTCCACCTTCAGGACATACATTTATATATACACAAGTGAAAGGGCAGCTGCCTCAGAATAGGCAGTGAAACTTTGATTCATTGAAATATTCAGAATAGTCCTCAGTTCCCCTCCACAAATACATGTTGAGTGGCTGCTATGCATCAGGCACTGCATTAGGCTCTGGGCTTATACTAGAAAAGAAAGCAGAAGGAAAGTCCTTGGTTTTGTGGAACTTACATGCTAGTGATGCTTTCTGGCTAATCATTTTTTCTGGTGAACTGAATAACAAGTATCTGTGAGTCATCCCATTCATTGGGCATCTTTTATGTGCTTTTCAAAGGCTTTATGGCACCTCTTTGGGGAGGAGGGAAAACCAGGTGGAAGAAGCTTCCTAAAATGCCTGTCCCAGTGTTCTTAAGAGCTGAGAAAACTCAAGTGGCTCCCGGAAGACCGAAGTCTTCCCAGATGGGTCATAGGCCTAAATAGCTATTACTCTGGGCAAATTCTAAAGAAGGGGTAGATGAGGCTGAATGTATACTAACCAGCCTGTCTCTGGTAACTAGATTTTTAAATAATGTCCTGCCACTAGCTTGCTTTCTTATTTTTTACTTCTGTCTCAAGGTAGAAAGGAGAAGGCAATGGCACCCCACTCCAGTACTCTTGCCTGGAAAATCCTATGGATGGAGGAGCATGGTAGGCTGCAGTCCATGGGGTCGCTAAGAGTCAGACATGACTGAGCGACTTCACTTTCACCTTTCACTTTCATGCACTGGAGAAAGAAATGGCAAACCACTCCTCCAGTGTTCTTGCCTGGAGAATCCCAGGGACAGAGGAGCCTGGTGGGCTGCCGTCTATGGGGTCGCACAGAGTCTGACACAACTGAAGCGACTTAGCAAGATAGAAATGCTGGAGGGAAAAATAAACCCAATGGAGGTAATAGTGAACTATATTTAAGTACAGGTGTTCTGAAACCTTAGTGTCATGGTAAATTGTTTCTGTTATCCTTTTCAGATGCATTTTTTAAATGTCTTCTCATGGATGTTTTAGATATTACAGTCATTAAAATCGAATGTGATATATATAAATTTTGCAAGCGCTTAATGAGCTGTAAGGATACAAGTGTGACAAACAAAATCTACCTGTCTGCATAGCTGGGGGAGGCTAGAAAAGGAGTTACACATTAGGTGGCTAAAAGCAACATAGAGGCAGTTTCCAGGCTGCTGGGAGAGTAGAGAGACCTAGTAGGCCTTATCTTTCTGGGGTGGTGACATGTAAAGGGATGTGGGATTGGGAAGGAATCTTAAAAAGTCTTCAGAGAAGGCAAATCTGTAGTTGTTTACTCTGAAGTCCTAGCTAAGTTTCTGGGTTAAAACTCAGATGGAGAGATCAAAAAGGAAAATTTTATATTATGTGTTTTTACATAGATGTTAAAAAGTATGTATAATTGGATTAATGATTGCTACCATTCAAAGAGGGCTTCCCAGGTAGCTCAGAGGTATAGAATCCAACTCTCAATGCAGGAGACCTGGGTTCGATCCCTGGGTCAGGAAGATACCCCAGAGAAGGAAATGGCAGCCCACTCCAATATTCTTGCCTGAGAAATCCCATGGACAAAGAGGAATTTTGGGCCCACCATGGACTGGTGGGCTACAGTCCATGAGGTCGCAAAGAGTCAGACACAGCTGAGAACAGAATGACAGCAACCATACGCAGAACTCTCACTGTGTGCTGGGAACCGCACTAAGCATTTTACTGGCATCATATAATCTTCTTTTCACAGCTCCTCTTGTAAAGTACGTAGTATTAGCTCAATTTTGCAGATGAGCCAACTCAATTTTATAGGTGAGGCAATGCAACAGAGAGGTTGTATTACATGGCTAAGATCACACAGCTCAGAAGCTGTAAAGTTGGGCTGCAAACTGGGGTAATCTTTGCCTCCAAACCACTATACATACTGCCTTTCTTGTAGCACTGCAGTTGCAAACCCAGATGTCCTAGGCTATATCTTACAAGGGTTCCTTTAGACTGAGGATGAAACGCATTCACCATGGGCAGCTGGGCCTTTCTTCCTCGTGTTTTTTTTTTTGTTTTTTTGTTTTTTTTGATTTTCAGCTTATGTAGTTCAGTCTCTTTCTATCACTTCTCTAAGTAGGTCGGCACTCTTTTGACTTCAATAGAGTATGTTCCAGATTTAATCTGGACATACTAAATGGCATGGATGTATCATTTATAAAGTCTCACTCTCTTGTTTTTCCATCGGGAATGGGATCCCAATGGGAATAAGATCCACTTTGGGAATAGGATCAGGACAGCCTAAAGCAACCTTAATATTTCTGGCTAAAAATGGAGTGAGATGCTACCATCTGTGGCTTTTGTCCCCAGGAGCTGCACTGTGGCTACATGGATCTCACTCTGAAGCATCCCGTCTTTTGCGGGGAAGTTGCAGTTGCCTTTTCAGAGCCTAGAGCACAGTCACAGCTCAGTCCGTTTCCCAGTGTGCAAACATTTCCACCCTGCCCCATCACTCCAAGACTGTCGCCAGTGCAGTTGTCTCTGCCTTAGATGACGGCGACCTTGCCCCAGCTGTCCCTGGAGGACAGCAGCTCGATGAGTTAAGTCCTGAAGCTTGCTAGAAGCGTCTCAGTATTTCACATGCCTGTGCTGGTTGGACAAACCCCAGGATGGGCCTTAGGACTGGCTTGGCCTCAAGGGTCCTGAACATCACTGCTTGCAGTGTCTGTGATGATTATTTGTTTTTCTGACTCGTGTTTCTTTTTTCAGCAAATGAGAAGATTGAAGACATCAATGGCTGTCCGAAGAACAGATCGCAAATGGTAAGTGATACACGGGCAGTGAGTGTCTGTGTTAGGTTAGTAAGCCCCGCCTCTAAACGATAGTGACTGTCTTGAAAACATTTACACCATGAGCTTTACTCTGGGGGATTATATTAATAAACTAACAGCCATTTCCAAATAGCCATGGTTTGCCTCTCTGACATTTGTTGGCATTTACTGAAAAATAACTGAATTTTACATAGGTCGTGAGACAGGGAAAATGAAATACGGTCCCTGTTCTTAGAAACAAGTTATACAGAACTGGTGCAAACATATCCTTGTTTAGAACTTGGGCCGCTAGGACTCTGCTTTTTCCTCAAGGACCTACAACCATTTCTGTTTGTGTGTGGTGCTGGGGCACAGACGGAGTGATGGTATCATACGACCCAGAAACTGGGGCATGTGTTCTGGTTGCCTTTAAAGGTTAGAATGATGTGAAATCAGAACTGTGACAGGCAATGTGAAATGTTTGATCACATCCAGACCAAGCACAACGTGACCGTGACAAGTGACATTCCCTCTGGTGTGATATGCTTAAGCTCTGATACTATAGCTTTAAAAAATCTTTTAAATCTATTTTATTCTTGTTTCATGTTCTACATATAAATCTTTGACTTAAAATTCATGATCACTGTTGAGTTCAGAGACCATTGAATGGTGATATTCCGAGTACTCAGTTTTCCCCTTTGCAGTGCTTTTCAAATGTATTTCCACAAAAAATATATTCACAGAAGTCTTTTAAGATGACACTGTGATACTTGTTTAAAATATGAAGGTGGCAACTGAAGGACAGCTTTTTTTTTTTTTTTTCTGGATGTTAATTTGCTTCGAGAAATCTTAAAAAAAAAAACAAACCCATAATTTGTTTTTCTAACCTCACCCTGCTCCCGTTTGAGTGGGCACGATTGTATGGTTTCATTCCAGATTACACTGAAGTGATTGGCATTCCTTGGGTTTGCTGTTTAATTTTCTGAATTGTTATCCCGATGAGTGGACTGATAGCCTTTTCAGTCAACTTTTGTTTTTTCACACACACAGAGTTTCTTGTTATAAAGAGGAGTGAAAGTCTCTGGCGGGGGTGGGAGGAAGGGCTGTCATTTTTCATGTTAAATTCTAAAACAAGTTTCTCTTTTTCTGTTGTTCCACTGGAGACTGTGTTTCTTCTTGTTTGGCCCAGAGAGCAGCCAGTCCTCACGTAGGAAAGTCCCCGTGCAGACATCTCCTGGCTGTTTTGACTTGTGGGAAAGCTTGGCTGCTATTTTTGCTAGAGCTACTGCAGCTGTCTGGTGTATTAATAATTGAGAAAATTTGGAAGATAGAAGACTTAATTTTAGTGCAGGCATTTTACATATGCAGTCCCAGCATCACATCAAGGAGATGTAGTATTTCCCTCTGGGGTGGAAATGCATGCCTGTGTTCCAGTCCATGGTACTGCAGATGGAGGCCTGGCAGGCGAACCTAGGAGCCTTTTCTTGCGTTTGGTACATCTGTATCTTCTGTACCTTCTATCTGAGATGTTTGTTAAAGTCTGCTTTCAAGCTTAAGAGGTAATACCCATCACCTCGGATTCTTCTGTGCCAACTTAGTAATATGTATCAGTGCCACGTAGCACCAACAGTTTTGTGGTTTCTCTATAACTCTTTCAGCTATGGAAGTCTTGGGTTTTTGTTTTGTTTTCTTCATGGACTGTGTTGTTTTGTTTTTTTTTAAGAACACTGGAATATGAAATTCTAAAATTGTCTATGATAATTAGTTCCAGCTTAGATAGAGGTGGGGCAGCAGACCAGGTCTGGTGGTGAAAGTGGCAGAGGATAGTTCAGCAGATAGGATGTGAGTCCAGGGAAATGTCAGAACCTCTGCCGCAGTCCTTCCGTCCTGTGGGAAGTGAGGAAGATGAGGATAAGGGCTACAGGGGCCCTGTTCTTTCACCTACATCACAGACAATGACAGATCCTGCAGGCAGTGCTCGCCTCGGGCACATGGCCAGTGCAGCTTACACACAAGCACGGGCGTCGTTCCGGCCGGTAGGACGCTCTGTGTCCACCCGTGTGGGCACGTGCATCCTGCTCATGGGAGGCATCACTGGGGAGTATAGCATAGTGGACGGGCCGCCATTTCTAGATTCCTGGAAGGTCAAGCTCCCAGTTAGGCTTCCCAGTTAGGGCAGTCGGTGATAAAAGTCTGTTGTTTGCTAAATGTTGCCTATTTGGAGGAGACCAGAGGCAATGCGTATGGAGAGCCTCATGTTGACAAAAGGCAGATGACATGGTGAGGGGTTTAGGGAGCGTACCTGCTGGGAAGGTAGCTGTGACTCCCTAGAGCTAATGTTCTCCCACCCTAAGAGAACGGAGCATCTTCAGGGGCCTTAAATAATGGAGACAGAATCAGGTTTGCTTCAGAGCAGGGGAAATGGGTGCTATTTCAGCTTTCAAGGGGCAAATCATTTCATTAACTAATCGCTGGGCCAGCACGAGAGCTTCGATTTTGCAGGTGGGGCACCCCCTCCTCTTCTCCTATTCCCTTCCTCCTGACCCACCAGGCTACCCGGAGCTCCACTCTCAAACTCCTGCCCTCCAGGCTCAGCTTCAGGTTCTGCTCTCTCCCCAGAAAATGTGGAAGTGAAAACGCAGAGCTGTGGCCTATGGACTAGAGAATGCCCGGGGGCCTTGGTGCATGGACATTGTGGGCGTGGCACTGCGTGCTTTTAGCCTGTCAATCAGCAGAGGCTCACAAAGTGCCCACCAATGCCAGGCACTGGTTTAGGCCTTGTGAATACCCAGGTGCAGGAGATGGGATCCCTGTCCTCAGGGAGCTCAGTGATGAGTGGGCAGGAGACCGGAGAACAATTTGAACACTAGAATAGTGCTGTTCCCATAGACATCTATGCATGGGACATGGCGGGGCCGTTCCACTCCAGGACAAGGGGAGCTTTAGAAGTAACTGCCCAGGGGTGAGTCTTGAAAGGTGAGAGGGTTCACCATGGGGGATAAGGAGTGGAAGAAGATTCCTATTTCTGGAGGTGCTGTTCACCTGAGGATGTCATGGGCCCTGCACGGGCAGTTTGTAGCATTTGCTCAGGGATGCTACCACGTGCCATCAGCTGTGTCTGGTGAGATTCTTCTGGGCTTTTACCAAGGTCAGCCCTTTATCCTGTTGTGTCTGAGGTGACAGATGGGGCATGGAAGAGCCCAAACTAAGACAAACCCATAGACATGACGGTCTTTTCAGGCCTGGACCAAATCTTCTGTAGTCGGCGTCACTCCCCAGGTGGCAGCATTTCAGGGAATAGCTCCACTGGACCCTGGAGTGAGGTTTTCTAAAGGAAAATACCCATGGTGATCAACCCCTGTGGATGGCATGTGGGGAATGGTGGTTAATATCAGCACTCACATGCATCGGTTCAGTGCTTTAAGACCTTTCACACTCATAGGAAAGCATATCACTTCCCATTTCTTTGAAGAGACCCTGGTGCTGGGAGCAGAGGGCTGTCCTCAGGGACAGGCAGAGCCAGGGCCACCAGCATCTCCTGTCACCTGGTCGTAGCCCTCCTGAAAAAGGACTGATCTGCAAGCGAGGTGCAGGGAGCATGACCGTGGGCCTTTCCCGAGTGAGCCCAGCCTCAGCTTGTGTTGAAGGAGTCCTTTGCTCTCTTTCAGTCTGACCTAGATGTTTTAGGGGCCAGATCCTTGGAGATGGAACTGTAGAAACAACACTCTCCACCCCACCCCTCAATCCATCCATTTGGCCCTTAAATAGGTTTGTGTCTGTGCGTCAGAGCTGGTTGACATGTTTTGTCTGTTTAGCATTGCCATGGCAACCCTTGGGGCATCTTTTTGGCTTTCAAGTGGTGTGCTGAGCAGAGTTCTGTGTGTATTTGGAAGGAGAAACATTGCTTGGAGTGCAGCCAGCGGGCGCTGGGTCTGCCAGTGCCTCGCGCCTTGAACCCACTGTACTCCAAGACTCTGGCTCACTTTGGAGCCCAGGAGAGGACGCCGCAGGGGGTGGCTTTCTGTTTTCATCATTATTATTTTAAGTAGTTTGGCTTTGTGTTGTTGATTGAGAGAGGTGCAAAGTTAGCAAAGCTGCGGGTCCTTTCAGGCCCTTTCAGCAGAAAGTCCCGGCCTGTTTTCCCCTCTGGCTCTGGCCTGGGGTCATCTGGGGCCTCCCAGTCCTGCCTTGCCTGCTCACCTCCTCCTGGGCCCTTCGGGAGTCCTGCCTTCTTCCCTCAGCCCTTCTAGACCTAGGGCCTGCCTGGACTTGGGAACCAGACAGGCCACCTTCTGATTCCTTCCCTGCTGTCTCTGGCCTTGAGCTAATTATTTAACCTCTCGAAGCCTCTGTTTCCTGTTCTATAAAGTGGACTTGATAATAATACGAACCTCATAAAGATTTTGTGAGGACTAATGACGAGGCTGTGAAAGTGATGATAATAGATGACAGTAATAATAGTGAAACTCTAAGGCCCATCAGAGTGTTTGCAGTGTGCCGGGTGCCTAAGTGCTTCACAAACAGCCTCCCAGCAGCTCTCTGGGGTAGATGACCTCAATGCCCCCATTCTCCTTAGCACCTGGTCAGCACTCCATCAAGGGTCAGTCAGTAACTAGGGGACAGAAAACCTTCAGAAATCTGAGAAGATCTACTGGCCTTCTCCTTCCTGACTCACTCACGCCCTGGGATTTTGCATACGGTGTGAGCAACTCAAGGGTCACAAAGGCCTCTGGGGGTCCACAGACCCCACCTTTGATGCCCCTGCTGCTTAGGGCACAGGTCTGCTCCTCACCCTGTCCTTTCAGGGGGCCCCTGTGGACAAAAGTCACCACCTAAGTTCCCCAAACAAGAGGAATTTGCCTCTAACTCACTCCAGTTTTCTTGACTGGAGAATTCCATGGACAGCGGAACCTGGGGGACTGCAGTCCATGGGGTTGCATAGAGTCAGACACGATTGAGCAACTAATTTATTTACAGAAGGATAGCACATTGGCTTTCAAAATTCTGTTCCATGAGCAGAACCCCTCCCATTCCCCCGCAAGTGATATGTGGCACCCCACATGTAAAAGTAATAAAAACTGAATGACTGCTTTACATGGGATAAGGTAGCTCAGGGCAGGGACCATCATAGATCTCCCTTTGACCTGCCTTTTCCCTCCCCTTCCCCACTCTCACATTTGCCCCTGAAGTCCTCTTTCAGAAGACCAGCTACTGAAAATACACAGTGTGATAAATCTTAGGGCCTCCTACCCAGACGTCAGGTTCCAGCTCTAGTCAGGTCTAGCCCATCCTCTGGGGAAGGCAAAGTGGGACTTGAGTCCCACTCCAGTGCTCTTGCCTGGAAAATCCCATGGACGGAGGAGCCTGGTGGGCTGCAGTCTGTGGGGTCACGAAGAGTGGGATACGACTGAGCGACTTAGCAGCAGCAGCAGCCTGTCTAACAGGGTGGTTTTAAGATGTGCATGAGACGATCTGTATGATGTGCCCGCGTGCTGCTGGGCACAGAGGAAGCGTGCAGCCAGTGTTAGCTCTTAATAGGGTGATGGTTTTTCAAAATACCTCAGTATTTTTGCCTGGAGAATTCCATGGACAGAGGAACCTGGCGGGCTATGGTCCATGCGGTTGCAAAGAGTCAGACACAAGGAAGCATCTGAGCATCAGTATTTTTCAAAAAATAGATGTTTTAAGAATGGCTAGCTTTGGGTGAAGGGTTGGTTAGACAGTGTGGCCCTGGGCCATCCACTTGGCCTCTCAGCACTGCTCTTCCTCCCCCAGGAAATGTGGGGAATAATAACAGCTTTATGATTAAAGGCAAGTATTGTTTATATTTTGCACATGGAGATTGAACTTTAAAAGGTTATTTTTTTTCCTCAGATCACTCACCTAGGAGGCAGAGTAGGAGTTTGAAGCCAAGACTGTCTGTTTTGAGAGCCTGTGATGGTCGTTTCTGTGACAGAGGACAAAGAAGGGACGTAATGGTCCCCACGTCCCAGTCCCTGTTCTCCTTGTTCTCACTGGTAGACACCGTAGAACCAGCTGGGTTTAGCCGGGAGTTACCGAGAAAGCAGGAGAGTATTTCTGGAGAGGGCCTGAGTTGACCTGTTGATGGAACTCAAGAGCTGGAAAAAGGGGCAAATGGCCCCCAGAGAAAGGCAGGCTCTTGAGATGCCCAGGGAGAGCCCTGGCGCCAGGTACCTCCAGCTGTGTTCTCCATGGAGCTTCCTGAGCTAGGGCAAGACTGACTGTCTACAGTGAGATCAGGTTTCCAGCCCCAGTGACCTTGAGCCCTCCCAACAGCTGTCAGAAAGCCAGCCACATGCCTGGGGAGTGTCTGAGATCCTTGGGCAGCTGAGTTGCCTTGTCCCTGGGCCCTTGGACCTATTTTTACATGCCCCTAAGGCCACACACATTACAGAACCAAGAAGGAATAAAGAAAAGTCCACAGGTCCCCTAGAACTTAAAGTGGAGGGTTGGAGAGTCCAGGGCAAAGATGGACAGGAAGCACCCACTGCTTCCTGTTCAAATGGCACAGGCAGTATCACTGTGTTATGGCCGGCATTCTCTTTCAAAGATGATGGCCATCTCCACGTCTGTCTCTTTCTTACCTCTTCGGTCACTTCTCTGTTCAAAACCATCATTAGCTCCCCATGGAACTTTGCATCCTCTTGAGTACACATTGGAAGGACTGATGTTGAAGCTGAAACTGTAATACTTTGGCCACCTGATGCGAAGAGCTGACTCATTGGAAAAGACCCTGATGCTGGGACAGGTTGAGGGCAGGAGGAGAAGGGGATGACAGAGGATGAGATGGCATCACCGACTCAATGGACATGAGTTTGGGTAAACTCCAGGAGTTGGTGATGGACAGGGAGGCCTGGTGTGCTGTAGTCCATGGGGTTGCAAAGAGTCAGACACTACTGAGTGACTGAACTGTTCTGAGTTCACAAAGAAGGGCCTTCACTATCTAGTTACTGGTATCTCCTTCCACTTGGCCACTCAGACTGTCTCCTTAGCCACACTGGACTTGGAGTGCCCCATGGAGGCCATGTCCTCTCATGCCTCCCATTTTGATGCAAGATGTCCAGTCTGCCCGGGAGACCTGATAAGTGTCCCACCTGGGTAATGTAACCTTTAATATTCAGGTCAGCTGTTAAGTAATTGAGATAACTAGGTGTCTTTTGCCCCTTGTATCCCCAGATGTCCAGTACCTGCATGTGTCATAACTTGCTCTTTGTGGTTGTTATTGAATTGTCTTCTTAAAGGGAGATGCTATGTCTGAGGATCTAAGCAGGATCTAAGCATCTATCACTTAAAATACTAGTGTATCAGTTCAGTGCAGTTCAGTTGCTCAGTCGTGTCTGACTCTGCAACCCCATGAATCACAGCACGCCCGGCCTACCTGTCCATCACCAACTCCTGGAGTTCACTCAGACTCACGTTCATCGAGTCAGTGATGCCATCCAGCCATCTCATCCTCTGTTGCCCCCTTCTCCTCCTGCCCCCAATCCCTCCCAGCATCACAGTCTTTTCCAATGAGTCAACTCTTCGCATGAGGTGGCCAAAGTATTTGAGTTTCAGCTTTAGCATCATTCCTTCCAAAGAAATCCCAGGGCTGATCTCTTTCAGAATGGACTGGTTGGATCTCCTTGCAGTCCAAGGGTCTCTCAAGAGTCTTCTCCAACACCACAGTTCAAAAGCATCAATTCTTCGGCACTCAGCCTTCTTCACAGTCCAACTCTCACATCATAGCCTTGACTAGACGGACCTTAGTCGGCAAAGTGATGTCTCTGCTTTTGAATATACTATTTAGGTTGGTCATAACTTTTCTTCCAAGGAGTAAGCGTCTTTTAATTTCATGGCTGCAATCACCATCTGCAGTGATTTTGGAGCCCCCAAAAATAAAGTCTGACACTGTTTCCACTGTTCCCCATCTATTTCCCATGAAGTGATGGGACCAGATGCCATGATCTCGTTTTCTGAATGTTGAGCTTTAAGCCAATTTTTTCACTCTTCTCTTTCACTTTCATCAAGAGGCTTTTAGTTCTCTTCACTTTCTTCCATAAGGATGGTGTCATCTGCGTATCTGAGGTGATTGATATTTCTCCTGGCAATCTTGATTCCAGCTTATGCTTCTTCCAGCCCAGAGTTTCTCATGATGTACTCTGCATATAAGTTCAATAAGCAGGGTGACAATATACAGCCTTGACATACTCCTTTTCCTGTTTGGAACCAGCCCAGTTCTAACTATTGCTTCCTGACCTGCATATAGGTTTCTCAAGAGGCAGGTCAGGTGATCTGGTATTCCCATCTCTTTCAGGATTTCCCACAGTTTATTGTGATCCACACAGTCAAAAGCTTTGGCATAGTCAATAAAGCAGAAATAGATGTTTTTCTGGAACTCTCTTGCTTTTTTGATGATCCAGCGGATGTTGGCAATTTGATCTCTGGTTCCTCTGCCTTTTCTAAAACCAGCTTGAACATCAGGAAGTTCACTGTTCATGTATTGCTGAAGCCTGGCTTGGAGAATTTTGAGCATTACTTTACTAGTATATAGTAGGTGTTTAATAAATGGATGGATGGATAGACAGATGGAAAGACCAAAGAAGGAGCTGGCCTGGATGTGTCTATGGGGTTAGAGAATTATAATACACTGTTATTCTCATGTCATTATCTACTATTGAGCAGTGATTTGAGTGTTCGCTTGGAAGTTCTTCCTTCGATTTAAGACATGGATATTTAGCACTATTCTAGAACGATCTTTCCTTCTCTTAATTCTTTTCTTCCATAGTTTATTCAGAAGATCCAAGGACCTTATAGCTAATTTTTCACTTACTGCGTTATTTTATGTTGTTCAAGGTAAGCGTTTTTAGGCATCCTTACAACTACCAGACAGAGATGGTTAACACTGATAATAAAAATGAAGGTAATCACTCTTCTTAGTACTTTATATATGTTAATTCATTTTATTCTCACAACAACCCTATGGAGTGAAGAACATATCTTGTTCGTTCCACTAAAGGGTATGGAGAACTTAGATTCTGATGCCATTTGCTGTGCTGTGCCAGGGGCCAAATGTGTCATGTTAAAGAAACTTTTGTCCATTTCCCCTCATTCTGTGTAGCCCGGGGTTTCTGCCTTTGTCCCTGGTTCTGTCAGGGTTTTATATTATTATGATTTTATATTATTGTGTTGTTAGTCAGTCGTGTCCTATTCTTTGCAACCCAATGGACTGAAGCCTACCAGGCTCCTCTGTCCATGGGATTCTCCAGGCAAGAACACTGGAGTGGGTTGCCATTTCCTCCTCCAGGGGATCTTCCTGACCCAGGGACAGAACCCGGGTCTCCTGCATTGGCAGGTGGACTCTTTACCCATCTGAGTCACCAGGGAAGCTAATATATTAATAGCAAATACTTATACGTGAAAGTGGAACAATGTTCTAGACATTTTATTTTCGTTATAACTGATTTTTTTTGTCTTCATAAAACTCTCTGAGAGCATATACCTTTATTATTTCCATTTCACAGATGAGGAAACTGAGACAGAAAGAGGTTTAGTAACTTATCTTAGGTCACATAGCTAATAAATGACAAGCTGGGGTTTGAACCCTGGAAGCCTGAATTTATTCCCTTTAGTCTTATACTAGTCTACATATAAGGAAATAGATTGAGGAAGGGAAAAAGAAAACTGATGTGGAGGTGCAAAAATTAGATTTGTGATGCTATCTCCTTGTATAAGGAAGGGCAGAGTTTTGGGATGTGGCATTCCATCAGAGAAGAAGATTTGGGATGAAGAAGAATAAGCCTGGACCCCAGAATCAGAAAGACCTGGGTCTCACATACTGGGCAGGTGTGCTGGGCAAGTTGCTGAAAATTTGCATCTTTACCCTCATCTGTAAAAGGCAGATAATTATGGAAGCTGCCTGGAGGGTGGCCAGAGATGAGTGAGAGTGGTAATAAAAGCATCTGGCATCATCCTATTTCATGAAAAGAGCACATGAGACTGTCATTCCCTTCCCTGTTTACAAGTCCCGTCTTTCCCAACTATTGACTTGCGCATGAAAAAGGCCTTTCCTATTCAAAAAGTAGGTACTGGTGTGGTAGGCTGAACAATGGACCCCCAAAGATGTCTACATTTTAATCCTTGGAACCTGTGAATATGTTCTTTTAAATGATAAAGGGGACTTTGCAGCGGTGATTAAATTAGGGATTTCGAGATAGGAGGATTATCCTGGATTAAATGAGCAGGCCCAGTGTGATCACAGCGGTCCTTCCAAGACAGGCAGGAAGGTAAGAGAGAAGATGTGACCATGGAATGTAGAAGCAGGGTCAGAGGAGAGAGAGGAGGAGAGGAGGGAAAAGTGAGAGGCAGGGGGAAGGGCAGAGGGAGAGAATGAATGGGAGAGAATGAGGCTGCGAGATCCTGTTGGGCGGACTTTGAAGAGGGAAGAATGGGCCATGAGCCAAGAAATGCAGGTGGCTTCCAAAAGCTAAAAAAGACAAAGACGGATTCTCCCCTAGAACCTCCAGTATAAATGCAGCCCTGCTGACTCCTTGAGTTCAGCCACTGAAACTGATTCTGGACTCCTGACCTTCCAGAATTTTAAGGTAATAAATACATGTTGTTTTCAGATATGAAGTTTGAGGCCATTAGTTACAGCAGCAATAATAAACTAATACACTATGGGATTGAAACGAAGTAACTTACTGTATTAGGAAGCTATTTAGGTTTATAGCAGAGGCTGATTTTACCACTATGAGCCTCTTGGTTCCCAAGTTGATTGGCAGTGGCTTTCGTTCATGGGACACTTCAGAATGGAGATTGGCACATCTGTACGCTTAGCACAGGTCATTGCAGGAAGGTGTGGGGAGGTGAAGGCCACGTTTAGTCTCCAGCACTGCGACCATGTGTGGACCGCCTCAGGTACTGAGCTGTCATGGGAATGGCAAGCGCCGTTCCATCTGCTGTTCAGAAGCGGATACACGGTATTCCTGACACTGAGTAGGCACTATGCTCCACAGCGAGTGTGCGTTTGTCTTGTAATCAATATGACATTTAAGCACACCTTATGAGAGACATATTTTATAGGCTTAGGTAATCCCTTCAAAGCTTTGTAGTACATATAGCGTGGGTTTTTTTTTTTTTTCTTTTTAATCTTTTAGTTCAATGAAAAGTTCCATGTTTGCAGCTAAGTATATTGAAAGTGCTCAGATGATGTCAGATGAGTGAGCTAAACAATAAGTGTTCCCAATCTCCGGGAGCTTTCCAGAGAGTGGGACGATGGTATTTGTTTTAATCAAGTTTTAATATGTGAAATATACTATGAACTTTTAAGTGCTATCAAGAAACTTGAGTCATCCTAGGCCCCCAAATTTTCAAATCCGGTCTTTTCTTTCCCAGCTTTTTCTTTTAACTTTGTTATAAAGGTAGGTGGAAACGACGCCATGACTGGAGGTCCGGCAAAGCCTCTTGTGCCACGCTGCTCCAGCTTTAGTGAACAAGGGGGTCGCCTGGAGGGCTTGCTAAAGCAGCGCTGGGCCCCACCCCTAGAGTGTCCCATGCAGTAGGTCTGGGAAGGAGCTGGATAATTTGCATTTGTAACAAGCCAAGCTCTTGGGTGATGTAAAAAAAGTTTTCTTTGGGGATATGACTGCAGACATGCATTTCAACGTCTATCAGTTTGCCAAATTCTTTAAAAATTTAAAAGTTTATCTAAAGGTTAATTTTGACTAATTTTTTTAGGAACACGAAGTATTTCTTTTCTTTTTTAAATGTGTTGATATAATTTTTTAACACCAAAGCCATTTTGTACTGGGGTATAGCCAGTTAACAGTGTTTGGATAGTTTCAGGTGGACAGCGAAGGAACTCAGCCATACGTATGCATGTATTCATTCTCCCGCAAACTCCCCTCCCATCCAGGCTGCCGCATAGCATTGAGCAGAGTTCCATGGACTGTACAGTAGGTCTTTGTTGGTTATCCATTTTAAGTATAGCAAACACTGCATTTTTGATTGAGATATAAATGACATGTAACGTCACATTTGTGTCAGGTGTACAAACATGATGATTCAGCATTTGTGTATATTGTGAGATGATCACCACAGCAAGGTCTCACTAAATATTTTGAATGAACCAATCAGTTTACTTTTGGAAAGATGAGGATGCATTAGACATCCTCCTGTCTGAGAACAATGGTGAGTTCTGAATCGGTAGGATCTGAATTGTACACACGGCTGTGGTCTTGGAGTTTGCAAGTGTCTTCTCTACTTTCCAGCTCCCTTAACCTCTGTGACCCTTGGTTTCTTCCATTGAAAACCCAGGTGATAATCCTTTAGCATGTTGTCCTTAACTGCCTGGCTTTAACTTCTTTGAGGGCGGGGCCCCTGTCCATCTGCCCATACCATAACCTGGCATCTGCTGTATGCTCAGAGAATATTAACTGAAGAAATTCCCATTACACCTCCTTTGAAACTGAGGCATTTCAAGTGTCAACATGTGGTGCTCAATGTGGTTAAAGAGCTTAGCAAATGTGAGAATGGGTGGGGAGGGGAGAGCTTCAGATCATCCTGAGCTGAAAGAGAAATTGGATGGTGATTTATAACTGTGTGGACTGTGCTTTATATAAAAGTCATCTGGCTTCATGCTTAAATCCATCTTCCTGTGCATGGCTTCATGGGCTTCTTATGTTTCAGCCTAGCCCCAAAGGGGTGTTTTTCCTATATTCGTCATTGTATTTTGTTTATTTTTCTTTGAACCAGAACTTAGTGAGAAATTCTTCTTGGCCCTTCGGTAAGGCATAGTTAGCCTGTGGTGGCTGCATTGGGAACTGGTCAGTAGAGGACTGCCAGTGTGCTCACTTAAGCAAAGAGTAGAGAACAGTGGCCAGCAAGCTGAGTTCAGGTTCCAGAAGCCCTTTTATAAGAAAAACTAAATGGCTGCCAGCAGTTAGATAAAAATCAATATACTTCCAAGTTTTTTTAGGGGGAAAAAATTGGCAGTCCTGGATTGATACTCCACAGGCAAAACTTGACTAAACCTGGATACCAGCTGCCTCCTTTAGGTACATGTAGAATGCAAGGAGACCAAACCAGTCAATCTGAAAGTAAATCAGTCCTGAATATTTGTTGGAAGGATTGATGCTGAAGCTGGAGCTCCAATACTTTGGCCACTTGATTCAAAGAGCCAACTCATTGAAAAAGACCCTGATGCTAGAAAAGATTGAAGGCAAAAGGAGAAGAGGGAGGCAAAGGATGAGATGGTTAGATAGCATCACCGACTCAGTGGACATGAGTTTGAGCAAACTCTGGGAGATAGTGAAGGACAGGGAAGCCTGGCATGCTACAATCTGTGGGGTCACAAAAAGTCGGACATAACTTAGTGACTGAACAGCAACAGGCTGCCTTAGCCATACTTCCCACCACTCCCTACTGTCTTAGAGCCAGGCTTTTTTACTTAGTTTTTGCCTACCTGCTTCCTGCACACATCTGAGGTTTTTTACCCTCAAACTGTTATGTTCCCATAAGTTCTAATTCCTGATCTTTCTTCAGTTCAGTTCAGTCACTCAGTCATGTCCGACTCTTTGTGACCCCATGAATCGCAGCACGCCAGGCCTCCCTGTCCATCACCAACTCCCGGAGTTCACTCAGACTCGCGTCCATCGAGTCAGTGATGCCATCCAGCCATCTCACCCTCTGTCGTCCCCTTCTCCTCCTGCCCCCAATCCCTCCCAGCATCAGAGTCTTTTCCAAGGAGTCAGCTCTTCACATGAGGTGATCTTTCTTAGGAGATCTAAACTCTGGCATATGGTGGTTTAAAAAAATCCACTTGGGGAGCATTTTGACATCAAAATGCTGCCTGTAATCTTTATATTGATTTAAATAATTCCTGCCGTAGACGATTTCAGAACACTGTAAAAGAACATCAATATCGTCCACAAAACTTGTCCAAAAGGATGTTGGAGAAGTCACTCCCTCTGTGCAGTGCTCTTCATCTTTCTGATGTAAAGATTGGGCTTAGTTTGGATGGATTAATTATTTGCCTATCTTTCTCCAAGGAAACGAATGACAAAACTGGGTGATCATTCTTCACCTCCGCAGCGATACTGAACTCCTGTTGTTTGGTTGTTAATGCCCATGTGTATAGACTTTATAGTTTACAAAACATTGAGTAAGTATTCACATTCCAACCCTGCCATTTAATAAGTGTGATTTTAGGAAGGCATTTAAACGCTCTATGCCTACATTTCCCCATATGAAAAGTGATGATAATACCTACCTTATCTAGTGGCAAAAATTAATTGAAATAATAATGTATGGAGAAGAATCTAGTCCAGTGTTTCACGTTTTCTAAGTGTATAAATATTAGTTTCTTGGGAGGAGTCTATAAGACTTTCAAGAAGGGATAATTATCTCCATTTTACTAAAAAGAAAACTAAGGCTTGGGGAAATTAAGTACTTTTGCCCAAAGGAAGCTAGGAACCTCTGAGAAACCTGCAGTTCCTCAGATTTCACCTCTGGTCCTGAGAACTCCTTGACTTGCATCTCCTTCTTTAAAATATCCTCTTAGTACCAATGCTGTCACGATGCCAATGATGACCCCGTGGCATGAGTTGGCTTTTCCTGCAGAGTAGATTCCCACATTGGTGCAAACGTGAGAACAGTCATGTAGAGTTGAATAAGAGGGCAGAACCTGACCAGAACTTCTTCTTTCTCACACTTTCCCCTGAAGGAACAGGAAGGCCAGAGGAGAGGGCCTGTGACCTGCGCTTCCCTTCACTATTGTGAAGGGTGACTAGCGCTCGCCTTCTGTGGAAAGTTTCGAGATGAAGCAACTTGGAATGAAAGTCTTACCCTGGCCCCAGTCTGCTTCTCTAAGGGGAGAGTGCAGAAGAAATTCTTAGAACCAGAGCAAAGGGCCTTTGAGGGGTTAGCTGATGGATGCTATATTTTTTCTGACTTTGTGTATATATAAATCAAGATGTATCATCAGTCTTATGAAACTCCTTGGAGAGACAGTTGCAGAGATTTGATTGTGAGTCTCAGAATTTATAGATTCTTTGTCAATGGCTATAAAGTGATGAATTTTTATGATCACTTGGCAATATAATTTTAGCTTTTAGGGGGAATCATCTTTCTAATATGTTGATAACAGAGAGAACCATATGAAATAGCCAGTATTTAACCATTTTCTTCCTACAAAAATGGCAGTTTTATCTGGTTCAGTTAAATACTTGACAAGGATGGAAATAGTAACAGATTAGCATTATATGACAAGTTAAGAATTGTCACTGTTTCTTCACAGGTGCACTAGCAGTCTTGTAGCCTTGGGAAACTTGGAGGATATCCTGTAATAGAAACCATCCTTGTCTCATTTGTTCTCCTCTTCCATTGACTTTGCCCACACCTCCGACATTCTGGCAGTGGCAGTGAACAAGAGTTATTTTAATTCTTGATTATATTCTTAATTACTTTTAATCTCATATACTACTTGATTGGTTGACAAGTAGCTCTTTGCCTTGATCACAGATTTTGAAACTTGAAACTATTGACCAGATCTAGTTTCTTGGTGTACTACTTGCAAAATCTCCCAAATTCTTTATTAATGTTCACTAGGAAGCCATAACAGCTTGTGAATAAAAAAATGGATTTAAGCGTAATGTATGTGAAAGGTCCTAATATTATGCCTGGCATGTGGTAATAGTATTATGCCTAGCAGCATCTGAAATTGGAGTGGGCACAATGGTGATTTTTTTTTTTTTTTGGCCACACCTCATGGCTGGTAGAATCTTATTCCCCAACTAGGGACTGAACCCAGACCCTCACAGTGAAA
Source organism: Ovis aries (assembly GCF_016772045.2). Taxonomy (NCBI): domain Eukaryota; kingdom Metazoa; phylum Chordata; class Mammalia; order Artiodactyla; family Bovidae; genus Ovis; species Ovis aries. Next base: position 22,610,097 of record NC_056074.1, on the reverse strand, counting down.
GCACAGAGTCCTAACCACTGAATTGCAAGGAAACGCCCAAATATGCCATTTCTTTTTTCTCTTAATGGTGATATTTTAGTTACATCTTCCGCAGAAATTAACGCTACAGGTGATATGTATTAAAACAAGGAGAGGATAACAGAGCAGTTGGCTTCCCTTCCTTCCAGCCTTCAGCACAGTGAGAGTGCAAAGTCTTGCAGGATTCTGAATTGAGTATTAAAGCATTTAAGTATATCTGCTTGGCTTTGCTTCCCTGATTATCTATGCTACCAGGATACATCTTGCACTCCATTATTAATATGTCGTGCTATCCTGGGAACAGCGGGGCAGGAATCCATGGATCAGCTTTGTTGCTGATTAGCTGTGTCTGGCTCTTTTGCAGCCCCATGGACTGTAGCCCGTCAGTCTCCTCTATCCATGGGACTTTTCTGGGCAAGATTACTGGAGTGCATTGCTATTTCCTCCTCCAGGGCATCTTCCTGACCCAGGGATCGAACCTGTATCTCTGCATTTCCTGCATGGTCCTCCTCTTTACCACTGAGCCACCGAGGAAGCCCAGTCCATGGGTCAGATACTCATGAACAACCCACAAGGACAGTAAACAGTGGCCATTGGCAGGTTGGCTGAGCCACAAAACTGAGTTTTTCAGATTAGTGTGAGGGAACTGGTCCCCAACCTGGCCTTCATCTACAAATTAATTATCCCATTACTCTGTTCTTTTGTATGTGTTGGCTTTGTGGGTGATATGATAGATTCTAGCGGTACCTCCACAACTGAGGATTTACTGCACTCTTAGAGTATATCAAGGATCTACTGTTTGGCTTTGTTTTGCATTTATGGTGTGCTTCCTCTTGAAATCTTTGTGGTGTCTAATGAGTTTAAGCATGGGAATATGACAAAAATTGGAGAAGGCAGTGGCAACCCACTCCACTATTCTTGCCTGGAAAATTCCATAGACAGAGGAGTCTGGCGGGCTATATCCATGGAGTCACGAAGAGTCAGACATGATTGAGTGCATACACACACATACACAACACGTGCATGACAAAAATACAGAAAGATCCCAGACTTTCTAGAAAAAGCGCAGAGGTTCTGTGACAGAGTTTCGAGCAGGTGAGCTAATAGGTCTAAATTAGCCTGTATCACTTTGTTTAGTGGGCGTGATATTTGCTTAAAGTCTGCTCTTACTTGGGAAGCTGTCTTTTCCAGAAAGGAAGGACCACACTGTCTCATCACCACTGTTTTGCCCTTTCCCTGGAGCGGGGCCTGGGAGAGAGTAAATACTCAGTCATCACTTTTCCAGGAATGAATGAGGCTGCCAGGTTTCAGTTTGTCTCTGGGTGAAATTCTCCAACAAGTACTGCTCTTCCGCATTCATTTGAGAGGCAGCCGTGGGGTCTAGAAGTTGGAATCTAAGTCTGTCTCCTTCTCTGTAGATAAATTCAAATTTTTATGCAAAAAAATAATTGACTCTTCTTCACAAACTACTTGTGTAAGGCTTAGGGCTTTTCATGTAGCTTAACAGAGGAGACTTTAACCTGAGAACTTTTTTGGATAGAAAATACTGATTCCAACAGGGTCAAAGTGAATTTTTGCTTCAAGGAGCCCATTTGTAGAGAGGCTACACTGTCATATAATTTAGCAGATCTCAGAATGTCTCACAACCCCAAATGATCTTTCTCTTTCAGAAGATGCCTTGAATGTCTAGTACTCTGCCATTATGGGATTGTATAAACAGCATTTTTAAAGGTCTGTGTAATGTCAGTTCAGTTCAGTTCAGTTGCTTAGTCGTGTCCGACTCTTTGCGACCCCATGGACTGCAGCATGCCAGGCTTCCCTGTCCATTACCAACTCCCAGAGCTTGCTCAAGCTCTTGTCCAGTGAGTCAGTGATGCCATCCAACCATCTCATCCTCTGTCATCCCCTTCTCCTGCCTTCAATTTCCCAGCATCAGAGTCTTTTCCAGTGAGTCAGTTCTTCCCATCAGGTGGCCAAAGTATTGGAGTTCCAGCTTCGGCATCAGACAGATTGAAAACCACAATCAAAGAAAACTAATCAGGCTGATCACGTGGACCACAGCCTTGTTTGACTCAATGAAACTATGAGCCATGCTGTGTAGGGCCACCCAAGACGAGCAGGTCATAGTGGAGAGTTCTGACAAATGTGGTCCACTGGAGAAGGGAATGGCAAACCCCTTCAGTATTCTTGCCTTGAGAACCCCATGAACAGTATGGGAGGTACCAGACCCTTGACTTATGTCAGTCCATGGACTCAACAGTACTGCTGCGAGACAGTTATTAATATCAGCATTCCTGTGCTACAGATGATGACTTTGAGACTTGACGCAGTTAACAGTTTTCTCAGGTTTTTAAGAGTAGTTTCTCAGGGAACTCGAATCTAGTGCAGAGTTCAAAATCTGTATCAATAGATCCTGTCCCCTAATAATTGTGATGGAATGCAAGTACCTCCAGGAGAGGGGACTGGTGAGAGGATAGTAGCAGGCCCTTCTGTCTTGGGGTAAGCATCTTTGTTAAGAGACAGTTATACATCAGGTGATACAGAGGAAATCCCAGGAGGAGGAATAGAAAGCAGACCGAATAAACTTGTCTAATTCTCTCTGTTTTGCCAGAGACCAACTCCAGACACGGCACTGGGCACGTATGGTGCGAGCACTGTTGCCAAGGGACAGTCATGTCAGAAGTGACAACACGCTAACAGAAACTGCCAGTTATTGGGCACCTACTGAGTACCACATGCACATATCCTCTCATATAATCACCACCACCACCCTGTGTGATCAGTGTAACACCCATTTTACAGATCAGGTCATTGAGGTTAAATTGCTGATGATCGTAATTCAGTAAATGGCAGAATCAGGATTTGAACCCAGATTTGTCTGACCCCAAAGCTTGTGATACCACTCTAATGGCTGAAAGTGAAGAGGAATTAAAGAACCTCTTGATGAAGGTGAAAGAGGGGAGTGAAAAAGCTGGCTCAAAACTCAACATGCAATAAACTAAGATCATGGCATCTGGTCCGATCTCTTCATGGCAAATAGATGGGGGAAAAGTGTAAGCAGTGGCATATTTTATATTCTTGGGCTCCAAAATCACTGCAGATGGTGACTGGAGCCATGTAATTAAAAGATGCTTGCTCCTTGGAAGAAAAGCTATAACAAACCTAGATAACATATTAAAAAGCAGAGACATCACTTTGCCGACAAGATCCCTATTGTCAAAACTATGGTTTGTCCAGTGATCGTGCATGGATGTAAGAGTTGGTCCATTAAGGCTGAGCACTGAAGAATTGATGCTTTTGAATTGTGGAGCTGGAGAAGACTCTTGAGAGTCCGTTGGACAGCACAGAGATCAAACCAGTCAATCCTAAAGGAAATTAACCCTGAATATTCATTGGAAGGACTGATGCTAAAGCTTAAGCTCCAATACTTTGGCCGCCTGATGTGAAGAGCTGACTCATTGGAAAAGACCCTGATGCTGGGAAAGACTGAGGGCAGGAGGAGAAGGGGACGACAGGATGAGATGGCTGGATGGCACCACTGACTCAATGGACATGAGTTTGAGTGATGGGAGTTGGTGATGGACAGGGAGGCCTGGTGTGCTGCAGTCCATGGGGTCGCAAAGAGTCGGACATGACTTGGAGACTGAAAAACAACAACAAAGCCTTTTTTTTTTTCCTGTAAATATTACTCCTTAAGCCCTCATCACTCTCCTTTTAGCATCTGTGTCAGCTCTTGATGGAGACCTCCACTTGGGCTAATCTCTTCTGGGAGTGCTAGGAAGTTAGGGATTGTTACTCTGACATTGTAGCAGAAGAAATGATGTGCAGAATGCCTTCCTGAAGGAATACACACAGAGGCATCCTCTGGGCCTCTCCCATGATATTAACCCCCCAGGGCGCTTTCGCCCTCAGGAGGACCGCTGAGTCTGGAAGCAGACACACTGCGGAGCTCAACTCTAAGCATCTGATCTGGGGCCTCCAGAACAAGGGCTGACTTGGAGAACTCAGCCATGGCGCCCTTTCCAGGCCTCTCTCTTTGTTTCAAGGGAAAAATCAAGAAGTCAGAAAATAACCAGGCAATGAAACAATTCTAGGCAGTTGGAAGCAAAGTGAAAAAAGATAGCTACTGGAGGAATTCGAGATTCTTGTTTTCAATTTTCTTCTCCAGAGAGTTTTTTTTCCGTATCCATGTGGACTTACCCATTTGCTGTAATAGCAGAGAGGCTCCTATAAAATCTTGTTAAAAAGGAATTCTTGACAACATCTTAGAAAGCCCAAGTTATAAATATCTTAAAAGATAAGGAGGATATCTTTGCCAAATTAAAGGAAGCAACTGGGCAAGGCATTAAAGCAGCAGAGAAACAGTCTGACAGAAACACTTAAGCCCCATCCAGCCCTCGAGTCCCTCATTCTGAAGCTTTCTCTTTCAAAGCCACCAAGAGAGCTAGAGATGAATTTCTGAAAGCTTTGAAGCTTGAATGGCCAGAGCTGGCACAGCAGGTATGGAGCGCTGTGGCCAAAGATGGCCTTATGTGTCTGCCAAGCATGTAGCAGCATGTGGGGCTTACAAGGGAGATACTCCTGAATGTTTCCCCACCTGGGAGAATCAGAAGCATGGGCATACCTCCCTTCTTTCTGGGGTTCCCTTCCAGAATTAGAACTGCTTTGTCTGGGCCCTGCTGCTGTGTCGTGCAGTGGTGTGTACCCCCAGGACCACACTGTGGCCTGTGACCATGTGACCATCTGAGGTGGCTGAACACTGACATAGATGGAGAAAAATGTGAGACTGGGCAATCACACATCAGGTTGTGGCCCCCAGGAATGCAGAGCAAAAAGACAACACTGGTGAGACAGGCATTCAGGAGCACAGTTCCCCAGAGTACTTTTGGGTCGGGTTTCATGGTTGGATTTCTTTTATTTTTTCCCTTCTATTTTTGGTTTTGGAAACTGGCAAGGGGAAGGAGTGTCAGGAGAGCATGGAGGCCTGGTAGATAGGAAACAGACCTCCCCAGTAAATGTGACCACAGGCGCAGCCCTGTCCTTCCCACCCCTCCCCATCTCAGTGCCCAGTCCGGATGTCACTGGAGCCCCACCTTGAAGGCACTGCTTGATCCATCCCTGACACAGCGCAGCTCATCCATCCTGAAGCTTTCAGACCAGCCTGGAAGGGCTTGGCCTGGCTGCTGTTGCCATGGTAATGGAGTGCCAAGGCTTCCCTAAGAGCAAGAAGGACCCTTGCCTTCTCTCCACTTCTGCTTCCGTTCCTGAATGTGGCCCAGTGCTCTGCTTTGGCTCTGGGTCCTCTCTCTCTGCTCTTCTCCATTGCTCCCTGGCCTCTGGCCATTTTGACTCTCTTTTGGTTCCCAGAATGTGCGAGGCTGCATCCTGCATGAGACCTATGGTGGGGGTGTTCTTCTCTTCTGCTGTCAGTACTTGGCTCACTCTTACGTCTCAGCTCGAATTTCCCTGCAACAAATGTATCTTGAGTACGTACAGTGCGCCCTATGCTCTTCTGGGTGCTTGGGGTTACATCAGTGAAGAGAACAAAGGCCTTATTTCTGTGGACCAACTTTCTATCTCTTCCTTGAATTCTCACCTGACCCCCCATCCTTCCAGGCTGGATCAAGTCCTTTAGTACATGACAGATGCTATCGGTATTCTGTTTATTTAATGCCAGTTCCCCTACATTAGACTATAGATTCTACAAGGTCAGGAATTATGTCTCTTTAATTCACCACTGTATACCCAGTACCAACACACTGCCTAACACCCTGAAGGTGCTCAGTAGATATGGGTGAAGAAATGGATAAATAGATGGATGAATGGTAATTGTTTTTGTTGACAAGTAGCAGTATCAGGTGTGAGGATCACACATACTTCTGGAAGGAAGTTGTTTGTGCTAAGAGGCTCAGGAAGAAGCTATACAGAGCTTTTCAAGTCCTTCGAACGTACAGGTTCTTGCTCAGCCTTGTCTGAGCTCCAGGTGTCCCACTACCTAAGCTCTAGGCATTTCATGTTTTGTTTTGTTTTTAATGACCATGATCGAGCCTGACTCGAAAGCAGCATCTGTTTGCCTCCCTTGTTAATTTCATCGTCTCAAGATGGAGACCTCCAAGGGGCTTGGTGAGAAACTGAACTATCAAAACTAGCACCCCATTTACTTGGTCTGCCTGGAACCTGACCTTCCCCTGGGCTGCAGTAGAGATGGTCTTCATCTGGATTAATCAGTTTCATGCACTTTGCAATCAGCTATGCTGGTATTCAGAGTGAAATGCTACCATGACAACTGCCACAACAGATGGTATTTGATCAGTCTCTAAGCTACAGAGGAGATATACAGCAGTGCTTCTGGGGTTTACATATTTTACGTTATCACGAGACCCTGTCCGGCCTTAACCATGACTGAAATGTAAAGTTTTCCATTTGTCTGCCAGCCCCCTCCCTTCTCTTTCCAGTTGTTTGCCATTTATTTTAATTTTCCTTGCTCTCTGCCTGGGCTGGATGTAGATGTATTTCTGGATGTGAGAGAGCTAGGCTACACCGTACTTGGTCCATGGAAGTTGCCCTGCAGGTCTAATGTTTAGAGACTGTTGAGAAGCTATTCAACTATGGGATGGAGATCCTGGCTGAGAGTAGGGGGAAAGGCTTAAAATTGCCAGCCTTTCTCTCTCGGATGTTCATGGACCACACAGGGTGGAGGCCACGTATGGCCCCAAAGCAAGGGAAACCCTGGGAAGTGCGTCTTGGTCTCAGTTTGTCCCCTTTTACTGCCCTCTCTTTGATCCGGCTCCTTTCTCCTCCCAGGGTCTCTGGTGTTGTCCCATTTCTCAGCTTCCTGCCTCCACCCTAGCTAGCATTACAAACTCCAGGAGCTCGATCCCAGAGCTCTTGGACCCATTTCTAGGGCAACAGCTACAGCAGCCTTCTCACCCAGTGCCCCTCCCCACCCCCTCAGCAACACTGGAATGTCAGACTTTGCACAGATATTTTTTTCAGCTAATTTTGGAAAGCAGTTTATATTGGCCGCTATGTGTTAATGAACAACTTCGGTTCTATTTACATACTTTGCTGGTGAAGAGTCTTTTCCTTCGCTCTGCCTCTCAACTTTAACAGGATCTGCATCCCGCACTAGATGTCTGGATCCCATATGAGCCGTGAGCCTCTCTAAAGATGGGCACCTCATTGTGCTGTGATGGGAACCCCAGGGGCTGCCACTGGCCAGTCCCCTCCAGGGATGATGTGGTGGGAGTATGCAGTCTCAGTCATACAGGAGGCTGGATTGTTTACCTGAACAGTGTTTATAAGAAAACCTTAAGGTGATTTTGAATCACAAGAGAGCCTGGATCAAAGAAACAGTCTCCCCTTCTGATCTCATTCCAAGTGAAGCGGGAGGTTGGAATCCACATCTGACCTTGCTCCCCAGCCCCTTGCCCTTCCTGGGGTACAGATGAAAAGAGCATGGGTCTCTGCCGCCTTGTCAGGCATGAGTTTTAACCTTAATGGAACATTATTAAAGAATGGATTTGAAACTTGAGGAATGTGTTTTGAACTCCTCCTGTGAGCAGAGAATTCATGGTAGAGGGGGGAAAAAAAACTCAGGGCGCTTGACGGGCTTATGAACCATCTTTTAAATGATGAACCAAGTTCTTATTTTTAGGTTTTATGTTTTCTGGGAGTGCAGCTCAGCCATCTGGATAGTGTTCCCGTTTCATCTCCTCTTTAGGAGAAAGCATTCCTGGTGCCCTGGGGCCTCCTCTCTTCACCTAATGGAGGGAGATCCTAATGTTTCCCTTGTTTATTAGATGCTCTGATTCTCCTGGAAACGGAGGGGAGTCGGGGTGTGTATGGACCCTAAAGAGGGGGATTGTGTAAATGTGGACTCCTGGCTGGGAGGAGAACTCTGCACCAACACCAGCAAAAGAATGGAGCGTAGTGCCTGGCACAGAGCAGACATCGCATCATTACCTTGATTGAATGACTGATTAAAAGAATCATCTCAGATTTCTCACCCTTGGCACTAGCTGACATGTGGGGTTGGATAATTCTTTATTGGGAGAGATCTGTGTTAGTAGCATCCGTAGCCTCTGAACACTAGATGTCAGTTCCCTTCAGGGTTGTGACAACCCCAAATGTGACAAGATGTGGCCAGATGCCCCCCGGTGGTGGGGAGGGTTGCACAAAATCCTCCTTTCCTGGTCTCTTTCACTTAGCGAAAAACTACTGATCAAAATTATGAAATTCGTTGACAGAGTGATAGGACTGTAAAAAAAAAAAAGAGAGAGAGAGAGATGAAGTATTCTAGGTAACCCACGTATATTATTCCTCCCCTTAACAGAGTTTAACATTTAAAAAGAAAACCCATGGATCAATTGAAATATGCCAAGGCTAGCCTTGCAAAAAGAAATTACCGTGGACTTTAAATGATGACACATGTATCGAATGCTCCATACACATGCTCCTTGGAGGGAAGGTCTGTAGGATTGCCGTGTTGCAGTAAGCAGAGCTTTTCCTGACTGTCTTGGCGGGTGTCCTTTTTCGTGTGTTCAGTGTCGCACTGCCACAGTATTGGTGAAAAAAACTTAAACCTACCCATCTCAGTCCACCCACATGACACCTCCCAGGATAAATAACAAATGCACTATTTTTGATTTTGCATTAGCAGGTTCAGGGGCGGTCAGCCTTTTCTGCTGCTCATTTTCCATGGGGACATGATTGCCAAAGCCTCCTTTCTAAGCTGTGCACCACGAGATATTAAAAGAAGTAGGTTTGGGCCCTGTATAGCACAGGGAACTGTATTCAGTGTTCCTGTGATAAACTATCAGGAAAAGAATATGGAAAAGAATGTATGTATAACGAAATCATTTTGCTGTACAGATTAACACAACTTTGTAAATCAACTATACCTCAATAAAATTAATTTAAAATTAAAAAAAAATAAACACACCCAAGAAAGTGGATAGGATTATAGGAAGAGACAAGTGGTAGCAGGAAAATTTTATAATTTTACCATGATTTCAATATTAATACCTTTGTATGGAGGCAGAAAATCCTTTTGAGTGGTTTTGACCTGTTCCCACTGTGTGCAATAGCATGAATTCTCAAAAGCAGGGTTTTATAATAGAGTGCAGTCACATCTAGAGAGAGGATTTTTATTACACTTCTGCATGGAAGCTGGCTGCTCTAAACACCTTGCACAGGATCCTCCCAGCCATTCTCTTCCTTCTTCGACTGCCTCCTTCCCCCCCACTTCCCTCCACGATGGTGGCACCTGAATTGTCACTGTCAGTCATCCTGCACTGGAAAGAGGAAAGGAGCGCTCTCATTTTCCCTCCCGCTTTGTAAGATACGACTTTCTGCCATGGTGGCAGGCAAAACCCATAGCATCAGCATTTATTTTATCTGTGGGAAATTGCATTCTACCCCTTTTCCTAGAGATGAAAGAATGCCTCCCACATGAAGACCCTGGAAGCTGGGAAAGAGATGGGAACCTGAGCTTTAAAAAAAAAAAAAAATGCAAGGATGGAACAGATTCTTTTTCAGTGGATGCAGTTTTATTCAGGTGTCCCCAAGCTTAACATGTTTAGAAGCTGCGAAGACTGAGAACAGAGAATGCCAGACATCAGGGGAGGGTGGACGTGAACTTTAAGAAGACTGCCTTGGAGCCAGACTGTACTCAAAGGAGAGCTCGTAAAATGGAGACACTTTACTCTATGGCTACGAAGGAGCCATCAGGATGTTGCTTGGGGGAGGAGAGGAGAGTGGTCACAAGCACACTGTGATAGTCATTTATGGGTTCAGAACAAACCCCTTGGGTCAAATACTGGTTTGAGCTCATAAGCATGTGGCCGGAGCCTGGGAAGTCGGGCAGGGGCTGGGGGGTTGTAGAGGTAAGGAAGACGTGAAATGCAAACTCTGTGAAATCCAAAGTTCCCTCCGTCAAGTCCAAAGCAATTTCTTTTATTTATGGTTACCACTGACATGAATCAAGCCTGAACATTTTCCTGTAGACCTAAAAGTAATTAACCCTGACAACTGAAGTCAAATTAGACCTTTGGGAATGACCTAATTGCTCTTTCCTGTGGAGGGGGGGCCGGGGGGGACGTGGGCTTGCCCTTGGCCGTGGCATCCACCCTGGAAAGCCTGGAAGGCCTCCCAGACTCTGGTGGGGTCGGGTCCCTTCTTGCCACAGAAGACACACAGGACAGAGAGGCTGGGTGAGCTGGCAGCTCTCCTCGGTCCTCTGCGATGCCTGCCATCCTGAGAATTTTGTGAGTCAACACTACCCAGATTCCTGCTGAAATTCCCATTCACTCTTTTTATATTTGACTGCTCGCCTCCTCAGGGGCTGGAAACCTCTCCCAGCTGCTGGTAGGGGGGTGGGTCTCCTAACCTCATCCCCACCTCCATGTTTCTGGCAGCTGCTCCAGCGTTCAGGATAGCGCTGGTGACAGTGATCCACACAAGAGCTCCGATTTCACCCTGGTTATTTTTGGCAGCTGTGAGCAATCCAAGGCCTCGACTCTTGGCACTGTGTGTGGTTAGGATATTAGGTAACCTTTTCCTGTGCAAGTACAGACAAAGAGTCCTGACCTGCATCCATCCATCCATCTGTCCATTCAGCATTTTCATGTCATTTCTTTTCCTCTTTGAGAAACTTAGCAAATGCACAATGAACCCTCTCTTCTGACATAGCCTCTTGTTCCTAATAAGAGATGGCTCTGGAGAAGGCTAAACATTTATTGAGTGTATATTGTTGTTTTTTTTTCCTCCTAGATTGAAAACATAGATGCCTGTTTGAATTTCCTGGCAGCTAAGGGAATAAACATCCAGGGACTCTCTGCGGAAGGTGAGTCAGCACCTGTCATGAAGTTGCCCTTTCACTGTTTGAAATGCCCAGCTGTTACTTATTGATGACATTTATAGAGTTAAGCCAGTGGGTCCTGGTAGGCTCTTCCAGTCTTGTTTCTCTCTGGTTTTGAGACTGCTCAATGCTTGTCTACACTTGAGGATGCCAGTTTTTTTGACAACCTGAAGAATCACTCTGAGAGTGCCAGTCCAACCATGCCAGCCTTGTCCGCCTGGCACAGAGGGAGCAGCAAAGACGGAGCCGGTTCTCTCTGAGAAGGGTTTCATCACACAATGCCGATTTGATTCACGTGACCGACGAGTCAGTTAATTATCAAGCCAGGCCTTATCTGTGGAAGAGAGAACACTTAACCACAGAACATATTTAAATCGTACAAGTTCCCAGGGAAAAATGCCTAATCCTTATCTCTTACTTTTATTAGAAGAAGCAGCACTTTTCCTAGCTCCAAAAAAAAAGCACGTGATTTATTAATGAGATGCTCCATTCTGACATCCTGATTAGTTTTTAATTAACTCCAATTTGGTGGCTAATTAACACATTAGTGTTTGCTGGTAGTTTGCTGTTCAATTAAATGTTGGTCTGGAGATGGCTGGTCTGAATTCTTAGCCTCCTTAGGCAACGTCTCATTGTGGAACCTCACTGTCTCTCTCTCTCTCTGTCTCCTGTTTGTAAATACAAGCAGCTGCCAGCTCCGAGGCTGCCACAGGCCCCGGCATCCTCCCAAACTCATTAGGGTGCACCTGCCTCCAGTTTTCCCAGAACAGGTAGAGCTGTGTGGGCTTCAGGTGACACCACCCTAGCATGCTTGTGTTTCGCAAAGGTGCCTGTTAGCGTCGACTCTGGTGGTTAGGGTGGGGAGGCGGGGAGCGCTGAGGAAAGACACAGCCCCGTGGAGCAGGTAAGTTTGCAAACATGAACCTTTCGGGCCCTGTTCCTTACCTTTGCCCTGCTGCGTGGTGAAAGCTTGGTTGTCCTGGCTGGGTTTCTGCACTGTAGTCTCTCTCGATTTTGGAGGTGGGCGGCCACTATTGGTGTCTTATGTCTCTGATCGCAGTTCCCCAAGTGGGACCTCTAATAGGCTGGGGCTGTCCCGGGTCAGACACAGTCACACTGCTTCCAGAAGTCTCTGAGCGAGCTCTTGGTGATCAGCCTTCATCTCAGCTCAGAGAGAAGGGTCCACAGAGGATTGCTTGGTCTGGGCTGTGGGCCCTCCTCCACCGGGGATGAGACCTGGGCTGAATGTCATGTGGCATACACCTTGCTGGGGCGTGGAGGGTTGTTGGTGGTATTTCCATGGAGACAGAGAGAGATGCAAATTTCTGTTCCAAGGAGCACATGACTTCTTTCTGGAAGAGAGTGCTGGTGCTGGTGTAGGTGGCGGGCGCACATTCCTTCCAGTTCCTGGGCGTGATTAGAGGGCGTGTGCCCTCACAGCAGAGCATCAGCAGGGGCTTCTACAAGTTATGCATAGCCGAAGGAGCTCCAGGGGATGTAGACTGTAGGCCAGCTTCATCTCATGTGGTCTGAAGGAGACCCTAGCCACCCTGCCATCCATCTACCCATTGTCCTGCCTTCTGCCTGCCCTGTCTCTCCCATGCCCCCACCTGCCCCATCTTCTGTATACCTTAAGGCATAGAGAGTCTACTCAACAAATGTTTGTTGAATGAATAAGTACCAACTGCGCCCAGGTGGCTTAGTGAAAAGTCCACCTGCCAATGCAGGAGATGCAAGAGACCTGGGTCCGATCCCTGGTCAGGAGGATCCCCTGGAGGAGGAAGAAATGATAATCCACTCCAGGATTCTTGCTTGGAAAATTCCATGGACAGAGGAGCCTGGTGAGCTACAGTCTGTGGAATCGCAGGAGAGTCAGATACGACTGAGCGGGCACGCACATGCCTTGAAGGCTTTTATCTGCATTAGCCCCAGCTCTCACAACAGGCGATGGAATTTACAATAGACCGAGTTACAGATGAGGAAATTTTGCCTTAATGAAGTTGTGAAGCCTATAGTGAGTGAGTGGCAAGGCAGGGTGTTGAACCCAAGTGATTTCAGAGCTCATGTTCGTGGTGTCTTTGGGGACAGCAGATGGATAAAATCCAAGCATGCCAGGTACAGGTGAAAGAAGTCGAAACAGATGTAGAACCTTTGTCCTAGTGGGCGCTGTCTCAGAAGATGCTGGGCCACTCCCAAAGGCACATCCTGCAGAGGGACAAGCCCTGGCCCCTGGTCAATGGGATGTGGCCCCTGTGAGTCTCTGAGCAGAGAACAGACTGGAACCAGGGGGTTGAGAATCAGTCACTGGGGTATAACCATGAAGTGAGGTTTTCAGAAACTGCCCCCACCTGTGCTATGCTCACCCCCATCTTTCCTGCTGAGTTGAGGCTCACTTAGTATCTGGGCCAGAACCTATTTCTCTTTAGTCTTGCACAGTTATTAGGAGAGGCAAGAGACATGGGTGCCATCCCTGGGTTGGGAAGATCCCTTGGAGGAGGAAATGGCAACCCCCTCCATTATTCCTGTATGGAAAACTCCATGGACAGAGGAGCCTGGTGAGCCTCAGTCCATGGAGATGCGAAAGATTCAGACACAGCCGAGCAGGCACACCTGCACGCACGTGCTTTTAAGGCTTTATGTCATAAATTTAAGAATAGATTTATGTCAATATCTAAGACTCAGTCTTGTTCATTTTTAAACTTCAGTCTCAAACTCAAAGCCTTTTCCCGGTGTCCCCCAGAGCAGGTGGCTTCGGAAGACTGAAGGGCGCTGGGGCATGGTGCCTTCCCTTCCCTCCCCTCGTCCCTGTGCCTGGGAGGCCAGGGTCGGGGCCAGAGCAGAGCAGCAGAGTTCTGCCAGTGGCGAAGTTGCTGTCTTTCTCTTGGGCGACTGTCATTGCCTCTGTTCCAGGTGGGGGTCTCTGTGTGCCCAGCCGACGGGCACTCGATCCCACGCTGCTTCCGGGCTCTGGTGGTCTGGTGGGAGGTTTGACCAGCTTTTCCAGCTCACCCCCAGCTGGTAGCATTCACCCCCCCATCCCCCTGATTAGGACTCTCTCTGTCCCTGCACTGAGGCGGGCCCGGTAAGGCCGTAGACCTCAGCCTCGTGGTCCCTGCATCACCCACCATAGAGCCGCAGGAATGGGTGGGCTCTGTCCTCCGCCTGTAGCGATGGAACAGACCTCCTGGCACCTGGATGTCGCCACCTTATGGGCTCTCTCCAGCTGTTTCCAGCTTAGGGGGCCTGCAGGCAGCTGTGCCGAGTCTCGTCTAAGCAGGTGTCAGGGGCCCTGGGGTGCCAGCACCGCCACTCGGAGGAAATTTTCTTGGGGCCTCCACTCCGTTGACTTGAAGAGGTGCACGGACCCCACCTTCTTGCTCCTTGGGTAAGGGAAGGGGATACCCTGTCTCAGATCATCAGTCACGACCACCGTTGCTCACCCTCAGTGCCAGTCTCTCATCTGGATCTTCTCCTGATTCGGGGTTGGGTGGGTCTAAGTGGGTGATACTGGTCTTTGATGGTAAGACTGATTCTGGACTAGGACAGTCTTGTGGGGGTGGGGGAGTGGGTGACTGGCCCCAAGTTTTGTCAGTTCAAGTACAGATCAAGAGTACTGAGAGCATTTTATCCTCAAATGAGTCTTAGTCACAATTTCAGGGTTATAGGAAATACCTCCATTTGACATACTGTTCAATTATAGGAAAGGAAATCATATATTGAGAACCCACCGTGTGCCATCACTGGGCTGAGAGCCGTATACAATTTTTACCTGATTTAATCCCCCAGCAACCTTCTGAGGTCAGTATTATATTATCCCATCTTACGGATGAGGAAACTGAGGCCCAAAGAGAATGTTACATGTAGCAAAAGGGAGGCCCGCAGGTAGGCATTGCTCGAGCTACTCACAGCTGTTGGTTTAAAGGCCTGGTGTTTTCTACTGCTCGCCACTACCCACACTTCCGACCACCTGCATTATGACTAGAAAATCATTATAGTGTTTAAAGAATAATGTCATGTTAATGCTTTGTGTTTTGCTTTTGAAGATGATTGGGCACCCCAAGGTTCCTCCTCTGATTGAAAAAAAAGAAAAAATCAGTGGTTGGAAAGCCCCACAGGCACATCGCCACCCTTTCCCAGTGACTTAAGCAGGTTTGGAGCCCGGGAGGGTGTATGCACCTGTCCTTGAAGCCGTTTGAGCAGCTCAGGGCCCTGCCCTGACCTGCCTGTGAGAGAGCCACAGGGAACCGTCGTTCCAGGGCAAGACAGCCAAAGCCTGTGAGCTGGGGCTGCAGGCCAAGGTGAGCCCTGCGGAGACGCCGCTAGTTCGTAGCTTCTCGCACCTCCTTGGTGTTTCCAAAGGCTGGACCCATCCACTTGCTCCTGGAGACTGGCCAGAGTCCTGTGAGCCTGGGCCTCACCCTGCCTCGGGTGATGGTCTAGATCCCTTCAACCCCTTTCCCACCACACTTCTCTCACCACCATCTGTAAACCTGTCCCTGGGAGGAAGGCCTCTATCTCTGGGAGTGTTGTGTTGTTTTTTTTTTTCCTGTTGCATTGAGAACTCTTTGGATTTGTTCTCGTAACAACTTTTATATATAACATGCAGCAGTGTTAATTATCTTATGTTATACATTACATGCCTAGTTCTTATTTATCTTAAAACTGGAAGTTGGTACATTATTGAGTGCCTTCATCCAGTTCCCCCATCCCCACCTTTGGTAACCACAAATCTAATCTCTTTTTTCTAATAAAAACAATTGTTCACTGATTAAAGACAGAGTTTATCTTCAGAGTTCATAAACAGATCCTAAAAACTCAATAGAAAAGTAGTTATATCAATACAACAAGTTATTCTCTGAAGAGGAAATGCAAATGGCCATTAAACATACGAAGAAGTGCTTCACCCCACTAACATTCTGGAAACTACTTAAAGTAACCTGATACACATACTTTCATGCATCATATGATTAAAAATGGAAAGATCTGATAATATCAAGTGATTGAGAGGTAGGTACTCTTACAAACTTTCCTTGTGGGAATACAGTTTAGACTGTTCATCTGCATGATCAGATTCCATTAAAATCTGAACTATTTGTTACTCATTTATTCCACTTTTCCGGATCTCTCTTTGAGGTTATACCTGGGAGTTTTGAGAAGACCTGGCATTTGTGCTGCCTGGCCCTAAGCCCATTCTCCCGGGATGGGGAAGCAGAGGTCGGGAGGGGAAGGCTTTTCTTATTCAGCACACATTTGCCGGGCATATCCTGTATACCAGATGCAGTGCTAGGCACCAGGGTACACGGAGAGTCATGTCAGTCGTACAAAACCAGCTTCAGTTCCAATTAATAAGAGAGTTGTGCTGGTGGGATGTACAGGATCCAGTCAGTGATACCCAAAGAAAGGTAATAGTCAGCTCTACCTGGGACCGTCAGGGGGCTTCACAGAGACAGTGATGCTTCTCTTGGGTTTTACAAGATGAGTAGGCTTTCACCAATCAGAAGGGGAAGGTGAAGGGAAATTTAGATAGATATTCAGTTCAGTTCATTCGCTCAGTTGTGTCTGACTCTTTGCAACCCCATGAATCGCAGCACATCAGGCCTCCCTGTCCATCACCATCTCCTGGAGTTCACTCAAACTCACATCCATCAAGTTGGTGATGCCATCCAGCCATCTCATTCTCTGTCGTCCCCTTCTCCTCCTGCCCCCAATCCCTCCCAGCATCAGAGTCTTTTCCAATGAGTCAACTCTTCGCATGAGTGGCCAAAGTACTGGAGTTTCAGCTTTAGCATCATTCCTTCCAAAGAAATCCCAGGGCTGATCTCCTTCAGAATGGACTGGTTGGATCTCCTTGCAGTCCAAGGGACTCTCAAGAGTCTTCTCCAACACCACAGTTCAAACGCATCAATTCTTCAGCGCTCAGCTTTCTTCACAGTCCAACTCTCACATCCATACATGACCACAAGAAAAACCCTAGCCTTGACTAGATGGACTTTGTTGGCAAAGTAATGTCTCTGCTTTTGAATATGCTATCTAGGTTGTTCATAACCTTTCTTCCAAGAAGTAAGCATCTTTTAATTTCATGGCTGCAATCACCATCTGCAGTGATTTTTGGAGCCCCCAGAAATAAAGTCTGACACTGTTCCCACTGTTTCCCCATCTATTTGCCATGAAGTGATGGGACCGGATGCCATGATTTTCGTTTTCTGAATGTTGAGCTTTAAGCCAACTTTTCCACTCTCCTCTTTCACTTTCATCAAGAGGCTTTTAGTTCCTCTTCACTTTCTGCCATAAGGGTGGTGTCATCTGCATATCTGAGGTTATTGATATTTCTCCCGGCAACCTTGATTCCAGATAGATATTAGGGCATAGTAATGGGATGGGCACAGAGGACTTGCTTTTTATCAGTCTTGCAGGTTGCAGGCAGGATGATGCTTCCAGGTGCTTCTGACAAGGAGTATAGGCATTTGGCGTGAAATTGATCCCTGGGTCAAGAAGATCCCCTGAAGGGAAGGGAAGATCGCCCCTGAAAGGAGTCTTTTCCAGGCAGCACAAATCCCAGGTTCCTGACTTGATTAGTTCAAACCTGGGTTTGTGGCCCTGATAGCCAGAGACCTGCTGCCGAGCTCTCCTCCTCTCGTTTGGAGCCAGAAAACAGGAGGTCTTTCTGGACCCTTAGGGTAAAAGCGGCAGGTGGATTGTCCCCATTGTCCTCCTTTGGGGTCTCCGGAGTTCTGCGGTGAGGGGAACCGTTTCTGTCCCTTGCCAGCAGGGGGCGCTGTGGGCTCTACTCCCACCGCCTCATCCACTCCCCGTGTGGGCTCTGATGGGCTTGATGAACAGAAGGGCTGCTGCAGTGGGGTTACATAGACGGCAGAGATAGGATTCACAGCCCCCAATCAGCTGGGTGACCTTACACCATGGCTTAAGGGGATTGAATAGGAATCCTGAGTCTACAGTCTAGGCAGCCTTCCCTACAAAGCAGCTTTCTTTGTATTCGATTATTCCAATGCTTGTGCCTAAGTAAATCAGACTTGAGTTCTCTTTTAAATAATATTGAAAGAAAATAACTCTATTCTCCCCTCTTGCCCAACATGCCCTACAGCATCTATGCAGATTAGGAGCAGTGAGTGGGAGTAGAGATCAGTCAGAACCCAAGGAGATTGAGTCGAGGCAATTCTGAATTCTAGTGGGAATTGGCCTATGGTCTGTATAGTTTATTCTCCCGTTTATGTGCAGGTGGCCGTAGGAGAGAAGACAGAGCAGGGCTTTCGTCCTGGTTCCGATACGCCGCTAGCTCGTGTCTCCTTAGACAAGCCCTCTCTCTGACTCTCTCTGTCTCTCTGTAGGCAAGAATGCTGGAGTGGGGTGCCTTTCCCTTCTCCAGGGGCTCTTCTTGACCCAGGATTCGAGCCCAGGTCTCACACATTGCAGGCAGATTCTTTACCATCTAAGCCACCGGGGAAGCCCATCTCTCTCTAGGTCTTTTTTTTTTTTTTTTTTCTTTCTAAAGATCAAGAGTGTGAGGATAGTTGATCAGAAATAAAATGATGCTTTTTTTCCCAAAGCCTTAGGAAATGTCATAGGGGGAACATTTTTGTGGGCTGGTGGATTTTGTTTTTAGAGAGCCTGTGTAGCCAGCTTACCAGGCCTTGTGGCACACAGACAAATGCCATTTGGAAATAAGAAAAGAACACAATTCTAGCTATTTTGGATACTGTCTGTTAAAGACCACCCGTGGCATGAACTGTGTGTCTCTTAACTCCAAACAGAGCATTCACTATGCTTGAGTCCTGTGTTCTGAAATGGATAACATGTGGTCTATCCATATAACGGGATAAAGCCTAGCAATATAAAGAAACAAACTAATGATAGCGTTCTCACCCAGGTGAACCTTGAAAACATGCTCCATGGAAGAACGAAAGTGTAGTTGCTCAGTCATGTCCAATTCTTTTCGACCCTATGGACTGTAGCCCGCCAGGCTCCTCTGTCCATGGAATTCTCCAGGCAAGAATACTGGAGTGGGTTGCCATGCCCTTCTCCAGGGGATCTTCCCAACCCAGGGATTGAACCCAGGTCTCCTGCATTCTTCCATGGCAGAAGCCAGATGCAAGAGACTGCAGGTCACATGATTCCGCTTACAGGAAATTGGCCCAGAATAGGCCAATCAATGAAAACATTAGAATTTGTCTGAGGGGATGGGTTTGGGACTTGATTACAGATGAGCCCTTTTCAGAGTGATGGAAAGTCTAAAACTAGAATTTACTAAATTTACTAACGATCATTATACACTTGATTTTGTGGTTGTAAATTATACCTCAATAGAGCTGATTTCTTTTTTAAAAAGAGATGATCATGGTTGGCTTTCTTCTTGAGCCAATGACTGTCTTGAGGGGATGTGCTGGAAGGAGGGACAGCTCCTTAGGCTTCTTGTAGGTGAAGAGCCCTGTGCTCTCCAAAGGCGGCAGGTACAAGGAAGTGCAAAGACAGGCTTTTATTTTCTCATTTAATCCTGCTAATCTCCATAGCATCCCTATGGGGAGGGTGTGGCACACGTGTAAAGAAGGAAATGAGGCTCAGAGAGGTTAACTCTTGGAAAAACTTTGAAGTCTTCAAATGATGGACTTGAGAAATGCAAACCTCGGTCTTTGCGGCTCTAATAATCAGTGATCCATATAGTAAAATGTTTCTTCCTAAGAAACAGTGTATTCATGGGAGCACTGGGCCCTTTCACAAATAAAAAGAGGTTTTCGGGAAGAATAGAACAGTTCTGAGCAATAAATCACTGAACGGCACAGGGAGAGACTATGACAAAGCCGGCTCCATTCATCTGCCCTGGGCTGGGCAGGTAGATTGTGAGGGAGCCGATGTGGACATACTTACGTTTTGCAGGAGCGACCCCTGATCCTCTGGCTTTGCTGTGGAATTGTTAGTTCCTCCTGTCTTTGTTTTTCATGTGTGGTTTTTAAAAAAATGTATTATGGAATGTTTGACACATTCTATAAAAGAATATTTTTATTATAGAAGGAGAATAAAGAATATTTCTGTGCCCGTGAGCTAACTTAATAAGTAAAACACTATCCACTATCTGGCGTGCTTCTAAATTCATGCCATGGGATGGGGATGTAAGTAAGCCAAGTTATACCATGTTGGGTGACTGAATGAGATCATGTATGTGAAAAGCTTCATTGGTATATGCTGATTAGTAATAGCTCTATAAAAGACACTGAAATCTTACATAGATTTCATCTGGCATGATTATAGCTCTATTTTCATCATCCAGGGAATTCTATTTTTAGAGGAAATTGTTTTCCCGAGTTCCTTAAGAGGTCCTGCCCTGCCTGCCAGCCCTTGATTCTGGCCCTGCCCCCTGTCATTGTCCAGCTGAGTTAACCAGGGGGACATCACCTTACCCTCCACCTTCCCACGAGGAAAATGCCCATTTTCAAGAAGAACATGGAGACTCAGAGGTTGCATCTTATAAAACCTCAGTCTGTAGACTGAATCATGCCATCCAGACCTCACATCCTGTGACATTGGTGTCCTTGTCAAAACATTTAGAAGCAGCAGCAGAACAGGCCGTGGACATGTTCTGCTTTGGTTTCCTTAGGATGGAGAAAGAAGCAGGGGTGAAGGGTTAAAGCTGAGCTGACCCAAAGAAACGGGGCGGGGGTGGGGGGTCCCACATTTGGGGAACTTTCTGTGCTCCCTGCGTTGCATACCGTGGTTTATAAGCATCTTGGCTTGTCCAGGGGAGCCCTGGCTTATACCTGTTGTCCTAATGTAATTAAGAATGTCTCCCTCTCAAAAATGCCATATGGTAAGATGCCATTTAGTTAAAAAAAAAAAAAAACCATGATTTTTAAAAACAAAAGGGACATGTTATATTGTTATATGCTGATTCTAAGTCAGCCATTTTATTTTTTAAATTTTTAATTGGAAGATAATTGCTTTGCAATGCTGTATTAGTTTCTGGTGTACAACAACATGAATCAGCTAAAAGTACATATATCCCCTCCCTCTTGAGCCTCTGTCCCACCCCACCCCTTCTCCCACCTAGGGACAAGGCCATCACAGAGCTCGGAGCTGAGCTCCTGTGTTATATAGCAGCCTCCCACTAGCTGTCTGTTTACATGCGGTAGTGTATATAAGTCAGTGCTACTTTCTCAGTTCCCCCACCCTCTCCATCCCCAACTGTGTCCACAAGTCGGTTCTCTGAGAAAACCGTTATTTTTAAGGCATGTAGCTGGAGCTCTATGGGAAGCTCCCACAGGATTATGGAGCTGTGGTTGTCATACAGGAACCAGGACTGGTGAAAGACGTGACTGTTTACTGGTGTGCCTTCACCTCTCTGCTCAGATTTGATCTGCAAAAGCACCTTGGCAGCAGGGCAAGCTGTTAGTATTGTCAGGTGAGGCCCAGAGAGATTCAGTGACTTGCACAGCTAGTTCGTGGTAGAAGACAGACTGAAATTCAAGCCTTGCTCTTCTAAAAGCCAGGCTCCTGATGGTTTTCTCCCACAGTCAGCACAAGCTAGCTCCCAAAGAGTGAAAGCTGGATTCTAGTAGTCTGTATTGTCACTTTCTTCAAGAGCCTGGAAAGAGGAGCTCTCCAACAGGAAGTAATTCAGCCTGACCTAGTCAGCAAATCACACCCCAGGGCACTGGCAGGCTAACAGGGGATAAGGCTTGCTTCTCAAAGAACCCCATTCATGCCTTCTGCCCTTCAGCTGGTCATTGGCGGAAACTCTGGTTCCTTTATCAGCATCCTCTTGCCAAGCCTGGGGTAACCTGAAGATGTGTGTTACCCACACCAGGGGTGAGGGCTTCCCTTCCTCCAACCCCATTCCCTTCAACTCCCTTCCCAATTCAGAAACATTCAGCCTAAGGGTGGAAGTAGAGAAAAGCAGACACATTACTTGGCTGACAAAGGTCCGTATGGTTTTTCCAGTGGTCATGTATGGATGTGAGAGTTGGACCATAAAGAAAGTGGAATGCTGAAGAATTGATGCTTTTGAACTGTGGTGGTGTTGGAGAAGACTCTTGAGAGTCCCTTGGACTGCAAGAAGATCCAACCAGTCCATTCTGAAGGAGATCAGTCCTGAATATTCACTGGAAGGACTGATGCTGGAGCTGAAACTCCAATACTTTGGCCACCTGATAAAAGGACTGACTCACTGGAAAAGACCCTGATGCTGGGAAAGATTGAAGGCAGGAGGAGAAGGGGACGGCAGGACGAGATGGTTGGATGCCATCACTGACATGATGGACGTGGGCAAGCTCTGGGAGTTGGTGATGGACAGGGAAGCCTGGAGTGCTGCAAAAAGTCGGACGTGACTGAACGACTGAACTGAAGAGTGGAAGTGAAGCAGAGGGAGCCCCCAGGTTCCCCCTTCTCTGTCCCACATGCTGGGTGGCCACACTGTCTTACCCTCAGGGTCAGTTTAGACCCTGGCCATCAGCATCTGGTGTTAAAAGAACTGTGGAAAAGGAGGGATTGCCCAAGGAGGTACACCACTGCATCCATAGCTCCTGCCTGGGAATAAATATTTCATTCCTTCTCTGAAGCTCTTTATGCACGCCTTGAGGCAAATACATTTTAAAATCTGAAAAATTCCATCTGGAATGAAAAATTTTCTTAGCCCCACTCTGCACACATTTTTTTTTTTTTAATGTAGGGGAAAAAAATGTTTTAATGTGAGTTCTTTGTGGAAGCAAGCGCTATGGCTTATCCCCATACCCACCCCAAACTCAAGTTGTTTATTTGATGTACAGGAGACAGCCATGTATCTGAGGGCAGGATGATTGGGCAAAGTTAGGTGAGGATTTTGGAGTGGGCTGGCAACTACTTGGCATGCTCCGGGTGGCTTGAAGCATGGAACAGGGATTTGGGGGTGCTGTGTAGACACCAGTGAGTTTCCCCCAGTGCCTCCATCCCTCAAGCTCTTCCTCTGCGTCCTGGACAAGCACAGTCTTGCTCGGGACTCTGTCTTTTTCGGTTGTGTCCTTACTGAGAACTTCCTCCTCGCACTCGCCAGACATCCCAGTTGCAACTTGCCTCGGGTACCCACTCTAATCCCAGTGGGGAGAAATCAGCTAATTTCTCTGTGGTTTAGGCCAGATTTTAATTGACTGTGATACCAATTAAGTATTCAGGAAATCTGTCCTATCCTAGAGGAATTAAAACTCACGCGGGGGCTGAAACTGCCTCCTAAAAGGGTGTGAGACAGAACTCCCCAGAAGGGCTTCCTCCTCTAACCAGAATCTCCCCATTGTCTTGCAGAGATCAGGAATGGAAATCTTAAGGCCATCCTAGGCCTCTTCTTCAGCCTCTCCCGGTACAAGCAGCAGCAGCAGCAGCAGCCGCCGCCGCAGCCCCAGAAGCCGCACCTCCCCTCGCCACTGCCGCCCGCCGGGTCCCAGGTGGCAGGGGCCCCCTCCCAGTGCCAGGCTGGCCCTCCTCAGCAGCAGGTGCCAGCCACCCCCCAAGCCCCGTGCCAGCCTCACCAACCAGCGCCACATCAGCCATCAAAAGCACAAGCCGAGATGCAGTCCAGGTGGGCACTCCTCGTCAACTGGTGATTCGGCTTTTCTCAGGGTCTTCTTCACACTGACCCCCTTCTAGCCTGCGCCCCACGTGGTTCACGTTTGTGCTTCTGCAGATCTGAGAACTACCAGTAGTTTGTGGGGAATCAGCATGACCTTGAAATGGATGTGCCTGGTGGAGATAGGGGTATTAGAGATCAGAGTCACCAGCCGCTCCCGCCTTAAACTCTAGCTTGTTAACACATACATGCTCGTAGGCAATAAACAGCCCCTAAAATAGACTTCAAACTTCTGTGTGTCAGCCTACAGGCTGGGTATTCAGTGTTATACGTACAAAACAGTTTTGCTTAGTGGAGGCAGAAGTTCTTCAGCAGATACTTCTGCTTTGCCAGAAGAGAAATCCTGAGAAACCCAGAAGAAAGATAGCAAGTGGTTTTTAGCAGGACGAGAGGCTCCCCACTTCTCTGAGTGGGCCAGTATCTCCTGATGGGGAGCCGTTCCCGTTCAGTGTACCTGGGTTTTGTTGACCTTGGAGCCTGAGGAGCAGTGTCTGCCATGGCCCTCTGCTGTTTGGATTAGGACCGAGTTTTTGTTGGTGTTTCCAGAGGATCTTGCAAGGAATGGTATACCAGCAGAACAACAGAACAGTTACTGTCTACGCTGTTCACATGCTAATAGCTGCATTCCTAAACAACACCACAAAAAATCACTTCATAAAACATTTAATGAGGGGGAAAAAATAGAGGAGGGGATTAGGAATTTTTGACTCATAGTAAAGTTTTGGAGAAAAAAAAATTTTTTTAAGCCATAAAACTTTAGCTATCAAACCTAAATGCCACCACTCAAATTGATTGCTTGATTTCATTGAATATGTGCTACAGAGTGATGGCTTTTTCTTTCCAGTCCCCCAGAGCACCAGCATTAATAATCATAGGTTTTCTCACACACCGTCATGTCCTTGGTAGCCATTTGTAGTTGGGCAAAGCACAAAGTGGTTGAAACAAAGCAGCTGCCCTCGAGATGGTTAATGGTCACAGCTGTCTTTCCCCAGGAGAAGTGCTGCTTCCCAACTGTGATTGTGTTAAAACCAGCAGTGACAGATGTGATGTAAGTCAGAACCCCTAATTAATTATCTAATTGTATCCCATTCTCATTGTGAAAATCTGTGGGCCAGCAGGGATGCCTGGACTAGCAACAAGGCCTGGACAGCCAGGCAGCCAGCCTCCACACCTCTGCCCGGAAGGGCCCCCTGGGTGGAAGCCATTCTGTGATCCCTAGTGGGGTCAGGATGACCACATGACCTGGGCATCATTTCCCACACTGCATGCTGCAGAGAGCTTATTCCCTGGATAGCAACTTGCAGGGAAGGGTTCTATGGGGGAAAAATTGGTGCCTGCTCCTTACATCCTGCTGGAGGAGGCGGGCAAAAGTGGGAAGAGAAATATCAGAAGTGGTAGTACAAGAAGATAATGAGATTCAGAGGGATTGGGTTCATAATTTAAGTTGGGTTGATAGGTTTCTCTGAGGACCTGACACCAAAGTAGAAATGGGAGTGACAGAGAGCTCGCCATGCAGGTGTGGAATAGATCAGGGAGACGGGAGCAGCTGGTGCAAAGGCCCTGTGGTAGGAGTAAGCTGGGCAGGTTGGAGGAGCCGAGGGAAGGCTAGAATGGCTGGAGCTCTGTGGGTGAAGGGGAGTGTGAAGTGAAAGGCAGCCTGATAAGCAAAGAGAGCTGCCACCATTGACATGAAAGACAATGAGACTGGTCACCCCTGGAGCTGTGTAGTGCCATAGCCCTGAAGCAAGGTCACAGGGACAGCTATGCAGGCTGAAGAGTCGGTATTTCATTCTAAAGGTAATTAGGCCATTGGGCAGTCTTGAGCAGGAAGGAGACTTAATTTACAGTTGTTATTTTAAAATCACTTTTGTTTCTCTCTAGAGAATAAGACTGTGGAAGGGTCAAGAATAGAAGGAAAGATCCCAGCTAAGAGGCTTTGTCATCCTCTAGGTCAGCGGTCTCCAACCTTCTTGGCACCAGTTTCGTGGAAGACAATTTTTCCATGGGCCAGGGCAGGGTGGTGGTGGTTTCAGGATGATTTAAGCACATTACATTTGTTGTGCACTTTTTTTCTATTACTGTTATATCAGCTCCACCTCGGATCATGAGGCATTAGCTCTCAGAGGCTGGGGAATCCCTGCTCTAGGTGACAGTGGCTTAGATCAAGTTGGTGGAGCAAGTATGGAGATGGATCAGTTTGGGTATTTTAGAGGATGAGCCAACAGGACTATAGGTAGATTGACTGTCTGGCGTGAGGAAGGGAAGAATCACAGACACGTCCTTGATTTCCAGCTTGAGTGTTTAGGCAAATGGTGGCACTTACTGAGACAAGGAACCTGGGGGGGCGGGTAGGGGAAAGGACTTGTGTACCCTGGGAATCTTCAGAAGAAGGTGTAGAAAGCCTTCTCAAACTGAGCCACAGAACTCTTCTTATAAGAGTGTCTCATTGCATAGGGTTCCAAGGAACATGTGTTGAAAAACACTGGGCTTCTGTCAATGAGCTATGATAACCTGAGGCATCCGTCACCACAGTAAGCTTTTGTCTTCTCAAAAGAACCGGAAGTCCCAGTCAGGATACCCATCTCCCAGTAAGAAAAAGCATCCTGCTGTTAATAAATGCTTTACCTAGAGGGACTTCCCTGGCAGTGCAGTGGTTGAGACTTTGCACTTCGACTGCAGGGTGCACGGGATCCATCCCTAGCCAGGGAAAAAGGATCCTGCATGCCGTGTGGTGTGGTCACAAAACTGCAAGAGTGAAAAATAGATGCTTTACCGAAAGAGCAGCCACACTCACTTAAGCCAGGTTTTTAATGTCCATTTTTTCCGGAGTGGTTCCTGCCATCATGCCCCCCGACCCTACAATGTGGTGATGAGACAAGTCGGGCTCTGGAATCGTTCTGTGTCCTCCTTCACCCTTTACTTGGCCCCCTTCACCCTGTATTTGGCCCCTGTTGGGTTACTTTAGCAGATGGTTGGTTTTATCCATGACATGCTGATGCTTTCTAGTTTTCCTTCTGGAGGATAATCTTGTTCTCAAAGTCTAGAGATGTGATACTCCATACTCATGTGCTGGCTGTAAATTTAAAAACAGTAAAGTCACTTCTCTGGCTTAGTTCCATTGTATTTCTATCCCCAAGTTCTGATAGCCCAGATCCCAAGGGTAATGGTTCAGACCCTTGATCATTAATATCAAATGTTGACACAACTCCCAAATACCAGGTTTGTGTTGATCCTTCCTTAGAGCTCCACTAGGCACAAACATGCCTAAACACCATGCCTCTCAAGATAGCAAATACTAAAACTTGACAACTTTTCCATAATGTTTGTTAATTTAAAAAAAAGAGTTGTGGAAGCTTAGCAAGGAAAATTGAGATACTGGCATAAAGGAGAAAGCAATTCCTTTATGGTGACTAAATGGAGACTGACTATTACTTCTTATCAGCTTTTCTCATTAATTTACATGATGGCTGAGAAGTCGATCCACCTTTCACCTTGTGAAGTTCCTCTCTCTCTCTGTGTCTCGTTTACATCGTATCAATATTTAGCTTTTTATAAAAATACAAAGAATTGCTTTTAAAAAAATTCATTCTCTGTCTTCCTTCACATCCTAAGTGTTGAGACACCAGCATTGTATTTCTCACCTCAGATCCTTTTATGCACATGTTATAGATGCTATGGATGCAAGAAAGATAAATATTTCTCTCTTTCATAAGGCAGTAAATAAGCTGAACCATTTATTAAGTCCATCCATGATTCTTCATATTCATAAGTTTATGGTGTAAAGCCCAGAATGTAGCAAGTTCAGAAGATTTGAAATGGTCATTGCTGATACCATGGACAGCAAACATTCCTGAGACCAGCCAAACTTGAAAATATCTCCACCCTTATTTGGGCTTCCCCAGTGGCTCAGCTGGTAAAGAATCTGCCTGCCAATGCAGGAGACACAAGAGATGTGGGTTTGATCCCTGGGTCAGGAAGCTTCCCTGGAGAAAGAAATGGCAACCCACCCCACTATTCTTGCCTGGAAAATCATGGACAGGGGGCTGGTGGTCCACCGTTCATGGGGTTGCAAAGAGTCACACATGACTGAACACCCAGGCCACCCTTATTTAGGGTCAGCTTAGTGGGATATTCAGGACACTCCTCCAGAGAGCACTCCAATAGAATAAGCAAGTGGAGTAGAAACATCTGAATACTTTAGAAAGGTACAAAGTTTACTTGTCAGAGACCCCTGGCTTTAGGATCTCATTGCGGAAGAAGACCCTGTAGTGACTGATGGCAGAAAAGAGATTTGGAGTTAAGAAAAAGAAAACCACCAAAGTTCTCAGATAATTTTGAACAGCAGTTTCCTTACGTTGGAGTTTTATCAAATTAGACCTAAGAAGAAGGCTGCATGTTGTAGAAAAATCGGGCAGAGGGAAACCCGGGGGCTTTCGCTGTGTCTTGGGACTCCTGTTGATAATGTGTCTAACGCATCTTCTCTCCTCTCACTCATCTCTTCCACTTTTTTCTTTCCTGTCATGCAGTGCATCTTCCAAGGACTCATCACAAAGCAAAATCATCCGCTTCACTCTGGGTCAGAAAAAGATCTCTAGGTTAGACCTTGTCCACGTCCCGCAAAGCATGGTTTCAACCCAGCCCCTCGTCCGACCCTTTGCCCTGGCTGCACTTCCTTTTGGTCCTCCGCCCCCTGACATGTTTGCAGTTTGGGAAAAACCAAACATGCTTTGGCTGATGACCAAGTGTTGCGTGTAGAGTCTCGAGAGTCTCCCTGGGGCTGAAGGTGTGTGTGTGTGTGTATATGTGTGATTGTGGTTATGAGGTTTAGTTGTACTTAACGTTTCTGCATCTCATTGAGTTTTTTTTTTGTCTTTGATTGTTTGGACATCAAAGTCCATTCTGACTTAGAGAGGTGAGTTTTTAGATGGCTTTCTATAGTAATTTTATGAAGAGTTTGACTCCCTGCTCTATCCTGGCCCTGATCCCCCCTCACCTGCATCTTGTTTTATGTCTGTTATGCTTTTTGTTATTGGTGCTGTCGTAAAATGACTAACATGGGATTGGTTTTCCCCCTGAGTGTTAAAGACCTGAAGCATGAATCTAATTGTTTGGAGGAGATGGAGCAACAAGGCAACTATGTCTCATTTTTATTTCTGGATGCTCTTGTGTACATGGTTGGATCACCTCAGTTGCCTGAAAATAAAAACTAGGCCTGCTCACTAATTCTCTTGACTCAGCTTGGCGTCTACCACGTCCTGTGAGGACCCGTGCCAGGATACGGGAAACGCCAGTTATATCCTTGTACCTACTGTGTGTTAACAGCTAACATTTATTGAATGTATATTAGGCCCAATATGAATGCATTATCTTAATCTTCAAGTCAGTCTTCTTGCGGTAGGTCATGTTGTTATCCCCATTTTATAGATGAGGAAACTAAAATTTAGCAAGTTCAGTACGTTATCAAAGTCACACAGAAAGCAGAAAAACCAGGACTTGAGCCCAGGTAATCTGACCCCAGACCTCACTGTAACCACTGCGTCACAGCTCTCCCCTCCACCTCCTCCTCCTCGAATTCTGGTACGTGACTTAGCACAGCATACAACCCTGGATTGTTGATGCTGGTTTTTAAAATCTTACATTTCAACCATTCCTTCTGGCCTTTTGCCTCATCACGTCCTTGTAGCATCCTGACAGAAATAAAATCTCGTCCTCGTTATTTTCAGCTAGTATTTCTTTTCACTGAATCTGACTTCAAGCTAAAAGGATGCCCAGACTGTGTTTCTCTCCGTATTCATGTAACCCATGGCTAAAGAAGGTCTGCATGCCGCCCCCCACTCTCTTAGGCTCTGGCTGAGTGCCTTTTCTAATAGTTAACTTTTCTATAAAGCTTACACCTGGGGAGGCTCAACTCAGGATCCACCTGGCTGTGGGGAGAAGCCACAGGGCCCTGCCACAGGGCAGCTGCTTTTCTGTAGAACAAGTCAGCCTGTTAGCCAGACTTGGTACTGGGGGACCTACTGTCATCACTGCCTTCTAGCCTTGTGTCGGAGAAGGCAATGGCACCCCACTCTAGTACTCTTGCAGGGGTCGCGAAGAGTCGGACACGACTGAGCGACTTCATGTTCACTTTTCACTTTCATGCATTGGAGAAGGAAATGGCAACCCACTCCAGTGTTCTTGCCTGGAGAATCCCAGGGATGAGGGTGTCTGGTGGGCTGCCGTCTGTGGGGTCGCACAGAGTCGGACACAACTGAGGCAACTCAGCAGCAGCAGCAGCTGTGTGTCTTAGTGTGCTCATGCTCTTAAGGCGCATCACTGTAGACTGGGTGATTCAACACAGGTTTATTGCTCACAGCTCTGGAGGCTGGGGAATCCAGGATCAGGGTGCCAACACCGTTGCGTTGGTGAGAGCCCACCTCCTGCTTTCCAGAGGGTTGTGTTCTTCCTGTGTCCTCACATGGCAGAGAGCAGAGAGAAGCAAGCTCTCCTGTCTCTCCTGAGGCAGCTCCACCTTTGTCTTGCTGATTGCCAAACCTAGGGTCGGCAAGGCGTGAGTGCGGAAGCTGAAAGAAAATGAGAGGAGCCATAGGAACTGCAGACACCCTTTATTCTGCTGTGGCCGTCACAGCAGACGCATGGGCTGTTTCAGGTGCTGTTTATATAGGTATACGTGAACAAAGGTGGTGCGTGGCCAAGTTAGTACGTCATGATACTTGTCTGCATTGCTATAAATGATCTTAGCTGTTTCATAACCAGGCCGAGTCATTGTTTATAGGATGTGGGGCAAGTGAGCCTGACTATCGCCATCTGGGCTAACTGCTATTCCCCTGTAAGCTTCATGACTTCATGACCTCCCCAAGAGCCCTCTCCAGATCTGTCACACCGGCATGACACGGTATGCATTTGGGGAGAAGGGAGCACAGATATGCAATCGTTAGCACTGTGCTACAGAGTGACTGCTTTCCCTAACAGCCCACTGTCCCCACCCCAACACACAGTGAACTGGGATCCCATTTTGTGTGTGTGTATCATGCAAAGTCCTACGCAGGAAAGGAAGGGGGTGGGGAGCGTGGAGGAAACCTGAAATCTAGTGTTTGTTCCCACGATGTGCTTAGTTCTGAGAGAGAGAGAAGACAGGAGCTAGTTGGGAAATAATCTAATTGAAAGCACATGCACATCCCCTGAAGGATGTCTTATCAGTCCCGGATGATGGAAGGAGGTGGAGTTGCAGGGAGGGGTGGGAAGAGAGGAAGAACTGAATGATGGGCTGGTCTGCCCTGCCCTGGAGGCGTGCTGGGCACAGGCCTTCCAAACTGACCCAAAGCCAAGGTCTGGCTTCCTATCGGAGTCCTGGTGCTCATGCTCAGTCCTGTACGACTCTGTGACCCTATGGCTGCAGCCCGCCAGGCTCCTCTGCCCGTGGGACTTCTCAAGCAAGAACACTGGAGTGAATTGCCATTTCCTCCTCCAGGGCATCTTCCTAACCCAGGAATCAAACCCTCGTCTCCTGCAGCTCCTGTACTGCAGGCAATTCTTGACCTCTGAGCCACCAGGCAAGCCCAGTCCCTCACCTGGATTTCCTTTTGGATGCGTTTTGTTTCTGATGAGCCTGATAAAGGGATTGTTGTTGTTGTTCAATCACTCAGCTGTGTCTGACACTTTGCGACCCCATGGACTGCAGCACACCAGGCTTCCCTGTCTTTCACTAGCTCCTGGAGTTTGCGCAAACTCATGTCCATTGAGTGGGTGATATATAATGATCATCTGAATTAAATTCACCCATTCCAGCCCATTTTAGTTCACTGATTCCTCCTAAAATGTCGATGTTCACTCTTGTCATCTCTTGCTTGACCGAAGGCATCTTCTTTTATTATTTGCCTAACACTCCTTTTTGCCTTCTCCTCACCCCCACTTTCCCACCACTAGCCTTGAGCACAATCTTAATAGAGATTTTAGATGATCAGGCACTGGGGGTTGCAGTGAAGTTTGGTTGCCAAAAGAAACAGCCCTGCCTACCCCTCTGGCTGAGTTGGACACCTCTTCCAGAGCTCTGGAAATAAGTCTCTTTTCAGGTGCAAATACTGATGAAGTCTGGAAGTAAGTTTCTTTTCGGGTGCAAATACCTGCCTGAGCCAGACACCTAGACAGGCACCAGGGGTGTTGAGCAGGGAGGGAAGCCTCACCTTGAGTCTACAGGAAAGGAACTGATGGAGGGAGCTGGTACAGGGATGAAGAATTCCCATGAATTTCCACCTCTGATCACTGCATTGTGTTGATAAGAGATCTTGGTATCCCTGGTGAGCCTCAGGTATTTAGGCTTATTCTGCCTGTGGGAGGCATTGAAGCCTGGTGACTAAGAGTGCAGCTTTGCAGTCAAAGCTAGCAAACCCTGTGTTCACCGCTTACTATGTTACCTGGGCTAATTAGTTAATTTCCATCCTTGTTGGTAAAAAGTAGTCCTGCCTCACTCACAGTGCTGTGTGGATTAAATAAAGTCGTTGCCAGCCCTTTGCTGCCTGGCGTGTAATCAGTGCACCGTAACTAGCTGATAGGCTACTGTTGGTGGTTTCAGCTGATCTGGTCCAGCTCTGGGGTGTCCCACAGAGTTGATCTCTACACGACCATCTGGTGGAGAGGAATCAGCGTGGCTAATAGTTCAGTCCTCTCCACCCAGCTGCTGAAAAGCAGATGCTGTGGAGTTGAGAGACTTGGCATTTAATCATCTTGTCTGGCAAAAAGCATCTCCGATTATGACCTCTGCCCTCCGAGGTCTTTAGCACGTGCACACAAGCTGCCATCTCTCTGGAGTGGGGGGTGGGTCGTCTTCTGCTCCTGGCCTTTGAAGTGGTTTGTGGGAGAACCACTTTCTTCTTCTCATTAGCAAGTACAGCAAGT
Source organism: Ovis aries (assembly GCF_016772045.2). Taxonomy (NCBI): domain Eukaryota; kingdom Metazoa; phylum Chordata; class Mammalia; order Artiodactyla; family Bovidae; genus Ovis; species Ovis aries. The sequence goes on along the minus strand of NC_056074.1, from coordinate 22,577,722 downwards.
GGAGCCAGAACGCACGCGCAGGTTATGTGCCGGGAATGGCAGTCTTACCGCCCTGCCCGCTTGGCTGTGCACGTACGTGTTGGAGACATTGACCGCGGGCTCCCAGAGCAGCAGAGTTTTCCTTCTGCTCCTTTGTTGCGCCTCTTCCCTTAAACATCATTTTTTCAAAAAGCAGCATGCCTGTTTCAGAGAACCCGTCCGTGTCCTCTCATTTTGTAACTGTTGTCTGGACCCGGAATGGCCGCAGGACGCAGAGTCCCTCTCACAAAGGAGCTGTTGGAACCTTCCGGCACTCTGGATGAGGCAGGGCATGGATGATTTGAGGTTGACCTGCTGCACTCTCTCTGCTTGTTCTGATGAGGCGGGCACTGCGGGGCAGCATCTGTTCTGGTACCTGCCGCTGTTCCCCATGAGCAAGACCCAGCTCTGCTTTGGAAGGATGCTGAATGGACAAACAGCTGCTGCTCCCAGGCCGGGAGAGAAGTGGTCCTGATACGCAAGGATGTTAACAAGAATCAGCTTCAGAAGGTTGGCTGGGGCCTGTATCATTGGACACTGGAAGCTACTCTGCTTTTCAGCTCTAGCTCTACCCTCAGCCTCCAGGATGACTGTTGCCTTGCTGGAGGACCAGACTGAGTCCAGGGTTCATAGTGTGATGCTGAGGCTGGCCCCACCTGCTTTTCCAGCCTCGTTTCCTCCCACGCTGCCCCCCACAAACCCCAGCACACACCAGCCCTTTCTTTCCTCTGCTTTTCTGTAAGCTTCCCTCTGCATAAGCCCTCTGCCCCTTATCTTCTTGCCCCCTACTCACATTCCAGACACTGATTCTTTCTCTGGGTCGCTTTTATTTGAAACCTTCCCTGACCATCCACCAACTTCCAAGGTCGTCATTTTCCTTCCCAGAATTACTTCTGACCTTTCATATTCTTTTATCAACACATATGTAATTTAGCTAGAGTCCATCAGCCATTAAGATCTAAATAAGACCGAGCTAGAACCCTGTGATGGTCTTTTGGAGCTGCCATAATAAAGCACCACAGATTGGGTGACTTATAAGCAGCAGAAATTTATTGCTAACAGTTCTGGAGACTGGAAGACCAGGGTCAAGGTGCCAGCCTGGTTGGATTCTGGTAAAGGCCCGCTTCAAGGCTGTGGGCTGCCAACTTCTTGCTGTGTCCTCGCATGGTGGAAGAGGCGAGCTAACGCTCTGGGTCCTCGTTTATAAGGGCATTAATCTCATTCATGAGGCTCTGCCTAATGGCCTCACCAACTCCCTAATACCATCACATTGGGCATTACGATTTCAACACACAAATCAGGGTAAGGAAGGACTCAGGAACACAGACATAGCATATCCCTTCTTCAGTTTGCGGAGTCCAGTGCCCTCACGCAGATGGCTCAGGTATCTTCGGTTCTCATGGGCACCTTTGGCTTTGAAACCCTGCGCTTTCAATTCAGTCTGAATGAATTCAGTTTGTGGATTGACTCATCCCAAGGGATGTTTCGGTTCCCTCCCAGGTGGATCCAAATGAAGCTCTTTTTCTTACTTCCCACCCGCTACACATTCACTCATGGCCTTTGTTTGTGGGGCAGACGCTGCTGAAAGTTTCAGAGGAATGGAGGGCTTGCTTTGGAGCAAGCAGCTGCCTCACCCCGTTCACAACAGAACCCAAGTTTTAAAGCACAGTGTTCACAGGGATTCTTTCTGACACTCGGAAGAGGTTACTTGGTCTCCACCCAGTTTTCCCATTTGATCAAGTTAAGGGTGCTGTTCTTACTAGGGTGTGATGGTGGGGAGGCAGGGAGTGATGTGAGGTGGCTTGAGCTTTATGGTGGCTTTTGATGGCTCGGTATGTGCTACCCATCTTTATTTGCCATGTCAGCTGCCCTCAAGGCCTTCCAGACCTCCTCTTCCAGGTCTCAGAAAACTTGGCACAACCTGCAGCCATTAAAGGGCATGTCGATCTGTGCAGCACCTCTAGGTTCTGACTCAAGGAGGAGATGATGGTGACTGCACCTGGGAAACCAGAGCTGTCTCAGTTAATCCAGGACTGAGGATGTCTCAGTCTGGGGAGTAGAGCTCACAGATGGCTCACAGGTACCCCAAGTGTAAGGTCTTTGTCACAAATACTTGGATGAAGGAGTTGTTCTTCTCCATTGTTCCTTAGGGAAATGATGAATCCTGTTTGCCAAAGCCTGTCATGCCTCTTTGGAAATGTTGATCTCCAGCTCTCTTCTGCTTCTTTAACTTAGATCTATTTCCTTCTTTATTTGTGCGATTCTTTTTTTATACCATAACATGTTTTCTTTATGACCGTGTCCAGTTCCTTTAGGAATCTACGCTCAGCCGAGAGGAGGAGGAGGGGAACCAACCTGCAATGAGTACTTAAACAGCAGGCTGGACATTGAGTCCCATTTCAAGTTTACAGTTATCCCATGGGGCACTTTACTATTATTCCAAAGTGACAAACACAGAATATGAGTCTCAGATTATAACAATGGCCCAATATTATGTCTGTATTTGAAAGGAAAAAGCTCATTTTATCCACTATATCACACTGCTTCATAGAGGACCAGGTTGCCCACTTCATTCAAAGATGTAGCCATCCCATCCATTACTGATTTCTTGCCTCCATAATGGCCCTGTGCCACCCTGAAAAATCTGTGGTCCAGTCCCAGGTTAGAGCAGGGAGGCCTCTCTGGCCACTCTGAAAGGAACACATCTTTTCCCTCCTCGATGCTTTTTGCTTCCCTGTTCTTTGCCAGTTCCACACTGGAGTAGAATGCTGTGGCCTATGTTAGCCTGCACTACTTAAAACTGTTGCTATGACATCATCTTGGAACAAGTCCATCATCCTTTTCCAGGCCTATCTGTGGGCATAAAAACTCCTGCAGAGTCCAGCCTGGAGGAGCCCCACGTCAGCACCTGCAGCAGCTCCACCTCTGGCTGTGAGTCCTCAGATAACACTGTCCATCTTGGAGACTTTACAAGATGTTTGTGCTGGAATCAGAACCTCAAGATACCAAGATCCCTTTGCTGGGCCTCTTCTGATTGGTTAAGCTGGCCACTTTGGTCCCCAAACGCAGGCCCTGACATTGCTGGTTCTGCATCCCTCTCTGTGCCTGTCCTCATGGGGTGACTATCTTCCCCAAATAAGATGGGGTAACTTAACAGAGGGGTAAATCCCCCTAGTGTAGTGAGAAGTGAGGCCTTCCCTCTGTCGCTTTTTTGGGGAAAACTCACCCCCTTCCTTCTCTCCTAGCTCCCAGTTAAGGAACTGGGCCAGCTTTTTCTTGACTGTATGAATTTTACAGTTCTCTCACACCAGCTCATGTTCTCTGCTTACTGTATAGCCATCTTTCTTGCTTAGCCAACAAGAAAAAAGTTTAAAGTGTTTGCCTGCTTCTATCTAAAATGCTTCCAGACTGCAGACTTCTTTGGTGCTTACTTACAGATTTGTGTGGAAAGAGAAGGCTGAAAGCTTTATGAGTTGAAAATTCAGACTTATCACTAGATCTAATGCTGGTCAGCTGAGGTTCCAGTGGCTTTTAAACACTGCTAAGTGGGTTTTAGCTGAAAGATATTACTAAATATTTCATCATTTATTCATCTTTCAACTTTAATGATTGGAAAGTCTGCCTAGTAGTCCCTGAACAAAAATTCTGATCTGGGGAGTCTTAGCCTTAACTCTCTGGGGAATGGGCCATAATATCTTTAGACACATTACTAAAGATTAGTCTACTGATTTTATTTCCCAAACCACCCCAAAAATGAAGTGTTTTATTTAAAGGGAAAGTGTGTGTCTTTAGGCTAACAGACTCCTGCTCATTTTACAGAAGGAATATATGATTTTATCTATCTACTTAAGAGAAGCTGGGCTTCAATCTCAGAGTAACGTCTACAGAGACAGGTTGTCAGGTATTGAAGGAAAATGCATGTCTGAACAAATGTTTCCATCCAGGCCATAAGTTTTCCTTGCAGACGTGTTAGGTTCTCAGGTAGCAGTTCCCTTTATGTCCATCATAAGTTAAATCTTTTTCTTGATACTTACATCCCTAGATTATGGCAAAAAAAAACCCAAAACCATTTTCAATACCTTTCAGAAGAGATGCACATAAAACGTTAAACAGTTTAGTGTCTCAACAGGGCTTTATGTTCCACTCTTGATAGAATTTGAGATGACATGATTTGGTCCTGTTGAAAATTAAAATTACTCATCCCGGAGAAAAAAGAAGATGAGCTTTGCTTTATTATTATTATTGATCATCCTGTGTGGCTTGTGGCATCTTAGTTCCCTGACTAGGGATTAAACTTGGGGCATGGCATTGCAAGCCCAGAATCCTAACCACTGGGCCACCAGGGAACTCCTGAGCTTTGTATTTCTAATCAGCAAACATAGTCGTATATTTCTCTTTCTGTGCTCGAAGGAAAATAGCTCATACTTTGCCTTTGGACTGAGGTCGTTATAGCCTGGATGTCTGTGGTCGTCCCACTGAGTCCTTGGACCAGCAAGCCACCACAGGGCCGATGTCTTGAATGGTTTCTTTTCCCTCTTGCATGGCTGCAGTTCCTTCTTCTGAGATGCTACTGTTTTCCTGAGACTGAAGCGATTACTCTGTTGCTTTTGCGTTTTAGACTTCCAGGTCCTACCGCGAGGGTATCCGCTGCAGGCAGCGAGGCCAAGACACGCGGAGGGTCAGCCACTGCTAACAACCGACGGAGCCAGAGCTTTAACAACTATGACAAGTCTAAACCGGTCACTTCCCCGCCCCCGCCATCAAGCAGCCACGAGAAAGGTAAGCCACTTTCTTGGGGGTCCTTTCTGACATCTTCCTTTATAGCAGATCCAGTTCCTTGGGGTAAGTGTGGGACTGCAAATACAGTGAGGGGAACTGCTCAGAAGAATATGCTCGTTTGGCAGGACCTTTGTTAGCAGAGGTATTAATAAGGTGAGGAAAATATTACATTTTCGTAGTTTCCAGCAGGAATAGCTATGTTTGTCTGGGTAGGGTCCAGAAGACACATAGAAGCAATATAAGAGTTTGCAATTTGAAAATAAATTTTCATAGAACATGCTGTATAGAGTAGACGATTCTCTAGAAATGAAGCTTTGTGAGCTGATAGGTTTTTACCCATCAGAAGTGATGTGAGGGCAATTAGAAACGAGGATTCTCACCCTTTGAAAAAGTCAGAAATGTAGGTTGGCTAAATGAATGTCTTGGCTACATATAAGGAGTAGGCAGCATTCCTCCTGGCATTCTGATAATATAACTCTTACCAAAAAAGGATATGTTTTTTTTTTAATTTTGACTGTACATAATACTGAAGTTTTAGGTTATGGGGAAAAGGTAAATAACCCTGTGGGGACTCTTGCATAGAAGTTAATAAGACAGACCTTAGCTTGCTGCAGTCTGTGTCTCATGAGACATTGGAGAAATGGGGAAATTGAGACAGCTTTGAAGATTCTTCAGTAACAAGCAGCTGCTGTTGCTGCTAAGTCGCTTCAGTCATGTCCGACTCTATGTGACCCCATAGACAGCAGCCCACCAGTCTCCCTTGTCCCTGGGATTCTCCAGGCAAGAACACTGGAGTGGACTGCCATTTTCTTCTCCATTGCATGAAAGTGAAAAGTGAAAGTGAGGTCGCTTAGTCGTGTCCGACTCTTAGCGACCCCATGGACTGCAGCCCACCAGGCTCCTCCATCCATGGGAGTTTCCAGGCAAGAGTATTGGAGTGGGGTGCCATTGCCTTCCTCCTAAAGTGTTCTGGACTTCTTGGGGGCGGGGGGGGGGGTTGCTTCCCAGGCTCCTTGGAAGCACTTCTGCCTGGTAGTGTGGAATCATTCCAGGGCTTATCCTGAGTGCCCCCTCTTCCCCTGGGACCCGGGAGAGCTGCCTCCTGATCCCTAAAGTATTTCTGGAGACTGGGAGCCCTTCCACCATGAATGAGATCAGAAACCCTGCACTCACCCCTCCAGCCCACGATAACTTGGTCCAGTAGACCCTACACCCACCTCTACCTGGAACACTGGAGGAAACATGAAGGAAATCTAAGTAGGGCTGAGGTATATATGGCTGAAGGTTTCCCCAACAAGGCAAGAGGAACTCTGCACCAGGCCCTAAAGCTATAGTCAGAAGGTCTCAACCACTGACGACTCTGATCCAGCCTTCCACTTTTGCCTCAGGGAAAACATTTCTTTTTTCTTTTTCCACCTCCCTTCCCCCTCCTTTCCTTTTCTTTACCATACCCAAGTATATTCTTGTTGAAAGTGTGTTTAAATTACAAAAACAATACATGCTTGTAAAATGGTACAAGTTTTTATCAAATAAAAGTTCTCCTCCATATGTTCCCTGAAGGACACCAGTATGAACTATTCTGTGCATAACCTTCCAGATACATTTATATACATAGATAAGCTAGAAGAGAACTGATTTTGTTGAGCTCCTATTATGTGCCTCATTGAATCCCCCCAAGTTGTATTGTTATCCTCCCGTACAAAGGATGGAACTAAGGGAAAGAGAGGTTAAGTACTTGCTGAGGTCACAGCAGAGAGTGAGAGGTGGAGATGGAACTGAACTCAGGTACTTTGGTTCCAGAATCACAGTTTATACAGTGCTTTTCCTGATAGTAGAAAGGAAATGCTCTAAGCTTTCTTTGCTCACTGAGAGTTGGTTAGAGGCGTGCAGGTTGAAGGAGGTAGGGAGAAAGGAGAAGATGTTGGGAAAGGTTGTGTGGGGCCTTCTGCTAGACCGGCCTGCCCTTGTTTCATAATCCTTTGGGGAGAAGAGACATGAAAAAAGTTTCAAGGATAGATGTGAGGCCAGTGTCCAAAAAGTTGAGAAAATAAGGAAAAGGTTCGCCGTGGAGGGAACACACGTGGGAGGGTGCAGGGTTGGTGGCTGGACCTGTGTCCCAGGGCCCACACGACAGAGGGTCACTCAGGCAGCCCAGTCGGGGCTGCCCTCTGACACTGGGGCAGCCACCAGTCTGCTTCTGTCCTGGGCGGGTGTTGCTGTGTGCGCCCCAAGTGAGCAGACAGCCGGGAGGCCTTCTGCAGGACAGGGCTGTGGGTCCTGACAGAGGCATCGCCCCAGGGAAGGGCTCCAGCGTCGAAGTAAGGAAAGTCATATTCACTTGTGGAGTGCATAATATTTGCCAGGGACTTTGGTTTTCGTGATGTTACTTGATCTTCACAAACATTCCATGAGGTGAATATTAACTCCGTTTTACAGATAAAATGAGGCTAAATGAGATTAGTAACTTTCCCTGACTGATAGTTGAGGGCTGCAGTTCATGTCCGCGTCTAGCTCCTGGAATTGAACTCCGGCTCTGTCCTGTCCCCTGGGATGGCTGTGAGGAGCGTCAAGTGAGGGAATACGCCTGAGAATGTTTTGGAAGCTGTAATGTGCTCACAATCCTGTAAGGATTTGCAGGGATAAAAATTACTGCTGGAGGGTCAGGTGCACCCGAGGTACATTTATTAACCCTCTCCTGCCCTGAGGAGCTGAGGGAGAGCAAGGCTGGGACAGACCTGGGTACTTTTTATTACTTTTCCACTGTCCTGAGGTAAAGGGTTATGGAGTTTTACCTTCAGAGACTGTCACTATTTCCTCCTCCTTTCCTCATGGCCCCTGTGTTCTCCCTTGAATCTGACCTTGCAGACTGAAGTTGGCGGCTTGCGTGCAAAATATAGTTTGTGGTCAGGGAACAGAAATAACTCAGCCACCTGGTCATGTGTTAGACCCAGCAGGTACTTAGGCGCATTAGATATCATTCTTCACCTGGAGAAAGCTTGGAGAAAGCTTCGCGAGCAGATAAATTGCCGTTCAGTGTGCTTGGAGCTCTAGTTGAGGTGTGGACTGCTTTCCGATGAGGTCGGGTCCGGGATAGAGTCTCATTACCTGTCCTTCCTTGGAGCTTTCTTGTGGGTCAGTCAGACCTGAATGGCACTTGGCTCTGGCTTGTCACTCTCAGATGAACCAACTCATCTGCTTTTCGACTCTGTGACCCGCGAACCTAGGACTTCCAGTCCTAAGGTTTGCTCTAATCATATCAGTAAGTTCATTATTCTGTCAATAAATGGCAAAAATATTTCAACATTTAGTCCCAATTTTAAAAAAAGGATTAAGAGGAATAAAAGGAAATTATAATAAGCAACTTTTCAAAAACCCCAGTGCACTTTATACTTTGTGCTAAAGCATTCCTCTTAAAATCTTGCCCCAAAATACAAACTCCCCTTTTGTCATCATCACTGAATTGAGTTCTGATTATACTGAGCAATCAACTGAGATGTAAAATAGAAGAAAATAACAAGTAATACCTCCTTCTGAGTTAGGAAAAAAACGCCAGGACTCACACATTTCATTGCTTTGTCCCTTAGGGTGGCCAAGGACATAGGTGACACACAAAACCCAGAAATGCCCTGTGTAGCAACACATCCTGTTAGTTTTCCTAGAGATTTAGGTTTCAGATTTTATAGGTTTGGAAGAAAGTTGGCAGAGCCTTAGGCTTTAGAAACCCTGCTAGTTGTCCGTTGCATCATTATCACTCATCGTTTGGATCCACCTTTGGATCTGCACTCCTGCAGGCGACAACCAGGCCGAGCCTTGCCTGGCCTGAATGTGTCAGGGGGACCCCGCAGAATGTGTCTGCAGCATCAGCTGTGAAACGTCTGTCAAGGGGTGGCCGGGACTTAGGGTGGCCCTTCACCTTCTCTTTTGGCTCTTAGTGACTTTAAGGCTCCAGGCCAGAATTGCAGATTTTCAGGGAAGATGAAATAGCTGTCTGTTTTTTTCACCCCCACCCCCAACATTTGTGGCATGATCTCTTTTCTCTTCCTTCCATTCCCTCACTTACATCCTCTGAATGGGTAATACTGCCAGAAATTTAATACATTTCTAAAATATTTAGTCCATCGTATAAATTTGGAAGGCTTAGTATTCCTAGACTGAATTCTATGCGTAAGGAGAATGGTCTTTTCTGAATATTAATGTCTTCTTCATTTTATAGAAAGAATATATTTATTTTCAAGACAAAAATAATTATATTAAAATATTCAGGCAATACAAATTTATTAAAAGAAAAAAAAAAAAGCCTCTGTAATCCCACTTCCCAAACAAAGCTACTGTTTACCATTTAATTCGGATTCCTCTATCGGGCTTCCACCGTGGCTCAGTGGTAAAGAATCCACCTGACAGTGTAGGAGATTCAAGAGACATGGGTTCAATCCCTGGGTCAAGGAAATGGCAGGCCGCTCCAGTATTCTCGCCTGGAAAATTCGATAGACAGAGGAGCCTGGCGGGCTACAGTTCATGGGGTCGTAAAAAAGTTGGACAGAACTGAATGACTAAACAACATCGTTTTCATGCATATACTATTACATTTTTTTTTTTAAGTTTTCTGTATTTCCTTATTTTAAATTGTAGTTAAACGTATATACTGTAACATTTTGATAAATTTTTCCTAATGTTCACTCTTTTCCAGGAACTATTTGAAATACTTTATATAGGACACCTTAAGTCTTATAAATAAAATGACCAAATCGTGGACAGACATTTTTTAATGGATCATTCATTTTCTTTCTTCATAAAATTGTTGCATTGTGTTCCATTGTATGAACTTACTTTAATATTTTCAGTCACTTTCATTTAGATTGCTTCTAATTTTTTGATGTTATAAATAGTTTTGAGGTTAATGTCCTCATGTGTCTTTTTTGCTTGTATACAACTGTTTCAATGAAATTGCTTATTGAAGGGTATGTGCACATTTTACATTTAACAGTGCCAAATTTTGCTCCCAAGAGGTTATCCCTATTTATAATTTCCAGCAACAGTGTGTGAGAGGATTAGTTTCTCTCCATATTTGAAATATTTTGTCTTTGAAATTAGCAAATTATTTTAAGACGCTGACGCATATAACAAGATCATTTGCTAAAAACTAATCTTGGTACCTTGCTGACAGTCACAACTGGTGACCGTGGCTTAGTGCAAAAGCACTTGAGTTTGAGATCAAGCTCACTCCTACCCGGCACTCAAGACACTTCTCCAGGCCTCAGCTTTCCCTTCTGTAAAGTGGGTCTAAAGTTCTCTGTCACCGAGTCACTGCGAAGCATTAATGAATTCTTTGATTTTAACTGGCTGTTTGGCTCCACCAGCACTTTCTAGTGAGTTCCTTCCTCAGGCCTTCATTCTCTGTGTCACTTCCTTCTTCCTTATTCATTTCTGCCTGTGCTGGGCAGACAAGGAGAGCCAGACATGGCTGGAGATAGGATTTTAACAGCGTTTAGCACAATGTCATGTCCGAATAACATTGGAGCCACTGATTTAGAATCTGTGTGGTGGAGCAGAGGGATGTGCGCTCATGTTCTCCTGCGAGAATTCCAAAATTACAACTTGCTGCTGAACGACCATCAACTGGATAATGTTAGTTCCAAGCAAAAAATGATACCCCATGTCCAAGGGCAGAGGAGAAGCCACAGCAAGGCGGTAGGAGGGGCGAAATCACATTTAACATCAAACCCCATACCCACCAGAGATCCTCGGAGGGCTCACACAAAACCTTTTGTTTTGTTTGCTGCGCCAGGAGGCCCCTCAGAGACTGAGCCCGACCTGCCTTTGAGTGTTTGAGTGTCTCCTGCGGAGGTACGGGTCAGCAGTGGCCTGCCACAGGGGCAAGGGGCTCTGGGTGCAGCAGAGCTGGGTGTGGCATAAGCCCTCTTGAGGAGATCGCCATTAATCCCACCACAGAGCATAGGACTGGGGAAATACCCTTGGAAGGCACAAACAAAATCTTGTGTCCACCAGGACCCAGGAGAAATGAGCAGTGAGCCCACAAGAGACTGACCCAGACTAGCCTGTGAGTGTCCAGGAGGCTCCAGCAGAGGCGTGGGTTAGTGGTGGCCTGCTGCAGGGTCAGGAGCACTGAGTGTGGCAGCGCAGCATGGGACCTTTTGAAGGAGATCCCATTTTCTTCATTATCTTCACCATAGGTTGGCCTCAGGTCAAAAAACAGGGAGGGAACACAGCCCTGCCCATCAACAGAAAATTGTATTAAAGATTTACTGAGCATGGCCCCGCTCTTCAGAACAAGACCCAGATTCCCCCACAGTCAGTCTCTCCCAGCAGGAAGCTTCCGTCAGCCTCTTATCCTTATCCATCAGAGGGCAGACAGAATGAAAACCACAATCACAGAAAACTAATCAAACTGATCACATGGACCACAGCCTTGTCTAACTCAATGAAACTATGAGCAATGCCATTTAGGGCCACCCAAACTGGATGGGTCATGGTGGAGAGTTCTGACAAAACATGGTCCTCTGGAGAAGGGAATGGCAAACCACTTCAGTATTCTTGCTTTGAGAACCCCATGAACAGTATGAAAAGGCAAAAGATAGGATACTGAAAGAGGGACTCCCCAGGTCAGTAGTTGTCCAATATGCTACTGGAGAAGAGTGGAGAAGTAACTCCAGAAAGAATGAAGAGACAGAACCGAAGCGAAAACATCGCCCAGTTGTGGATGTGACTGGTGATGGAAGTAAAGTCCGATGCTGTAAAGAGCAGTATTGCGTGGGAACCTGGAATGTTAGGTCCATGAATCAAAGTAAATTGGAAGTGGTCAAACAGGAGATGGCAAGAGTGAACACTGACGTTTTAGGAATCAGTGAACTAAAATGGACTGGAACCAGTTCAGTTCAGTTGCTCAGTCATGTCTGACTCTGCAACCCCATGGACTGCAGCATGCCAGGCTTGCCTGTCTATCACCAACTCCCAGAGTTTACTCAAACTCATGTCCATTGAGTCAGTGATGCCATCCAAACATCTCATCCTCTGTCGTCCCCATCAGCTCCCACCTCCAATCTCTCCCAGCATCAGGGTCTTTGGATGGCATCACTGACTCTATGGACATGAGTTTGAGCAAGCTCCGGGGGTTGGTGATGGACAGGGAGGCCTGGTGTGCTGCAGTCCATGGGATCGCAAAGAGTCGGACACGACTGAGTGACTGAACTGAACTGATAAACTTGTCACTTTGTGGTTGGCAAGGCAAGCTCTTTATCAGGCTTAGTGAATGGGAGAGGGAAGCATGAAAAAGTTGCCCATGTTCTGCTGTTAATCAAGATACTGACCTAAAATTACAGTTTAGATGAAGCTGATTCAGTGGTCCAGGTCATGCAAAAGAGCGTATGGCTGGGGTGCCCATGTTTCATGTTGCCTTTGTTCAGCACCATTTGTGCCCAACTTTGGGCTGGAGGTTGTGACAGTGAGGACTGGGTGCTGGACAGCTTGGGGGAAGGGTGGTGCTTACTGTTGTTGCTCAGTCGCTAATTTGTGTCTGATGAATTGCAGCACACCAGGCTTGTCTGTCCATCACTATCTCCTGGAGCTTGCTCAAAGTCACGTCCATAGAGTCAGTGATGCCATCCAACCATCTCATCCTCTGTTGTCCCCTTCTCCCCCTGCCTTCGATCTTTCCCAGCATCAGGGTCTTTTCCAATGAGTCAGCTCTTTGCATCAGGTGGTCAAATTATTGGAGGTTCAGCTTTAGCATCAGTCCTTCCAATGAATATTCAGGGTTGATTTCCTTTGGAATGGACTGGTTTGACCTCCTTGCAGTCCAAGGGACTCTCAAGAGTCTTCTCAACACCACAGTTCCTCGTGGTATAATAGGGATGTGCTCAGAGTCGTGAAGAAGAAGGCTGAGGAAGACATCAGAGAGGCAATATCATTTGCCCTGATTTCCACCTGAAGATTTTTGCTTAGAGCAAAGGAAGGGGAGTTTGAGAAGGAATGACGCATTCACCCCTCCGGTCGGGAGGACCTGTGTGGGCTTGGGTATTAGTAGCCTCACAAGGTCCTGCAGAGGGAAACTTCTGCAAGATCATTTCAGTGTTGGGGTAGGGGTCATCAGGGGACCCCTGCCATTCCAGAGCTGTCACCCCAGACAAGGTGAGAGCTTGGGTACCTGTCTGTGTTCATGGGTGATAATCACCTCAGTTTGGGGATCAGATGTGATGTCACCATGACCCTTCAGCCTGAAGCCTTTATTGTCTGAGCCATCTCAAAGGTTTGAACCAGGGTATCATTGTGTTTAAAGAAGTCTCTCATGTTACCTAATGAGTCAGGTCCCACTGCTCGCTGCTTTACAAAATCAGTTCTCACAGATGTTGATAGAAAGGAAAGGTACCTTTAACTAGAATGCCAGCAATCTGGGGAGATGATGGACTCATTGTTCCCCCAAAACCCACCTCTGAAGATTCTGCTAAGCCTTGAAAGCTTTTAGAGGGAAATGAGGAGGTAACCTGAGTTAATCACTAAGATGGGGGTCAGAGTCCTCACCATCCCTCCATATGCAGACTTGCGTGCAGCCTTGTCGACTCCTTGTGATCTTCCTCCAGATATTATCTTGGTCACACAGTTATTTCTGAAGATTACTGAAGGGGAAGCCAGGGCAGAGATCTGCTCCGTTAATTACTTATTCTTCATTCCTACTTCTTTGATCAACAGAAACCACCGACAAGTTAGGCAGGGTATTATCTATCAATCAATAGATCTGAAAAATGTGTTCAGGCCAGAGATGAGTAAGTCACGGGGGTGCTTGGTTTAAAGGTTAGTTACAATGTCACTTTGCTAAAGTGACAAGAAAAGGGGCTTCCTGCTGAGGGTGGTTTCCTGCAAAGAGCTGGGAGAACCATCTAGCAATAAGCTCAGTGACTCAGCTGTTAAGGTGGGCAGGCAGGGTGAGATAGATGCTTCCAGAGCTAGGGACCTCACGTGGCACTGAAGGGGGAAAGCACTTCTGGCAGGGCCTTTCACCAGCTGTACCAGTCTCTTGGGCCAGAATACAGTTATCTCAGGAGAAAAGTTTTGGGCCTAGCAATTAAACAGAAAGTGTTTCCCTTGAAGGCAGCCGACTGACTTTGAGTTCTGACCCTGTCATCTCCCAGGAGTGTGGCTCTGGGCAAGGGCACTGCTCACCGGGGCATGTGCTCAGGGTCTCACTGAGACCCTCAGAGGCCACACCTGGCACCCTTCCACTCCACTGGAGACTGTCAGGAAGGCTGTTAGCAGGGCAGTGTGGGCATTTCTGTTCCATGGGGGTGGTCCTCATGGCAGTGTAGACAGCAGTCCACGCATCCAGGGCCCATCACTGCCCCCTCCCACCTGGGTGACGGCTCAGGTGTGAAGGAACAAGACCCACGGGGGCAGGTGTAGGAGTTCCTCTAGCTTAAAAGCTGTGTGTCCCACAGGAGCCAGTATTTCCTGTGACAGCTCCATCTGCCTAACTTCTAGGGTTCCCACAAGACTTGGGCCCAATCGATAGTCATAGCTCTCAGAGAAGTCCAAAATGATGGTGGCCTCCAACAGGCATTTATTCTTCATTTACAGCTGTTGTCTGTCCAGTTGTGGTATAACTATCCAGGGTCATTTTTATCATGAGCAGTGTTGCTTAGTAACATAGCTGGGATTCTATCTTTATCAAGTTTCCAGGGGAAACAGAGATAGAAGGTCAACCCAAGGTCAAATTCTCATGCAGAAAGGGAAAGGTTTTGTTAATCCTTTCCCAGCGTCGAGTCACCTCACTTCGCAGAGATTCAGTGCGTTCATCTGTGAAGCAACGGGCTGCCCTAGCCCTGGTGATGGGAGAAAGTCAGATATAAAGTGTCTGTTTCCTCCTTTTTTGTAGAGTTCGGTTCAAGCTTTCTGTCCTGTCTCTTCTGTTGGTTGAAGACATTTCTCTGCAGGGTGTGCCTTGTTTCCTAATAGCTGGAGTTCATTGGCATCGTGGCTGTTATTTGTGTGGCTTGAAACAGTTAATGCCTTCTGACCTTTCTCACTGTTGTGTAGTCACTTGGTTTGCTGTCAATGGTGCCCTTTCACAGGTCAGAGGGTGGAGGTTATGGCTCCTGCAGTAAAGGCAGGTTTCATTTTTCTAGTTTGCATTTCACACCCTGGTTCCCTCTTGTTCTAAACAAATTATTGACGTTGCCTAATTGAAGAGATGAAAAGTCCGCAAACACATGGCACCTCTCTCCAAAATAGTGCCTCCACAGTGACATTTTTACGCTCCAACATATGTATGCAGACTGCCCCGGTGTGATGGAAGAGGGACCAAGCCCTTAACGTGGTCTCTCTGTTAAGTCTGAGGTGAACAGCTCACGTCCCATGGTCTGGTGGGACCGTGAATTCAAGACTCCATCATTCCTCAAGGTCTGATGAAGGGGCCTCCAACACCAGCATCCTTTGAGGTCATTGCTTTAGAGAGAAATCCTGAAGCTTTACAAACCTAGTCCTTCTAGTTCAGATTTCTGAGTTAGAGCCTGAAAGTCTGGATTTTACACCCTTATCCTTCTCACATCACTGAAGTCTGAGAACCTCTCTCCTAGGGGGGAATTCATGGTCCCCTTTGTCGGGCAGTTAAAGGGCAGGCTACCTTTTAATTGCCCTGCAGTTCTCAGCCACTACTTTGTTGTGTGCTGTTAATAGATAATAGACATGAACACAGGAAGATGCCCAAACTAATGCCTAGCATATAGCAGGAGCCATAGGGAACCGCTTACGCTGACACCGCAGGGTCTCAGTTCCCTTGTCAGAGATCGAAGCCGTGAAGCAAGAGGTCTTAACCACTGGATCACCAGGAAAGTCTTTCAAATGTAGCTAAAAACACATGGTCTTAGTACTTCCTAACACATTTGAATGTCACTTTATAGTATGCAAGACATTTTTATGTAATTAGACTTATTTGATGTACGTGCTTTTATTGTACACATATTCACATGTAGTGTCAGGAGTCAGCGCCTTATACTTGTAGACATACCTATTTGCACAGGGTCTTTGGATCTTTTGATTTCTTGCTATTGCCCCATAATCTTTAGTGAAGTTCTTAATTTAAGAAAAAAAAAAATCATTCGATGCTCCCTTGTTTCAGTTGAGCTAATGGAAAATAAGGAGATGGATTTGGATCCCAGACTTCGGTTGGAAATATAAAAAGGAGAGTTGCCCCTGTGGAATCAAGATACAGTGACAGAGGGAACTCAGGGCAAGGAGGTGGGCACGGGGAGCCGTTGGCTCATCCGCGCTCTGCGTGGAGAATCATCTTCTGGCTCTTTCTCTGCCTGCACGTGGAGCGTTTGGTGTTACTTGATGAGTATAGGAGCACTTCCCTTTTGAGAGGAAGGGTGAGTGCCAGCAGGGCCACCTGGAGAGAGGAGCCTTTATGGTGCTCCTTCCTTCGCACGCTCCATCCTCGCTCTGGTCCTTAACCTCTAGCATTAAACTAAAGTCAGACCTGAAGGTGAAAGCACTCTGTCTGGCCACCTTCGGGAGCCATTTTCTTGATCTACTGTGTAATTCAGAAAAGCCTTCAGAGGAGGAAACGCATCAGTCCCTCCAAAGTGTCAAACTAATAACCTTTCATACTCGAGCCACCGTTTCTGCAGGGAGAAGAATAAGAAGGATGTAACCATGTTTGTTTTTCTCTAAATATGGATGTGTTTCAAAGCCATGCGTGAGCTCATGGTTCTGCTATATATCCTACCTCGAAAATACGATAAACCTGGATTTTCGTAACAGAATGAATGAGTCGAGAAAAAGAAGCCATTTAGGAAGATGAAAGATCTCTTTGATTAGTCTTGTATCAGGAGCCACAAATAGCTAGTGGATGTTCATCTGATCTTCAAGTGATGAATTTCAGTATTTCTGTCGCTTCCATCTGCTGTGTGGAAAGTGTCACACATACACGAATTCAGTTTAATTTCAAGGATCATTGGTAAGGGAAAGTATTTATGTTTCTGGGGGCTCCCCTGGTCATTTTTATCCAGGTGTCATCTGCAGCCAGAGCTTAGTTTAGTTGTTCATTTAATGTTCTTTTTATGTTTTAAAAAATATTTTCCTTCACCAAGTTAGGTATTTGACAGTGTTTATTAACATGAAAAGATAAATATGAGTAGGGATAAATGAGATTAACTTTTCTATGAGCATATGGGGACCGTATTCACAATGCAAAGTTTAAGAAGAGAATGCTGGTTAGAACAGGGACTGTTCCTGAACAGTAAAACTTTGACAGCTTGGGACTTCCTTGGTTCCGTTGCTAAGACTTCGTGCTCCCAATGCAGGGGGCCCAGGCTCCACCCCTGGTCAGAGAACTAGATCCCACGTGCCGCAGCTAAAAAGATCCCGTGTGCCGTGACTAACGCCCGGCACAGCCAAATAAATACATATTAAAAACCAAAGCCTTGACAGCTCTTGTAGCTGCACCAGCTGGGTGAGTTCCTTGTGAACACGCGTGGCTGCCTCTGTGCTGAGGACGTGGCATCCTCAGGCCTAAACGAACCTGACAGATAAAATGCCTGTTTCTTAGCAGCAGCTTGCCGTCTGCAAGCTTCCGCGTCTGTGCATTTCATTAGAATTCCATCACATGTCAGAGAACCGTCTTCCGATGAGGGTGTCAGCTGAGGATAATTGAGAACATTTGTCTCCAGCATAATGGTCACAGTCCATCTCTGGCGTGGTGGAAGTGACGCATGGGCCATCAGCGGGTGCCACCCATGCAGATAAATGGTTGTGCCACACAATGGCTGATGCCAAGGCATCGTGGGCACAATTTACATTCTTAGTGTCCCAGGAGCTCCTGCCGTCAACGGTGGCAGCCGTGTTAATTCATGGGATTGGCAAGGCTCCCCAGACTTAGTGGAGATTCCAGAGATCTTTTCAGCGAAATCTCTTATTTGAGATTTCCATCAGCAGCCTGGCCTACTTCCTTCATAAGAGCAAAGGTCAAGAAGCCCTCTCCATACCTGAGGCTCCCTCCACCTATTGCAAAATGGGAGAATCAGAGCATTTTTATGAAAGATGAAAAGGAGTAGGGAGTCAGGGTTCCAGTAATAACTCAGCTTGAATAAAGCAAGGATACAAAAAAATGTCCTTTGGCTCAGAATAGTCCAGGTCAGTGAGTCTCTGCTGCCCCCTACTGCCCAGGTTTTGTATTGTGTTCGAGTGGAGGCAGTCTAGGAGGAGTGTGACTCTAGACCGTCTCAACATTTTCTTCCAGTCTTCCAACCAGTTGTTCTCACAGTTTTGTAGAATGTATGTGGACTGAATAAAACCCACATTGTGGCGTGACCAGGTTCATGTGGTAAGGTGGGAAAGCATCGTCTCCAGTGGTGAGGAGCTGACGGCAGGCCAGCACGAAGTCAGTCTCCACAAGGACGTGCTCTCTCCCTCCAGTGGGCCACCAGCTGGTGAATGCAAGACTCAGGATTCGCCCTAAGGATAAGGGTCTTTGAAGGTACTTGCTGCTTTTTGCTGCAAGAAAAGTTATGCTAGATTTGGCTCCAGTTTTAAGAGGTGGGGAATTCCAGCCAGACTGTACAGTGGAGTAACAGTCTCCCCCTTATTTGGCTGCATGTTTGTGTACTTGAAACTCTTCCATCTGTTCAGCACGTGTTCAGGTGCTTCCTCCGTCTTGGGCATCACGCTAGGAACTGAAAATTTGAAAGTGAAAAAGCAGACGATGATGCTTGCCTTCATGGAACTGACAGTCTGGTGGAAGAGACAGCTGTTACACAGAGCACAGGTGACCTCACCACACCGCATGATACCGGCTGTTGAGAAGAGAAGGGCTATGAGAGAGAGTGTAGTAAGAATAAAGCTAAGTCTCTGGATTAGACAGAACCTCATCAGAGTGTGAGACCCAGAGAGACGCTCTTTGCTCAGAACATCCATTCGCCCACTCAGCAGTTAGGAACAAAGATGTTTTAGGGAACAGTCTCATGGAGAGGGACCTGTTTTATGGAAAGAGACTGGTTTCCTTTTAGAAATGGTCTGTATACTGGACCAGCTTTTTTTCTCCCTCTAGTCGCAGAGGGTGGGGCTTCCTTGGCACTAAAGAATCTGGCTATAGTGCAGGAGACCCGGGTTTGATCCCTGAGTCAGGAAGATCCCCTGGAGAAGGGAATGGAACCTACTCCAGTATGCTTGCCTGGGAAATCCCATGGACAGAGGAGCCTGGCGAGCTACGGTCCGTGGGGTCATAGAGTCCAACACGACTGAGTGACTAACACACACAGAGCCACAGAGGGCAGAAATTAAAAATGACAAGGAGGCAAACTTGGGTTTCATTTTAAAAAAGAAAAAAGTTTTTCACTCTTGTCTTCTCACGGTTGAAAAGGCTGTCTGGGGTGTAGGGAGTTCCCTGACTCCAGGGCAACAGATATGGAGGCTAAGTCATCACTCCCTAAGGTTCCTAAGGAGGATTTCTTACATTAACAGGTAGATTGGAACAGATCCTCCCTTGCAAAGAGAGGATTTGATGATCCTAGGCAAAGGGTAAAGTTGATGTGATTTTAGTAGGTCCTAGAGGGGCCTGGTAGTGACACATGCTCCCCCGCAGTTTGTTGGGGTTTCCCAAAGCCCCACATTTGGACTGGTTCCATTGACGATCTCCATTCATCCCAACCATGGACTTTATTCTTCATGCTGCTTACCCTTTAGGGTTCATTACTGAGCAAAAGTTGCATTCATGCAGATAACAGCCTGTATGTGATTTGCAATGACTTCCTTTACTCCATTCACATACTTGGGGAAGATTTCTCTCTTAACTTCAGATACGTGGCCGAACTCGTGTTCTGAGGCCACAGACGAGGACCCCTGCCAGACGGAAATAGCTGTGACCACCGAGTGAGAAGTTATGGGTAACCACCTAACATTGAATTCATTTCCATTTCCTTGCCCTCTGCCGAGACAGAAGATAGAAGGTGTCCCTGCACAGAATTGTTTTTTAAAGCCTATTTTACGTATGCACTGTAGAGGGCAGCATTCATTAGGGAAAGCCAAGGAGAGAATCTACCTTCTAGGAAGAACCTGAGCCCCGTTTGTAAGAGCTCTGTGCACCTGAGACTCATTCTGTCCTGTTCACACACGAATGATGCTCTGGCCCTTTGGTAATAAACCTCCTCAGCCAGCCAGGATTACTTTGCTTCATACTAAATTCATCTGGTCTCAAGTGAGTACCCCTGGGGGCAGAGTGACTTTTCCACCTAGGACTCAAGTGCTCGGGTGAGGATTCTAACCCAGATTGCCTGACTCCAAGCTTTTGCTCTTTTAACCAAGTTCTGAGCAATTTAGGTCTTAAAACCCTTCCATCAGAAATAGTGATTATTTCTCCAGGAGCATCTTCAAATGCTTGTGGGATCTAAACCTGTGAGAGTGAACCTTTTTCGGGACGTTAGCCTCGATCAGGTTGGTGAACCAGGTTCTGACTGGTTAGACTCCTGTCTATCTCCTCTGGCCCTAAAAGTTCTGGTTTCAAATAATAGCTATTATTGCTTGCAAGCCTATAGGTAGATGGATCAGCTCTGTTGAGGCGTTATTAGGCTCTGGTGATCCTGGTGGGGCTTGCTCCCACGTCTGAGGCCACCTGGGTGGTGTGTGGGGTGCTGGCTGGGTCTGTACTGGCCTCAGCTGAGCCAAACCAACTTTTCCCTGCTGGTCTCTCGTCCTCCAGCAGGCTGTCCTGGCTGTTCCATGATGGTGGGCAAGTTCTGAGACAGGGTTGATGTGTGCAAGGCCCTTTGATGCCTAAGCTCTGAAAAACAACCTTGATTCTCTTCTGCTTCACTCTGTTGGCCAAAGCAGGTCACCCGGTCTACCCAGGTGCATGAAGGAGGGAGATGCTCTGAAATCACACTGCAAAACATACAGGATCCAGAGAGGGTTGGAGACCTAAGGCTGTCTTTGCAATCAATCTCCCACACTATATAAGTTGAACTATATAAATTTATCTATATATATACACACATATAAATATGATATTGATTGGATTGATTTGACTTGTCGAGGTAATAGTATATATATACTGCAATCACATGAAAATGAGAATACGGTGAGCTCATTAAAGGTAAAGCTGGGGGCACGCAGTTCTGCGAACTCTCAGTGGGGAGAGTGGCTGAAGCATCCTTGGTTATTCAGTCCCATAGAAATTCTCTCTGACCGGCAGATACAAGCCATTCACTGGAAGGATGAAAGCCACCTTACTTTATGAGACCCCCCCGCTTTGCCCAAAGTAGGAACTACCTGTGAAGTAACAGCCTAAGCCTATTCTCAGGCCTCTGGGATCCCTGATCTTCAGATCCCCTTGCTCCTCTGCTTTCTCTTTTCTATACCAACTGGCACAAGTTGTCACATAAGGAAGATGGTCTAAATGTCAGCCTGGGATGCAAGACACCAGGAGTCTGGCCCTAGCAAATCCTCTTGATGGCTGTGTGACGTTGATGGCTTCTTCAACATCTCTAAACTTCCAGTTCCTTATCGCTAAGATGGAAGGTTATGACCAACCTAGATAGCATATTCAAAAGCAGAGACATTACTTTACCGACTAAGGTCTGTCTAGTCAAGGCTATGGTTTTTCCTGTGGTCGTGTATGGATGTGAGAGTTGGACTGTGAAGAAGGCTGAGTGCCGAAGAATTGATGCTTTTGAACTGTGGTGTTGGAGAAGACTCTCAAGAGTCCCTTGGACTGCAAGGAGATCCAACCAGTCCATTCTGAAGGAGATCAGCCCTGGGATTTCTTTGGAAGGAATGATGCTAAAGCTGAAACTCCAGTACTTTGGCCACCTCATGCAAAGAGTTGACTCATTGGAAAAGACTCTGATGCTGGGAGGGATTGGGGGCAGGAGGAGAAGGGGACGACAGAAGATGAGATGGCTGGATGGCATCATGGACTCGATGGTCGTGAGTCTGAGTGAACTCCGGGAGATGGTGATGGACAGGGAGGCCTGGCGTGCTGCAATTCATGGGGTCGCAAAGGGTTGGACACAACTAAACGACTGAACTGAACTGAAGATGGAAGGAAGAATGGCACCAACTCAAAGTTATTGAGAGGATTACTAGAGCTAAAACATAGGGGGAAAACACCCTGAATTATGGATATAATGTTCACTGAATGTGTGAAGTCATGAAAGTCACAAACGACTTCAAGGGGGCAGAGTAATAGCAGCGGCTGAACTGAGAACTCCAGAGAGCCAGTTCTTCAAGCCTGGTCTGTTGCTTAGGCTCAGAAGCCCCCTCATAGAACCACCTCTTACCGCTTAGCTACATCTCCATGGTGAAGGATGTTTCTGAAAACCAAGGGACCAAGAAACACACAGTACCCTTCCCTGAAAGAACAGCTTGTTAGCAAATGAACTCTTGTCATAGCTTGGTGAATATTCACCTGGTTCTCTTTTGCTCCTGATACCTTAGATATGTAGTCTATTGATTCTTTAAATCCCCCCACTGTCACTCATTGAAGGAGGGGCAATTCAAGACAAAATTATTGATTTAGACAAGCAGGCACATTGGAAGAAACAGTCATTAGGTTGCCTGTTTCTTTCTTTTTTTTTTTTAATTGACTACTAAAGAAAGGGAAAGAAGATACATCTTTCAGCAGAGTTTAACCGAAAGGACATTAGCCAACTTAATAATATACCTGGGTGTTCTTTAGAAGGAATGATGCTAAAGCTGAAACTCCAGTACTCTGGGCACCTCATGCAAAGAGCTGACTCATTGGAAAAGACTCTGATGCTGGGAGGGATTGGGGGCAGGAGGATAAGGGGACAACAGAGGCTGAGATGGCTGGATGGCATCACTGACTCGATGGACGTGAGTCTGAGTGAACTCCGGGAGTTGGTGATGGACAGGGAGGCCTGGCGTGCTGCGATTCATGGGGTCGCAAAGGGTCGGACACGACTGAGTGACTGAACTGAATTGAAAACAACTTTAAATGTCATGATGGATGGTTTTTGAGAGTGTTTTGGAACAAAGGACCCTTGAATTGGTAACGGATTTCTTTCTGAATATGATTCTGTTTTTCCTTTTGTTTGTCCATCATTCTTCAATCTGATCATCTTAATTCATCTAAAACCACAGTTTGAAATAACCTGCTGCCGTGCTCCTGGGAGCCAGTGACTGAGACATCTTTGGAGAATAAGAAGAAAGACATTATAGCTGAACCAGTGACAACCCAAGGAGAGGAGTGGAACTCAGAGCCTGGGCTCCCTTCTGTCCGGGCATGCCAAGATTCCACGGCTCTAGCCTTGGGGTGTCCATCATCAGCCTTAGTGGTCACGTCTTGGCAACCAAAGTAGCCGCTGCTGGCCGGAAATTGATCAGGACTGTTCACTCTCATTAAGGAGTCGCTCAGTTCAGCCCCTGGCATGAAACACTTCAGAAATCATCAAACGGCTGAGGTAGAAGCTAGATTTCTTGAAGCGCTTCCAAAGGCTTTGGCATATCTGCCTTTTGGATGAACTTCACTAAACAGAAAGCTTTTCAGGTTTGGGTCGCGGCTGGGGGAGCTCCCTGGGCACCTGGCATAACACTGAGGTGGTGGGGGAAGGTGTGAGGAGGAGGTTGGCTCTTCCTGGCACACCACTCTCTCCCTCCCTTCCCAACTCCTCCTCATATTCCTCCCCCTGCCCAGTGCCCCTCCACCACCACCCCACCTCCCCTTACCTCTTTCTCACCTTCACTCTCCATCTGCAAACATAACTTTTCAACACTTGAAGAAACAAGCATTTTGGAGACAGTGGGTTAAGGAGCAGATATCTGGGTATCCTTGGAGTTAGCACTGTCCAACAGAACTCTGCAGTGATGGTGGTATTTCACATCTGTGCTGTCTAATGTGATAGCCATGAGCTACAGGGGGCTGTTAAGCACTTGAACGGTGGCTGCTGAGAATTGAGGAACTGAAGTTTCAGTATATCCACTGTTAATCTTTTGGATGGCCACATGTGGTTAGCAGCTACACTGCAAGCACCTCTCTGGGTACTAGTTCACGGAGCCACCAGAGGGTCTTCTGCTGAAGTGCATCGTGAGAGAATGGCTTCCTCGTCACAGAACACCATTGTATGAGTCCAGTTATGTGAAATGTCCAGGGTAGGCAGATCTGTAGCTACAGAGAGTAGCTTTGTGGTTGCCAGGGCTTAGGGGTCAGGGTGGAGGCAAACAAGGGACGTGGAGAGTGACTCTTCATAGATTCAGAGTTCCTTTTTGCTATAATAAAATGTTTCAAGATTAGTTGCACGACTTCATAAGTATACTAAAAAGTGACTTATATACCTTTAGTGGGTAAATATAAAGATCATGAATTAGGATCTCCCCTATCTCTAGGGGATAGGCTACCCACTCCAGTATTCATGGGCTTCCCTGGTGGCTCAGATGGTAAAGAATCCGCCTGCAATGTGGGAGATTTGGGTTCGATACCTGGGTTGGGAAGATCCCCTGGATGAGGGCATGGCAACCCACTCCAGTATTCTTGCCTGGAGAACCCCCATGGACAGAGGAGCCTGGAGGGCTACAGCCCATGGGGTCGCAAAGAGTTGGACACAACTGAGTGACTGACTAAGCACACAAAGTGGCTTTTTAAAAAGCGGCCTCCTTTCTTGCCCACGTTCGAGTGGGTGTTCTGACCACAGTCTGCTCCGGCTTGGTGGCGTTTGGGGTTAAGCACCTTCCCCGTCCTAAGCCTCAGTTTGCCCTCAATAAAATAAGGGTATTGCCTTTGCCACCAGGGTAAAGCAGAAGAGATTTCCCAGTCCTCTTTTCCCTGTATCTAGCTTTAATCCAGGTCAGAGGGGCTGATCCCTGGGACAGAGAACGAGCCCCCACTTTCTAGGAACCCAGTTCCAGAAGCTCCCCCAGTTACAGGATAGCCCCAGACAGTGAGCCGAGCTGTGAGGTAGGTACCAGAACCTCCTGCTCTGTCTCTTCTCTCTGGAACCACAATGTAGAAAGCTTTTGGTTGCCAGAGTAGGAATTTTAAGTCGTGACTGAGATATTTATCTTTTTGCCTTTGATCCAGATAAAAGCCGATGGTAACTTTGAGTTGTCATTTGATCTAATGAACAGGAACAGGTTTCCGTACCTTCAGAGAGCGCACAGATTCCCCGGGGGCAAGGAGAGATTCCTGGTTGTGAAACGCCCTGCAGCTTTCCGTGGTCTGTGGTTAGTGGAGCCTGTGGTGTCTCTGGGAAGTCCATTTCTTCAGGAGCAGGCTTGTGCTGGTCTTTTTCTTCCCCCACCTCTCCTGTGGGCTTTTGTAAAACAGGCCTGTCAAAGTGTCTAAAATCAGAGACAGGAGAGGAAGTAATTGTTATCCTGCTCCGCCTCCTCTTCATTGCTGTCAGAAAGCCTTACCTGTGTGTCAGCAAGCAGCTGTTACAAAGGCCTGCCTTATAAATAACTCTGGGGCCTGCTTTTAGTGTAGGTGAGACGGTGGACTATGAACAGAAAAGGACCTCTTAACAACTGTCATGAAGTTAACAGTCAGGGCAGCTCTGGGTTTTCGGGTTTCCTTACGTGCCTGCAAGTGTCCTAGGTACTTTGCACGCACAGCTTCGTTCAGTCTCTCATGACACTACCAGGGAGTGTCAGTATCTGATCCGTTTCGCAGATACAGACACAGAGGCTCAGAGTGGTGGAATAAACTGCCTATGTCATGCAGCTGGTAAGAGCCAGAGTGAAGGTTTGAATTAGGATCTGCTTGATTTCGAAGCTGGTATTTTGCCTTTAACCACCATGCTCTCATATAAGCTAGCTTTGACTAAATTCACCAATCAATGAGACCCTTTTTGTGTCAGATACTGTGCAAATTGACTCAGACGGTAAAAGAATCTGTCTGCAATGCAGAGGACCTGGGTTCGATCCTTGGGTTGAGAAGATCCCCTGGAGGAGGACATGGCAACCCACTCCAGTATTTTTGCCTGGAGAATCCCCATGGACAGAGGAGCCTGACGGGCTACAGTCCATGAGGTTGCAAACAGTCAGACACAACTGAGCAACTGAGCACATAGCACCTACTGTGCAAATTACTGGAGCTGCTGCTATGCCCAAAAATAGCCCATGCCGGATGAGTTGCAAATTAACTACATAGGAGAAAGCACTCTAGACAGTTGTTGTTTAGTCACTAAGCTGTGTCCAACTCTTTGAAACCCATGGACTACAGCACACCAGCCTTCCCTGTCCTTTACCATCTCCCAGAGCCTGCTCAAACTCATGTCCATTGAGTTGGTGACGCCATCCAACCATCTCATCCTCTGCTGCCCTCTTCTCCTCCTGTCCTCAGTCTTTCCCAGCATCAGGGTCTTTTCCAGTGAGTTGGCTGTTCGCATCAGGTGGACAAAGTATTGGAGCTTCAGCTTCAGCATCAGTCCTTCCAATGAATATTCAGGACTGATTTCCTTTAGGATGGACTGGTTTGATCTTGCTGTCGAAGGGACTCTCAAGAGTCTTCTCCACCTAGGCAGAGGGAACAGCTTGCGGAGGTGGGGAGGGTGAGGTGGGTGAGAGAGAATGACAGAATCAAGGGGACAGAAATTGAGAGCTTTCTGCATGTTTCTGTCTGAAGCAGGCAAAGTGACCTGAATTCTACCCAGCAGATCAGTGCTAGACTCAAGTTCCAAGCAGGCAGGGAACATGCCTCGTGTTCAAGAAATCCTTGCTGAAAGAACAGATAGTGGTGGAAACGGAATCAGAACCCAGGTTTCCCAAATCTGTATAGTGTTCTGGGCAGTCTTCTTAGTCTTGAAGAACTCTCGGACAATTCCAAATTGGCCTTGGACAGTGGGTGACTATGATACTGTGGTTTATAATAAGAAATATTTATTTGGTCTTTATTCCTGTTTCTGGCAGAGAGCTCCTAAAACCCTTGGAATTTCCTAAATTCTGAGACTGTTGAAGGTGTCTTTTGTTATGTTAATGAGGTGACTAAGGATGGGGGCTGGTGACCAGTAGAGCCAACCACTTGATTAAAGGGTTGGAACTTTCAGTTCTATCCTTGGCCTCCGGGGAGGGGAGGAGACTGGAGACTGATTTTAAGCACCAATGGCCAAGGATTTAATCAATCATGCCTCTGTAATGAAGCCACCATAAAAACCCAACAGAACAGGGTTTGGATAGCTTCCAGGCTGGTGACCCAATAGAGATATGGGGAGAAAGGAGGTCATGGAAGCTCCTGGTCTTTTCCTGGTACCTTGCTCTAGGTGTCTCTTCCATCTGGCTGTTATATCCTTTTATAATAATAAGCCAGTGATCTTGTAAGTAAAATGTTTCTCTTGAGTTCTGTGTGCTGCTCTAGCCAATTAGTCGAATCCAAGGAGGACGTCGTGGGAGCCTTCAATCTAGCCGGCCAGTCAGAAAAGCAGGCTTGTGACTGACGTTTGAGGTTGGTAGACGGCTTGGAAGAGTTTCAGTGTTTGTGGACACACGTGATGGCTTCTGCAGCCACCGAGGCAGTCCTGATGGGTGAGATGATGGGTTGCAGGGTTTCATCAGTGAATTTCTACTCAGTGAGATCTCAACCAAAGGGCTTCTTTACTACCTGCATTCTAATTTCTGAGCAAAATGTCTAAGTTTGAGGAGAAAGAAAGATGAGTTAACTGTCAAAAGCAAGATAAGCTAGGGCCAATGTTTTTGAGATTAAAAAAGTAGAAGCAAAATTTATGTCTGGATTTTAGGAACTTTTGGCCTCTTTGTTTGCAAAAATGTGATGCTTGTGCTTTTCTGGATCGCTTGGAAAAGGCTATTCTGCTTTCAAATGCCCACAGCATGGAGCGTATATTCCCCTTAAACATATGTGGACTTCAATGTCTATACTGCTACTAAGGTATTAAGTAAAACAGAAGAAGTGTGTTTAAATGTAGTGTTTTAGAAGGCCTCTTTATCCACCCCAAATTGGTCAGTTTTTCTTTGTGTTCCTATAACCTGGCTCAGAAGATACGCATTAAATGAATTAGTGTGTCCTGAAGAGTTCATTTTGTTTTATTTTTAATTGAAGTATAGTTATTTACAGTATGGTGTTAGTTTCAGGTGTATGACAAAGTGATTCAGTTAATGCATATCTGTGTGTGTGTGTTGTTGTTGAGTTGCTAAGTTGCGTCCGACTCTTTGCACCCCATGAACTGTAATTCACCAAGCTCCCCTGTCCATGGGATTTCCCAGTCAAGAATACTGGACTGGATTGCCATTTCCTTCTCCAGGGGATCTTCTCAACCCAGGGATTGAACCTGCATTTCTTGCATTAAGATAGTTAATATAGTTCCCTATGCTCTTGTTGTTTATTTTATGTGTAGTAACGAGTATCTGTTAATCCCATACTCTTGATTTAGCCCTCCCCCAACATTTTCCCTTTGGTAGCCATAAGTTTGTTTTCTGTGAGTCTGTTTCTATTTTGTAAATTAATTTCTTTGTATTATTTTTTAGATTCTATGTATAAGTGATATCATATAATACTTGTCTTTCTCTGTATGACTTCACTCAGTGTGATATTCTCAAGGTTCGTGTATGTGGCTGCCGTGACTGTTTCATTCTTTTTTAGGGCCCAGTAATATTCCATTACATGTATATACCACATCTTATTTATCCCTTCATCTATTGATAAATACTTAGGTTGCTTCCGTGTCTTGGTTATAGTGAGTAGTGCTGCTGTGAACATTGGGGGCGTGTGTATCTTTTCAAATTAGAGTTTTCCAGATAAACTTTTCCAGATATTTGGCCAGAAGTGGAATTGGTGGATCATATGGTAGCTATACTTCTAGTTTTCTAAGGAACCTCTATACTCTTTTC